>NC_073247.2:53617500-54242500 GCF_029281585.2 Gorilla gorilla gorilla
TCAAGAAATCGTGTGGGAGAAATTGGCCCTCCATAAGCAAAAAATGAACCTTGCCCTAAACCTCACACCTTATACAACTATTAACCTAAACTGGATAATGGACCTAAGTGTAAAATATACAGAAAAAAAAAAACAAGAGAAAAAATCTTTGGGGTCTAATACTAGACAAAGTTTTATTAGCCTTGACACCAAAAGCATGATTCATAGAAGGAAAAATTGATAAATTGTACCTCATTAAAACTAGAAACTTTTACTCTGTGAAATCCCGTATGAGGAGGATTAAAGACAGTCTACAGACTGGGAGAAATTATTTGCTAACCACATATTTGACAAAGGGCGATTATGTAGGGTATAAAGAAGTCCCAAAACCCAACAGCAAAACCACAAACAATCCAATTAGAAAATGGGCAAAAGTCTTGAAAAAACATTTCACCTAAAAGGATACACAGATGGAAAATAAGCACATGAAAAGATGTTCAACACTATTAGCTAAGGAAATGCAAATTAATACTAAAATGAGATATCACTACACATCTATCAGAATGACTAAAATAAACAAAAAATAGATATAGCACCAAATGCTTGAGATAATGTAAACACTGAATCGCCCGCGTTGCTGATGGGAATGTAAAATGGTATAGGCACTGTGGAAAACAGTTTGGCAGTTTCTTATACAGCTAAACATGCAACTACCATACGACCCAGCAATTGTACTACTGGATATTTATTCCAAAGTTATGAAAACATGATCATACAAAAACCTGAACATAAATGTCGTAACAGTTTAATCTGTAAAAGTCAGAAATTGGAATCGACCTAGATGCCCTTCAAGGAATGAATAGTTACACAAACTGTGATATATACGCACTCAGCAATGAAAAAGAACAAACTATTGATACATGCAACAATTTGAGGAATCTATGAGAAATCATGCTGAGTGTAAAAAGCCAGTCTTAGAAGGTTACATTGTGCACTATACTATGCTATAATATTTTATTTTTAATAACAATTGTATATGTTTATAAGGTATCAATGTCAATATCTTGGTTGTGATACTATACTATACTTTTGCAAATTGTTATCATTGTTAGAAACTGGGTAAAGCATACAAAGACTCTCTCCATATTGTTTTTTACAACTGCATGTGAATTTACAATTATATCACAATAAAAATTTCAAAAACATTTTGCAAAGCACTGAAACATACACTTCACCAAAGAAAATACAGAGATGGCAAATAAGTATGTGAGAAAACATTTAACATCTTTAGTTATTAGATAAATGCAAATAAAGAGGAGATACCACTACACATATATTACAACGGCTAAAAAATACTGACAATATCAACTGTTTGCAAAATTGTGACACATCTGGAACCTTCACCTGGGAATGCAAAATGGTATAGCCACTCTGTGAAATCATTTGGCAGTTTTCTTATAAAGTTAAACCTACATTTACCATACTATCCAACAATCTTATTCCTTGGTATTTACTCCAAAGAAATACAAACTTATGTTCATACAAAAACCAGCAAATTAATATATATCACAGCTCTATTATAATTGTCCCAAACTGGAAGCAACCCATATACCTTTTTTAAAGTGTGAGTAGACAAACAAACTGTGATATACCCATGCAATGGAATAATACTCATCAATGAAAAGGAATAAATTATTGATACATGGAACAACATCAATGAATCTCAAAGACATTATGCTAAGTGAATGAAGCAATTTTGTAAAAGTTACATAGTATGTGATTCTGTTTATAACATGTTCTAGGGAGACAAAATAAATCAGTGGTTGCCAAAAGTTGAGAGGGGAGAAGAGGGTGTGATTATAAAGGAAGAGCATGAAGTCATTTTTGAGGGCCGATAAAACTTCTCTGTATCCTGATTGTGGTGGTATTAATAGATACATTAACCTATACATGTGTTAAAACTCATAGAAGTGCATGCCAAAAAGTCAGGAGGGAGTAGAAAAGATTCATATGAAACCTTTGATAACCTATAGCCCATCCTAGCAATTTGTACTCAATTCTTTCAATGTCTCTGAGTAGTGACTCAGAGACTTGAAGACTCAGTAACTAGTTACCTACATATTTTGTCTTGAACTGAAGCGTCTATCGTGCCTGCCCATGTCATTAGAGAACAGGAAAATTGGAGATGCCATTAGAGAACAGGGAAATTGCAGTTGCCTTTTCAAAATTCTGGTTCCTTTCTTCACACGTGACATAGAGACAAAATTACATGATAACATTTTTTTATGTAGTGCAAGCTTCATTTTTCATGAATTTATCTTCTCATCTAAAAATTGTATATTTCCATTGAATGCTTTTTAGTTTCCCTCTTATATAAGCAGTTTGCCTTATTTAAGTGGAATTTTATGCCCCTCGAATTTCACAGAATCTTTGTAATTAGAAAACATTTCCTATTAGAAAAATCGTATTGTTACAAATAGTGACTTAAAGTCATATTTTTAGGTAGCCAAAATAAGTCTTAAAATACCTTGTTTTCCTAAAGAGTTTTAATGCATAAATCTGCTGAGAAGTTTTTGGCTACAATTTAGACTACTTTCATTAGAACAGCAGTGTGGTTATTCATTTCCTAATTTGAAACCATTTTCTTGGTATAGGTAGTTTCATGTTAACCATTTTGAAACAAATTTGCACAGCATGAATAGCCAAGTATTTAGAAATATCAACAAAAGCATACAAATTAGTTGAAAATAACATCAGAATTACAGTATTCTCTTTCCCTCTGTCTTCTACCCACTTTAACCTTGAAATGGGAGTATCATTGAAATAGTTTGCCCCCTCATAGTTGTGAAGCCCTGTTCTGTGTGTACCTGCCACCCATGGGACCCTAAGGAACACTTTATTCAGCCAAGGAAATAGAGGGGTCACTGCCATCCTCAGTTAAAAGTGCTATTTTACCTCTTCACATCACTGCCGAGTGTCATCGTTGCTTTCAAAACCCCACGTACTCAATAAAGCTTTCATGAATTAATTGCCTGAGTAAAAAAGTTTTCCCATTACCATGTCCAAACATAAAACATATGTCGGCTTTCCACTCACTAATTTCTATATAAATTCAGTAATTCCTTACTTCCACATAATGCAAACACCTGAACGTTATGCTTATTCATTCAGATAAATGTTTATTATTCAATTATCTATGTATCATAAACATATTCAGTCTACCATAGTGGTGCATTGAAATAAATTAACCACATTCCAAAGGAAGTTATGATCTGCCTTTCTCTGCCAAGCATGGCTCCATTTATAAATTGATACTTAATAAATACTTTCAATAGCTGATAAGGATGACTTTATATAACTGAAGAGGCAAATAGATTTTATGGCTGTGACAAGAGATACAGAGAAATTAAGAAATTATATTTCCAATAATGCCATGAGCCATTATCAGATCTGAATATAACACTATCAAAATTTCCAGTCTTTAAGATATTTAAGATTCTGATAGAATAAAGCCTTTAGTATTGCTTTGATTATCCCAATACAGTTTCAGGACAGTAGTTGATTTTAGGAAGGGCTGGCATCAAGAAATGATAAGGATCTTTGAAATAAGGTTTGCTTGGTTTCTGAATGCAATTTTACCTTTCCAGAAAGAAAAATAAACAGCTATGAGAAACCAAGTGCAATAGATCCTGATCAAACTTGGCATTTACTTCAAAACAGATATTCTGTCCACAAACATCAACACCTAACTTGTGTGTTGAATGGAGCATATTGGAAAGCTTTCTATGTGAAATATATTTTTGAAATTAAAAGCAAGTGAGGGGATAAAAACAAATGAGTCATCATTTAAAACCTTGTGGCCATATGTGAACTGAAGTATTTCTGACCCTTAGAGATAAATTTTTCATTTAGAATCAAGTGTCAGGCTATGCATATTTGAGATTTGCAGGACAGGGGGAAAACAGATTTCATAATTTTATCACATTTACTACAAAACATTTCCAAATGTTGGCCATTATCTTTTCCTTTGATTTTCTTCTCTGAACCTCTCTTACCTCAGCAAACACAGGTTTTATAATAAAAGAATATGATTTTCTCAGCTGTCTCTCAAGCTTAGGAGAGTGGCCATGCACCCACATATTACTCACTGTCTTTCAAGATCTCATAACTCGGGACAGCAAATTTCTCTTTATTCTCCAGAACTAATTTCAGGCTTAGAGCACGGGAAACCCTCTGGGCTGCTACCATTTCTGAAAAGACAACTAAGGCAGTGATCACCCGGTAGACAAGTTTAAATAAATCACTTGACTTTGCTTTTTGCTTTTGCAAGATTATCATATCTTCAAGAAGATTGATTGAAGGAACTGACAAAGACAAGCTCTTTATTCATTCAGTACAAGGGTCTCCAAAGGGTTCAATCTTTAATTTGGTTTTGTGGAATGTTAACAGGGAAAACAGATCTTTCACGGTCAGGCTATAACAGTGGCTACTAGAAATGTGATTTTTGTGTTTTATCTACAATGTCAGATACTGATTCCTAAGCTTTTAAATAAATCTTTTAAAAAATTTTCTGTCTTAAGAGGGCTCATAGTTGCTTCCTAAGTAGTACTTTACCTTATTCTAATTTATTTCAAATGAGATTGCAAAAATAAACACATGTTCTTTGTCTTACTTTGGCCCCTCTCGAAAGCAGACTCTGAGGTGAGGACACAGGTGCAAATTTTTTATTTGGGAGGTGAGCATAGGAAGCAGAATGGAGAAGTGAGTTAGTGAGAAAATACAAAAGGAAAGCCAATGAAGTGGGTATTCATTAGCAGGTTATCGCTGTGGGCAACTGGAGCTTAATTTTGCTAGGGCACCTCTGAAATATCACATGGAAGAGGTTTCCCAAGGACTGTGGTGGAGGTGGGTGGGGTTGAGAGGGACACTGGAGCAGTTACTCACAGATCCCACACTTCATTGGCTGAGTTTGTCTCAAATAGCATGAACTCCCCATACTTCCATGTTGTGCCTGTATATAGTAGCCTAAGTTTCCATGCTGGATAAAATCCTCAGCCCGAGAAGACAGACTGGTGATTGAGCTGGGAAGCTAACAGGTTCTGGTAATTGTCTTTATTTGCATCTGCAGGTGAATTTATGTAGGCCAAAGAAATATGAAACAGAGCATCAACAGCGTCTACTCTATGCTTTGTTCTGTATCTAAAAGGGGCTTAGTAGAAGTTATTGACAATGAGAAGGAGTAATGTAAATATGCCTTTCAAATCATTAAACCTGACCTATAAAGAAGCTGACTTTGCCGGGCGTGGTGGCTCACACCTGTAACCCCAGCATTTTGGGAGGCCGAGGCGGGCAGATCACCTGAGGTCAGGAGTTCAAGACCAGCCTGGTCAGCATGGTGAAACCCTGTCTCTACTAAAAATACAAAAAAGTAGCCAGGCATAGTGGTGGGTGCCTGTAATCCCAGCTACTCAGGAGGCTGAGACAGGACAATCGCTTGAACCCGGGAGGCAGAGGTTGCAGTGAGCCAAGATCGCATCATTGCACTCCAGCCTGGGCAACAAGAGCGAAAATCCATCTCAAAAAAAGAAGAGAAGCTGGCTTTTGAAAAATGAGCCCTGGTCTTACTACAAAGCATTAATGTTTACAAAAGTTCCCATTTGACTAGTGTTTTATCCTTACTGATGGAGTTCCACTTGGGTCAAGATTCATAGTTAGCATTATATATGAGTTGATGGTACAGCTGTAACTCTCCTTCCTCCAACTGCCTCTTTCACTGATGGCCAATGATATTATTTAGCAAGAAGTACCAACTGGAGGAACTAACTGAAGGTACTAACTGGAGGAACTTTGATCCTTGCATGATTGATTCTTTAGGTTGGAACTTTTGCATTATGGCTTAGTTGTATTAAGTGACACCCCAAGAAACAGCTCTAATGAATTCACTATTTCATTTAATGTAGATGTGTTCTGAAGAAAATTGTCAGGTACATTGCTCAATATGCCTACTTAGAGACTCATATGAACAAGTTATTCATATTTGAAAAGTGTTTTTCCCCTGACACTAAATATGTGGTAACTTTACCAACACAAATTCACTGATTCTTGACACAAACTGAGTGTCTGACACTTTGATCCAATTCAGACCCTACCTATCTAAAGTTAGCATAGTCCCCACAAGTTAAGGGCTCATTTCACAAGTCTGCCTTCACTTCAGATGTCAGTCACAAGTTCAATGTTTCCACCCATATTTATTGACAAGCCATAAATTTGGGGGTTCACACAATCCCCTTTTTAGATTCAATAATTCATTAGAATAACTCACAGAACTCGGGAAAGTGCTTTGCTAGTAACAGTTTATTATAAAGGATACAACTCAGGAACAGCCAAATGGAAGGTATGCATAGGGCAAAGTATGGAGTCAGTGGGCACAGAGCTTGCATACCCTCTCTGAGCACACCACCTTCCCAGCATACTCACTAACCCAGAAGCTCTCTGACTGTCATTCAGAAATTTTTATAAAGGTTTCATTATGTAGTCATGATTGATTAAATCATTGGCCATTGGTTTTTGAACTCAATCTCCTGTCCCTCTCCCTTCCCCAAACATGGTGGGGGAATGTGGTGAGGGGGCTGAAAATTCCAACCCTCTAATTGTGCCCGCATCCTAAAGCTATTTAGGGGCCCTTAGCCACCAATCATCTCATTAGCATACAAAAACACCCATCACTCAGGAAATTCCAAGGGTTTCAGGGGCTCTGTGCCAAGAACTAAGGACAATGACCAAATACTTATTTTGCATTATACTACAATACAATAATACCAGGTAAAATGTTTATGCCCCAGGTAATTGGAATCTCCCCCTTCCCATGGACAAAGCAAACTGAAATGGAGGATATTACCATTTTTGGTCATTAAGGACTTCAGAACCAAATTTGTAGATCATACGGGCTACTTATTTATATTCTAAAGCCTCATCTTCTCCATAAATTTAATAGCTAAACACAAATAGTCTTATGATAATAGATTTATACAGTGAGAGTTGTAGAGAATTAAATGTGAATGTTCCATTTACTGTGCCCCAACACTCAATATAGTCTTACCTAACTAAAAGTAAGCAAATGTATCATATGGATATATATTTTTTAGTCCTTTTCTATGTATAAATAGAGAATAATATGTATATACTTACATATATGTTTATGAATATGAATAGAATCATGCTATTAACTTTCAAACACATATGTGCATATAGGTATATATATATTTCTGTCTTGAATTTGTTTACATGAAGACATATTAGATACTATTCCTTGACACATACAGAACTTTCTCAATCTTTTTATTATGACATAGTATGCCAAAGTAAATACTTTTTGTTATTTAATTAACCATTTCTCTAATGATGGGTATTTAGGTTGTCCTTAAGTATTTACTAATACAAATGATTTTATAGTTATGCATGAGGCAGGCATGAAGTTGAACATTTGAAGTTGGTATTTGACCTGTTTTCCAGAACTTTTTGAGCATCTTTGAAATGTCTAGAGAATTAGAGTCTCATCTCTATAATTTAGAATTCAGGCAACTCACCTCCACAGGTTCCTTTCAGCTAGGGCACAATCATGTGACTTAGATATACCCCTGCATAAGTTTGATTGGTGAAGAGCAGCTTCCCTACTTAATCCACTTTCGTGGAGAGGATTATAATGATAGTGGCAAAAGGCAGCCAAATGCCTAGGCAGATAGGGGCGAGTCCCTGGTGAAACCTCACCTTCAAGCCAAAAACAGCCTGAAGGCTGAAAGACTAGACTGCTGGTCCCGGATATCAATAGCAGAGTCCTCTGGATGTCAAGGGAGATAGTAGCAGGCAAGTTGAGTTCCTGGTATAGAAATGAGTTTGGGGCTAACAGCAGCAGCTACTTCAGTCATTTCTAGTAGATAGCAGCTGTTCAATCTGCAGCATCTAGGATTTGGTAGCAGCAGGGGAAACAGCTGTGTTTTTCTTCATTATCGAATTCTGTAGGTTGCTTTCTGGCATTGACCATGGAAACTTAGCCTAAGACACTCTCAATAATTCTATGAGCTATCCAGTACCCTTTTTAAAAAACTCTCTTTTTGCCTAATCAGCCAGTCAGCTTCTGCTATATGCAGCTAAGAATCTGGAAGGATACAGAAATTGGAACCAGAAGTTGATGCAGACAACAGAACCCCTGGGAAATGGGGAAGTTTTGTGATTGGTTATCTGGCATGGCAGCCATGGAAACATGCTGCTCAGCTCTCTTTCAAGAGAACCTGCTCCATGAGCAGTGAACATAGTGACTGACAGCTTCCAGCTGCTGTTCCTCCCAGCCAATGCCTGAGCATGGCAGAGGTACTAGGGCCAGCTCACTCCTGTCTCAAACTGGGATTCCTCTAAGGAGCAACTTTGGTTTGGGGAGTTCCTTTCAGCCAAGTGGAAACTTTCTCAGAACTGCCCTATGGTCTGAGGCTCTTCTTACCCAATTCTTCCTTCTTTCTCTTTTTCCACACTTGCATCACAGACTGAAGCCTCTCACCTCCTAAAATGCTTCCTCTGCCTTTACCCTTCATAGGCATTTCCCCCTATAAATCTCTCACCCCTGATCCCATCTTGGCATCTGCTTCTCAAAAGACCTAACTAATCTAACTGACAGTGGTCAGGAAAAACTCATAAAAATGGGATATGGCCACTGGCTCACTAAGTACCTGTCTGAAAAGCAGGACACCATACTGAGTGCCTCTGTAAGAGCATGAATAGTCCCAGATACAATGTGTCAACCCAACTGTTGGCGATTTCACCTGTAGTGATCTGGGAAAATTTCACAGTGGAGGGGAATGCCCTTGCTGGTTTGGTGATTCAGGCACTTGAAAGAGACAGGTAAAACAATACCTGTAAGGACAGGAGAGTTGGCTTGATAGGATTAAGTTCGATTGACATCCTGCAGAGAGATAATGGAAGTCTGCAGGCTGTTAACAAACAGTTAAAGACTAACTATGAGAGCCGGAGTGCCTCTGTAGTTGCTTGAAATAAACCTTACCTCCTGCAGCGGAAGCGCAGACATAGGTGTTAACAGGAGTGGACACAAGATCTGATTGAGCTGCAGAATTCCAGAGGCATTTAAATGCTGAGCCAAGGCAGTCCTGTTACATGAAGTTCTAGCCCCTGATAGGGACAATCTGGGCCCCTGAAACATGAAATGGAAGCATCAGGATGCTTGCATTTGAGGATTATAGCTCTTCAGACCTCCCTGAACCCTTAGAGCTTCTAGAGATAACCATTTCTTTTTTTTCTTTTTTTTTTTTTTTTTTTTTGAGACGGAGTCTCGCTGTGTCGCCCAGGCTGGAGTGCGGTGGTGGGATCTCGGCTCACTGCAAGCTCTGCCTCCCAGATTCACGCCATTCTCCTGCCTCAGCTGGGACTACAAGTGCCTGCCACCATGCCCAGCTAATTTTTTGTATTTTTAGTAGAGACGGGTTTCACCGTGTTAGCCAGGATGGTCTCGATCTCCTGACCTCGTGATCTGGCCGCCTCGGCCTCCCAAAGTGCTGGGATTATGGGCGTGAGCCACCGCACCTGGACAAGATAACCATTTCTTCTTAAGACTAGCATTTCCCCCATATGGGAAAATGCTGCAGGCTTTTGCCCTGTAAGACAATAATAGGTGGCACACATCAGGAGCTGCCCCACCTCCTCTCCTGGCTGTTAGGCCTATTACTAAGGTTAAATCTCAGTATAACCTGTATGGAAAAATGCTACGTCTGATAAGGGAATAAAGAGATTATACACAGTAGGAGCATCAAGAATTACCCAGCATGCACTAGCAGGAGCCAGAGAGTATCTATAGAATAGGATTTTAAGGCGTTTGAAAGAAACTGGAACATATGACTAGGTAAGCAAAAATTAACTCACTTGGGAACACTTTTTCAGGACACGAAATTTAATGACCTGGCAGAGACCCTAAGGGATGGGGCAAATGTACGACAAGTTAGCTTTTAGAAGCCTGGAAGAAGAGATAGTCAACAAGGATCAAGTGAAAACCGCCCTGGCAGACAGTAGAGAAGGGAATGAAGAGACTGAGGGAAGTGGGCATGCTGGAATTAATATGTTACATGAGACCAGAAGATTCATCATAGGCTTATGGTTCATGAGAGGACCCAAAGGGCACCCTCTTCCACCCAGGCCATCAGGAATGTGCTGGTGAGATGGGAACCAGCATCACTGACTTCAATGGTAGTTATCCTCTCCAAGCCAGGGCAGACAGTAGGCAAGGCAGTGACAGAGCTGGGCTCACTGATAATTATGGGAATTATGGTGCCTTGAAGTAATAGAGCATATATATGAATAGAGGAGGGCATAAGTGTAAAGATTTTTGTATCACACCTTAAGGGTCACCAGGAAGCATTTACCACAGAAGTGTGGCTGAAAAATCAAACAGACAAAATGTCTTGGCCAGTTGATGTTAAGCATCCTTCATCAATGGCTATGATGATTCAACAAAAAGGCTCTCCCTGCCTATTCCTGTTTCTGCCCCCATTATCCTTCACAGGAATCCCCCACATCCCATTTCTGACCAAATCTATTGTACATCTAATTCTATCTGCTTGTTGGGACACCTGGTTAGCGTTGAAAGATTGGACTTAGTAGTTCATAGTACATAGCAAGCAACAACTTAAATTATCACCTATGATCACTAAAAATAAAGTACCTAGTGAAGGCACAGCTTTGAGGGATATAGTAACTACTTCCAAAAAAACATGAATAAAGCCAATGAGGAATTCAAGGATTGTAGGAGTGATCTTAAAGTTCTAAATTCTTGGTTTAATGCAAAAACTTAAAATGATAGAATTATTATGACCATATTAAAGAATCTCTTGTTTGTAGCTGTAGAGAGGAAGTGGCTGAAAACTATAGTCAAAGTTTGGACACATATATTGGGAAATTAATATCATTTAACTCATCATTTCATCAGGTCTCATATATATAAAATAATGATTAGCAAAAAGTGGAATGCCAAGATAGGAACACTGTCATATGAGAGGATTCAGAGTACTGAATCTAGCATAGTGCTTCTCCCATATTGTCTTTTGACTTTGCTCATGGTGTATTTTTCCCATGTGAAAAAAGTTTTCAAAGAATGTTTATGAGTTCAAATTTATCAGTCTTTTTAATGGCTGCCTTTGAATTGCGAGTCATAGAACTTCACATACAGGTTATAAAGTAATTCACTCAAGTTTTCTTCTAGTGTGATTTAATTTATTTACTTTTACACTTAAATATCTAATCCATTTGGAATTCATTTTAGTGTATGGTATAAAGTATGAACCCAGTTTTATTTTTTTTCAAATGACTATTCATTTATCTCAACCCAATCTAAGTCCCTCTTCTCCCTAGTGATGCAAGATGCCACCTTTATCATATCCTAAATTGCCATATGTTCTTGGGTATATTTCTGGACTGCTCTGTTCTATTCTTCTGTTCTGTCTGCCTTTTCATGTGCCAGCACTAACAGTTTTAATTATAGAAGAGTTATAATATGTTTTAATAACTGGTAGGATTCGTTCAGCTCTTTGCTCTTCTTTTCCAGGGCTTCCCGAGATGTTGCATGCTATTTTTCCAAACAAATGTTAAGAATCAATTTATCTAGCTCTTTTAAAAAGTAAATATTTTATTTTTATGCACACACACACATACACACACACATAAACAAACATGGAGAAGATTTTATTTCTTTATGATATTGAATCACGCTATCCAAGAAAAAAGGCTTTCTTTGCATTTGTGTGTCTAACTTGCATCTCTTAGTAGTTGTATTAATATTTTCTCATACAGGTTTTGCAATTTTTAATTGTGTGCTTATAAGTATTTTATCATTTTGTTGTTATTGCAAATTGGGTTATCTCTTTCATTGCGTCATTTCACTAGTTGCTTTTATATATGAAGGATATTGATTTTTATTTATTAATTTCATATCCTACTAAATTATCAACTTGTTTTACTATTTGTGTTAGTTTTGTTGTTGTCCTCATGGGTTTTCCAGGTAACCTATCTATCATATAATCTACAGATAGTGATAGTGTTCTTTTTTTGATTCAATTTTATACCTCTAGTTTTTCTGTTTTCTGATTTCATTTCTAATAATTACAATAGAATGTAAAATAGCAGAGGAGATAGTAGGCATTAAGGTTTCATTTCTGACCTTTGAGAGAATGCCTAATATTTCCTCATTATATAATTTGCTTGCTTGAGAGACACACACACACATACACACACACACACACACACACATATATTTAAGGCTATATATATAGCCTTAAATACTAAGCAATAAAAACAAAAAATGCATATGGATGAATTTGAATCTATAAGATGAACAGCATCATAATTTAAAAGGAAGCAGACTGAAGGAATTAATAAAGATAAAAGGGTATATGATTGAGGTAGAAAACAGAAAAAAAGTAGAAATAATAAATAAACCAAAATTCTGGTCCTGCAAAATTCAATAAAATAGACAAACCACTAACTAACCTAGTTAAGAAAAAAAGTGGGAAATCTCAAATATAGAAAATAAAAATTGACAAGGAGGAAATAAAAATGAGATGGAGAAAAATTTTTGACCATGAGACTGCTTTTCAACATTTTATGCATAGAAACTTGAAAACCTGGATGAAATAGATTATATATTCTAGGAAAATACAATCTACCCAAATTAACTTTATTACAAATAGAACATTTAAACAGAGAAATTTCTTGGTTTAGTAGAGAGTAGATGAATAAGCTTCACAAAGTAGATTGTTGATGTTTTGATGGTGATGCAAGTTTGTTTTTATCCCTCAAAGATCTGTTGCTCTGGTAGCACCAATAAGTATATACCATCTTTTTTTTTTTTGAGACAGAGTCTCACTCTGTCACCAGGCTGGAGTGCAATGGCGCAATCTCTGCTCACTGCAACCTCTGCCTCCCGGGTTCAAGCGATTCTCCTGCCTCAGCCTCCCGAGTAGTTGGGACTACAGGCACGCGCCACCATGCCCAGCTAATTTTTGTATTTTTAGTAGAGACGGGTTTCACTATGTTGGCCAGGATGGTCTCGATCTCTTTACCTCGTGATCCACCCACCTCGGCCTCCCAAAGTGCTGGGATTACAGGCATGAGCCACCACGCCCGGCCACATATACCATCTTGAATCCTGTTCTCAACTCCTTATAAAGGAAAAGATTGGAAGGTTTCCCCCCCCTTGTGGTTTCCATATCCTTTTTAATATTTCCCATGATTTCTCCCCCTTCCAATCACTCATGCCACCACCAACACATCTATCCAACCCATCCTAGTATTGGCTACCACCTTTTCTGTCATTTATCTATTAATTTGACAAATATTTATTGAGGTTCTGAGATGTATGATGAGACTGGGTGTAGGAAGACACAAAAGACATGGTACTCATTTCAAGTCGTGTTCCCCCCCAAAAAGCTCTGGCATGGAGATTAGCATGTAGAAATTTTACTAGGGAGTAAACTTGAGATGAGTGTCTGTGAAAGAAGAGAACAAAGCAGGATTGGGCAGAGGGTAATGTTAGGCTGTGACATAGTAACAAGAAAGACCTCAGCCAAATTGATGCTGAGCTCTGAGGCTGGAATTGTCATATAAAATTGTCTCCAGTATAGAGTTGTCCCCAGTTGAAGTGATGAGGCTGGACTCTTATATTCCCAAATCAACCAGTCATTGGATGCAGGCTTCCCCCAGAAGGATGTGATCTTGGGTGAGGTATCTTTCTCCAGCCAAAGGCAATTCTCGGAAAGAGGGCTGACAGCTGAGGGTTGAGTGCCTGCAGCACTTCCAACATGAGGGGAAATAGGTCCTTCAGTCCTGAAGGAGGACCTGGTCAGTATATTATAGGATCCACTACAGTCCCTTTCCTAAAGTAGTCACTGTCTGGGTCAGGGAGGTGGTGGTGGCGTAGACAAACAAATGGATGACGACTCTTCACTGTTGTCCAGTCTAATTTGGTCAGTGCCTACTGAGCTGTCTTTGCTCACCACACTTCTGACATCAAATGTGTGGGGTTTTTCCACACCAACAACCATTTCTCAACTCTTTGGACACCAGCTGGGCATCCTATAATTGAATTAAATTCTAACACTAACTACTCATGGTGTCAGACTCAACGTTCTAAGGCCCATAGAATTACCCTCACTTTAGATGCCAGTAGCAAGTATTGGAGGCCAAGGTACCCATACTTCTGCCCACTTTGGCTATAAAATTGGAGGTTCCCACACTTCCCCCTTTTATATTTGATAATTTGGTAGAATAACAGAAATCTGCAAGACATTTTACTCTCACTAGTTTATTAAAAACAATACAAATGAACAACCAGATGAAGAGGTATACATAAGGCAAGGTCCAGACATGTCTTAAGCCCAGCTTTGTCTCTGTGGATTTTGGGTGCACTAATCCTGGCACGTGAATATGTTTGCCAGTTCCAAAGATCTCCAAACCCTGTTGTTGAGGGAATTTGTGGAGGTCTCATCACATAGGCATGATTGATTAAATCACTGGCCAATCTTCAGGCCCTCTCGCCTCTCCAGAAGTAGGGAGTGGGACTGAAAGTTCCAATCCTCTAATCAGGTGGTTGGTTCCTTTCGTGACCAGTCTCCATCCTGAAGCTATCTAGGGCTCACCAGGAGTCACATTATTAGCAAAAACTCAGGTATGGTTGAAAGGGACTTGTAGTGAATAATAAGACACCCCTATCACTCAGAAAATTACAAGAATTTTAGGAGCTCTGGTCAGGAACCAGGGACAAATATCACATATGTATTTCTTATTATGCTACACTTATCTCTCAGCCTTCAAACCTACCCTCTTCACTACATTGTAAACACACTGGCCTTCCCTCTGTTTCTGTAATAAGCCAAGCTTTTTCTCCACTACAGCATTTTCTTTTCTTTTTTTTTTTTTTTTTTTTTTTGGCAGGGTCTTGGTCTGTCACTCAGACTGGAGTACAGTGGTGCGATCTCGGCTCACTGCAACCTCAGCCTCCCAGGTTCAAGCGATCCTCCCACCTCAGCCTCTGGAGTAGCTGGAACTACAGGCATGTGCTACCATGCCCAGCTAATTTTTTTTTTTTTTTGTATTTTTTTGTAGAGTCGGGGTTTCACCCTGTTGCCCAGGCTGGTCTTGAACTCCTGGGATCAAGCAATCCTCCCTCCTCAACCTCCCAAAGTGCTGGGATTACAGGCGTGAGCCACCACACCCAGACATCTAATGTTGATATTCTTAATATTTCGGAAGCTGAAATCTATGCATTTTTACATGGGTAAATGGAGTTCTCACATTTAGCTAACTGACAATTTTTTTTTTTTTTTTTGAGACAGAGTCTTGCTCTGTCTCCCAGGTTGCGTTGCAGTGACGCAATCTCAGCTCACTGCAAACTTTGTCTCCCAGGTTCAAGTGATTCTACTGCCTCAGCCTCCCAAGTAGCTGGGACTATATGCACCCACCAGCATGCCTGGCTAATTTTTGTATTTTTAGTAGAGACAGGGTTTCACCATGTTAGCCAGGCTGGTCTCGAACTCCTGACCTCAAGTGACCTGCCTGCTTCAGCCTCCCAAAGTGCTGGGATTACAGGCATGAGCCACCTCACCTGGCCTGATTTGCTTTTCCATTTGTCTGTAGGGGTGGCATTCTGGTTCTTCAGAGCTAGCTTGTTCTCAATATTCAGTTTGAATCCAGTTTGAATGATGAGAAGATGAACAAATGTCAGCTTCTTAATAAGGTGTTTCCCTAACCACCTACTTCTTTGCCCTGCAACAATATGAGAATAATAGCTAACACTTTCTGGAAACTATGTGCCAAGCACTCCTCAAATCAGTTGAAACAATCCAAATTAACTAATTTAGTCCTTACAACAACTTTGTAAAGTAGCTACTGTATTCGTATTTCATAGATAAGTAAACTATAAAATGAGGCACAAGGGTTTTAATTTGTCTCAGGTCTTAGCAAGTAATGGTAGTGCCAGGTCTGGACCTCAAGCAGTCAGTCTCCAGAATCCATGCCCTTAACCATGACATTATGCTGCCTCTCCCAGCCACTAACATTTAAAATTTTTAAAATTTTCATTAATAGCATTAATCCTTCTCACTAATTATCTTGCTTCTATGTTTATATGTTTTTTCTGACTTCCCCAACTATCAAGTAAGATTCATTATGTTGGCCTGGCGCGGTGACTCACGCCTGTAATCCCAGCACTTTGGGAGGTCAAGGCGGGCGGATCACAAGGTCAGGAGTTTGAGACCAGCCTAGCCAATATGGTGAAACCCCGTCTCTACTAAAAATACAAAAAATTAGCCAGGCATGGTGATGTGCAGTTGTAGTCCCAGCTACTTGGGAGGCTGAGGCAGAAGAAACGCTTGAACCCGGGAGGCGGAGGTTGCAGTGAGCCAAGACCGTGCCATTGCACTGCAGCCTGGGTGACAGAGCAAGACTCCATCTCAAAAACAAAACAACACAACAAATTCATGATGTCAGCGACTTCCTCCATCCTGTTTATTGCCCGGTGTCATGCCCCTTTTCCAGAGGAGCAGCCACATCTAAGGACTAGTTATTGCAGAGGAACTGTGGTGCAGCTCCCTTGCTCCAATTCAGGACAACTCCGAAGGGCCATCTCAGCTCTGAATCTCCCTATGGGGTCACCTGCAGCCTTTGTTGTGACTGCATTACAATTCAACTTCTCCCTCTGCCAAACCTGATTCTTCATTCCCCTACTGATGCTGAGCTCCAGAGTACTCCCCAATAAACTTTCAGAATACACATCTCCATCTCAGAATCTGTTTCCTGGGAAAACCCAGCCACCTAGATATTAGAATGCCCTAAGGATCTTTTAAAAATTTCCCAAGCCCATGACCCACACCAAACCAATTAAATCAGAATATCTGAGGGTGAGTCCTAGATATTTGTAATTTTGAAACTTCCAAGATAATTCTAATGTGCAAAAAGGATAGAGAACGTATCATATACAAAAGCTGCAGAATCATATACAAAAGCTGCAGAAGCAATAAGGGTCTATATTGACTTCCTTGAGCAACTCAAAATAAATAGAAATAGAATAAATGGAATAAAATTATTTGTTCTAACCACGTAGTGATGGTAAGAGGGGTGGAAGAACTGAGGATCTGCTCAGAGCACATAACAGAAATCTCTCTCAATCTGTGTATAACCTCTACCTATAAATATGGGTGAGCAGCATCGTATGTGTGCTAAAGCAGGGACCAAGTGAATCGAAGGGCTCTGACTTCCAAACTCATCATTACCATTAGAGCTGGAACATCCATCTCTAATTTGATTCCAGCAAATAATGCAGAGCCTGGCCTTTCCTAGCCCAGTTTTTAACTGGAAGAAGAGGCCATTCTGCAGTTCACTAACAGGCTCTTTTTCCATTTTCCTCTTCACTAGACTTTTGAGGCACTGAGGGAGCAATACAAACAACATATTTGTCAGTAGTTAATATACTGTAAACCGTTCCAAGATGATTGTCACTTGTAAGCAAATTCCGTACTTGAATTAGAGATGTCTGGCACTTTGTTATGCACAAGGAAGAGAAGCATGAAGGAAGGAAGTGCCGCTTAGACAATGCTATTTCATTTGGAGTAGATACCATTTCACATGAAAGTCAACTTCCCTCAGTACTAAGTATATGTGAGGAGGGGGGGATTGAGGAGGGGTTAAAGCATACCTACATGTATCAAAGAGTAGAGGCTAGGTTATGCTATAGTGACAGACACCCTCCAAAATCTCAATGGCTTAAAACAACAAAAGTTATTATTCCCATTGCATGTTTGCTGTAGGTCAGCAGAAGGTTCACATCTATGCCATCCTCAGTAATCCAGTTCTGAGGGAGGCTCCACCTCTGTTCTCACACAATTGCTGAGGGAGAAACAGAGAATATGGTGAACTGTGTACTAGTTCTTAAAGGTTTGACCCAGAAGTGACACACATTTCTTCTGCTCATATTTCATTGGCCAGAGCAACTCACATGTATCCACCTAACTACAAAGGGTCAGGGAAATTCAGTTCTGTGATATACCCAAGAGAACTGGGAGTGTTTGGTAGCTGGATGACATGGTTTTGATATGTGTCCCCACCCAAATCTCATGTTGAATTGTAATCCCCAATGTTGGAGGAGTGGCCTGGTGGGAGGTAATTGGATCATGGGCAGATTTCCTTGCTGTTTTCATGATAGTGAGTCAATTCTCATGATATCTGGTTGTTTAAAAGTGTGTGGCACCTCCCTCTTTTCCCTCTTCCTCCTGCTCCAGCCATGTAGAATATGCCTGCTTCCCCTTCACCTTCTGACATGATTGTAAGTTTTCTGAGGCCTCCCCATCCATGCTTCCTGTAGAGCTTGTGGAACCATGAGCTACTTCAACCTCTTCTTTATAAATTACCCAGTCTCAGGTATTTCTTTATAGCAGTGTGAGAATGGACTAATACCAAAAATTGGTACCTGGAGTGGGGAATTGCTATAAAGGTATCTGAAAATGAGAAAGTGACTTTGGAACTGGGTAACAGGCAGAGGTCGGAACAGTTTGGAGGGCTCAGAAGAATACAGGAAGATGAAGGAAAGTGTGGTACTTCCCAGAGACTTGTTAAATTGTTATGACTGAAATGCTGATAGTGATATGGACAATAGAGTCCAGGCTGAGGTGGTCTCAGATGGAGATGAGAAACTTTTTGGGAACTGGAGAAAAGGTGACTTTTGTTATGCATTAGCAAAGAGATTGGAGGTATTGTGCCCCTGCTCTAAAGATCTGTGGAACTTTGAACTTAAGGGGGATGATTTAGGGTATCTGGTGGAAGAAATTTCTAAGAAGCAAAGCATTCAAGAACTGATCTGGCTGCTTCTAGCAGCATATGCTTATATGTGTGAGCAAAGAGATGATCTGAAACTAAAACTTATATTTTAAAGGGAAGCAGAGCATAAAAGTTTGGAAAATTTGCAACCTGGTCATGTGGTAGAAAGGAAAAACCCATTTTCAGGAAAGGAATTCAAGCTGACTGCAGAAATTTGCAAAAGTAAAAAGGAGCCAAGGGCAAATAGCCAAGACAATGGAAAAAAAGACCTCAAAGGTATTTCAGAAAACTTTGCAGCAGCCTCTCCCATCACAGGCCTGGAGGCCTAGTGGGGAATAATGATTTTGTGGACCAGGCCCAGGGCCCTGCTACCCTGCACAATATAGAGAGTTAAACCAACAGCACTGGACTAAGAAGAAGTTTGGTTCCTATTTTTTGTTTTATTCGTAACTAGTTTGACAACATCATTTCTCCACTTTAAAGTATAATAAAAGGCTTAAACTAAATCAGCGTCCACTAAATACCCAAATGCTTGTTCATGATAAGGCATTCATTAGGACCCAGAGAACTAAAAATTTAAATTAAATTAAATTTAAAAGGGAAATGTAGCAATTCTATGTGTATTGTTAGTTCTCACTTCATCAGTATCAAACCTTACTTTACTCATAAGAAAATGTCAGTAATAACATATACTATTATTTAAGACCTTTAGTCATAGCAATAGTCAAATGTATACAGGGCTTTCTAGGTGCCAAAAACTGTTCCAAGTACTTAATATAATTAACTCATTTAATCCTTATGAAGTAGATACTGTTATTATCCCTATTTTATAGATAAGGTATAGATAAATTAAATCCCTTCTCAGGTCACACTGGAAAGTAAAGAGTAGAATCTGAATTCAAATCCAGGCAGTGTGGCTTTAGAATCCTCACTCTTTATCACTAAGTCATACTGAATTAGCTTGGCAAAATCAAGTTTGGTAACTGTATTAGTCCATTTGTGTTGCTACAAAGAAATACTTGAGGCTAGGTAATTTATGAAGAAAAGAGTTTTAATTGGCTTGTGGTTCTGCAGGCTCTACAAGAAACATGATGCTGACATCTGCTTCTGGTGAGGGCTCAGAAAGCTTACAATCACAGCAAAAGGTAAAGGAGGAACAGGCATCTCACATGGCAAGAGCAGGGCAAGAGAGAGAGGTAGGAGGTGCCACACACTTTTAAACAACCAGATCTCACGAGAACTCACTCACTATCATGAGAACAGCAACAAGATATTCATGATAGATTTGCCCCCATGACCCAAACACCTCTCACTAGGCACCACCTCCACCATCAGGGATTACATTTCAATATGAGATTTATAGGGGAGAAACATCCAAACTATATCATTCTGCCCCTGGCCCCTCAAATCTCAAGTCCTTCTCATTTTGCAAAATATAATAATCTCTTCCCCCCAAATCTTAACTTGCTCCAAAATCAAGTTCAAAGTCTTAAGTCTCATCCGAGACTCATATCCTTCTGCCTATGAGCCTGTAAAACGAAAACAAGTTATTTAATCCCAAGATACAATGGTAGTACAGGCATTGGGTAAACATTACCATTCTGAAAGGGAGAAATGAGCCAAAAGAAAGGAGCAATAGGCCCCACACAAGTCTGAAACCCAGCAGGGCAGCCATTAAATCTTGAAGCTCCAAAATAATCTTCTCTGACTCCATGTCCCACATCTAAGGCACACTGGTGCAAGGGGTAGACTCCCAAAGGCCTTGGGCAGCTCTGTCTCCTGTGGCTTTGCAGGGTGCATCCCACTTGGCTGCTCACATAGGTTGGAGTTTAATGCCTTCAGCTTTTCTAGATGCAACATAGAAGCTGCCGGTGGAGCTACCTTTCTGGGCTCTAGAGGTTGGTGGCCCCCTTCCCATAGCTCCACTAGGCAGTGCCCTAGTGAGAACTCTGTTTGAGGCTTCCAGCCCCACATTTCCCCTTGGCATTGCCCCAGCAGAGGTTTTCATTGAGGGTTCTGCCCCTGTGGCAGGCTTCTGCCTGGGCACCTAGGCTTTCTCATATATACCCTCTGAAATCTAAGTGGAGGCCACCAAGCCTCATTCATGCTTGCATTCTATGCACAGGCTTAACACCATGTGGAAGCCAAGGCTTACAGCTTGCACCTTTCAGAATAGTGGCCCAAGCTGTACCTGGGGCCCTGTGAGCCACGGCCACAGCAGCCAGGATGTGGGAAGCAGTGTCCCAAGGCTGGATAGGGCATCCTGGTCCTGGCCTTGAAACCATTCTTTCCTCCTAGGCCTCTGGGTCTGTGATGAGAGGTGCTGCCTCTGAGATCTCTGAAATGCCTTCAAGGCCTTTTTCCCATACTCTTGGATACTAGTACTTTGCTCCCTTTTTGTCATGCTAATCTCTCTAGCAAGTGGTTGCTCCACAGCCTGCTTGGATACTTTCTCTGCCACAGAGCCAGGCTACAAATTTTCCAAACGTTTATGCTTTGCTTTCCTTTTAAAAATAAATTCCAACTTTAAGTCATTCCTTTGCTCCTACATCTGATCATATGTTTTTAGCCAGGCCACATCTTAAATGCTTTGCTGCTTAGAAATTTCTTCTGCCAGATACCCTAAATCATCACTCTTAAGTTCAGACTTGCAAAGATCCTTAGGACATGAACACAGTGCCACCAAGTTCTTTGCTAGAGTGTAACACAGGTGACCTTTGTTCCAGTTCTCAATAAACTCCTCATTTTCACTTGAGATCTCATCAGCCTTGTTTTCACTATCCATAATTCTATCAATATTTTGGTCACAATCATTTAACCAGTCTTTAAAAAGTTATAAACTTTCCCTCATCTTCCTGTCTTCTGAGCCCTCCAAACTCTTCCAATCACTTCCCATTACCAAGTTCCAAAGTCACTTACATATTTTCAGGTATCTTTATAGCAATGCCCCACTCCTCAGTCCCAATTTTCTGTATAAGTTCATTTGCGTTGATATAAAAAAATACCTGAGGCTAGGTAATACATAAAAAAGAGGTTTAATTGGCACATGGTTCTGCAGATAGTACAAGAAGCATGGTGCCAGCATCTGCTTCTGGTAAGGGCCTCAGAAAGCTTGCAATTATGGTGAAAGTCAAAGGGGAAGCTGGAATCTCACATGTTGAGAGTGGGAGCAAGAGAGAGAGTGCGGAGGTGTCACACACTTTTAAGCAACCAGATATCGAGAGAACTCACTTGCTGTCTTGTGGACAGCACCAAGCCATTCATGAAGGATCTACCCCCACAACCCAAACACCTCCCACCAGGCCCCACCTCCAATATTGGGGATTGCATTTCAAAATGAGATTTGGAGAGGACAAACATCCAAACTATATCAGTAACCAAGTATTATGTACCAATTCTGGGTTTTATTGTGTTTTTTTTTATTCTAAGTTCTTTTACAGTTCTACTTTAAGACATTAAGAAACATATTGAGAAGTTAGTATGTCCCGCAGAATCACTGGGTTACACTATGTATTATATTAAGACAGACCTGCAAATTTTGATATATCATGCACCCATATTTTAAAGCTTCTTACATATTATGAAAATCAATTTAACTCTTAATTTTTATAATATTCATTGTATTGCAATGGTAAGAGAAATAAGCAAAGATAGTTGTAATTTTTCATATATCTGGGAGGAGAAAATTCCAGTAGAATAAGTAAATATTTGGTTCCATTCTCTTTAAGTTAGACTTAAATTATCTGCACTTTCCTTTTTCCTATATTGTAGCATTTTATTTTGTCTCCTGATATGATTGTGTGCATCTTTCTCAACAGACAGATTTTTGGATACAAAGACTGTTTTATATTTTTGGCTGTGCCTCCAAATGAACCTTACATGGTGCCTTGCCCATTCTAGGTACCCGATTCAAATTTGCTTGGCTGATTAAATAAATATTTGTCTCTTTTGAGATGACTTCAACACAAGTTGGGGAAAACAGGATGGAGTCTGGATGTTCTCTTTCTAAGCAAAACAGTTTAACTCTTAGCAATGATAGTAAATAACCATAAACATTTTAGAACCCAAGGGGGCAGCTAACATAGCCTGAACTTTGGGGAAGTAAACTAGGTTTCTGACCTCTCAAGTGTCAGCCCTGGGGAATGGATATTAGACAAGGAACTCTGCAAAGTTGGCAGAAGACTGTCCAGGTGCAGCATAAATTGATGGAGCCAAGGCGTAGCACCTGAACCCACCAGCAATGATCCAGCCAGTAGAGACAGAGCATCTAGCAGGTTGGAAGAACAAAACTTCTTAGTATGTAAACTGCTGTCAATTGAAGACAAGGCTTCTGTCCTGCTTTCTCTACAAGCACAAAAATATACCTGTCTCAGTAAGAGGATATATAGGAATAACTTCTTATAGAATTTGGGCTTTGGTTGGATGATTTGGAGGAGGGTCTAAGAAAGCAAGAATTCACTCTATATTGGATACTGCCAGAAAGTGAGGGCAATTCTATGATTAGGCATTTCATGGGTGGCACAGTGACCTTGATTTTGTCTGTGCTTAGACAAAATTACGAACGTGGCCTTGTTTGGTTTCAGTTTATCATTGTCTCAGAGTAACCTTGTCTGTGGTTGGTGTTCTGTGAGATTGTATGTCTCCAAAGAAAGAACAAAATAGCCTTGCCTTGAATATCAGACTAACTTATAAATAATATTGAGGTCTAGCTGTGAACGTCAGATCAATTCTGAATGTGAGAGCCTGCTTTTTTCTTTCTCACTCATTATGGTAGTGGGCCTGAAAGCAAAGCTGGTGACAAGTTGGTACTCATAACTGAGTTAAGATGTAAGAGACTGAGGAAGAAGGAGGTTTCTGACACTACACCCTAAGCATAAGTTGCTTCTGCATACATTAGGTGTTTCTGGAATTTCTGGGAATATCCATCCTTTAATAAAACCAGGGCAACAGCTGAAAAGCCCCAAATCCCTGTCAATTTAGCTGTAGATAAAGCTGACAAGAAGCAAGAAGCACCCTGTTATAGACTGATTTTTGTTCCCCCAAAATTTATATGATGAAGCCCTAACGCCCAGTGTGGTAGTATTTGGAGGTGGAGCCATTAGGAGGTAACTAAAGTGAGATGACATCATGAGTGTGGAGCCCTCATAATGGGATTAGTGCCCTTATAAGAAGGGACACTAGAGAGCTTGCTCTTTCTCTCTCTCAGAAGTCATGTGAACACACAAGATGGCAGCCATCTACCAACCAGGAGGAGAACCCTTACCAGAACCCAATCATACTGGCACTGATCTCAGACCTTCTGCTTCCAGAACTGTGAGAAAATAAATGGGCCGGGTGTGGTGGCTCATGCCTATAATCCCAGCACTTCGGGAGGCCAAGGCGGGCAGATCACTTAAGGTCAGGAGTTCGAGACCAGCCTGGCCAACATGGGAAAACCCTGTTTCTACTAAAAATACCAAAAAAAATTAGCCAGGAGTGGTGGCGGCCACCTGTAATCCCAGCTACTCAGGAGGCCGAGGCAGGAGAATCACTTGAACCTGGGAGGTGGAGGTTGCAGTAAGCCGAGATCATGCCACTGCACTCCAGCCTGGGCAACAGAGCGAGACTGCATCTCAAAAAAAAAAAAAAAAAAAAAGGAAGAAAGAAAAAGAAAAGAAATGTTTATTGTTTAAGCTACCTATCTGTAGTATTTTGTTATGGCAGCTGTGGCTAAGACACATCCGTAGGTGTTACATTATTTAATTATGTGGGGTAATTCTATTTTGTCCCTGAGTGAACCACCAGGCCCAGGTGCGGGAGTTTGTAACTTTACCTCATCAGAACTGAGAGTTAAGCTGCTTATGAAATGGTAATCAGTGTTACAATATAAACCTAAATTTTAAAAATAGGATGGTCTTGAAAGTATCTGAATTGACTTTCTGTCTCTCTTCATGGTTCCAAAAACGGAGTCTGAGCTGCAACAGACTCAATATTTTGCTAGATTTTACAGCAATTTCCCAGGTGAGTCGGGTGCCTGCGAAGCACTGTTTTCATATAAGACTTCACTGGGATCAGGAGAGTCATTTTCTTCACCCACATTCATCCCTCATCTCGTTTAAACACAAAATAACATCAAATGGATGAGTTTAAAACATCCCATTTTGCTCTAAAACACGAAACAAAATCTGTTTATTCTTGGCTCCTCAGGCAAAGTGAGCGTTCTGTATTTCCTGACTTCATATTAGTCGGAAGTGCTACTCCCATTTATCTACCATCTTAAGGATGTGCAAAAGAAATGGGCAGCCCTGGTAACCTGAAAGAAGGGGCAACAGAGGACATCTTTCATTCTTAATCTTGGTAAACAGGGTCTTCTAGAACTGCATGCTGCAATTACGGTGCAAGAAGACTATTTCTGCTTCTTGACTAAACTTTGGCCTCCTAGCACCTTCCCTGGCCCCTTCTCTTTCATTGGCCTCCAATCTGATCATATTCTTGACTGAGCTCAGCAGGTGGCAGCCTACTAATGGTGCCTACATGCCCACACTCCTCCCCTCCTGCTTCAACACACACATGCCACACAAAGGGTCATGCTCACACATCAGTAAGAAAATGCCCTCATCCCTTTTCTCTGCTAAATTTAGTAAATGGGGCTTTGACTCCCCTGCTAGAACCAGTTGGTAAGCTCCAACTTTTCACCCTCAACTGCCCTCCCCACAGTCATGAGTTGTGACACTCACTTTCACAGAATTGCTTGTCTTTTAATTACATATATGTCAAAAATAAATGTAATAACAGAATTACAGACTGTTAGAGAAATAATCTTGTATGACCACTATAATGTACCTCAATTTCCTAGCAGAGTCCTTGTCATATAGAAGGTACACAATAATTATTGATTGTATGAGTGAACCCATGAGTTTTATAACTGAAGCAACTGAGGTTCACTGATATATCAAGTTTCTTACTCTGGCAAGTTAGTGTAGAACCTGTATTTTAAACTCACAGAAACATTTGTAGTGTTCAGTGAAGGGTCACAAATCATTGAGAGAGAAATATAAAACATTTTTGTTTTTTCAATTACTGTTTCCAACGGTGCTCTAAATCTCTTCTTTCTTAGTGAGGAGTTTAATAATATCTTAATTTTATGCCTTTCCAGCCGCTTTCAGTTATCCATTCAAGTTTCCATTATTCAACCCTGTTCATTTTACAAAGTCAATGCCATATTCAGTCCAAAGCTTTTTTCTTCTCCAGAGGAAAAGATAAATTTGTGTCACTATCAGCTTGCATGAAGGGGATTCTAAGGGTCTGAGAGTGAAGGTGAAGCACCAGATCCACTCTTATAACCACCTTCCACTTCATCTTCTTTGCAATAACTTGTACATAAAAGAGTGAGGAAAGCCTAATGTGCCATTACATAATGGTCCATGGTGGGGTTGATTTCCTTTCCTTGCTTAGTTCTAATTGCCACTGTGACTTCTTGGCTTCGGATTCTGTGGGCAGGTGGTAGCTCTCATAAGCCACACTGATGAAGACTCTCTCTTATGCTGCTGCCCTAGGCATTGGTCAGCTGCTTCCCCCCACATTCTGCTAAAGTTTGTGACTCTGCCACATGCAGAGACAGACCCCAAAAATGTTATAGTCTTTAATTTCTTCAGTGGCTCCAAAATCTAGGGCCTTTGAAAAGAAGAAGAAGAAGAAATGACTCTGATCACAAACACAGCAATCTTCCTAAAGAAGACTCTTTCTTTAGAACTTCTTATTTGAGTTTATTGGGGAGAGGAATAGCCATTTCTGCCCAATAGTACATCTCAGCAAGCCATAGAGGGAGGTGGCAACCTCTAACATCGAGTCAGGATAGTGTTCTGTTAGGTGCCTTGAATACACACACATGAACATATATATATATATATATATACACACACACACACACACATACACATAATGCAAATGTATAATGCATAGATATGGTATATGTGTATATATGTATATATTCACACATTCATCTTATATATACACACACGTGTGTGTGTGTGCACGTGTATATATGTATTCAGTGAGTTGGGATGAGAAAAGGAGAACCATCGAATTTTGCTGGGTTGTGTGTATAATGTAGATTCATGGATCCCCTTTCTCCTGTTTTTCCTATTTATTTAGCGTGGCTTAATTTTCTTTAAGTAAGAAGGTTCTGATATTAAGCTTAATCAAAAGAAAATGTCAAATGGAATCTTTTTAATAAGGAAAGAATTTGAGAGTATTAAAAGAGGAAGACAAAGTGAAAAACTCTATATATAGAAACAAAAGATGACGAATGGTAACAATGAAGGAAAATAAACATAGATAGACCCAAGTGGGGTGAATGGTATGAATGAGCTAATAGTGAGAGGGGCTGGATATACTAGGACTTTATGCTTATAAACCTTCTGTACTAGATCCTAGAACCTATGAAAGACAGAGGAAAATTAGTATTTAAATTCAATATTATTCCTATCTCACCATAATGGCAAAAATTAAGAACTGTAATAAAACAACAGAAGGTGGATGACGTAGATCAAAGAGAGCTCTTATATATTGCTAACATGAATATAAATTGGTACAACTTCTTTTGAAAATAATTGAGTATAATCTGACAAACCTGAGCACGTGCACATCTTACAGTTTAGCAATCTTACACCTAAGTATGTATAACAAAGAGAAATTCTCACACATATGTTCTAGAATATATACCACATTTTTTTAGATTCAGGGGGTACACGTGCAGGTTTGTTACATGGATATATTGCATAATGTTGAGATTTGGGGTACAACTGATCATGCCACCCAAGTAGTAAACAGAGTACCCAACAGATAGTTTTTAAACCCGTGCCCTCATCCCTCCCTGCTTTTGGAGTCCTTAGTGTCTATTGTTTCCATCTTTATTCCATGTATACCCAACATTCAACTACTACTTATAAGTGAGAACATGTGGTATTTGAATTTCTGTTTCTGCATTAATTTGGTTAGAATAATAGCCTCCAACTGTACCCAGATAGCTGCAAAAGACATTTCATTCTTTTTCATGGCTGCATAGTATTCCATGGTGCATATATACCACAGTTTTTAGCCATTGCACTTTTGATGGGCACATAGGTTGATTCCATGTCTTTGCTATTGTGAATAGTACTGTGATGGATATTCGAGTACATGTTCCTTTTTGGTAGAACAATTTGTTTTCCTTTCAGTGGATACCCAGTAATGGCATTGCTAGGTCAAATGGTAGTTCTGTTTCAAGTTCATTGAGAAATCTCCAAACTGCTTTATGCAGTGGCTGGACTAATTTACACTCCCACTAGCAGTGTATGAAAGTTCCCTTTTCTCCACAACCTCGCCAACATCTGTTGGTTTTTGACTTTTTAATGCTAGCCATTCTGATGAGTGTGAGACCATATCTCATTGTTGTTTTGATTTGTATTTCTCTAATAATTAGTGATGTTGAGCATTTTTTCATATGTTTGTTGGCCACTTGTATGTCTTCCTTTGGTAAGTCTCTGTTCATATCCTTTGCTCAATTTTTAATGTTTTTCTGTTTCATTTCTTGTTGATTTGTCTAAATTCCTTATAGATTCTGGATACTCGTCCTTCATTGCATGCATAGTTTGCAAATATTTTCTCCCAATCTGTAGGTTGTTTGTTTACTCTGTTGATAGTTTATTTTGCTGCACAGAAGCTCTTTCATTTAATTTAGTTAGGTTCCAATTGTCAATTTTTGTTTTTGTTGCATTTGCTTTTGGGATCTTCATCATAAGTTCTTTGCCTAGGCCAATGTCCAGAAGAGTATTTCCTAGGTTTTCTTACAGGATTTTTATACTTTGAGGTCTTATATTTCAGTCTTTAATCCTCTTGAGTTAACTTTTGCATATGGTGAAACTTGGTAAGGATCCAGTTTCATTCTTCTGCATATGGTTAGCCAGTTTTCCCAGCACTATTTACTGAATAATTTGATGCCTCTGGCTTTTTTTTTTTTTTTTTTTTTTTTTTTTTTTGGCTTTGGCTTTGGCTACTCGGGCACATTTTTTGGTCCATATGAATATTAGGAGAGTTTTTTTTTTCTAATTCTGTGACAAATGACATTGGTAATTTGATAAGAATTGCATTGAATCTACAGATTGCTTTTGGCAGCATAGGCATTTTAATGATATAAATTCTTCTAATCCACAGGCATAGAATTTCAATTTTTTTGTGTCATCTATGATTTTTTTCAACAGTATTTTGGAGTTCTCCTTATAGAGTTATTTCACCTCCATGGTTAAAGGCATTCCTAGGTATTCTATTTTTGTATGTGTGTGCCTATTGTAAATGGGATTGTGTTCTTTTTTGAAAAAAAATCATTTATAACTTTTTGAGTAAATTGTAGGTGTGTATATTTATGGCGTACATGAGATGTTTTGATACAGACATGCAATGTGTAATCACCACATTATGGAAAATGTGGTATCCATCCCCCCAGCATTTATCTTGTATGTTACAAACAATCCAATTATATTTTTTAGTTATTTTGAAATGTACAATTAAGGTATTATTGACTATAGTCACCCTTTTGTGCTAGCAAATAC
Organism: Gorilla gorilla gorilla; assembly: GCF_029281585.2. Lineage (NCBI taxonomy): Eukaryota > Metazoa > Chordata > Mammalia > Primates > Hominidae > Gorilla > Gorilla gorilla. Next base: position 53,646,906 of record NC_073247.2, read on the forward strand.
TAGGTCTCATTCATCCTTTCTAACTAATTTTTTTGTATGCATTAACCATTCCCACTTCACCCCCCTACTCCACAACCACGCATCCCAGCCTCTAGTAACCATCCTTCTACTCTCTATATCCATGAGTTCAATTGTTTTGATTTTTAGATCCCACAAATAAGTGAGAACATGCACAGTTTATCTTTCTGTGCCTGGCTTATTTCACTTATACTGACCTCCAGTTCCCTCCATGTTGTTGCAACTGACAGGATCTCATTCTTTTGTAAGGCTGAATATTACTCCATTGTGTATAATTAGCATGTTTTCTTTATCCACTCAACTGTTGATGAACACTTAGGTTACCTCCAAATCTTGGCTATTGTGAACAGTACTGCAACAAACATGGGAGTGCAGATATCTCTTCGATGTTCTGATTTCCTTTCTATTGGGTATATACCCAGAAGTGGGATTACTGAATCATATGGTAGGTCTATTTTTAGTTTTCCGAGGACCCTCCAAACTGTTATTCATAGTGGTTGTGCTAATTTACATTCCCACTAACAGGGTGCAAGGGATCCCATTTCTCCACATTCTCACCAGCATTTGTAATTTCCTGTCTTTTGGATATAAGCCATTTTAACTGGAGTGAGATGATATCTCATTGTAGTTTTGATTTGCATTCCTCTGATGATCAGTGATGTCAAGCACCTTTTCATATGCTTGTTTGCCATTTGTATGTCTTAGAAATGTCGAGTCAAATCATTTGCCCGTTTTTTGATTGGATCATTAGATTTTTCCAAGAGTTGTTTGAGTTCCTTATATATTCTGGTTATTAATTCCTTGTGAGATAGGTAGTTTGCAAATATTTTCTCCCATTTTGTGGGTTGTCTCTTCACTTTATTGATTGTTGCCTTTGCTGTGCAGAAGCTTTTTAACTTGATGCGATCCCATTTGTCCATTTGTGCTTGTTTTGCCTGTGCTTGTGGGGTATTGCTCAAGATATCTTTGCACAGACCAATGTCCTAGAGATTTTCCTCAATATTTTCTCTTAATAGTTTCATATTTTGAAGTCTTAGATTTAAGTTTTAAGCTATTTTGATTTGATTTTCATTTATGGTGAAAGATAGGGGTATAGTTTCATTCTTTTGCATATGTATATCCAGTTTTCCCAGCACCATTTATTGAAGAGACTTTATTTTAAACAGTGTATGTTCTTGGCAGTTTTGTTGAAAATGAGTTCCCTGTTGGTGTGTGGATTTGTTTCTGGGTTCTTTATGCTATTTCATTGGTCTATGTGTCTGTATTTGAAGTTAGGTAATGTGATTCCTCCAGTTTTGTTTTTCCCCCCCGCTCAGGATAGCTTTGGCTATTCTGGGTCTTTTGTGGTTTTATATAAATTTTAGGATTTTTTTTTCCTTTTTTAACTTTTATTTTAAGTTTGGGGGTACAAGTGCAGGTTTGTTACACAAGTAAACTTCTGTCATGGGGATTTGTTGTACAGATTATTTATCACCCAGCTGTTAAGACTAGTATCCATTAGTTATTTGATCTGATCCTCTCCCTCCTGCCACCCTCCACCTTCCCAAAGTTCCCAGTGTGTGTTATTTTCCTCTATGTGTGCATGTTTTCTCATCATTTAGCTCCCACTTATAAGTGAGAACAGGAAGTATTTGGTTTATGTTCCTGTGTTAGTTTGCTAAGGATAATGGCCTCCAGCTCCATCCATGTCCCTGCAGATAACATGATCTCATTCTTTTTGTGGCTGCATAGTATTCTATGGTGGATATGTACCACATTTTCTTTATCCAGTATATCACTGATGGGCATTTAAGTTGATTCTATGTCTTTGCTATTGTGAATAGTGCTATAATGAACATACTCATGCATGTGTCTTTATAATAGAATGATTTTTATTCCTTTGGGTATACACCCAGTAATGGGATTGTTGGGTCAAATGATATTTCTGGTTTTGGGTATTTGAGGAATTGTCCCCCGTCTTCCACAATGCCTGAACTAATATACATTCCCACCAACAGTGTATAAGAGTTCTTTTTTCTCCACAACCTTACTAGTATCTGTTATTTTTTGATATTTTAATAATAGCCATTCTGACTGGTGTGAGATGACATCTCATTGTGGTTTTGATTTGCATTTCTGTAATGATCAGTGATGTTTTATCTATTTCTGTAAAGAACGTCATTGGTGTTTTCATAGCTATTGTACTAAGTCTGTGGGTTGCTTTTGATAGTATGGACATTTTAACAATGTTGATTCTTTCAATCCATGAACATGGCATATCTTTTCATTTTTTGGTGTCCTCTTCAATTTATTTCATCAGTGTTTTATAGTTTTCATTATAAATATTTTTCACTTATTTGGTTAAGTTAATTCTTAAGTATTTAATTGTATTTGTGGTTACTGTAAATGGGATTACTTTTGAAATTTCAGATTGTTCACTGTTGGCATATGGGAATGCTAGTGATTTTGTATCCTGCAAAATACTGAATTTGTTTATTTGTTCTAATAATTGTTTGGTGAAGTTTTTAGGTTTTTCCAAATATAAGATTATATCATCTGCAAACAGGATAATTTGACTTCTTCCATTCCATTTTGGATTCCCTTTATTTTCTTTCGCTTGTCTGATTGCTCTAGCTAGGACTTCTTGTACTATGTTGAATAAAAGTGGTTAAAGTAGGTATCCTCCCCATGTTTCAGAGCTTAGAAAAAAGACTCAATTTTTCCCCATTCAGTATGATACTAGCTCTGGATTTGTCATATATGGCTTTTATTATGTTGACATATGTTGCTTCTATACACAGTTTTTATAGGGGTTTTGTTGTTAAGGGATATTGAATTTTATCAAATGCTTTTTCAGCATCAATTAAAATGATCATATGGATTTTATCCTTCTTTCTGTTGATATGATGTATCACATTGATTAACTTGTGTATGTTGAACCATTCTTGCATACCAGAGATATATCCCACTTGGTCATAATGAATGATCTTTTTAATATATTGTTGAATTAAGTTTGCTAGTATTTTGCTGTAGATTTTTGCATCAATATTCATCAGAGATACTGCTCTGTAGTTATCTTCTTTTTATGTGTCTTTGTCTGGTTTTGGTATCAGGACAATACTGGCCTTGTAGAATGAGTTTGGAAGTATTCCCTCCTCCTCTATTTTTCAGAATAGTTTGAGTAGAATTGGTATTAGTTATTCTTCAAATGTTTGCTAAACTTCAACAGTGATGCCATCAGGTTCCTGGCTTTTCTTTACTAGGAGAGCTTTTATTATAGCTTCACTCTTGTCACTTGTTATTGATCTGTTCAGATTTTGTATTTCTTCCTGGTTCAATCTTGGAAGATTGTATATGCCTAGAAAGTTGTCCATTTCTTCTTGATTTTCCAAATTATTGGCATATAGATGTTCATAGTAGCCACTAATGACCCTTTGAATTTCTTTAGTATCAATTATAATGTCTCCTTTTTGATCTCTGGTTTTATTTATTTGTGTCTTCTCTCTTTTTTCTTAGTCTGGCTAAAGTTTTGTCAATTTTGTTTAACTTTCCAAAAAGTTAACTCTGTTTTATTGATCTTTCTTACTTTTTTCTTCATTACAATTTCATTCATTTCTGCTCTGATCTTTTTTTTTTTTTTTCATTTGCTAATTTGGGGTTTTGTTTGCTTTTGCTTTTCTGGTTCTTTAGGATGCATCATTAGTTTATTTTTTTGAAGTTGTCCTTCCTTTGTGATGTAGACATTTATAGCTATAAACTTTCTTCTTACTACTGCTTTTGCTATATCCCATAGGTCTTGGTATGTTTTGTTTCCATTGTTATTTGTTTCAGGAAATTTTTCAATTTTCTTCCTAATTTTTTCATTGATCCATTTGTCATTTAGGAGCATATTGTTTAAATTCTATATATTTGTATACTTCCAAAATTCCTCTATTATTGATTTATAGCTTTATTCTATTGTAGTCAGAGAGGATGCTTGATATTATTTCAATTATTTTGAATGTTTTAAGACTTGTTTTGTGAGCTAACATGTGGTCTAACCTTGAGAATGATCCATGTGCTGTGGAAAATAATGTGTATTCTGTAGTCATTGGATGAAATGTTCTGTAAATATCTATCAGATTCTTTTGGTCTGTAGTGCAGATTAATTTTAATATTTATTTGTTGATTTTCTGTCTGGGAGATATGTCCACCACTGAAAGTGGGGTGTTAAGGTCTCTAGCTCTTGTTGTATTGGGACCCATCTCTCTGTCTCACTTTAATAATATTTTCTTTATAGGTTGGTGTGCTCCAGTGTTGGATGCATATATATTTAAAATTATTATACTCTCTTGATGAATTAACTCCTTTATCATTATATAGTAACCTTCTTTGTCTCTTATTGTAGTTTTTGTCTTGACTTCTATTTTATCTGATATATGAATAGTGACTCCTGCTCTACTTTGGTTTCCATTGGCATGTAATATCTATTTCCCATCCCTTTAGTCTATGTGTGGCTTTGTGAGCAAAGTGTCTTTCTCGCAGGCAACAGATTAATGGCTCTTGTTTATTCATCCATTCAGCTACTCTATGTGTTTTGATGGGAGAGTTTAGTCCATTTACATTCAATGTTATTATTGATAAGTAAGGACTTACTTCTGCCATTTTTTAATTTGTTTTCTAGTTGTTCTGTGGTCTTCTCTTCCTTCTTTCTTTCCTTCCTGTTTAACTTTAGTGAAGGTGATTTTCTCCAGTGATATGATTTAGTTTCTTGTTTTTTATTTTTTGTGTACCTATTGTAAGATTTTTGGTTTGAGGTTACCAGGAGGCTTGCAAATACTATGTTATAATTCATTATTTTAACTATATGACAACACTGTTTGCATGAACAAACAAACAAGCAAAAAGAAAACAAATAAAAATTCTATGGCTTAACTTCATCTCCCTGCTTTTTAAATTTGTTGTTTCCATTTATACCTTATTGTACTGTTTGTGTCTTGGAAAGTTGTTGTAGTTATTATTTTTTGTTGGTTTATTGTTCAGTCTTCCTATGTAGGATAAGAGTAATTTACATGCCACAGTCACAGTGTAGTAATATTCTGTGATTTTCTGTGTACTTAGTATTACCAGAGAGTTTTGTACCTTCAGATGATAACTTATTTCGCATTAACCTTCTTTTATTTCTGATTTATGTACTCTCTTAGCATTTCTTGTAGGACATGTCTGGTGTTGATGAAACCCCTCAGCTTTTGTTTATCTGGGAAAGTCTTTATTTCTCCTCCATGTTTGAAGGATATTTTTGTCAGATATATAATTCTAGGGTAAAAGTTTTATTCTTTCAGCATTTGAAATGTGTCATGCCACTGTCTCCTGGCCTGTAAGGTTTACACAGAAAAGTCTACTGCCAGATGTTTTGGAGCTCCATTGCATATTATTTGTTTCTTTTCTCTTGCTGCTTTTAGGATCCTTCCTTTATTCTTGACCTTTGTGAGTTTGATTATTAAATGCGTCGAGGTAGTCTTCTTTGAGTGAAATCTGCTTGGTGTTCTACAACTTCCTTATACTTGGATATTGATAAATTTCTCTAGGTTTGTGAAGTTCTCTTATTATTCCTTGAAAAAAACTTTCTACCCCTGTCTTTTTCTTTCTCTTTCTTTCTTTTTTTTCTTGAGTTGGAGTTTCACTCTTGTTGCCCAGACTGGAGTGCAATGGCACAATCTTGGCTCACCACAACCTCTGCCTCCTGGGTTCAAGTGATTCTCCTGCCTCAGCCTCCCAAGTAGCTGGGATTGCAGGCATGCGCCACCATGCTCAGCTAATTTTATATTTTTAGTAGAGACAGGGTTTCTCCATGTTGGTCAGGCTGGTCTCGAACTCCTGACTTCAGGTGATCCACCCACCTCGGCTTCCCAAAGTGCTGGGATTACAGGCATGAGCCACCGCACCCAGCTCACCCCTGTCTTTCACTATAGCTCTTCTTTAAGGCCAATAACTATCAGATTTGCCCTTTTAATTTGCCTCTGGAAGCTATTTTCTAGATCCTGTAGTCATGCTTCATTGTTTTCTATTCTTTTTGTCTTTTGTCCCCTCTGACTGTGCATTTTCAAATAGCCTGTCTTCAAGCTCACTAATTCTTTATTCTACTTGATCAATTTTGCTATTTAAAAACTCTGATGCATTCTTTAGTATGCCAATTGCATTTTCCATCTCCAGAATTTCTTCTTGATTCTTTTTAATGATTTTCATCTCTTTGTTAAGTTCATCTGACAGAATTCTGAGTTCCTTCTGTATTATTTTGAGTTTTTTTGAGTTTCCTCAACATAGTTATTTTGAATTCTCTGTCTGAAAGGTCACATATCTCTGTTTCTCCATGATTAGTCCCTAGTTCCTTATTTAGTTCATTTGGTGAGGTTATGTTTTCTGAGATGGTCTTGATACTTGTAGATGTTCTTTGATGTCTGGCCATTGAAGAGTTATGTATCTATTATAGTACTTACTGTGTAAGCTCGTTTGTACCTGTCCTTCTTGGGAAGGCTTTCCAGATATTTGAGAGGACTTGGGTGTTGTGATCTAAGCTATATCTGCTTTAGGGGGCACCCCAAGCTCAGTAATCCTGTGGTTTTTGCAGACTCATAGTGGTACCACCTTGATAGTATTGGATAAGATGCAGGAGAATTAGCTGGATTACCAAGCAGAGACTCTTGTTCTCTTCCTTTACTTTCTCCCAAACAAATGAAGTCTCTCTCTCTGTTCTGAGCCACTGAAGTTGGAGGTGGAGTGACACAAGCACCCCTGTGCCACTACCTATATGACTGTGCTGGGTTAGACCTGAAAGCAGCACAGTACTGGGCCTCATGCAAGGCCTGCTGTAACCACTCCTTAGCTACTGACTATGTTCACTCAAGGCTCTGGTGCTCTGCAATTTGCAAGTGACAAAGCCAGTCAGGCCACTCTTCAGGTTGGCAAAATTACCCATGTCCCAGGTGGGTCCAGAGGTGCCATATGAAGCCAGGGACTAGAGTAAAAAACTTTAGAAGTCTACCTGGTGTGCTATTGTACTGTGGCTGAACTGCCACTCAAATCACAAGACAGTTCTTACCACTCTTCTCTCTCTTTCCCAAAGGTAGAGGAGCCTTATCCCATGGCCTGCACCACCACAGGACCAGAAGGAGTACTGCCAGACTACAGGTGATGTTCTCTTATGGCCCAAAGGCTCTTCAGTCAGCTTATGGTAAATGCTAGCTGGCCTGGGACTCACTGTTCAGTGAAGTGGGTTCCCCTCTCACCCAGGGCAGTTCAAGAAATGCTGTCCAAGAGCCAAGTCCTGGAATCGGGGACTTCAAGAGCCTGCTTGGTGCTTTACTCCCCTGTGGCCAAGCAGGGGAGTACCTAAGGTGTAAGACAAAGTCCCCTTTACTTTTCCCTCTGCTTTTCTCAAGTGGAAGAAGTCTTACCCCATAGCCACCACAGTTGGAAATGTTCTCTCACCTGATGCCAACAAGCCTCAGAGTCTTACCCAAGGTCCTTGATGTAGTACCTGGGTATTGCTGCTGGTTTTCGGGGGCCCAAGGGATCTTCATATAGCCTGTGTTGAATGCTGCAAGGACTGGATCCATCCCTTCAGAAGGCGTTAGGTTCCCTTCTAGCCCATGGTATGTCTAGAAATGTAATCTGAGAGCTAGGGCCTGGAATGGGGGCCTCAGGACTCTGAGTGGGGCCTTATCCTGCTGCGGCTGAGCTGGTATCCAAGATGCAAGACAAAATCCTCCCCACTCTTCCCTTTCCTCTCCTCAAGCAGAAGGAAGGGATCTCTTTTGGAACCATGAGCTGTGTAGCCTGGAGCACACAGGGAAGGGGTGATGCCAGCACTTTCTTAGCCACCATAGCTGGTGTCTCAGTATGTCACGAGCCCCCACAGTCCATTGTCTCTGGGCCTAGTTCAGCGCTAAGTCTCACCTAACAGTTGCAGTTGTTATGGCCTAGCCTGCCTTTCAAGTTTATTTAGAGCCCCAGAGCACTTCGGCCCTCATTGGTGAGGCTTGTGGGAACTCAAGTTCCAACCACTGAAATTAGCAATTCCCCTCTGGCTAGAGCTGATTTAAATGCTCCCTCTGTGAGCAGGTGTCACCTGAGCTTGGTCCGATTTCCCTTTTGGCTATAACAGGACAGCACTGAGTTCACTGCCTCACAATTGCTGTGCTCTCCCTCTCCCATTACACAGAAGTGCTTTCCGCACCGTGCAGCTGCTGCTGGGGGATAGGGTAGGGGTGGCATCGGCTATTCAAGACTGTTTTTTCTACCTCTTTAGTGCCTCTTTCAGTGATACAAAGTTAAAAACCAGGTATTGTTGAGTGCTCATCTAAGTTTTGGTTCTTATGAAGGTACTTTTCTGTGCAGATAGCTGTTAAATTGGCGTATTCCAGGGGAATGATCAGTGGAGCCTTTTATTCCACCATCTTGCTCTACAACTTGGGATTTTGTTCTTGATTTTGTTCTCAGCTTGAATATTATTGCTGTATAGAAATGCTACTGATTTTTGTATGTTTCTTTTGTATCCTGAAACTTTACTGAAGTCTTTCATCAGGTCTAGGAGTCTTTTTGCAGAACTTTTAGGGTTTTCTAGTTTATATATACCAGATTCTTTATTGCAGCAATACTTGTAATGCTAAAAACAAAAATCCTAAAACTCAGAACAACCCAAATATTCACTGACAGGAGAATAAATACAATAGACTGTGGTATATTCACAAAAGAACTGTCATAAATCAGTAAAAGTCAATGAGCTAAATCATGGCAGATACTGGGTGGCTATTCACTGAAGCTAGTTCCTCTTCTTCCTGGGCACCCACCTAAACTATGTTTTCCAGCCTCCTTTGTGTTTATGTGTCAGCATATGTCTCAATTTGGATCCTGTGGGAAGCCAACACAAAGATGGAATTAGAAGTACAAGAATGTAATTGAGGATGAACTCTGTGAGCAACAAAGGGAAGAGGGAGCAAAAGTAGGTGGAGAGAGACTTCAGACCAGGATGCTTGTCTGACCTCTGTGAAAGGAGAGGATAACAAAGGAAGGGTGGGTAGGAAAAAGTCAGACTGCAATAAAGCTCTGAGAAAGTTTCATACTCCCAGTGTTGGGTTCCAACACAAAGATTACCCACAGATGAATCCTACATTTGGCAGAAATGTCCAGGCCCTAGTATACTTACTGTTCTCAGCATCGCCTAGAAACTGCCTGAGAAAAGCCTGGCCTCAGCCTGAATGTTGTGAGAGATCCTGAAGGAGCTGCAGTCAGCTCACTGGACCCTTTCTAGCATCTTCTCTCTTGGAGGGAGATCTGAGAAGCCCACCTCCACGGCTGTCACACCATGTGACTGAGCTTACACAAATGAAACAAGAGAAGAAATGATATGTGCCACTTCTAGTACTGACCCATAGCAATATTTTATATGGATCCTCCATGATGTTCCTCTCTCTGCAGCTTAGAGGAAGATAAGTATGGCAACATAGGAAGCCATATGCTGAGGGCAGCAGAGAGTAAGATGAAGGAATGCTAAGTTTCTGACTCACCACTTGGATGAGAGCCATCCACTATTAATGCAGTACATTTTAGATCTTACATGGGAAAGAAATGAACTTCTATTGAGTTGTAATATTGAGATTTGAGAGTTTACCTATTATGACTGATAATTATACCCTAAATCATGCTTTTAGCAACTTATTAAATTTCAGATGAATCTTGGAAACCTAATTTTGAGAGGAAAAAAGCAGATCCCACAATATAAAGTCCAATTGTATAGACTCCAAAACAAATAAATCTGACAATGTATTGCTTGAGTCATATGTTCAGAGCTATGAAATTATTTTAAAAATTAATGATAATGGTTAATTCTGAGGGGAGGCCGGGGGTGAGACTGGGAAGAACATATAGATAGATGGGAAATGTGTATAGTAAGATTAAGCACAACTTAGATAATAATTATTTCATCCTTTTCATTTCTCCTTTGCATGGGCATACTTGTTAAAGGCAGAGGCTTCTTGTTATATAGAGAATCACTGCTATGGTTTCTTCAGGACTATCAAGTGTGCCTATCAAACATCTCCTATTTATAGGGGGAACAACTGACATTTTGAAATGAAAATTTTTCTCTAGGCCAGGCGCAGTAGCTCACGCCTATAATCCTAGCACTTTGGGAGGCCGAGGCAGGTAGATCACCTGAGGCCAGGAGTTCCAGACCAGCCTGACCAACATGGCTCAGGATAATTAACATATCCATCGTCTCAATTATCCTGATCTGATAACCCCATCTCTACTAAAAATACAAATAATTAGCCAGGTGTGGTGGCGGGAACCTGTAATCCCAGCTACTCGGGAGGCTGAGGCAGGAGAATTGCTTGAACCTGGGAGGTGGAGGCTGCAGTAAGGGAAGATCGCACCATTGCACTCCAGCCTAGGCAACAAGAGTGAAATTCTGTCTCAAAAAAAAAAAAGTTTCTCTAAAACATATCAAGAAATCACCAAACTTGAGATATAAACTGAAAATTCAAAACACTGTTTGTATGCTCAAATATCAGATACAGATTATCAAATTAAATTTGAAAGTGAATTCAGTTAGGAATTGTGTTTGGCTGCAAGTACACATACTCAAAATAGTGGCTTAAACACACAAGGATTTATTCTCTCACATCATTAAAGGAGTCTGAAATTTGAAAGTCCAAAACTGGTAGGAACGTCAACAGTGTCCTTAAGGAATCAGAATATCTTTGTCTGCTCCAACATACTAGTACATGGCTTCCATCCTTAAAAGTCAAGATGGCAGTTGGATCTCTACTATCTAACTTGCATTTCAGGTAGCAGGAAGGACAAAAAGCAATCTTGCAGCATCAGCTTTCTTTAAGCATTCTCCTCAAAACTTCTACCCAACATTTATGCTTTCATTTCAGCAAGGGGGCTGAGAATAGTGTCTATTCTGCATGGTCATGTGTGCAGCTAAAAATCAGGGTTCCGCTAAAGAAAGAAGAGGAGAATGTCTATTGGGAAGCAACCAAAAGTCTCTGCCATTGAGTGGAAATAATTAAAATGTTCCCAGAAATAAAAAGCACCTTGAGTAAAATTGACCATATACAAATCTCATGGCCCAGCCCTCTACTACTATTTAAACACCTTAGAGAAATTCTTGCAAATACACACTAGAAAGCATGTACAAGAATGTCTATAATAGCAATGTTCATAATATGAAAAAACTAGAAACAATGAAATGTCATTAATAGTAGAATGGATGAATAAATTGTAGTATATTTCATGTAATAAACTGCTATAGTGAAGTGGAAATCAACCACATATTTCAATATACCACTGTAGGATTACTGCAGTTCACAATAACATATTACATAGTTTCAAATAGCTAGACGGAGCATATTGAACATTCCCAACATAAAGAAATGATAAATGTTTGAGATGATGGATATGTTAGTTATCCTGATCTGATAAGTATACATTATATGTATCAAAACATCACTATGTACCCCATGAATATGTACAATTATTATTCATCAATTTAAAAATACAAAATAAATGAAAATAAACCTATTATAAAAGTTCAAAAAATATATAATTACCATGACAGAGGCATGTCCCAGTGTAATAAAGTGTTGGTTCCATTGATATAAAGTTCAAAAATTGGCAAAACTGAGTCATGTTTAAGTATATACACATAGGTGGATATATATATACGTAAATGATTAACACAAAAGTCTGTGTTATGAGCTGAGTTGTGTCCTGAAAAATTTATGTCAAAGCCCTAGCCCCCAGTACCTTCCAATATGACTGTATTTGGAGATAGGGCCTTTAAAGACGTAACTTAAGTAAAAATGCGCTCATTAGCGTGGACCCTTCCTAATCCAATACGACTGGTATCCTTATAAGAAGAGATTAGGACACAACATACACAGGGGAAAGATCATGTGAAGACGCACAGACATGAACATGTGAACACACAACAAGAAGACAGCTATCTGTAAGCCAGAAAGAAAAGCTTCCCAAGAAACGAAACCTACTGCCATACCTTGATCTATCTCAGATTTTTAGCTTCTAGAACTGTAAGAGAATGAATTTCCATTGTTTAAGACACCCAATCTGTGATATTTTTATTATGGCAGCCTGAGTACACTAATAAAGTCAGGATTATGGATTTTTCTGGCGGTAAGGGCAGAGGGATGCAATCATGAAAGGCCATAGATAGATTTTCTAAGGCCATGATGATTTTTTATATTTTCATGTGAATTATGGGCATGTAGAAGTTTTTGAATTTTTATTATTTTAACTTCAAATATATTTTATATTTCATCTTGTGTATATGGTATTTTTCACCATTTAAATATGGAGAAAAAGAAAGGAAGAGAAAGATGTGAAGATAGGCATTCAAGTAAATAAAAATAATCATAACTAGAGGCCTGAGAACAGAAATCTGTATTATATAATTAGGACAAAGATATAGTTTTGATTCAGAACCACAGCTTTAAAACTAAACTTAAGAGCTCCAATTACATTAAAACTTGTAATGTATTTTATTCAAGGAAAAAGTTGAGTGTTAAAAGTGTTAATTTAATTTTGTAGTGTGAAAACTAATTATCCTTCATTAGCAGTATATTATACCTACTGCTACTACTATCTCCTTGAGTAAGAATTATTATCATAGAAAGATAAATTTAGAATAGGTAGAGTCTTTAGAGATCATCTACATATGTGTATAGTACAGGAAGGCTAGCCCAAAAACAAACTATTATTTTAGTCAAACTAGTCTCTGTTCATGATTTTAGTCAAACTAGTCTCTGTTCATGACCACATTATTATGATTATTGTCCTAGATAACATAACCTAATGGAAGGCAGACTAAAACAGGAATCAGAAGGATGTGTTCTGATTCTTATTTTACTTAAACTCTCTGAGATGTAATTCCTTCATCTGTAGACACAGGTAACAGTATGCCTGTCTGCCTGCCTGATGGTTCAATGTGAACCTCATAATAAGTGAGAGGTGGAAGGCAAGTTAAGCATTATATAATTCAACTTATTCCTTTTAAAAATAAGTTTTATTTTGTTTTTAATTGACACATAATTGTACATATTTATGGGGTACAGTGTAATTTGTTTCTTTGTTTTGAGACAATGTCTTGCTTTGTCACCCAGGCTGGAGTGCTTTGGCACAATCATGGTTCACTGCTGCCTCAAACTCCTGTGCTCAAGCATTCCTCTTGCCTCAGCCTCCCAAGTAGCTAGGACTACAAGTGTGCACCAACACACCCAGCCAACTTTTTTTTTTTTTTTTTTTTTTTTTTGTAGAGATGGGGTTTTGCTATGTTGCCCAGGCTGGTCTTGAACTCATGGCCTCAAGCAATCCTCCTGCTTCAGCCTCCCAAAATACTGCGATTACAGGTGTGAGCCACCACGCAGGGCCCACTGTGATGTTTTGCTGCATATATACACTGTGTAATGATTCAATCAGGGTAATTAGTATATCCATCACCTCAAACATTTGTCATTTGTGATGATAACATTTGAAAACCTCTCTTCTATTTTGAAGTACACATTATTGTCAACTATAATCATTCTCCTGTGCAATGGAACACTAGAACTTATTCCTCTTATCTGACTACTACTGTGCATATCAACCAACCTCTCCCCATTCCTTCTCTCCCGCCAACTCTACCCAGCCTCTGGTAAGCAGTATTTTACTCTCTACTTCTATGAGATCAACATTTTTAGATTACACTTATGAGTGTGATCGTGCGATATTTGTCCTACTATGCTTAGTTTATTTCACTTAATATGATGTCCTCCAAATTCATCCATGTTGTTGCAAATAACAGGATTTTGCCTTTTTTTTGGCCTAATAGTATTCCATTGTGACTATATACCAGCCCTTTACATCCATTCATTTATTGATAGACACTTAGTGGGATTGTTGGATCATATGGTAGATCTATTTTTAATTTGGGGGAAACTTCCATATTGTTTTCCATAATGGCTGTACTAATTTACATTCCCATCAACAGTGTATCACTTCCCCTTTCTCCACATCGTTGCTGGCATTTTTTTTTTAATAGTAGCCATTCTAACAGATGTGAAGTGATATCTCATTGTGGTTTTGATTTTCATTTCCCTGATGATTAGTGATGTTGAGTGTTTTTTTCATATACCTGTTGACAATTTGTATATCTTCTTTTGATAAATGTTTACTTAGATCTTTTGCCCATTTTTAAATCAGACCATTTGTTTTTTTGCTATTGAGTCGAGTTCCTTACATATTCTGGATATTAACCCCTTGTTAGATGCATAGTATACAAATATTTTCTCCCATTATATAGGTTGTCTCTTCGCTCTGTTGACTGTTGCCTTTGCTGGGCAGAATATTTTATGTTTGATGTAATCCTATTTGTCTGTTTTTGCTTTTATTGCCTATGATTTTGAGGTGTTATTAAAAAACATCCTTGCCCAGAACAATGTAATAAAGTATTTCCCCTATGTTTTCTAGTAATTTCATAGTTTGGGGTGTTACATTTAAGTTTTTAATTTATTTTGAGTTTATTTTTGTCAGTGATGAGAGATAAGGATCTAGTTTTATTCTTCTGCATGTAGATATTTAGTTTTCCCAGCACCACTTATTGAAGGGACTGTCTTTTCTCCAATGTATGCTCTTAGCAAGACATTTTTCACAGAAATAGAAAAACAATCCTAAAATTTGTATGCAACCATAAAAGACATTGAATAGCCAAGGCAATCATGAACAAAAAAAGTTGGAGGTATCATACTACCTGACTTTAAAACATACTACAAAGCAACAGTAACCAAAACAGCATGGTACTGGCTTAAACACAGACACATAGACCAATGGAACAGAAATGATAACCCAGATATAAACTCATGTACTTACAGCCAACTGATTTCTTTTAAACCTGATGAAACTGAAATTTAGAGAGTGACCAAGATAATCATTGGGATATTGTTGGGTCTAGAATTCAAGTTCCTTTAGCTAATCTCCCCAAAATTAGAATAATAAAAAAGAAATGGAAAGTTGGAGTGAAAAAGAAAAAACTGAGCACAGTCCAGGCATTTTATAAGCAGAATAATGGGAAGATAGTAGAGAGAAAATGGAGGGGAGGAAATCATGAATGAAATAATTCAACAAAATTGATCAGAACAGAAGGAAACAAGTTTTCATTTTGAAAGAACTCACCAACCGCCCAGCACAATAGGTGAAAATATGCCTACGTATGGATTCCAGAAATGAGGGGAAAGTCATTTGACACTGAAGAACCATGAGTCAACGAGGTTTCAGGTGTTTCATTAGCAAGACTTAAAGCTAGAATAAAATGGATTAATATTTTCAAAGTACTGAAGGAGAAATATTTCCAACCTGGAATCCCATACTCATACAAACCATCAATGAAATTTGAAGGTAGAATAAATACATAAATGAAGGTAAGCTAGAAAGAAAAGCTAACTAATAATAGCGGTTATCTCTAGTGATGGGAAAGGAGATGCAATTAACCTAGGAAGAACAAAGAAGGAACTTATTAAGTTGTGGTAATGGTGTATTTCTTTAGTTGAGTGGTGAGTGCATGTCTCTTCATTTTATTCTTTAATAAAGAATAAATAAACACCAAAAGGGCACATTGAAAAATGATTATCAATGAAGGGTTTGCATGGCATGGGGTTAATGGGGCTGGAATAGGAATGAGATTTCTCATGAATACATTTTTACATAAACCTAAGCCAAATTAATACATTATCAATTTTTAAAAAAATAAAAATTAGAAAAAGGTATCCTAAGGATTAGGAGAAAATGTGAACAATTAATTAAAGTCCCATTGTCATAAAAACATAAAATATCTAAAGTTAAGAATTTAAATAAGCATTTCATAGAAGGAGAACTCTGAAAGGTCAATTAACATATGAAAAAATAACCACCCTCACTAGTAATCAGGGAAATACTAATTTAAATAATAAGATATGGTTTTATATCTATCATTAGTTTGACATTACCTAGTTTGGACTAGGATGCAGAAAAATGAAGACTCTCATATGCTGGTGGTGGAATGCAAATTGATACAATTTGGCAATAACTAGAAGACTGACAATATGCATAGCCTTTAACCTAAATATTATTTTGGGGCTATATCTTAGAGAAACACATTAGCACAAGGAGACATATAAAATATTTATGTCAGGATTTATTTTTATAGTGAAAAATTGAAAACAATGTAAACGCTCATCAACTAAGGAATTGATGAATAATTTATAGTATATTTATAGCATGGAATATAATACATCAATGCAATCAGTGAACTTGGGCTAATCCATATGCATCAACCTGAAAAAAACTTATAATAACTAGAGAGAAAAAAGCAATTTGCAAAAGGATATGTGCAATCATTAACAAACAATATAAAATTATCTACACATTTTAATTTTTTAAAATTTTCTATTATTTTACATTCAGTGGAAACATGTGCAGGTTTGTTACATAGGTATATTGTGTAATCATCGAGATTGGGTTTCTAGTGTACTCATTACCCAAGTAGTGAACATTGTACCCAATGGGTAATTTTTCAACTCTCACCCTTTTTCCAACATTTCTAATTTTGGAGTCCCCTGTGTCTATGATTCCCATCTTTATGTCCACGTGTAACCATTGCTTAGTTCCCATTTATAAGTGAGAACATGTGATATTTGATAATTTGTTTCTGAGTTATGTCAATTAGGATAATGGTCTCCAGCTCCACCCATGTTGCTACAAATAACATAATTTCATTCTTTTCTATGGCTGCTTAATATTTCATGGTGTATATATACCCACATTTTTTTTTATCCAATTCACTGTTGATGGAAACTTAGGTTGATTCCATGACTTTTCTACTGTGAATAGTGCTGTGATAAAGATATGAGTGCAGGCTGGGTGCGGTGGCTCTTGCCTGTAATCCCAGCACTTTGGGAGGCTGAGGCAGGCAGATCAATTGAGGTCAGGAGTTCGAGACCAGCCTGGCCAACATGGTGAAACTTCATCTCTACTAAAAATACAAAAACTTAGCCGAGCATGGTGGCACATGCCTGTAATGCCAGCTACTCAGGAGGCTGAGGCAGGAGAATTGCTTGAACCTGGGAGGAGGAGGTTGCAGTGAGCCAAGATCACACCACTGCACTCCAGCCCGGATGACAGAGTGAGACTCTGTCTCAAAAAAAAAAAAAAAGATATGAGTGCAGGTATCTTTTTGAAAAAAATATTTATTTTCCATTGAGTATATACCCAGTAGTGGGATTGCTGGGTTGAATGGTAGTTCTATTTTCAGTTCTCCGAGAAAACTCCATACAGTTTTGTGTACAAGTTGAACTAATTTATATTCCCACCAACAGTGTATAAGCATTCTCCTTTCTCCACATCCATGCTGACATCTGTTCTTTTTTTTTTTTTTTTTTTTGGAGGCATTGAGACCTGCTTGATTTCTTCCAATTATTTAATACACAATGACGCAACTATGATCCCAAAGTGTGCAAAGTTAAAGTCTTCAACTGCAGCTGAGGAGAGGGTAGGAATGGTACACCTGGGGACAGTGGTGAGTCAGGAACGATGGGCAGGCAGCCATGACCAGGGCAGCTTCCTCCCCAAGGCCAGGGACAGGGGAGTGGCCTGAGGAGCAGGACCCAAGGGTAGCACAGGGCCGGGGAAGGGGGCAGAGACCACCCCTTGGCCTAGGTCAGGAGTTCAGAAGTGCCACGTGGCTGAGGGGGAAGGGGCCTGGGAAGGGCCAGAGGCAGGGCCAGGACAGCACAATTTCCTGGGGGGCTGGGGACAAGGAGGTGCCCTACAGGAGAAGCCAGGATGGGACGCCTGCCCCTGGGGTGGGGGCTGGGCTGGAGCAGGCTGCAGCAAGAAAGACCTGAGGCAGGCGCAGGGCCTGAGAGTCCGGCTGACTGGGGCGGGCGGCCGAGGCGCGGGGAAGGAAGGGGCTCCCAGGGCAGCCTGGCCCAGGGAGCAGTAATGACTCTGCAGGGGATGCCCAGTGAGGGGCCCCAGACCCCTCAGGACCTCCCCTCCTGTCTCCCTGGAAAGGAGCTGGGGAACCCGTAGTGCAAATCTGTGGACCACTCAGTTATGGAGGGAGGCTGTGCCCGAAGGTGGACACTGAGGTGTGCCCCCTCAACCACCTCAGCCTCCACCACTGTCCTCAGTACAGCCACTTCTCCTAAGAGTGCAGGCCATGGACACCACGCTTGATCTGAGCCAACATGGTCCGCTTCTCAAACTTGAGCTCTCCTGAGTACATCATGGACCCAAAGACAGACAGGCTGTGGACCCCCATATCCTGGTAGCCGTGCTGGATGCCCGCTATGAGGTAGGGCACGAACTTCTGAATGGACCCTTTGTCCTGGATGGAGCCCGAGATACTCTGTGATCTTCACCTTATCCCCCTCGCTGAAGTATCATTTCTGGGTGCTGCTGCTCTTCTCCATGGCATCCAGCGAGCCCATGCCCCGGTACTTCCTGAGCCACACCCTGTCTGAGAAGAAGTACTCGCCAGAGGCCTCCGTGGTGGCGGCCAGCAAGGAGCCCGTCATCACTGTGGAGGCTCCAAGGACCAGCACTGTGGAGGCTCCAAGGGCCAGGGCCTTGACCATGTGCCCCATGGTCTGGACGCTGCCATCGGCTATGACGGGCACACCAAAGCGCCAGACATACTCGGCCACCTTGTACACAGCAGTGCCGTGGGTCTGACCACAGGCCATCACTTCCCCGGTGATGCAGATGGAGCCGCAGCCCATGCCCACGCTGGGCTGCTGTCACCACGTTCCCCCCAATCACCTGGAGGTGGAGGTACTTCTGTTTGATGTAATGCACCATGGCGATCTGATACACCGAGTTCCCTTGGGACGAGTCCAAGACTATGACATCGACGCCCGCCTGGGTGAGCAGGTCCAGGCGGAATTTGTCATCTTCACGGGTGCCCACAACTGCCCTGCACAGCAGCTGCTTGTGGGAATCCTTGGAGGCCAGAGGTAGTCTCGGTTCTTCTTCAGGTCGGTGCGGGTGATGATGGCCACCAGCTCATTGTGATCATTGACGATAGGCAGCTTCCCTTTCTTGCTACGCTGCAGGATCTCATTTGCTCTTTCAATGTCACGCCTGCTGGAGCCACCATCAGCTCGGTCCTTGGCGTCATCATCTCACTGAGGAGGGTGGTGTCCTTCTCAGCAAGAAAGTCGATATCTCGGGAGGTGATGATACCCACCAGCTTGCTGCCGATGGTGCCCGTCTCAGTGATGGGGATGCCAGAGAAGCCATGCTGCATCTTGGCCTCCAGTACATCACCCACGGTGTGCGAGGGGCTCAGCACCACGGGGTCCGTGATGAAGCCCTGTTCAAACTTCTTGACCTTCTGCACCTTATTGGCCTGAAACTCTGGGGTGCAGTTGTGGTGAATGAAACTAATACCTCCTATCAGAGCCCTCCCATCAGAGCCATCGCGATGGCCATGTCAGCATCTGTCACAGTGCCCATGGGGGAGGAGGTCAGCGGAGTCTTCAGCGTGATCTTCCGGGTCAGGGCTGAGGTCAGGTCCACCTCATCAGTTATGAAGCCTATGAATCCTGGGAGAATCAGGAAGTCGTTGTAGGTGAGGCCATCGGCGCTGGCGAAGAGCTGCTGCGCGGTGAGGCAGGCCTCGGACACGTAGCGGGTGCTGCCGCTGATCAGGTAGTCCGCCATGCTGCCGCGAGACCCCGACATAAACACCCGCGCGGCTGCCAGCCGCTGCAGCCGCCGCCTCCGCCACTGCTGCTGCTGCTGAGGCCGCGCGGCGGACACGCTGCCGCCTCGGGCCGGGCGGGCCGGGGGCGGGGGCTGTTCTTTTTTGACTTGTTTTTTTTTTCTTTCCAACTTTTATTTCAGGTTCAAGGAGTACATGTGCAAGTTTTCAAGTTTTTTACCTGGGTAAGTTGCCTGTTGTGGGGATTTGGTGTAAAGATAATTTTGTCACCCAGGTAATCAGCATAATACTCAATAGGCTGTTTTTAAATCCTTACCCTCCTCCCACGCTTCACCCTCAGATAGGCACCAGTGTGTATTGTTCCCTTCTTTGTGCCCATGCATAGTCAACATTTTGCTCCTACGTATACGTGAGAACATGTGACAGTTGGTTTTCTGTTCCTCCATTAATTCACGTAGGATTATGGCCTCCAGTTCCATCCATGTTGCTGCAAAGGCCATGAACTCATTTTTTATAGCTGCGTAGTATTTCATGGTATATATGTACCACATTTTCTGAATCCAGTTTACTATTGATGGACATCTAGGTTGATTCCATGTCTCTGCTATTATGAATAGTGCTATGATGAATATATGTGTGCATGTATCTTTATGGTAGAATAATTTATATTCCTTTGGGTATATACCCAGTAATGGAATTGTTGGGTCCAGTGGTAGTTCTATTTTAAGTTCTTTGAGAAATCTCCAGACTTACCACAATGGCTGAACTAATTTATTTTCCCAGCAGTATTGTATGTGTTTCCTTTACTTTGCAAATATGCCAGCATTTGTTATTTTTTGACATTTTAATAATAGATATTCTGACTTGTGTGAGATGGTATCTCATTGTGGTTTTGATTTGCAATCCCACAATAATTAGTGATGTTGAGCATTTTTACATATGCTTGTTGGTCGTGTGTATGTCTTCTTTTGAGAAGTGTCTGCTCATATCCTTTGCCCATTTTGTAATGGGGTTATTTTTTGCTTGTTGATTTGTTTGAGTTCCTTATAGATGCAGGATATTAAATCTTTGTTGCATGCATAGTTTGCAAATATTTTATCACATTCTGTAGGTTGTCTGTTTACTCTGTTAATTTTTTTTTTTTGGCTGTGCAGAAGCTGTTTAGTTATAACCCACTTTTCAATTTTTGTTTATTTGTTTTTCAATTGCTTTTGGAGTCTTCATCATTAAGTTTTTACCTGGGCCAATATACAGAATGGTATTTCCTAGATTTTCTTCTAGGGTCTTTATAGTTTTACATTTTACGTTTAAGTCTTTAATCCATTTTGAGTTGGTTTTTGTATACAGTGAAATGTAAGGGTCCAGCTTCAGTCTTCTGCATATGGCTAGCCAGTTATCTCACCACCAGTTATTGAATAGAGAGCCTATTCCCCATTGCTTGTTTTTGTCACCTTTGTCAAAGATCAGATGGCTGTAGGTGTGCAGCCTTATTTCTGGAACCTGTTCCATTGGTCTATGTGTTTGTTTTTATACCAGTACCATGCTATTTTAGTTACTGTAGACTTGTAGTATAATTTGAAGTTGAGTAGTGTGATACCTCCAGCTTTGTTCTTTTTGCTTAAGATTGCTTTGACTATCCAGGCTCTCTTTTAGTTCCATATGAATTTGAGAACCCTTTTGTTCCAATTCTGTGAAAAAGGTTGTTGGTTGTTTGATAGGTATAGCATTGAATCTGTAAATTACTTTGGATCATATAGCCATTTTAACAAGATTGATTCTTCCTATCCATGAGCATGGAATGTTTTTCCATTTGTTTCTGTCATCTCTGATTTCTTGTAGCAGTTTTTTGTAATTCTCATTATAGAGATCGCTCACTTCCCTGGTTGTCTGTATTCCTAGGTATTTTATTCGTTTTGTAGCTACTGTGAATGGGATTGCAACTTTTACTTGGCTCTCAGCTTGGATGTTATTGGCATATAGAAATGCTACTGATTATTATACGTTGATTTTGCACACTGACACTTTGCTGCAGGTGTTTATCATATTTAGAAAGCTTTGGGCAGAGACTATGAGGTTTTCTAGTATCGTGATGCTTTTTTTATAGTATCATGTTATCTAAAAAAAAGAGAAAGTTTGACTTCCTCTCTTCATAGTTGGATGCCTTGTATTTCTCCCTCTTGCCTGATTGCTTTGGCTATGATTTCCAATACTACGTTGAATAGGAATGAAGAGAGTTTGCACATTTGTCTTGTTCCAGATCTAAAGGGGAATGCTTCTAGCTTTCACCCATTCAGTATGATGTTGACTGTGGGTCTGACATATGTGGCTCCTATTATTTTGAAGTTTGTACCTCCAATGCCTAGTTTGTTGATAGTTTTTAACATGATGGGATGTTGAATTTTATCAAAAGCCTTTTCTGTGTCTACTAAGATGATCATGTGCTTTTGTTTTTAATTCCACTTATGTGACGAATTACATGTATTGATTTGCAAATGCTGAACCAACCTTGCATCCCAGGAATAAAGCCGGTGTATTCACTTTTTGATGTGCTGCTGGATTTGATTTGCTAGTATTTTGCTGAGGATTTTTAGACCAATGTTCATCAGGGATATGAGCCTGAAGTTTTCTTTTTTGTTGTTGTGTCTCTGCCAGGTTTTGGTATCAGAATGATGCTGATCTCATAGAATGAGTTTGAGAGGAATCCCTCTTCCTCAATTTTTTGGAATAGTTTCAGTAGGATTGGTACCAGCTCCTCTTTATATGTCTGGTAGAATTCAGCTGTGAATCTGCCTGGTCCAGGGCTTTGGTTGGTAGGTCTTTAACCACTGATTCAACTTCAGAAGTGGTGATTGGTCTGTTCAGGGTATCAATTTCTTCCTGGTTCCATCTTGGGAGGTTGTATGTTTCCAGGAATTTATCCATTTCTTGTAGGTTTTCTAGTTGGTGTGCATAGAGGTATTCATAATAGTCTCAGAGGGTTTATTGTATTTCTGTGCAGTCAGTTGTAATGTCCCCTTCGTCATTACTACTTTGTTTATTTCGATCTTTGCCCTTTTTTCTTTATTAGTATAGCTAGTGGTCTATCTTATTTATTGCTTCAAAGAACCAACTTTTGGTTTTGTTTATCTTTTGTATGGTTTTTCTCATCTCCATTTCATTAAGTTCAGCTGTGATTTGTATTCTTTTTCCCTGTTAGCTTTGTGTTTTCTTTGCTCTTATTTATCTAGTTCCTTTAGGTGTGATATTAGTGTTTTTTAAAATTTGAGATCTTTCTAACTTTCTGATGTGGTCATTTAGCGCTGTAAACTCCTCTCTTGACACTGTTTTACCTGTGTTCCAGAGAGTCTGGTATGTTGTATCTTTGTTTTTATTCATTTCTAAGAACTTTTCATTTTCTGCCTTTATTTCATTATTTACCCAGAAGTCATTCAGGAGCAGATTGTTTAATTCCCATTTAATTATATGATTTTGAGAGATCTTCTTGGTATTGATTTCTATTTTAATTGCACTGTGTTCCAAAAGTGTGATTGGTATGATTTTAGTTTTTTTGAATTTGTTGATAATTGCTTTATGGTCAAGCATGTGGTCAATTTTAGAGTATGTGCCACGTGCAGGTGAGAAGAATGTATATTCTATTTTTGTTGAGTGGAGTGTTCTGTGGATATCTGTTAGGTCCATTGGTCAAGTGCCAAATTTATGTCCTGAATATCTTTGTTAGTATTCTGCCCTTGTGATCTGTCCAGTACTGTAAGTGGAGTGTTGAAGTCTCCTACTATTATTATGTGGTTATCTAAGTATCTTCATAAGTCTCTAAGAACTCATTTTATGAATCTGGGTGCTCCAGTTTTGGGTACATATATTCAGGATAGTTAAGTCTTCTTGTTGAATTGATCCTTTTATTATTATATGAGGCCCTTTTTTGTCTCTTTTTTAAAACAGATTCTTGCTATGTCATTCAAACTGGAGTGAAATGGTGCAATCACAGCTCACTGAAGCCTCAACCTCCTTAAGCAATTATTGCACCTCAGCCTCCTGAGTATCTTGGACTACAGGTATATGTCACCATGCCTGGCTAATTTTGTATTTTTTGTAGAAACAGGGGTCTCACCATGTTGCCCAGGCTGGTCTCAAACTCCTGGACTCAAGTAATACACCCACCCCGGCCTCCCAAAGTGCTGGAATTATAAGCATGAGCCACCATGCCCGGCTCTGTGACTTTTTATCGCTGTTGGTTTAAAGTCCACTGTTTTCTGAAATAAGAATAACAACTCCTGCTCTTTTTTTATTTTCCATTTGTTTGATAGATCTTTCTGCGTGTCTTTACTTTGAGCCTACAGGTATCCTTGCATGTGAGATGGGTCTCTGGAAGACAGTATACAATTGGGTCTTGCTTCTTTATTCAACTTGCCACTCTGTGCCTTTTAAATAAAGGTGTTTAACCTGTTTCAAGGTTAATATTGATATGCACAGGTTTGATCCTGCCATTGTATTGTAAGCTGGTTGTTATGTAGAATTGATTTTCAATACTAGCCATCCTGACTGGTGTAAGATGATATCTCATTGTGGTTTTAATTTTTATTTCTGTGATGATTAGTAATGTTGAGCATTTTTTCATGTGTTTATTGGCCACTTGTATATTTTCCTTTAAGAGGACATGACTGTTCATGTACTTTGTCCACTGTTAATGAGGTTGTTTGCTTACTTCTTGTTGAATTGAGTTTCTTATAGATTTTAGATATTAGTCCTTTGTTGGAACCATAATTTTCAAATATTTTATCCTATTCTGTAGGTTGTCTGCGCTTCTGATTATTTCTTTTGCTGTAAGAAGCTTTTTAGTTTAATTAAGTCCCATTTGTATATTTTGTTTTTGTCGCATTTGCTTTTGGGGTCTTTGTCATAAATTTTTTGCCTAGGCCAATGTCCACAAGAGTATTTCCTAGATTTTCTTCTAGAAGTTATGTTTTGTAATTTACATTTTTAATTCATCTTTAGTTGATGTTTGTATATGGTGAGAGATAGGGGTCCAGTTTCATTCTTCTACAAATGGCTAGAAAAATTTCCCAGCACTATTTATTGAAAAGGACGTCCTTTCCACAGTGTTTACTTTTGTCACCTTTGTCAAAGATCAGGTGGTTGTAGATATGTGGCTTTACTTTGGGGTTCTCTATTCTGTTCCATTGGTCTATGTGTTTATTTTTGTACCAGTACAATACTGTTTTAGTTACTTTAGCCTTGTAGTATAATTTGAAGTCAGGTAATTTGATTCCTCCAGATTTATTCTTTTTGCTTAGGATTCCTTTGGCTATTTGGGCTCTTTTTTGGGGTTTGTATTAATTTTAATTTTTTTTGTTATTGTTCTGTGAAAAATGATGTTGGTGATGTGATAAGAATTTCATTGAATCTGTAGATTGCTTTGAGTCACATGGAGGGCGTAGTCAGAGGCCAACGGTGGTGAACTGGGCTAGGCAAACCTCTGATCCCAAGGCCCCCAGATGGCCCACTGAATGGCATGTATGAGTTCTAAGGGCAGTGAAACAGGAATAGGCCTGTAGACTTGTTCTTGGAAACCACAGAATTCACATGCTGGCTGTGACAGAGAGGAGTGGGCTGGTTCCTGGGTCACCAGCAGAACTCTCAGGCAGGGGCAAGAAGAATGCTCAGGCAGCAGCAGAATGCTCAGGTGGTGGGAACCCCAGAAAAGATCACAGGCCTGTGGGGCTAGGCTCTCAGAAGGGCTCCAGACCACCGCTGAAATGGTCAGGTAGGAGCAGAGCACCTGTGCTGCAGGCCTTTCACTGGGGAAGGCAGGGCCCACTCACCTGGGGCAGTGGAGACTAGCAGCTCTGGGATCTACTAGCAGCATGGCCCAGTCACACTTTCCTTCCCAGAACCCATAGTGGATTTTGCTATTGGCGGCATGTGAAGATGCCCAGTGATATGGTCTGGCTGTTTGTCCCCACCCAAATCTCATCTTGAATTGTAATCGCATTATAATCCCCATGCATTGGGGAAGGACCTCATGGGAGGTGATTAGATCATGGGGGTGGTTCCTCCATGCTGTTCTTATGATAGTGAGTGAGCTCTCATGAGATCTAGGAACTTTCTCCCTTCACTTGGCACTTCTCTCTCCTGCTGCCATGTGAAGAAGGATGTGTTTGTTTCCCCTTTCATGACGATTGTAAGTTTCCTGAGGCCTCCCCAGCCATGTGGAACTGTGAGTCAATTAAACCTTTTTCTTTTATAAATTATCCAGGCTTGGGTATTTCTTCTCATCAGTGTGAGAATGGACTAATACACCCAGCCTCCATGCACTTTCCCTGGCCTGGGGGTGTCAAAAGTGGTAGTGGCGGCATTGGTGGTGGCAACTGCTGTGGGAACTGAAGGGTATGTCACTGGCCTCTGGGGCCTGGGCTCTCAGAATAATGCCGGGCTGCAGCCATAGTGCTCACATGGGGGTAGAGCTGCTGTGCTGGGGACTTGACACCAAAGCAAGTGGGCCCTCTTCAGCATGGAGCAGTGGCTGTGGGGAGTTGTGTGGTGCTAAGTCTGCCCTCTCCTCCATACTGTGGCTGTGGTATCTGTGTTTGGGGTGTGCAAAAGTGCCCAGCCTCCCTTCTTGGTGGAGTGGGGGCAGATGATGTTGCGCAGCTCGGGGATAAAGCCTGTAGGATTCCATGTGAGCTCAAGCAGTGCCTCTGCAGTCTCCAGGCAGTCCCTGTGTTAGTATGTAGGCCTGGGAGCGTCCAGGGGGCTCCCTCATGGCTAGGATTATAAAGGTCCACGGTGGAAGTATGAAACCCCAGGGGTCTCTCACTCACTCATCCCTTCCTTACATTAGAAAACCTCTCCTGGCTCTGTGCCAGTCCCAGCTCAGCAGGCTGCTTGGCTTCACTCTCCTCTGCTTTCTGTGATTCCTGTCACTTCTCTGATCAATTCCAGCATGCTCTCATAGATGATGTACTTGAAGTGTTAGTATTTACTCACTATTTTGATTCCTCTCCATGAGAGAGGTGCCCCACTGGCTGCTTCTAGTCAGCCATCTTGAACTGAAACCTAGATATTTTTAAACCAAGGTGGTTTCAGGTGTCCACATGTCTCCCAATTACAACCGAAAAACCTTTAAACCCATTAAAAATTTTTGTTTTGTAACGTCTTTTCTTGAGGTTCCTCTCTCTCTTTGCAATTTTCCATACTTAATACCTAAATTCACTAGTACCATTTTCAGAACTGGATAAGAGGGGCACCTGCCCTGAGGCTCATGCTTTCAAGGACCCCAATGCCACAAATATACACACATAAAAAATGTAAAAAAGGACACATGGGAGCCTCTGGCACTCCTGATCTGGCATTCAGTATTGGTACAACACAATTCACTATGGTAAGTGTCCACTTTTATAACTGATGCCATTTTGGCCCCATGGGAGTGCTTCTCCACATCTCTTCTCATGAGTTTTCAAAACTAAAGGCAAGGCTGGGCAGGGTGGCTCACGTCTGTAATCCCAGCCCTTTGGGAGGCCGCAGTGGGAGGATCACCTGAGGTCAGGAGTTTGAGACCAGCCTGGCCAACATGGTGAAACCCCATCTCTACTAAAAATATAAAAAATTAGCTGGATGTGGTGGCATGCACCTGTAATTCCAGCTACTCGGGAGGCTGAGGCAGGGGAATCGCTTGAACCTAGGAGGTGGAGGTTGCAGTGAGCCAAGATCATGCCACTGCACTCCAGCCTGAGCAACAGAGCAAACAAACTCTGTCTCAAAAAAAAAAAAAAAACAAAAAAAAAACAAAAAAAACAAAAACAAAAAAAAACTAAAGGCAGTCACATCTCCTTTCAATGCTGTGAAAGTTTGTGGTTTATGCCATTGGCAACGTTGTAGATGGATACTTCTTTTCAGATCTGAGAGAATTTGAATGGAACAAACAAACAAAAAACAGAACGAGATGCAAGAGAACAGAAAGGGATGCAAGAAAAAGGATCCCCAGCATTACTGGAACATATTTCAAAATGCACAAATCTGTTGTGTTACTGGTATCTGAGGAGGATTTGAAAAGTGAGCCCTTTTGTTTTACTTTAGAGCTTCTGTATTTTTAGTAGAGATGGGGATTCGCCATGTTGGCCAGGCTGGTCTCGAACTTCTGGGCTCAAGCAATCCACCCACCTGGGTCTCTCAAAGTGCTGGGATTCCAGGTGTAAACCACTGCACCCAACTGAGGTTTTTTAATCAGTGTATTAATTTCTTTTACTGAAAGAGATCCAAATTCCTAATCCCAGGGCCATTCCTCAGGAAGCCTTTGAAGTGTGTGTTTACCTTGTTTCCAGCTCTCCAGATTCCCTCTGCTTAAGAGACATCGCTGCTGTAAATTTTCTTTAAAGTACTGATTCAGCCTTTCAGCCACTAAACACCACTTATTTATTACTTCTTTCCCCAACAGACTTCACGTTTTGAAAGACAGTGTCTAGAAAACAAACTGCATTCATTAAGACATCATTTGCTTTTCTGTTTTTAGTTAATCACAAACATCTATAACTACCAAACACAGCTTCTGAACAGCATTGAGTGTTTGTCATTCTACCCTGAAATAATGTGATTACAACAGAAGCAAGGTAAGGTAACTTTTTAAGTTATTCTGGACATCTTTATTGAAATGAATATGTTATTTCAGTTAGGCCTTTTAAAGATATTGAAAATAGCCTGCATATCTGACTGGTTTTTACTGGCTTATTACTTCCTTTTACTTCTTGAAAATCCTCTAGTTTTTGACATCAAAAAAATGCTGGCCTGAGGCCAGAATTCTGGTTATGGCCACATGAGGACATGGATAAATTTTCTCCCTAAATAACAACCATGGAGCTGTACAAAATTGACAAAACCACCATTTCAGTTCTCTGGAAATTGACAAAGGCTTATAATAGTCTGAGGGGCATTTATGCTTGAAAACCTGCTAGACTTGTGGTAAGACCCATGGGAGTCTGTAAGCACTCTTGATGCTTGATGGGATGGCTATTCCCATCAAACTTCGCCGCTCCCCTCCCCAGCTCAGATAAATGCAGAAGTTCCACCAGCTTCTCAGCTGCAGTTGAAGGGAACTCACTCAACTTAGAGTGGTGGGTGCTGTCCATGTCCGACTGTGTTTTCAAGAAAAGTGATGATTTCTGAGGTCTAATTCAGGACTGGGACCAGGATAAAGGTAGGTGAGGCGCCCACCTTGGGTGCAAAATTTAAGAAAGTATGAAAAAACACATTAATCAAGATAAAAACTATTTTGATGCAGTCATTTTAAAAATCAAAATTAATGCAAAAATGTTATGATGAACAAAATATTAAAATTTTAAATAAGGATAAGTTCCAGCTCTAGCACTGTATCTACTGCAGTTGTGTTTGAGGCAATTGGATTTCTGGCTGAGGCAGTTATGAAGAAAAATATATATTCATTTTATTTGTATAAGTATTTAAAGCTATAAATTTTCCTCTGGTAAGTGCTTTAGCCGTAACCATATATACTGATCATATGTTTTCATTGTTATTTTCAAGAATTCTGCAATTTTGGGTCTGCATTCTTCCTTTGATTCAAAAGTTGTTTAGTGGGGTTGTCGTCTTTTGTAATTTCCAGGTAGAAATCATTTTTTAAATTGTTATTAATTTCTAGTTTTATTGCACTGTGATCAGGAAATACTTGTTTGTATTATTTCTATTCTTGGATTTTATTGAAGCTTTTGTTGTGGCATTAAGATCTAGTCAATTTTTATTAATGATTCATATATAGTTGAAGAACGTATATTCTCTATTCTATAGGTTAAGAGTTTGCTATGAGATATATATTATTAATTGCTTCCTGGATCTTTCTAAATTTTTATTGACTTATTCTTAGATTGAGAGTTATATAAAGGTCTATTAGTGTGTATCTGTCATCTATTTTTCCTCACATTTACACAAATACTTTTTTTATATATATGCAAACACATACATATAATCTTTTTATATGTATGTGTACATATGCATGTATACATATAAGGAGACTTCAAAAAGCTCATGGAAAATTGAATTCAAAGATGAAAATAAGAAATATAAACTTTATTATTCAATGTAAGCTCCATCATGTTGAAGACACTTTTGTAAGCAATCATACCAGCCATTTAATCCATCCCTAAGGAACTGAAGGTCCTGGAAATTTAACCATATCAATGCAGTCTTGTTTTACATTATTAATTGAAGAAAATGGGTTCCTTTTACAGAGTTTTTTTAAGATTAGGAAACAAAAAGAAGTTAGAAGGAGCCAAATCAAGACTGTAAGGTGGATGCATAATGATTTTCCATGAAAACTCTCACAAAATTGCCCTTGTTGGGTGAGATAAATGAGTGAGAACACTGTTGTAGAGAAGGACTCTCTGTTGAAGCTTTCTTGGGCATTTTTCTGCTAAAGCTTTGGCTAACGTTCTCAAATCACTCTCACAACAAGCAGATGTTATCATTCTTTGGCCCTCCAGAAAGTCAATAAGCAAATTTCCTTGAGCATCGGGAAAAAAAAAAAAAAACTGTTGTCATGACCTTTGCCCTTGCACTTTTGCTTTGACTAGACCACTGCCACTTCTTGGAAGCCATTGCTTTGATTGTGCTTTGTCTTCAGAATCATATTGGTAAAGCCATGTTTCATCTCCTGTTACAATTCTTTGAAGAAATACTTCAGTATTTTGATTCCACTTGTTTAAAATTTCCATTGAAAGCTCTCCTCTTGTCTATAGCTGATCTGAACGCAACAATTGTGGTGCCCGTCCAGTGGAAAGTTTGCTCATCTTTAACTTTTTAGTCAGAATTGTGTAAGCTGAACCAATTGAGATGTCTATGATGTTGGCTATTGTTTGTGCTGTTAATTGTTGGTCTTCTTCAATTAGGATACAAACAAGATAAATTTTTTTCTCAAAAATTGATGTGGATGGACTGTTGCTTCAGACTTCATCTTCAATATCATATCATCCCTTTTTTAAATGAGCTACCCATTTCTAAACTACTGATTTCTTTGGGGCATTGTCCCCACAAACTTTTCATAAAGCATCAGTGTTTTCACCATTCTTCCAACCAAACTTCACCATAAATTTTTTTGTTCTTGCTTCGATTTTAGCACAATTCATGTTGCACTGGCAAATGCTCTTTTCAAACTGGTGTCTTATTCTTTTTTTTTTTTTTTTTTTTTTGAGATGAAGTCTCACTCCCTCGCCCAGGCTGGAGTGCAGTGGTGCAATCTCGGCCCACTGCAACCTCCGGCTTTCGGGTTCAAGCAATTCTTCTGCCTCAGCCTCCCCAGTAGCTGGGACTACGGGTGCCCGTCACCACACCCAGCTAATTTTTTGTATTTTTAGTAGAGATTAGGGTTCACTGTGTTAGCCAGGAGGGTCTCAATCTCCCTACCTCATGACCTCGGCCTCCCAAAGTGCTGGGATTACAGGTGTGAGCCACCATGCCCAGCCCGTTGTCTTCTTGTTTTTTGTTGTTGTTGTTGTTGTTGAGACAGAGTCTCACTCTGCCGCCCAGGCTGGAGTACAGTGGCGCGATCTCAGCTCACTGCAAGCTCCGCCTCCCAAGTTCACGCCATTCTCCTGCGTCAGCCTCCCGAGCAGCTGGGACTACGGGCACCCACCACCATGCCCGGCTAATTTTTTTGTATTTTTAGTAGAGACGGGGTTTCACCGTGTTAGCCAGGTGGTCTCGATCTCCTGACTTCATGATCCACCCGTCTCGGCCTCCCTGTTGTCTTATTCTTTTAGTGCCTCAAACCAGATCCTGCTCAGACATGTAGCAACAAGTTGGCATGCAAAAAATTGTGAAATCCATGAGTAGTTTTTTCATAATACACATTTTCCATTAATGTTTTGAAGACTCCTCATATATACAATATTTTACTTGGAAGTATGTTTTAATTTGCTCTCTTTTTGTTATATCGTTTGATATTTAGAAAAGGTTGTAATTTTGTACTTATGGTTACTTTTATACTAATATCATTTTATATACACACATACATATATATAGTCATCCCTTGGTATACACAGGGTATTTGTTCCGGGACACACCCTCTTTGTGTATACCAAAATCCCCACATACTCAAGTCCAGCAGTTGGCCCTATGAAACCCACATATATAAAAAGTCATCCCTCTGTATATGTGGAGCTCACA
Source organism: Gorilla gorilla gorilla (assembly GCF_029281585.2). Lineage (NCBI taxonomy): Eukaryota > Metazoa > Chordata > Mammalia > Primates > Hominidae > Gorilla > Gorilla gorilla. The sequence goes on from NC_073247.2 coordinate 53,678,806, forward strand.
TCTAGGGAATACCGTATTTTGTATCTGAGTTTGGGTTGAAAAACACCCAGATATAAGTGCATCTGCACAGTTCAAACCCATGTTGTTCAAAGATCTATACACATTTCCCCGTTTTTGGATGCTCTCTACTGGTTCCTTGCTATGAACACTATAGAAACATGTTAGTTGTATTTTCTTTTCCCTTACTTTCCTCTTAATCATGGTCTTATATGAAGTATTATGTTTTTAATCCCTATTACTACCTGTGGTTGGCAGAATAATACCTTCCCCAAAGATGTTCATGTTCTAATTCCCCAAATTATTACCTTACATGGCAAAAAGAACTGTGTATATGTTATTAAAGTTAAGTGCCATGAGATGAGACGATTATTCTGGATTATACAGGTGAACTCAATGTAATGACAAGGGTCCTTATAAGTGGGAGGAAAGAGAGTCAGAGCAAATGCAGTATGATGATGGAAACAGAGGTTGCAGTGATGCACCCAGAAAGCCACAAGCCAAGAAAGGTAGGCACACTTCAGAAGCTGGAAAAGGCAAGGAAATAGATTCTCTTGCTACGGCCTCCAGAAGGAATATAACCCTGAAGAACCATTTTGGACTTCTGACTTCCATAACTATAAGAAAATTAATTTGTGTTGTTTTAATTTGTGGAAGTTATTACGGCAGCAATAGGAAAATAATACAGTATGTACAAAGCAATCAGCAAACTTATTCTACTTCCGATATACTCTCCCTCTTGTCCATTTTCCTAACATGTAAATATTTTGCACTATAATGTTTTCTTCTACATCTATTATTTAGACTCAACTCTACTGGAAATTATATATTTGATGCTTAAAACTAGTCTGTATGCAAATGTCTCTTCAGTCATTTTGGATTTTTGAAATTCATGCTCCAGTAGGTTTCTGAAAAAGTGTTCATGGGAAAAATATCCCCTGAATTATTGTATGCTCAAAATATGTCTGTAGCCTTTATACTTGAAAGTCAGCTTGGCTAGGTATAAAATCCTTGGCTCATATCTTCTTTCATTGAGTATTTTAAATATGTTACTCTATTCTCATTTGGCTTAAGGCCTTCATGTCAAAAAGGAAATCTGATTTTCCCCCTTAAAAGGTCTTGATCTTTTTGCAAAATAATAAATTTCAAAGAAATCAGAGATTTAAATATAAAATATCAAATTATGTAAGTAATTTCATAAATACAAATACAAATAGATTTCTTTACAACCTGGGGGTGAAAAAAACTTCCTTAATTATAATCCAAAATTTAGAAACAATAAAATAAAAGACAAATAAATTTTATTACATTATAATTTTTTGCATGGCTAAAAACACTTTAAGCAAAATCAAAAGACAAACTTGGGAAAATGTATTTGCAATTTATATCATAGAAATAAGACTAATGTCTCTAATATACAAAGAGATCCCAAAAAGAAAGCATAAAAGACCAACAATATGAAAGATAAATGGACAAAGATATGATCTTAAACTCACAAAGGAAATAAGAAATAAATCTTAAACGTGAATATATGCTCTGTATTGCTTATCATATAAGAATTGTTAATTAAAACTACACAGAGATGCTACTTCTTACATGCTAGTTGACAAAACTCTAAAACGCTAACAAAATACTCCATTTGTAAAGCCATAGGGAAACGTTCATAATCATACATCACTGGTAGGGGTGCAAAATGATACAGCTCCTATGGAGGTGAATTTGACAAGATCTAAAAAAATTATGTTTGTGTACAGCTTATGTCTCAGCAATATCACTTCTGTCCCAAATATACACTATCGTACACCTGAAATCATTTATGCATAGTTATTATTTACAACATTATTTGTGATAGGAAAACAGCAGACGTAATACATGTTTCTATCATTAGGGAGCTGATTTACTAACTGGAGTACTTATACAGCCATAAAATAAATGCAGACAATCATTTTACACTGATCTGGAATGATTTTCTGGATCTTTTATTAGTTATGACCAGTACATGTAATATGCTACATTGCGTGTAAGAAATGAGGAAAAAGGAAATATATATATATATACATCATGTGTATATTTTTACCCCTGCCACCAAAAAAAAAATTGTAAGGGTAAACCAAAACTAATAAAAATGCTTGTCTTTAGTGTGAAGAAAACATATGGTAGATGGATGAGTAAAGAAAGACACTTTTCTGAATATGCCTTATTACATAATTTTGACTTTGGACTCCTATAATTGTTTTACATGTTCAAACATAAAATTAAATGTAAAAGGAAAGAAGCAATATCCAAATATTTTAAATAATTTAAAATAAATTAACCTAATTACATATCAACTTGGTGACATAACCAAAAGGAAAACAAGTATTTTAAGTAACTTTAGAACCTGGCACTTTACTGTACATCTTTAGTGGAATATATTCATAAGAAAAATAGAGCTGCAAAGAAATCTTTAATTCATTAACCAAATTGTTAGTGATGGTATCTGTATTATTTTGAATCTATTTTTAATATTATAAATAATGCAAATAAGTAATTATGGGAATAGTGTTGGGAATATTATAAGAGAAAAAGATTGAAGTATAAAATCAAATATTTTAAATAAAAGGATCATGTTAACTTTGAATTGAAATTATTAAGAATAATTATTACTTTTTCTTTTAATATACATAAGTCTTAGCTCCATCTACTGAAAACACCTAGAAACAATAATAGCTCACACTATAGTGAGCACAACTAAGCACCCAGATTATGGTCTCAAAATATCATTCCTCACCAAAAGAAATCAGGGTTCCCTGGAGTCTATTACCAGATTTGGGTCAGAAAACATACAAACATCTTGTTGTGCCAGGAAGGAAAAAGCTATCAAAGACTAAAAGGTAGAGACAAGAAGAGACCAGAGCCAACAAAAGTGATTTTCATTGGCCACGATGGGACAATTTGAACATTAAATTGAATAATGAATACAAATGATAACACATACTGAATATATTATCATGTGTCTAATGGTATTTAAAAGTAAATAAGAGAAAAAATAGGATGATTGGATGAAGATGAAAGAAACAAGGGTATAAAGTCTTTATCCAAATTGGCAAATAAATAAATAAGCATTTACCTTGCCTTTCCTCTATGAACCATTTTTTTTTACAGTAACCAATTAGAAAATAACCACTTTTCAATCCCTAATAATTGATTCTTCCATTATTATCAGTAGATGAAACCATCAGATGAAGTTTGGGTAGAAGATTGACAATGGCAGGAGCAGGTTATTGGCAACTAAATTCACTGATTAATTGTAGCATCATGGATAGTAAAGACAACTTACTCTGTAAACCTTCTGAGGTACTATGCAATATCAAGCACATAGCCTCTCCTATAAAAGATTTTTTACCAACAATATTGGAGCTGAATCTAATCAAGCCTCTAGTACTAAGTCCCACTTACCAAACATACAAGTGATATAAAATAACAAGTTAAGTGACACAGCAAGGGGCAATCTGCTGAACTTATAATGTAGACCATTCTACAGGAAAATGGGCCTGACTTCTGCAACCAGAAAATGGCAGGAAAAAAAAAAAAGTAGAAGCACAGAAGGAGAATGGAAGGAATGACTAATGTACATTAAAAGAAATCTAAGGAAAATAACCCATGGCAATGTGTGGACATTGCTTCCATCCTGCTTCAAATACGCTAACATAAAAGGACAATTTGAGACCATTAAAGATGTTTGGATATGACTGTGTATTAGTTGACACCAAAGAATTATTGCTAATTTTGGTAATCATGCTAATTGTGATGAAGAATACATCCATAATTTTTAGAAATGCATGCTGAGACTGGGTACAGTGGCACAGGCCTGTAATTCCAGCATTCTGGGAGGCAGGGGCAGGAAGATCAATTGAGGGCAGGAGTTTGAGATTAGCCTGGGCAACATAACAAGATCCCATTTCTACAAAAGTTTTTTTAAAAATTAGCAAATCAAAACCACAATGAGACACCGTCTCACGATAGTTAGAATGGTGATCATTAAAAAGTCAGGAAACAACAGATGCTGGAGAGGATGTGGAGAAATAGGAACACTTTTACACTGTTGGTGGGAGTGTCAATTAGTTCAACCATTGTGGAAGACAGTGTGGCGATTCCTCAAGGATCTAGAACTAGAAATACCATTTGAAACAGCAATCCCATTCTGGGTATATACCCAAAGGATTATAAATCACTCTACTATAAAGACACATGCAAACGTATGTTTATTGCGGCACTGTTCACAATGGCAAAGACTTGGAACCAACCCAAATGTCCATTGATGATAGACTGGATAAAGAAAATGTGGCACATATACACCATGGAATACTATGCAGCCATAAAAGAGGATGAGTTCGTGTCCTTTGCAGGGACATGGATGAAGCTGGAAACCATCATTCTCAGCAAACTAACGCAGGAACAGAAAACCAAACACCACATATTCTCAGTCATAAGTGGGAGTTGAACAATGAGAACACATGGACACAGTGAGGGGAACATCACAAACCGGAGCCTGTCAGGGGGTGGGGGGCTAGAGGGATAGCATTAGGAGAAATACGTAATGTAGATCACGGGTTGATGGGTGCAGCAAACCACCATGGCACGTGTATACCTATGTAACAAACCTGCATGTTCTGCACATGTACCCCAGAACTTAAAGTATCATAATAATAATAATAATAAGCCAGTTGTGGTGGCACATGCCCAGTTACTGAGGCAGGAGGATTGATTGAGCCCAGGAGTTCCAGGTTACTGCACTGTAGCCTGGATGACAGAGCAAGACCCTGTGACACACACGCACCCACACACACACACACACACACACACACACACAAATGCATAATGAAATTTGTAGAGTTAAAAATGATATTATATCTGGGATTTGTTTTAAACGGCTTTAGTGGAGGCAAAACCAAACAAACAATTAGATAAAGCAAATATGGCAAAATCTTGGTAACCATTTAATCTAGGTGAAGGGAGTATAGGGATTTATTATGATATTCTATCTACTTTTGTGTATGTTTGAATTTTTTCATTATAAACCCTTTTTAAGTATTCAACTCCCCATAGGAAAATAAACCAAAACAATATTTTTTCAGGGTTTTGATTGTGATATTAAGTCAGATGGGGTCCAACACGATCACAAGAGACAAGGTTCCCTATTGTTTAAGCACAATTTATAAACCAAGTGGTACTTTAAGTAAAATTATATGAAACAATTTTATGAAAAACAGTAATTTGTGGAATAATCTTCTTTTTAAGAGTAATTTCTGTTCACCTACCTACTTATTTAGCTATCTATCTACCCATACACACTGAGGTTTTGATGACTTTCTGGTGTTTATTTAATGTTAATTATGAAAATTTCTGAGTGCAGGATTTGGGGTGAATTTTTACTGTCTTCTCAAATTCTGTATCATAACCACAATGGTAGAGACATTATGATAAAATTTGCTGGCCATGAGCCACTAAGATGATTTTGTAATACGCTAATGGGGTACAACTCACAGTTTGAAAAATACTGCCTTGGAAAACCCAACATAATGTTTAATTCCTAAAATAAAGTCAATAATCTAATTAACAAGATAAATACTTACTTTTGGATGTACATTATAAGAGACATGTGGTTTAGGGTAAATGAATATTCTAAACTAGTGTTACAAGATATCAGAGAAGGGCAAAAATCACTGTAAAAAAGTGGTCAGCAATTATTTAATGGTGTAGTAGAGTCAAGGAACATGGGTGATATATATATGAGCAGGAAGGGATGGAGAATGTTTCTGGTAAGGTCATGAAGGGGAACAGCATGAGTACAGACATGGAGAAACGTAAGTGACATGTATTTGGATAATGGCGTAAACCTGTTTGGCCTGGAGTCACACAAAAGATAATAAAGAAATTATCTTTTTATCATATGTTTTGAATTTTTCCTGGATTTATCAGATTCTTCAAATATACTTGAATTAGGATTTTATTTACTCCTCAAACCCTAACAACAATAATGATAACCTTCTACTAGCTTTTCCAGAATACATTTATGATCAAAAGAAAAGGTCATCTTAATATTCATGAAGGACCTTGGGACTTTTTCGTTATTAACTTTCTGGAAAGTTCAGATATGTTGCTCTTCTGCACTCCCATATCTTTCTAAACAGAAGGTTTAAAGGTGACTATGTTTTGCACATACTGCTCATACACTGATTTGATTCATGATGGTACTGTTTAATAACCTTTATCCTAGAAGGATGGCCCTGTGGCCCCAGTGGAAACACCGGAAGCCTCAAGATTTATTTCTGACAATAATAGCATAGCTGGGATTTTTATATTCAGGAATCCATCATGCACAATAGAAAAAAATACTCTTTTTCTTTGAGCCCTCACTGATCCCCTGAAAGAAGCCAATATAATGTAAACAAAGCTCATTTAATACTTGTGGGTTTCAAGTAAGTATGAACAAAGATAACCTTTTTTACAGAATGTTATCTGTTTTTTTTTCTCTTTCTTACCTGAATTAAACACCTCTCCTAAATGCAAATTTAGATTCTAGAAAAAATTTCATGGTACCCTAGAATACTCTCTGGTAAATTATTTAAGTATATATATTCTTTAAACTTAGAAGGCACATCATCTTCTTAAACCTATGGAAATGTTAGAGACATTAAAGAAAACAGTTAAAATAATACATAACCACAACTACTGTACATGTTATAAAATAAATATTTTACATAAAACTACAAAGGTAAAATTATTTCCTTATATAGTATCTTATAAATTAAATGAATATGATAGTCTAATGATGGAGACAATTATTTTAATATTGGAGAGAATATAATAAACAAAAATTAACATTATGGTAACTTAAACAAGAAAAAATTAAAGAAAAATAATCAATAGAAATAGAATTTTGATAGAACTGCATAACAAAAGAAAGAATTTTTCCCGAATGAAAAATTTTTTAGATTGTATTCTTTTTCTAATTTTTCATTGATCAGGCACTTTATCTCACTTGCTGTTGGACAGTAGAATAAGCCAGATTCATTTTTATGTTTACAGTGATAAGGATATCCCCTCATTGATTTCTCTATTGTTTTTCTATTTTCTCTTACATTAATTTCCACTCTTATCATCATTTTCTTCCTTCTGCTTGCTTTGGGCTTAATTTGCCCTTCCTTTTCTAGTTTCTTAAAATGGAAACTTACATGGCTTTAGGCATGAACAACAAATTTTGATTTGCTGTTTTAAATTCTTTGAATTAAAAATTACTAATTTATTCTTGAAAAGTCTTATTTGATAAATGGGTTGTTTAATTTCCAAATATTTGGGGATTTTTCTAATTACTTTTCTCTTATTGATCTTTAGTTTAATTCCATATTAGAAACAAAACTTTTTTGATGCTTTAAATAATTTTAAATTTGCTGAGATTTATTTTGTGGCCCCAAATATAGTCTAACTTAGTGAATGCCCCACGTACTCTCGAGAAGAATGTGTATTCTGTTGTTATTAGGTAAAGTGTTGTATATTAATTAGATAAAGTTGTGTGATTGTATTATTCAAGTGCTCTATACTCTCAGTGATTTTTTTTTTGTCTATTCGTTCTATCAATTAATGAGAGATAAAAGTGTTGAAAATGCCAACTAAGATTATGGTGTGTTTATCTCTTGTGTCATTTCTTTCAGTTTTCGCTTTAAGTATTTGATGCTCTGGTGTCAACTGCGTATACATTGGGAATTGTAATGATGTCTTGAATGATTAATCCCTTCATATAATATCCTTATTTACCACTAGTAATATACCTTATTGTTAAATCTACTTTGTCTACTTTGTCCAGTGAATCCAGCTTTCTCTGGATTTGTGTTTGCCTAGTCCATCTCTTTCTATCCTTTTATTTTTAATGTTGCTATGACTTTATATTTGAGGTAGGATCCTGATAGATTGCATAGAGTTGAATTTTACTTTTTAAAATCAACCTAAAAACTTCTGTCTTGTAAATGGAATGTTGGAGGTGTTTTGATTTTACATAATTGTCTATACGGTTGTATTATAATCTTTACTCTTGCTAGTTGTTTTTTCACTACTTCCATAATTTCTTAGTTCTTTATTCCCTTTTTCTGTGCCTGTTTGTATTAATTGAATATTTTTGTTTCTATTATACCTACACTATTGATTTATTAGTTATGCTTTATTTAGTTGCTTTAGAGTTTACAGTGCACAAATTGAATTTATCACATTATACCTTCAAATCATATTATATATTTCATGTATACAACCCTTATGAGAATACACTTCTATTTTCTTCCTTTTCTTCCTCTGTGGTACTGCTGTCATACACTTTACTTCTACACATAGTATATGTTATTTCTAACATAGAAATCCCACAATACATTGTTACCCTTCTTGATTTCCTTTAAAAATAAGAAAAGGGGGCGTGTTTTTATATTACTCTCATTTTTACAATTTCCAGCAATCAGTATTTATTTAGGTAGATTAAAATTTCTGTATGTTATCATATTCCTTTCTCCTGTAGAACTTCCTCTTATATTTATTGTAGAGCAGGTCTGTTGGCATTAGACATTTTTTCCTTCTTGTTTGTCACCTTCTGAAAAATCTGTCACCTTCATTTATGAAAGGTAATTTTACTGAGTATAGAAGTCTAAGTTGATAGCTTATTTTTTTTCAATACTTTAAAGAAGTTGGACCATTGTTTTCCATTTGCATAATTCATGACATAAAATCTACTTTAATTTTCACTTGTTCTTTATGTAATGTTTCCTTTTATTCTAGTTGGCTTCAAGATTTTCTCCTTATTTTTTGTTTTCATTAATTTGATTATGTCTAGTGGTATTTTTATACAGTTGTCCCTTGGTATCCATGGGGGATTGGTTCCTGGATCCCCTATGAATACCAAAATCGGCGGATGCTCAAGTCTCTTATATAAAATGGCATAGTATTTGCATATAACCTACACACATCTTCCCATATACTTTAAATCACAATGTAAATGCTACTAGTTGTTATACTGTATTGATTTTTATTGTTATTTTTATTGGACTGTTTGAATATTTTTGATCTGTGATTAGTTAAATTTATACATGCAGAGTTCACAGATGCAAAGGTCCAACTGTATACATTTTATTTTAAAATTTATCCTGTACTTTTGTTTTTCTGTGATTCTTGGATCTATAATATATTATCTTTTGTTAATTTTGGAAAATTCTCAATCAATATTCTCACACACTTCTTCTGATCTATTTTCTCTCTGGGACTCCAAATATATTTGCGTTAGCTCTCTACTCTTTTCCCACACCTCTTGGATGTTCTGTTTCTATACTCTTTTTATCCATTTGTATTTCTGTTTAGATCATTCCTATTAGCCTATGTTTAAGTTTACTAATTTGTCCTCAGTTCTGTTCAGTTTTCTAATGAATGCTTTAAACAAATTCTTTATTGCTAATTTTTTAACTTTTGAAATTCCATTTAATTCTTTTTTTTTTTTTTTTTTGAGACAGAGTCTTGCTCTGTCACCCAGACTGGAGTGCAGTGGCACCATCTCTGCTCACTGCAGCCTCTGCCTCCCGGGTTCAAATGATTCTCATGCCTCAGCCTCCATGGTAGCTGGGATTACAGGCGCCTGCCACCATGCCCGGCTATTTTTGTATTTTTCGTAGAGACAGGGTTTCACCATGTTGGCCAGGCTGGTCTCGAACTCCCATCCTCAGGTGATCCACCCGCCTCAGCCTCCCAAAGTGCTGGGATTACAGGTGTGAGCCACTGTGCCCAGCATATTCCATTTAATTCTTTCTTAGAGTTTCCATCTCTCTGCTCAAAATCTCCATCTATTCATGGGTGTTTTCTACTTTTTGCACTAAATACTTTAATTTACTGTTTATTTTTAAATAATTACAGTTATTTAAAACATCTTATTTCATTGTTCTAATATTGGGATTATCTCAGGTTCTGTTTCTGTTTATTGTTTTATTTTTTGACCTTGAGTCACTTTTGCTTTCTGATATGGTTTGGATCTGTGTCCCTGCCCAAATCTCATGTCAAGCTGTAATCCTCAATGCTGTAAGTGGGGCTTAGTGGGAGGTGATTGGATCATAGGGGTGGATTTTCCCCTTGGTACTATGACCTGATAGTGAGTGAGTTCCAGTGAGATATGGTTGTTTAAAAGTGTGTGGCATCTCCCCGCCACTCCTGCCACCTTGGTCTTGCTCCTGCCTTATAAGATTCCTGCTCCTGCCATGTAAGATTCCTGCCCCTGCTTTGCCTTCTGCCATGATTAAAAGCTCCCTGAGGCCTCCGCAGAAGCAGATGCCATCATGCTTCCTGTAAAACCTGCAGAACCACGAGTCAATTAAACCTTTTTATTTATAAATTACCCAGTCTCAGGTATTTCTTTATAGCAATGTGAGAATGGACACATACTTACTTGTATGTGTCTTATAATTTTTGTTTGAATCCTAGACATTGTATAGAGAGTGACATAAGTGATACTTATACCTAGAAATGATCACATCTTTCTTCTGTCAGGCTGTTAGTATGTAGTAGTCTAAGTCAATCTATTTACTAGTTTAGCTGGGTTTACATCTTATTTGTTAATTTAGTCATCTTCAGTGTACCATAGACTTAAAATTCCTCCAGTGTTAAGCTGCTGTTACTTTTTTCTTCATATGGGGTCTTGGGCATTAAGGGATTTTGCCCATGCTTGCCTGTTTCACCCTCAGCTTTCAACAGACCCTGCACATCTTTTATTACATGGATCTCTGTCCATGCCCTTGCCTCTCCTCCAGAGCAAAGTTGCTTGTTACTTGGTGTAGGGCTCATCTTGGGAGCAGGAAATGGGGAAATTCTCAGTTCTCTTCATCCAGGTTCAGTCTTTGGCTATGTATGCCTGAGAATATGGAGTGGAAATTTCTGAGCATTCCTGTTTTTCCTACCCCTGTGGCAACAAAATTCTTTCTTGTATCTGAAGAGGACCTTGGGTGGAAGAAGCTTTCAAATTTAATCTTCCTTGAACAGTAGTGTATTTTAGGGAAGGAACTGTAGTGAGAGGGTTTCTTGTTCCTTATCCACATGGTAGATTGCTATTCCTTGTCATTTGGTTCAGGCTAATGGTTTGTTCATGACAAGTTTCCTGCACCTCCCACAATGGCAGTTTACTTTTGCTTGTGACTAGGGAGAGGATGATTTTTAAAAATCTTTTCTCTTATGGACAAATGGCCTTTGTTCTACCCCTCTTTCCAAAGCAATGAATCTGTCTGGGCCACAGAAAGGGTTTCTACCTTTATCCCAGTGACGGACAGTTTTTTTTTCTACCCTTCCCCAGAAGCAATGCATCTTTCCCAGGACCATGAATAAAAGAGTATTTTCTGTCTTTCCGCCAGGGGCTTAAGGTTTTTGCTTCATAGGAAAAAGGGTCTAGGAATTGGGTGATGTTTCATACCTGCACTCTTAAGTCTCCTGCCCCCTAGTCTTTCTCATGAGTACCTGGCAGAGACCCATGGAAAAGACCTTGGGAAGGAGTGGGGTTCTGAGGTATTTTACACTATCACACTAGTTCACATTTTGATTTCAGGAACTTGTTAAAATTTTAGCTTCCTTCTCACATATATATTTGTAGAACATCTCTTCTTCCTATGCCCTGCCAGGGTAAAACAGTTTGTGTGTTTGTGTGTACCTCTTTCCTTGGTGGGGCTTGTCATTCTTTGGAATTCATTTTACATTGTTGCCTTGAGACCTTCAATTGGCTCAAGAAAAGTTACAATTTTGTAGATTATCTTGTTTCTTCTATTACAGTGGCAAAGATATTCACTTACAGCTTTCTACATTTTTAGCACTGTCATGGCATTTTTAGCAGATGATATAAAATGATAAGCATAATCCTTCAGTGTATACACTGTTTGCCATTAAATGTTCCTCAGTAGTCTCTCAGGACAGAGGGTAATCATCGAAGTTAAAATACAGAATTAAAAAATCACTAAAATATTCATGTCTTGCAAAGAGAAATTCAGTAATAGGAATTAGATATTTTTCATCATGCAGAAAGCAGAACTCTGAGAAAACAGTACTTAGGATTATTAAATTTTGTATATGGGGGATCAGAAGAGGTCTAGGATACAAGGGGTCAAATGGAGACTCTTTGGACAGCCCTTAGTACTCTAGTCATCAGGAAGAGAATGGAGTGTACTTTTAGGTAAACTGATGGAATGGGGCACTTTTCATCCTGCCTTTGCTTTTTCTTATTTCCTAACCTCCACAACTCCCTCAAGCACAAATGAAACTTGAACAAAGATAGAAGACAAGAACCATTTACACTCACTGAAGCCTTGCCCCAGAACATTCTTATGGCCACAGTATAATAGAATAAATCAGAACCCACTTTCATAACTGATGTTTCCCGTGAACAGAATATTGTGCTATGAGCTAAGGAATGTATAGTGTATATAGATCCTGCTCTATTCCAAACTGTAGGATATTTAGTCTTTTCTGACATCATTTTTTTTCTCACAGGGTGGATGATTTTATATATCCATTAAAAGTTGTCTGTGAAAAAGCCCTGTCTCAGCACTTCAGCTATTTGTCTAATGTTGCAATTGAAGAGGCAATGAAAGCAGGAATAGCTCTAAGGTGCTATTGGGCTATGAGGCAAGAATGATAAGCAAGCTTTTGATAATATAAATTTTGATACATTATACCAACCTTCTCACTGAAAAACATTAAAAACAAAACAAATCCAAACAAAACAACTGGACAAAATATAAGTAAACAAACAAATAAGCAAGCGAGCAACATCATCTGAGATGCTTAAAAGTACTAACACAGTAGAAGCGAGTTACTGAGCCAAGATCAAGGGGAAGAGAGATCAGAGACGTGAGCCTGAAGTGTGACCCAACAGTTTCACTTCATGAAGTATACCCTACATATTTAAGTGCTTATGACCATCAGGGCACATATACAAGAGAGTTATTAGGTGAACTGTTTATAATTACAGATAACTGGAAATGACCCTGTTGTCCCTCAACAAAAGAATTGATAAACTCTGATATATTTATATAATGAAATAAGGTACAGCAATTGAAATGGTTTAACTACAGTTAAATACACTGGTGTTCTGACTAATGTTTAACGACTGGCTTTTGGAAAGAAAACACTGATTTGTTATATGTGACCATTTTCATGGTGTAAATGCCCCTACTGTGGCCAAATTCAAGCTACCAATATAATGTTACTAAACATAAGCTGAGAAAAAATACATAGAATCAGCTCTCACAAACTGGTATGCACCAGCTCCAGTACACCACTGGCTAAACATCATTATATAGGTGAATTTGACAAGTTTTAATGTTGAGCATAAAAATCAAGAAAGAAAAAAATACATAAGTACAAATCTACTAATATAAAATTCAAAAACAGGTAAAACTAAAAGATAAATCTATTTTTACAAAAAGGAAAACAATGTAGAGGTGGTAAAAGTATGAAGAGAAGGAATTTTAAAATACTGAAAAAAACAGGATGGTAGTTGACTTGTGCATATGTTTGGGGTTGAGGAAACAGTGGATTATTATCTGAAAGGAGTACACAGGAAGTTTCTGGCGATTTTCTATTTCTTGACCTGTGGAGTATTTAAACAGTGTTTGTTTTACAGCAAGTTGTTAAGCCATATATTTAGGTTTTATGCAATTTTCTCTCTGTTATATTGTGCAATATTTTTAAATGATGAAAGGGATTCTTTTGTCAAAAAGGTGCTATAAAGTATCAAGGAGCTTTTCTAAATACCACCAAGGGAGCTAGGAACTGACTCTCGTAATTTAACTCAGTTAAGGGGTTCTCTCAACTAAATTTCCTCACATTTCCACAAGGTACATGAAAACTGCCAGAGTTAATGGTAAATTTCTTATAAAACAAAAAGATACAGAAAAGTCAAAGCATTATTTCCAGAGTTAGACATTTTAACATAGATGCATTTTTACTTTATATTTTGTTTCAATTACAGGGGAAAAAATACCTCTTGTATCATCATTTAAAACCTATTTTTATTCTTGCTTTCATAATCAAAAATCTGTATATATGTAAGTATAGAAAGAGAAAAATGGAGAGAGAAAGAGTAGATAAAAACACCATTATATTATTTATTTATTTATTTGAGATAGGGCCTCATTCTGTCACCCAGGTTAGAGTGAAGTGGCACAATCATAGCTCACTGCCGCCTCGAACTCTTGGGTTCAAGGGATCCTCTTGCTTTAGCCTCCCAAGTAGCTGGGACTACAGGCATTTGCCACCATGCTCAGCCCCATTATTTCTATCATTAATTTTGCAACCATCTTTTGTTATGTAAAAGTCTGAAGTACAAGAAACTAATAACTGGCTGTATTAAAATGGTCTGTAGAAACTATTTCCTAAAGATAATTTCCAGATATTAACAGATCATTGTTTAAACAGTGAAGTGGGCATTAACACATTGCATCACAAAGACTATTTCAGCTAGCATTTGTCGCCTTCAATGTGAGGATGGTGATGAGGTTAGAACTTAAACAGAACAAACTACAGTGTAGGAAAAACACTCTGGAAATAATCTAATCCTACCTTCCACTTATTAAAGAGATCATGTCAACTTCATCCCTAAAACAGACAGATAGGCCTCCTATTTCTACCTAAACACTTGACATGGAGAATGTACCACCTCTGAAGAGCTCCTTAGTAGATAAAAGGATATCTTTACCTCCTTGGTCTTGGTTCTCTGGTTCTTTTTTAAAAAAGTAAATAAAAGTGAAAAAGAAAAGGATGGAAGTTAATCTTTATTTACAGAAAACTGCAAATAATTTGTATTCCACACAGAAATTTAGAAATCCATTCATAGGACAAGCATCATAGAGTATGTACAGTTTGTAACTGTTCAAATATAGCTTCTTGTAAAAAGTGTTACAATAACAAACCACATTTAAAAGAAGTTCTTAGTAGAGAAATGGTAAGACAAACTTACACCAGACATAGTACACACTGGTTCTAACTTCTGAGAGTGCACAGAGAAAGTGTACTCTCTTTTCAATACTAGCCCTTCATACACTTGAAGAAATGACCTCAGCACTCCCTGGGAAACCTCCCCAGGTTCTTCACACACACTGCCTGTGACAGCATTTTTAGACCTTTTGAATTTCTTGCCATCTGGTGGAGAATTTTTCCCAGCATTATTGCATAGACACTAAAACAGTAGCTTTTTTAGTACCCAGAGACTTCAAAAAACTACATTTCCATACTAATTCAAATCGTAAGGCTCCAATAACCTCTAATTTTATAGTGAATATTCATAAACATTTATACTGTGTTCAGTATAATGGAATGAGATTTTAAAAATTCATTTTCATTCTCCAGTGGAAAGCAGCTCCAAAAATTTAGGAACTAGTCCACCAGAGTGGACACGATTTATGAGTAACAGTTCTAAATTGCTTGGATGTTTGTCATGTCTGAGTTGAAAAATGCAAATGAACATGGTGCTAGTTCCATAAATCTGGTACAAGAATATTTTATATTTGCATTGAGAAAAACATCTTCTACTGTTTTAAAAATAAGCACAGAATAAGACTAGATATCTGCTCTAAAAGAAAACAAAGAAACAAACAATAATCCCTCTTGGTTTACTACTTTTCATATGTTCTAATTGGTAATTAGATATTAAAAGTGAATAGATGTGACTCCTAATCTTCAGAAATATCAAATAAAACAGTTATTCTCTTTGAGTTAATATGCATCTTTAGATAAAATCTATGAAGTCACTAAAATATTCTTACCAGCCTTTTAATATTTACTTCAGTTATTATGCAACAAACCCAAACGTATGGCAAACTGTACATGTATTCCAAAGGAAATACGAAGTGATATTTTTGAATTGTTTCCTCTAGAAATGTGTTACTCAAAATATCCAAATCAATATAGTGTGTTGCATACAAGCAGGAAAAGCAGAATCTAAATTCAATACTGGTAAAGAATTATATTCAAACTGGTTTTTAGCTTGCGAATACACAAGAGAAGAAATGCCCAATTGCTCATCTCTTTATACTTTGAAATAATTTCCGTCAGTAGTACAGCATGAACCAAGCCAATTTAAATATAAAAATGACTCATTTTTTCTTGGATGGCAAAAATAGGTTCAATCATTTCTGTGCCATTAAATTAATCTACATATTTACCTTTCTTCAACATGCTTCTGTGTACCTGTTGAACTGGATCAGTGATTACAGGCTTCGTAAAACATTGCTGCTGGTATGTTTGCCATTTTCACCTAAAAGAGGGCGTTAGAGTGACATATTTTAGCTATGTCATTATGTGTACTACGTGTAGATCACAACATTTTGTTTTCAATAGTTCTTTACAGTTCTACCAATTGTTTTCAATATAGTAAGATGGATGCATATCAGGTAGGATCTCCTATAAAAGATGAATATCGCTGGTATCAGTCACATGAGGAAGGGCAGCCTTAGGAAGAGAGTAGAAGTAACTCTTGTTGCTTTTTCAGACTCTTTAGAGCCTTTGAGGACACTCCAGAGCAAAAGGAGAAGGATGGCACTTGACACATGAAATAACTTAAGTAGAAGAAGCAAAGGTTAAGATAAATAAGCCTTACTGTATAAGCAATGTGTTCATGGTATATTTCTCCCAGGGATTTCTTCCTTTTGCTATCTATGGATCTGAACAAAATCTTGGAGCAGGACAGAGTAGTCTTACAAGGACAGACTTTGGAGTCACACTGCCTGGGCTGCGATCCTGGCTTGGCACTTCCTGAGTAAACTTGAGCAAGTTACTTCACTGTTCTGTGTCTTGTTTCCTGATAATTTTAGGACCTACTCTCCTCATGTTTGTGTGAGGATTACATGAGTTAATATGCATAAAGTGTTTAGATAGTACTTACTATGTGTCAGGCGTTGTTTTAAATGCTAGCTATTCAGTATTTCATCTTACTCTCAAGTGTGATTTGCAGTATTTTAGAAGGAGCCATGAGTTCATTTTTGGGAGAGCAACACTCCTTGGGTCAGAACATTGACAGCAGAAATTACTGAGATCCCATTAGGAAGGTGAATATTGGAGGTAAATGTTGGTGCTACAGAGTCCATCTTTTTTTTTTTTCAAGTGAAGATTCTCCATTGCTAAAATTGAAAGTATAGTGTTTTAATTATATTAGGAAGACATTGGATTAACTTACAAGCTCTTAATTTAGTAAATATGTGTCAAGTATTTGTTATGTGTGGAGCAGTATGCCGAATGCTAGAGACACTTACAATTTGTTAATCATGTACACTTTATATTGCAAGCTTCTATAACGCAGGAACTATGTCTTATTATTTTTGTATTCCATGAAAAACTGTATTCATAAAAGGAGAATAATAAATATTTTTAAAGCTTAATACATCATTTAAGTATAAATTGACAAATATATGAGCATTTTGTTCACTTGCATTGATTATTTATATTGCAATTCTAGAAATATATGTGCCTATGATTCAGTTGGAGAAATATGATGACTGAATAAATTCAGTTCTTCAAAGATATCAAGAATTTGTTTCACCGACAAATGTCAGGCTCCGATAGACTTCTCTGTTTGGGCATCCTCCTTCACCCCCGCCCCTGTGCCCTACCAAGTGACACCCACCTGCAGGGTTCTATCAATACTAGCTGAGTTTGGAATTAGTTGAGGTACTGTACTCCCACATCAAATGGAGTTCACCATCAGGCAAAATTCAGCGACCACAGATTCCCAGAGTGTTTCTTTGGTTCACGAGCTGTAATTCTCTGCCCTGTCTCCCAGTTTAGAGAATGAGGCTTCTTCAGTGGGTTTGTTCAAGCAATCTTTTTAGGCCCCTAATACTCTCTTGAGCTTGATAACCTGCCTTACACTTGCAGTTCTCCTTTTCTAGACAGTGGGATTACAACCTTAACACAGAAGCTGTGGCTTCTGATTCAGAATGGCCAACTTGCCTCTCTGCCTGACCTTATAAGGACCACCAAGACTCCTTGACATATTAATTACTCTGCTTGTTAGACCACTCACTCTCACCGTAGCCTTCCACTCAGGCTCCAATACCTTATATCCACCACTGTCAACCATGTACTGAAAACAGCAATTGCCCTTACCCTTGAATGTCATACTTGCCACCAGGTCTGAGCTTGGGCTGTTACTTCCAGCCCCTACCTAGAGTAGCCATTTTGATTAGCAACCCACAATGCTCATAGCAAATACCAACATATGACAACATGATTTTTCCTTAATAAAGTACTATCTTTTTGCCTCACTAGAATTCTTATTTCTTTAGGCAAGAATAAAACAAAGCAAACCTTTACCGATGAGGGATGAGAAATGGTGGATAAATATGTCAGCCTCCCCATCTTCTGGGGACATCAGTTCTGAAACATATTTCACATAGTTTCTCAGAGGGATTCCCAGTGGGGTTAAAGTTCCAATTGTTGATAAATGTGCTACCCCCATTAATGCATTCTTATTTTGTTCTTCCAGGGATCAACTCCAAAATAAACTACCTGTACCCAAGTTCTTGTCTCAAGATCTGCTTAAAGGAATCCAAATTAAGACATCTTTCAAATTGTGTGAAACCAAAATTATTTTGTTCCCTTTCAGTTATGATAACAAATCTGAAGAGACCTTTCTGAGAACATTTTTTTAGCATAGTACAAACACATCCTGTTTCCAAGGAACTGATAATACTCAAATTTAAATACATACTGCACCAGCCAGGTTTTTCATTACAAATAACTATTTCATCTTTAGCAGAAAATGAATTTATTCAAGAAGTACCAAGAGATGAAATAATTGATAAGAATACTGAAGAATTGGGCTCAGCCAATACGAAAATTTGTTGGAATCATAGTAATTCTGGGTGCTTTTCTCCAAAATTTGCACGCCTTTCTTTTATTATCTTGCTAGTGCTGGAGTTTCCATCAGCAAATGAAATGTTGTAACACAAAATACAGCATGTAATGTATCCTATGAATTATTTTTAGAATATACAACATACATTCAGAAACAGCATATATTATTATCCACAGTTGCCGTAAATGTAGCAACTAAAAGTATAAAAAGAGGGCTAGATTCAGAGTGCCAGAGACGGCTTTTGTATTTGATGGGCTAGAAGTCAAGGTGGGGCTGGACAAAACCAAACTTCTGGGCTCCTTTGATGTGAATTCATCAATTGTGCTCTAAGTATGGTACAATAGGGAACCCAGCACACACACACACACACACACACACACACACACACACACACACACACACAAATGTGTGTCTATGCATATAATTCTTTAAAGGAGAACTTTGGTCTTCCTAAATAATAGTGCAGAGGATCAGAGATACAAATGTCTTTTCCCTACATTACTCCATTTTCATGTGATTTCTACAAGAGATTTTCTACTTTTTTTTTTTTTTTTTGGCTTTACCAAATTTCTATTGATCTTGAAAGGAACTCCATGGTGGCTCAGAGGAAAACAAGAAGAAATGGCCCCTCAGAGTTGAGAGTGATCACTGGCCTTTCTCTCCAGTCCTATCAGGTCCTGCTATCTAATTTTTTATGCTTTTGCTCAGTGTCTCTCAGGATACTGGACTTTCCAGCTTCTCTCTCCCACAGAATATTTGTGTTTCAGTTTACTTTGCCTGGGCATAGCAGTTTGCATTTTCCCCTGGTTGAATTTAATTTTTTTTCCTGCCCTGACTGTAACCTTTCCAAGACCAAAAGAAAGATTTCTCTGTTTTTGCTGGTCAAGGCAACACCTTCCAATTTAGTATCTTCTGTGCATTTAATTATCTCTGTTTACACGACAAGATATTGCTTCAATTCAATAAGGTGCTGTTTGTCATTCTCTTCTGTTAATTTTTTCTCTCTGCCCTTTAAATTCATTTTAGTCTCTATAACAGGATTTAATTAATTTTTCAAGGACTATTTCTCGATTCAATATCATAACTGTGATTAGCAGGGAGTCAGACTGCAATGGCATTTGTCAAAGTTATAGACTCACAACTAATTCTGCTCATTTTGACAGTTTTGTATGTCATTGATTGATAATAAGATTGCTTATACAAAACCTTGGCATTCTAGAATAATAAATAAATATTGATGAAAGAAAAGAAGCACCCACAGTGCAAATTAAATCACAATATCTAATTGGCTTCATAACCTTAAAATGAATGTGATATAAAATACCATCCCCATCATATACTAGAATAAAAATAAACAACAATAAACAAAAACAATAATAATAGCAATAATAATGAAAATGAATATGTAAGACTCAATATAGTCTACTGGTTTTCAGGGTTATTTTAGTGTCTTTTTAAAACCTTTATTAAAGTACAATTTACATATAGAAAAGTACACAAGTTATAAGTATGACGTTCAATGAATTTCCCAGACTTAATCTGCCCATGTACTTAGCACCAAGTTTAAGAAACAACTTAGCACAATGGCAGCTCCCTTCATGATCTCTTCATGCCACTCCCCTGCTATAGGAAAACCACTATACTAACTTCTAATAATACAAATTAATATTTCTTGTCTTGGTATTTTATACAAATGCAATAAAACAGTATACATTTTGTGCCTGGTTTCTTTCATTTAACATTGTATTTGTGAGATTCACCTACACTGTTGCATGGTGTTATAAATTGTTCCTTCTCATTACTGCAAAGAATTCAATTCAATTGTGTGAATATACCACAATTTCTTTATTCACTTTAGTTCTGATGAGCATATGAGTAGTTACCATTTTTGGCTGTTTTTTTTAAAGAATTTAATTTTAAAGGAATCTTTATTTTGACAAGTTATTAGTAACTCAACATTACAAACTGTGTGACCCTGAGTATAATACAAAACATATTTCTTTTTAAAATTTTATTTCAATAGTTTTGGGTAACAGGATAAGTTCTTTAGTGGTGATTTCTGAGATTTTGGAGCACCCATCACCCAAGCAGTGTATACTGTATCCGATGTGTAATCTTTTATCCCTCACGCCCCTCCCACCCTTCCCCTGGAATCCCCAAAGTCCATTGTATCATTCTTATGCCTTTGTATCCTCATAGCTTAGCTCCTGCTTATAAGTGAGAACATACAATTTTTGGTTTTCCATTCCTGAGTTACTACACTTATAATAATGGTCTCAAACTCCATGCAGGTTACTACTAATGCCATTATTTTGTTCCTTTTTATGACTGAGTAATATTCCATAGTATATATATATATATATACACACATACAATATATATACAACATATATATGTGTGTGTATATATATATATATATATATATATGTACACACAACATTTTCTTTATCCACTTGTTGATTGATGGGCATTTGGGCTGGTTCCATTTTTTGCAATTGCAAATTGTGCTTCTATAAACATGCTTGTGCAAATGTATTTTTCATATAATGACTTCTTTTCCTCTGGATAGATACCCAGTAGCAGGATTGCTGGATCAAATGGTGGATCTACTTTTAGTTCTTTAAGGACTCTCCATACTGTTTTCCACAGTGGTTGTACTGGTTTACATTCCCACCATTAATGTAAGAGTGTTCCCTTTTCATCACATCCACGTCAACATCTATTTTTTTTTTAAATTATGGTTGTTCTTGCAGTAGTTAGGTGGCACCACATTGTGGTTTTGATTTGCATTTCCCTGATAATTAGTGATGTTGAGCATTTTTTTCATATGTTTGTTGGCCATTTGTATATCTTCTGCTGAGAATTGTCTATTCATGTCCTTAGCCCACTTTTTGATGGCATTATTTGTTTTTTGTTTGTTTTGCTGATTTGAGTTCCTTGTAGATTCCAGATATTAGTCCTTTGTTGGATGCATAGTTTGTGAATATTTTCTCCCACTCTGTGGGTTGTCTGCTTACTCTGCTGGTTTTTTGGGGTTTTTTTGTTTTTTGTTTTGTTGCTGTGCAGAAGGTTTTTAGTTAAATTAAGTCCCATCTATTTATCTTTGTTTTTGTTGCATTTGCTTTTGGGTTTTTGGACATGAAGTCTTTGACTAAGCCAATATCTAAAAGGGTTTTTCTGATGTTATCTTCTAGAATTTTTATGGTTTCAGGTCTTAGATTTAAGTCTTTGATCCATCTTGAGTTGATTTTTGTATAAGGTAAAAGATGAGGATCCAGTTTCATTCTCCTACATGTGGCTTGTCAATTATTCCAGCACCATGTGTTGAATAGGATGTCCTTTCCCCACTTTATGTTTTTATTTCCATTGTCAAGGATCAGTTGGCTGTAAGTATTTGGCTTTATTTCTGCATTCTCTCTTTTGTTTCATTGGTCTGTATGCCTATTTTTATACCAGTACCATGCTGCTTTGGTGACTATGGATGTTTGGTATAGTTTGAAGTCAGGTAATGCAATGCCTCCAAATTTGTTCTTTTTGCTTAGTCCTGCTTTGGCTATGTGGGATCTTTCTTGGTTCCATATGAATTTTAGGATTGTTTTTCCTAGTTCTGTGAAGAATGATGGTGGTATTTTCATGGGAATTGCATTGAATTTGCAGATTGCTTTTGGTGATATGATCATTTTCACAATACTAATTCTACCCATCCAGAACAATGGCATGTGTTTCCATTTGTTTGTGTCATCCATAATTTATGTCAGCACTGTTTTGTAGTTTTCCTTGTAGAGATCTTTCACTTTCTTGGTTAGGTATATTCCTAAGTTTTTTTGTTGTTGTTGTTGTTGTTTTCCAGCTATTATAAAAGGGATTGGGTTCTCTATTTGATTCTCACCTTGGTCACTGTTGGTGTGCAGCAGTGCTACTGATTTGTGTACACTGATTTTGTATGCTGGAACTACTGAATTCATATATCAGATCTAGGAGCTTTTTGGATGAGTCTTTAGAGTTTTCTAGGTATACAATCATATCACTGGTGAACAGTGACAGTTTGACTTTCTCTTTACTGATTTGGATGTCCTTTATTCCTTTTTCTCATCTGATTGCTCTGGCTAGGACTTCCAGTACTATGTTAAATAGAAGTGGTGAAAGTGGGCATTCTTGTCTTGTTCCAGTTCTCAAGGAGAATGATTTCAACTTTTCGCCATTTAGCATAATATTGGCTGTGGGTTTGTCATAGATGGCTTTTATTACCTTAATGTATGTCTCTTCTAGGCCAATTTTGCTGAGGGTTTTAATCATAAAGAGAGGTTGAATTTTTGTCAAATGCTTTTTCTGCATCTAATGAGATGATCATATGATTTTTGTTTTTAATTCTGTTTATGTGAAGTATCACATTTTTTGACTTGCGTATTTTAAACCATCCCTGAATTCCTGGTATAAAACCCACTTGATCATGGTGGATTATCTTTTTGATATGCTGTTGGATTTGGCTAGCAAGTATTTTGTTAAGAATTTTTGCATCTATGTTAATCAGGGATATTGGGCTGAAGTTTCCTTTTCTTGTTATGCATTTTCCTCGTTTTGGTATTAGGGTGATACTGGCTTCATAGACTCATTTAGGGGGGATTCCCTCTTTATCTTTTGGGATAGTTTCAGTAGGATTGGTACCAATTCTTCTTTAAATGTCTGATAGAATTCAGCTGTGAATCCATCTGGTTCTGGACTTTTTTCTTGGTGATTTTCTTATTACTGTTTCAATCTTGCTACTTGTTATTGGTCTGTTCAGAGTTTCTATTTCTTCCTTATTTAATCTAGGAGGGTTATATATTTCTGGGAACTTGCCCATCTTTTCTAGATTTTCTAGTTTGTGTGTGTAAAGGTGTTCATGGTAGCCTTGGATGATACTTTGTATTTCTGTGGTGTCTGTGTAATATCTCCCATTTCATTTCTAATTGAACTCATTTGGATCTTCTCTATTCTTTTCTTGGTTAATCTCACTAATAGTCTTATTAATTTTGTTTATCTATTCAAAGTACCAGCTTTTTGTTTCATTTATCTTTTGTAATTTTTTTGTTTCAATTTCATGTAGTTTTGTTCTGATCTTGGTTATTTATTTTCTTCTGCTGGGTTTGGGGTTGGTTTGTTCTTGTTTCTCTAGTTCCTTGAGGTGTGACCTTAGATTGTCTATTTGTGCTCTTTCAGAATTTTTGATGTATGCATTTAACGCTATGAACTTTCCTTTTAGCACCATTTTGCTGTATCCCAGGGGTTTTGATAAGTTCTGTCACTATTATCATTCATTTCAACATTTTTTAAATTTCTATCTTGATTTCATTGTTAACCCAAACATCATTCAAAAGCAGATTATTTAATTTCCATGTATTTGTATAGTTTTGAGGGTGTCTTTTGGAGTTAATTTCCAGTTTTATTCCACTGTGTTCTGAGAGGATACTTGATATGTTTTCAATTTTCTTAAATTTATTGGGACTTATTTTGTGGCCTATCATATGGTCTATCTTGGAGAATGTTCCATGTGCTAATATAAAGAATGTATATTCTGTAGTTGTTGGGTAGAATGTTCTGTAAATCTCTGTTAAATCCATTTGTTCTAGGATATAGTTTAGGTCTGTTGTTTCTTTGTTGGCTTTCTGTCTTGTCCTATCTAGTGCTGTCAGTGAAGTACTGAAGTTCCCTACTATTATTGTGTTGTCATCTATCTCATTTCTTAGGTCTAGTAGTAATTATTTTATGAATTTAGGAGCTCAAGTGTTAGGTGCATATATATTTAGGATTGTGATACTTTCCTGTTGAGCTAATCCTTTTATCAATATATAATGTTTCTCTGTCTTTTTTACTGTTACTGCTTTAAAGTCTATTTCGTCTGAAATAATAACTACTACTCACGCTTGTGTTTGGTTTCCATTTGCATGGAATGCTTTTTTTCACCCCTTTACCTTAAGTTTATGTGAGTCCTTATGTGGCAGGTGAGTCTCTTGAAGACAGCAGATACTTGGTTAATAGATTTTTATCCATTCTGCCATTCTGTATCTTTTAAGTGGACTATTCAGGCTATTTACATTCAACATTAGAATTGAGATGTAAGGTACCGCTCTATTCATCATGCTAGTTGTTGCCTTAATACCTTGGTTTTTTATTGTGTTATTTTTTTACAGGCCCTTTGAGATTTATGCTTTAAGGGGGTTCTATATTGGTGCATTTTGAGGTTTTGTTTCAACATTCAGAACTCATTTTAGCATTTCTTGCAGTGCTGGTTAGGTCATGGCAAATTCTCTCAGCATTTCTTTGTCTGAAAAATACTTTATCTCTCCTTCATTTATGAATCTTAGTTTTGCCTGATGCAAAATTCCTGGCTAATTATTTTCTTTAAGGAGGCTAAAGATAGGACCCAATCCCTTGTGGCTTGTAATGTTTCTGCTGAGAAATCGGCTATTAATCTGATAGGTTTTCCCTTATAGGTTACCTTATGCTTTTGTCTCACAGCTCTTAAGATTCTTTCCTTCATCTTGACTTTAGATAACCTGATGACTATATGGCAAGGTGATAATCTTTTTGTGATAAATTTCCCAGGAGTTCTTTGAGCTTCTTGTATTTGGATGTCTAGATCTCTAGCAAGGTCAGGGAAGTTTTCAATTATTCCCTTAATATGTTTCTCAGAGTTTTAGATTTCTTAGGAATACCAATTATTCTTAGGCTTGGCTGTTTAACATAATCCCAAATTTCTTGGAGGCTTTGTTCATTTTTTAAAATTATTTTTTTCTTTGTCTTTATCTGATTGGGTTAATTCAAAAGCCTCAACTTTGAGCTCTGAGGTTCTTTCTTCTACTTTTCTAGCCTACTGTTGAAACTTTCCACTGCATTTTGTATTTTTCCAAGTGTGTCTTTCATTTCCAGAAGTTGTGTTTTTTCTTTATGATATCTATTGCTCTGGAAAAATTTTTATCTATATCCTGTATTTTTTAAAATTTCTTTAAGTTGGTTTTCACCCTTCTCTGGTGTCTCCTTGAGTATCTTAATGATTGATCTTACGAATTTTTTATCTGGCAATTCAGAGATTTCTTCTTGGTTTGGATCCATTGCTGGGGAGCTGGTGTGATCTTTTGGGGGTGTTTTAGAACCCTGTTTTGTCATTTACCAGAATTACTTTTCTGGTTCCTTCTCATTTGGGTAGACTATTTTTTAAAATTGTTCTTGAATTTATTTTTGATTGGACTGTGTCTTTTTTGTAAATTGAATTTTGTTTTCCCTCTTAGGGATTAGACTTTAATGTTTATTTTAGCCTCATTTGATTCTTGGTGCTTGTAGGGGTGAAAACTCTGTATGAAATCCTTAGTTACAGAGAGTCTTTGTGCACTGGCTTTCCCCAGTGCTGGTTTTAGTAGTTATATTCTTGGTGTGTGGGTGAGTTTACTGCCTCCTATGATGTTGGAATGGCAGGGATCTCTTGAAACTGATCTTGTTCTCTTGTCATATATACTTTATGTATTTGTTTGTTTATTTATTTATTTACTGGTGTTTTATTTACTGAATTGATGATTCATGCTTCAGATCAATAGGGGACGTATTCCTCAGTAGGCACCAGTTGTGGCTAAGGCAGGTAGGTAGATGTAATACCCAGTGGTGGGCCAAGGTCCCAACCTTGATGTGGGTGCCTGGGGGAGCTCTCAATTACATGTGCTGAGGTTTTATCAGGGTGAAGAATGGGAGCTACCTTAGCTCCCCTGCCAGGTAGGTAGAGAAGCTATTCACCTCACTCCTGTCCTAGTGTATCAGCTATTCAGATCAGATGGGGGTCTATAGGAATGCTGATGTTCCAACTAGGGAGGCATTGTGACTCTGCCTCTTGAGAAGTCCTCCATCTGGGGGATGCTCCTCCTGTGGGGCTGTGCTCACCCTGGATTTTTCCAGAAAGGTTGTCTATAGGTGCTTCCACACTGCATTCATGTAGGGGAAGCTCCAGCTGTTTCTTCAGTGGAGAGCCAAGTGGAACAAGGACACCTTCTCCAAGGCCCTTCATGATCACAGAGGCTGCCTGCCTGTTGGGGTATAGGTGCAGACTTTCCCTACTGCACCCAGCACTGCAATTGTGTCTCTGCTGTGAGAAACTGCTCACCAGCAAAAAGATCTGTAATTAAAAGCCTGCTGTTCCAATTCCTTTGTCCCAAGGGGTGATTCCTTAATGTGGTGCTCTCCCCTTTCCCCTAGGGATGGGGCATCCTAAGAGCCAGACTGCAGTGATTATTATTGCTCTTTTGGGTCTAGCCCCCCAGCAGGGCTACCACACTCTGGGCTGATGGTAGGGAATGCCTGCAAAGGGCCCAGTTATGTGATCAGTCTTCAGGTCTCCCAGTCATACATAACAGCACCTGCTCTGGTGGAGGTGGCAGGAAAGTGATATAGACTTTGTGAGAATCCTTGGTTGTAGAGAGGCTTAGTGTGCCAGCTTTCTCAAATACTGGTTGGCAGCATTGAATCCTGGCTAGCAGCAAAGTTGTCATGTGGACAGATTTGGGACCTGTGGTTAGCCAGGATATTGCAGCCAATGGTGTTAGCTATTGTTTTCTTCTTCCTGGGAACAGTGTTATTCTATCATGAGTTGCTGTAATGGCCTGAGTTAGTTGGCCTCCAACCAGGAGGTGACACTTTCAAGAGAGCACCAGCTGCGATATTAGCAATGGAATTTGAGACTGCCCCAAGTTAGCCAGGGGAAGTATTCTGGTTTCTCAGGTGATGGGTGGGGCCATAAAGCTCCCAAGTGTTTATGTCCTTTGTGTTCAGCTAGCAGGGCAGGTAGAGAAATACCATCAGGTGGGGCAGGGTTAGGCGGGTCTCAGCTCAGATTCTTCTTGGGTGGGGCTTGCCACGGCCACTGTAGGGGATGAGGGGGTGGTTCTCAGGTCACTGGGGTTATGTTCCAGAGGGGATTATGGCTGCCTCTGCTGTGCAGTATACTTCACCAGGGAAGTGGGGAATAGCTGGTAGTGAAAGGCCTCACCCACCTCCCACACAGTTGGTGAGACTGGTCTCGCTCTCACAGTGCCCTGCTAATAGTTTAGATCCAGGCAACCTGTGTGTGGAACTCAGACCTTTACCTGGCCATTAGCTTCCCTGCTGAGAAAACAAGCATGGCTTTCAGGCCATGCCCTTCCCTGTCTGCTCACAATGTCAGCGGCTCTGTGCTTATATCTGCAGCAGATCCCACTCGCCACACCCCCACTCAGGATTCTGCTCAAGGAAGTTTGTGCACAGTCAAAATTATCACAAAATTCAGCTGGAAGCTTCTTTCACCTTGTGACCCCTCCCTAATTCTGCTGGCTCCCTTCCCCAAGGGCCCCTGTGAGATATAGTCATGGATGGCTTCCCTGGGCTGAAGCTGAAAACTAGGAGTATCTACAAAGCTCTTTCTGCTGCTGCCTCTACTTTAATATTGCACATGGCTCCATAAGTCTCTTCCAGCTGTAGGCAAAGTTAAATCCTTCTCCAGTGATCCGGATTTTGAGACTCCCCAATGGGGAAGTGTTTTCAGAGGCAGGTTTTCCCCCTCGTACACTTTGGTAACTAACAGTTTTTGCCTGTCTCGTAGAGTTTGCAGCAACATGACACTTCTTTCAAAGGATCTGTAAATTCTTTCCGTTTCCCTCATACATTCCTGTGATGATTCTTGGTGCAAAAGTTCACAGTGTGAGTCTCCACATGCTGTTCTGTCCGTTCAAGTGGGAGATGCACATTAGCCCTGTGTCCTATCCACCATCTTCCTGAGTTTTACCTTGACTATTTTTAATACTGCTGCTTTGAGTGAAGCAGAAGTTAAAAAGGGAAAAAAATTTTCTTCCTTTCCTTTGGTATGAGCAGCTTCCGCCTCGAATCCCTCCCTGCTCTGTGCCATTGTATCCTGCTCTACACCATTGTATCCTGCTCTGCGAGTTTTTATGAGTTTATAGATTCCTGTTTTCTGTAACTAGTATCTGTAAATCTCTGTAGCACTGCAGAGGTCATGCGACATGCTTGAGTAAGATATGATTGCAGCCATCTGGGCAC
The DNA here is from genome assembly GCF_029281585.2 of Gorilla gorilla gorilla. NCBI lineage: Eukaryota > Metazoa > Chordata > Mammalia > Primates > Hominidae > Gorilla > Gorilla gorilla. The sequence continues at coordinate 53,707,748 of NC_073247.2, forward strand.
TGTAGCGAAGGACACGAGATAAGATTGTGCAGGCATCTTGAGCAAGCCTAGATAACAGCCACCTGGCCCGCATAGCAGGAGTCACATGAAAGCCTGAGTTATGAGCCTGTCACTGTTTGATAAACTGTCTTTGTTCTACGTGCTTTTGCGTCACTGCATTTCGTGCCACAGATGCTTGTATAAAAGTCAAGCCCTGTCTTTTTCTAGGGCTCAGCCTTTTGGATGTGAATCTGCTGAGCAGGTGCCCCTAAATAAAATCCTCCTGTTCCACCCTATTGGTCTCTCCAGTCTCCTGATTCCCGCAATATGAGAAACCCAGAATATGTCTTTTGGTTAACATGTGTGTGCATTTCTGATGGACATAAAACTAGGAGTTTAATTTATAATTTATAGGGTATACATATGTTTAGATTTACTAGGCATAGCCAAACAATATTCCAAAGTAGTTGTACCAATTTATAGTTCCACCATTTTATATTTTTAAAAAATATATGTGTCTTACTTATATATATACTTTAAATACCCTCCTCACCCCTTCAACTTTTTTTTTTTTAAACAAAGCATGATATTTGATTTTGTTCTTTAACCAGTGGATCAAATAATTGTCACAAAATGCCAGATGGAAATTTTCTGTATGTGTATATAATTCTTTTCTGCTGCTTGAGAAAATGTGAGAGTCTTCTCTTTAGATCATAAAGCGACATATGACAGCACCTCTCATGCAATAGGTGCTCAGAAGTTTGTAGAATCAATGAAGTCAAAAGAGAAGAATTAGAAAGATTCATCATTTTATGATTCAACTGTTAAAGTTTATTTAAATATCCAAATGGATCCAATAAAAGAACAAACATAGAAAGAAACAATTCAATTTCCTTTATTTGTATGTTTTCAATGACCAATCATTTGTGGGGAAGAAGGTTTTGATGCTGGCACAGATTTTTTAATGCAGTCAGGGAGGAAAAAACTACAGACTAAAGATGATGTATTTGATGTTGGTATCATTATTGACAAGAAATAATACTGTTGCAAATAGTTTTTTTAAAGATGATCAGTGGGTGAATATGAGTCTCTTCAGGACATAATCTGTGCCATATTCAGTTTTTATCTCCTGTGGTGTTTGGCGTAAGTAATGAATACAATGTGATTATTTATGAAATAAATAGTTTTTAAAAACCCAAAATAAAATAAACAAGCAGAAAATTATCTGCAGTTTATTACATCTAATTCGATTTTATTTAAACCACCCAAAGTGATGGTCAGCGAAACAAATAAGAGCTTTAGAGAAAAAAATAAAACAGGAGATTAGGAGAAAAGAGATGGTTATATGATAAGAAAACTTATTTGTGGGCTGTGCTTCAGGTAATATTTAACTTTTAACCTTTCTAACCCTATCATTCCCCAAATAGTTTCCTGGCATCAATGATTAAACTAAAAGGAGTATTTTTATTTTTAATCATTTATTCTATGAGAAATTATAAACTTTTATACATCTAAGCACAGCATCTTATTTTAAAATTTTTTTCAAGAAGTTTTATTTTATTCTTCTTATTGTTCTTAAAGTCTAGGTTAAGTTCACCTAAATTAATGCCTTTTAAAATAGTTTAATAAATAGGGCATTTTATAAAATTCTAATCTCAGAGGATAGATCTAGGCTCCATATTTTCTGGTTATAACCAACATCCAGTGCCTTTAAAGAAGGGACTATATGTTGCCCTAATGTTTTCAACTCAATCTTTCAGGTAATCTAATAGCTGTACAACATTTAGACAATCCTCATAGGATGTGACAACAAGCAAAAACAAAGATGAAGTGCTAAGATTTGTAATCATTCCAGAAATGGAATGATTATCTGAGGACTTTATGTTATTTTCTACTTGGCTGTCAAGAAGATATGGGTGTTGTGGGGCAAGGGGCAGGGTGTTTGGTAGTGTTTTTTTTTTTCTCACTCTCTCTTTCCTAAATTCAGAATGCATCTAAGATTTTCTGGATATCAGAGATGCTGATGAGTCATGAAACCTTCAGGATTCTGAGATGCAATTTAATGAAGGGGTTCCAAATTCCAAATTATGCAAGAACTCACTGACTAATCAGTAGATTGACAAGATTATTTGATTTTTTTTCACCCTCCTCGTTTTGAAACTGAGGGCTAACCTGATTAAGCCTGCCAAACTTAAGCAGCCTTGGCTGCTTTTAATCACTTACTTCTAGTTGATCTTAGAACTCCCACTAGCAAGTCACATAGCCAAACAATACATATCTAATATTGGACTAACTTCCTTGTTGATAACATTTCTGACTGTGGATCATTACAGTAATGGTTGCTTAAAGTTGTTTTTTAGAAACTTAGGGACAGCTCCTGTCCAGTTCAAACTAGTTGAGATCACCAACCCTTCAACCAGGCTTGTGCAAATGCTCAAGAGGTAACCTTTTGACATCAGATGACCAAAAACTCCTTTTTCAGATCATGCTAATGCCATTATCTGAACATGTGTCCAGTGAATAGCCATGTAGCTTGATTACACTTGCACAGAAACCCTAATTACCTCACCTTTCTTACTTGCCAATCACCTTTTCCCACACTTTAGACCACCTGTACTATTTTGGGGAAACCATATTTGAGAACTGGTCTCCTACCTCCTCACTTGGCTGCCTCACGAATAACCCCTTTCTCTTTTGCAAAACCCATTGTTACAGTGATTGGCTTACTGTGTGTGAGCAGAAAGAGCCTGGTTAGGTATCAGTTTCTAACCTACAAACGTTTCCCTATTCATTATAGCTCCAGAGGGTATGAATGTAAAAAGAAGGAAAGTATAACTCTAATAAATCTTTACTTAGGTAGAATTATCATAATTAGATTAAGATGGTTAAGGTTAAGAAACGTGAGAAGAAAACCACTGTTGACTTTAGTAATAATTATCCATGTAATTTTCTATGGGTTTTAAATATTCTTAGCATACTAAGGTAACAAAAAATATGAAACAGTGCCTCAGACTTGTGAAAATGTTGAAAGTTTAACTCTTCTGTGATTATGTTATTAGAGCCTTGAGGCAAGAGAACAGACTGGTGGATAGGGTTTGGGTTTTATTGTTTTTGTGCTTTTAGAAATATAGTCTTGCTCTGTCATCCAGCCTGGAGTGCAGAGGCATGATCATAGTTCACTGCAGCCTCCAGCTGCTGGTCTCAAGCGATCCTCCCTCCAAAGCCTCTGGAGTAACTGGGACTACAGGTATGTACCCCACACCCAGCTAATTTTTAAAATTTTTTGTAAAGATGGGGTCTCACTATGTTGCCCAAGATGGTCTCAATCTCTTGGCCTGTTCTCAAGCAATCCTGCCACCTCAGCCTCCCAAAGTGCTGGGATTACAAGCATGACAAGCCCAGCCCAGGTTTGGAGTTTTACTGTGAAGAAATGGATGCTTCTATCCACAACTGTTTTTGGAAAGAAGAGAATTCAGCTGTGCACAGAAAGAGTTATTTTTGTGGCTCAGCAGTGGAGATTCAGTGGTGTGGGCAAGTAGGAATTAAATTGCAAGCCAGAGATAGAATGAATTGGAAGTGTTAAGGAGGAAAATATAGAAAGGAAAATAAGTAGGAAACCTGACATGCATTATGCAGAACTTAGGGTTCCCAGGCATTCTGTCTCAGAAACCTTAATCCCAGCTTCCAATTTACCATGAGATCTTAAGAAACTCACTGAATTTAACCTGCCTTCTTAAATATTTTAAACGTGACCTAAAGGTTTCTCTGTACATGGTGAACTATAACCTAATTAAATGTTTAAATAGACTATAACTTGCTCTTCTACCAATCACTGAGTTTCAGCTAAAAGGTGGCCAACTGTTCAAGCCATGTTGAATTAAGGCAAATGCCAACTATAACCAATAAGCTGTTTCTGTGCCTCACTTTCTTTTCTTTTTTTTTTTTGAGATGGAGTTTCATTCTTGTCGCCCAGGCTGGAGTACAATGGTGTGATCTCGGCTTACTACAACCTCCATCTCCCGGGTTCAAGTGATTCTTCTGCCTCAGCCTCCCAAGTAGCTGGGACTACAAGCACCTGCTACCACACCTGGCTAATTTTTATATTTTTAGTAGAGATGGGGTTTCACCATGTTGGCCAGGCCGGTCTGGAACTCCTGACCTCAGGTGATGCACCAACCTCGGCCTCCGAAAGTGCTGGGATTACAGGAGTGAGCCACCATGCCCCCGGCCCACATCACTTTTCTTTTTCTGTCCATAAATCCTCTTCGATGATGTGGCTGTCCTAGAGTCTCTCTGAATCTATTCTGGTTCAAGGGCCTCCTTAATTCCTGAATTGTTCTTTGCTCAATTAAACTCTATTAAATTTAATTTGTCTAAAGTTTTTTGTTGTTGTTTTGTTTTGTAGACAGGGTCTCACTCGGTCACCTAGGCAGAAGTGCAGTGGCATGATTATGGCTCACTGCTGCCTCAAACTCTTGGGTTCAAGTGATGCTCCTGCTTCAGCCTCCTGAATAGTTGGGACTACAGGTGTGTGCCACCATACCTGACTAATTTTTTTTTATTTTTTGTAGCACCCAGATTCTTGCCCAGTCTGGTCTTAAACTCCTGGCCTCACGTGATCCTCCCACCTTGGCCTCCTAAAGTGCTGGGATTTCAAGTGTCAACCACTCCACCTAGAAGGTTTTTCTTTTAACACATGGCATCAGAAGTGAGACCCAAAGTGGAGCTTCCCGCAGTCCCCAGGAGCATTAAGTGACCAAGCAATGTACCTACTGGGACCATTGTGTTCATTGCTCTCTCACATCAATTGGGGATCATGAGTAGGTTCTTGCTCAGATTCTGAAGCTCTATGGATTCGTGTTTTCAGCTATCTAAATTTGTTTGAGCAATTTTTTTTTAACCAAATTGGGTTCAGAAGTCATTGTAGAAACTGGACTGGATCCAGGATCAGTCCTGAATTATTATATCGGATCTGATAATTAACTGGCTTGGATCCAGTTAGAGGCTTCAGATGTCTGAGTCAGATAGAAGCTGGCAGTAAATGGCAATACTGCAGCAGGTAAGAACTGTGACTTTAGGAAATTCGCAGAGATTTTTGTGTTCTGTTCCCTTTGTTTCTTTTTCATGCATGCTTAGGTAGGGAAACATCATTGGCTACATTGATCAAGTGGATCTGAGAGCCAAAGCCAAGATTCAATATAAAAACAGAATCCTTAGTTTCTGAAGAACTGACTACTCCACCTTGTGGCAACACCTACCTATACATGTATATGTATTAGGTCCCAGAAACAGCAAACACAGAAATGGTGAAATCTGATTAAAAATAATTTAAAAGTATAGTGGATGTTACAAATGAAAAACACTAGACTTTTAGAAGTGTATTTTAAAAATGAGGGCTCCTGAAATAGGGTAACCCAGGGATGACTGTTGATAGGATTAACCAGGGATGCCTGTTGATGTGCAAAAGCTTCTAAAAAGATTTCAGTATTTTAAAGGCCGGGCGTGGTGGCTCACGCCTCCAATCCCAGCACTTTGGGAGGCCGAGGTGGGCAGATCACCTGAGGTCGGGAGTTCAAGACCAGCCTGACCAACATGGAGAAACCCTGTCTCTACTAAAAATACAAAATTAACCAGGCGTGGTGGCACTCGCCTGTAATCCCCACTACTAGAGAGGCTGAGGCAGGAGAATCTCTTGAATCCGGGAGGCGGAGGCTGTGGTGAGCCAAGATCGTCCCATTGCACTCCAGCTTGGGCAACAAGAATGAAACTCCATCTTGGGCTGGGCGCAGTGGCTCTTGCCTGTAATCCCAGCACTTTAGGAGATTGAGGCGGGCGGATCACCTGAGGTCAGGAGATCAAGACCAGCCTGGCCAACATGGTGAAACCCTGTCTCTACTAAAAATACAAAAATTAGCCCGGTGTGGTGGTGGGTGCCTGTAATCCCAGCTACTCAGGAGGCTGAGGCAAGAGAATCGCTTGAACTCAGGAGGGAGAGGTTGCAGTGAGCTGAGATTGTGCCATTGCACTCCAACCTGGGGGATAAGAGCGAGATTTCGTCTCAAAAAAAAAAGATTTCAATATTTTTATTCCCTCTATGAGAAGACACTTTATAAAAGGCAAGTAAAAATTGTAAGTGACCAATTGATAAGAAAAATAATATGCTAAGTTTCTGGCTTAGTTACTAGCTAATCCTAAAGTCTAAAATAAAGCTATCCTGGATAAACTGTTTATAAAAGGCAGGCCCTCAGGTAAAGCAGGCTTACTTCTTTTTCAGAGTTATCCATGCTTAGTTAATGTATAGAGAATGTGTTCTTTGCCCTATTCTTTAATTGGCTCTACCCTGAACTCAGTAAATTTAGCCAAGAAATAGTAGCTAAATATTGCCTATTGAACTAAATTGGTTTCCAAGATATACATTTCTGGCTTTTAGCTGGATATTTTGAAATCTTTTCATAAAAGAAATTGGTATCTATTAAAAGATCACCATTTGAAGGGGGCCTGCCTGCCTCTATACCCTGGGAAAGAGAGGGAGGACTAAATGACTAGAAACTCTTACCATTGTTTTAAATTTACATAAAAAGACTTACTTTGTTTAAGGTACTTTCCTCAGGCCATCTTTATCTTAACTGGATCTTTACCTACAACCTTTTTTTTCTTTCTTTTTTTTTTTTCTTTGGTTTGAGCAAATGATGGTACAATATTTAGGCCTGGAGACTCAGAGCTATGCTTTTGAGTTATAAATTTTCTACTTTGTTTCATGTAAGAGTCATCCCTTTAAAAATGCAAATTTAGTGTTGCTTAGCTAACAATTGCTTAGGTCAATCAAACAGGTAATTGGAAAATTGATCATTTGAATGAGAAAAAGAAAAATTATTTGGAAACTGGCAAATGAAAATTCTCTGTGAAAGCTATAAGATCTGCTTCTGTCTGTTTATTTGTATGTCTGTATGTCTTTATGTATTGTGTGTATGTGATAATATTTGGCAAATAAAACTGGTTTTAAAATTATCAAAATAAAATAGAAATGGCTCTAAAATTGTCAGTTAAATATAATTCAGATATTTTTGCCTGTGTTTACTGGTCAGACAGGTTTGTGCCATCTCTACTACATGTTCTAAGGTCATAAAACTGCTGCTTCTGTAATATTTTTGATGCTTGATTTGTCTGTGAGTTTATGTTTTTGGTTTTGAGACTGGATTCTGGGGTCTGGACAGGTTGATGTGGTGAGACCTGGGGACATATCCTCAGTGCCTAGACCACCAGCTATAAGGCATAGTAAAGCCCAATCCTCATCCTCTCTGGCCTAACTTTGCCTCCTGGCCATGCTGAGAACAATCAGATCCTCCAGGCATCTTTTTCACAGCTCTGTGCTCTGTCCTGAGCTCTACACCTGTTATGTAAATTTAGGATGCAGATAGGCCCTGTCCTTTATAGCCATCCTTGGGTGCCATATAGGTACTTGGGACCCAGGATAACTGTGGGACACATTAAGAAGGGTACTTGTGTCATATTTTCAATTATTTTTCACTAATTTAAATTTTTAAAGTTATATTATATAATATTAAAGTAATAGTCACAAAGTTGTCTGAGTCATTTCTAGGTAAGTTAAAGTACTAAAACAATTATTAACCATAATTTTAAGTTTACATACTTTGGTATCTCATTTTTATATGGTATTAAAAAACTAAATATATTTAGATATCAAACAAAACAAATAAGGAAAATGGCTTTCTAAAAAATTTTAAAGGGTTTTTTTAATCTACAAATACTGATATAAAACAGTTCAAAATTACTTGGTCTCTAGGTTTTCACTAAAAAATGGAATTACTTGGTGAAACCCCATCTCTACTAAAAATACAAAAATTAACCGGGTGTGGTGGCAGGCACCCGTAATCCCAGCTACTCGGGAGGCTGAGGCAGAGAAATGCTTGAACCCGGGAGGCGGAGGTTGCAGTGAGCCGAGATCGTGCCACTGCACTCCAGCCTGGGTGACAGAGTGAGACTCGTTCTCAAAAAAAAAAAAGAAAAAAAGTAGAATTACTAAGAGTTACATTTGTAGTTAATATATGTAATTAAAACTACTAGATATAAGAGAAACAATTCTGTATACAGAGTGTAAAAAGAAAAACAAGATATATTTTTGGCAAGGAGGGTTGTAAAGGCATAAACATGTGTGCTTGATGTAAAAAGTATAGTTAAAAAGTTACTTTAGGCCAGGCACAGTGGCTCAATGTCTGTAATCCCAGAACTTTGGGAGGCCAAGACAGGCGGATCACTTGAGGTCAGGAGTCCAAGACCAGCTAATCCCAGCTACTCGGGAGGCTGAGGCAGAAGAATCACTTGAACGCAGGAGGCAGAGGTTTCAGTGAGCCGAGATCACGCCACTGCACTCCAGCCTGGGTGACAGAGCGATACTCTGTCTCTCACACACACAAAAAAGTTACTTAAACTTGTTTTAAATTTAAAAAATACAGATAAAACCAAATGAGATAGAAAGTTGAGAAAAAAGAAAATAGAAAAAATTTTGTAAGATTATAAAGGTTTGTGAAGATCTTATGTGATCAAAAGCTGACTGACATTAGATTTGTTTATAAGGTTTTATTAAAATAGCTTTAAGGTTAGTATTTATAATACACTAATACAAAAGTAATATTTGGTTTTGTCTTTCAAGCAAGAACTTTGTGTAGTATTAATAAGAGGCAGTAAAATATTTTTGTTCACCTTTTGAGTAAACTGCAAAAAAGGAGGGAAAAGGAGAGGTAGATTCTGTCTCATGCTGTCTTTATTAGGTCTTTTGATTGTTTAGAAAACTGAGTTTCCTCTCTATCACAAAATAAACATTTTTGCTTTTTAACAGCCTTTTAATTAGCACTCTGGATAAATTAATGACTATTATTTTACAGTGACCTGTGATTTTATTTTTATTAAGTGTTTTAAATCTTTGACTTACTTGACAGGCTTTCCAAAATTGAACTTAAATTTTAAAATTAAGTCTTTTGACCTTAAACTAAATTTGAGGTGTTACAGAGGGCCCCTTCAGCATCCAAAGGAGAGATAGTAAACAGGCTTATTCGACATGCCAAGTTATATGGGAAGCATTATCAAATACAAAATGATATTTAACCCTTTTTGAGTTATATTTTCATGAATTTGTTATTAATATATGTTCCAAAATTGTATGAAATTTCTAAAATTCTGATATGTCTTAGTATGTTGTCAGTTATAATCATGGTTATTATGTTAAGTTGTAGGCCACAAAAATAACCAAATTTCATTGGCACTTGTGCCTTGAAGATAATGTTAAGTAATTTCCACAGTTAATTGCTTAATTCTGATGCATTTTCTGAAAGCTCCCTACAAGTAAGAAAATTCCTAGAGTATTATGTCTTCAAGAAGGTTCATAGAGAGGATAAAAAAAGACAAGCAGTCTTGAGTATAGGTTTCTCATAACTTTAGGATCATATTATTTGAACTGTGTAATAATTCCCAGAACTGTAATGAAGAGACTGACTTCTGTATAAAACTGCTAACTCAAGCAGGATAAGAATTAATTGAATACCAATGAAATACTCTGCCAGATTCTTATGCTAAATCAACCAGTGCTGAAATTATTAAGATATGTAATTTGAATGAACTCCATGGTCCAAGTCAAATTACCTATGATAACCCATTAATAAACAGTGTTATGCAACCAAATTGGAGAAACAAAATTGGCGTTTAAGAAGATATGTCTATTGTTAATCATGGACTCATGGAAAGCCTGTACATCTGCCTGGTTTGTCCTGAGTCCTTAAAGCTTTCATTATTATAAGTTCAGCCCTCCATGACTCATCATGGAAGAGATAAAATAAGCCAAATATGAAATACGTGTGTGCACATGTGTTTGTGTGTGTGTGTGTGTGTGTGTGTGTGTATTTAATGGCTGTTCTAAATTGAAAAAATGGTATATGACAAATGTTTGTTTTGTCAAACCCATAATCCTGGGAAGACAATAAAAACTTCAGGTATGTTTCTGCTACCTGATGGGCCATTTGAACACTTATAGAGGGATTTCACTCTAGTGTCATTTTAAATGCATGTTTTCTTTTTTTATCCTCTCTATGAACCTCCTTTAAGACATAATACTCTAGGATTTTCCTTGCTTATAAAGAACTTTCAGAAAATGCATCAGAATTAAGCAATTAACTGTAAAAATTACTTAAAATTATCTTAGAGACACAAGTGACAATGAAATTTGTTTATTTTTGTGGCCTACAACTTAACATAATACCCATGATTATGACTGATAACATACCAAGATATATCAGAATTTTAGGAATTTCATACAATTTTGGAAAATATATTAATAACAAATTCATAGAAATATAAGCTTTCCCATGCAAGAAGGCTGATGCTATAATAGTAGCTAAAAGGCTATTGGAAAATGTGTTTTCCTCATGGGGCATTCCTAGAGAAATCTCTAGTGATAAAGATACTTGTTTCACTGGACACATTGTAAAGCAGTTAAATAAGATATTCCAGATACAACAGCATTAGACAAAGCTAACTAAATGACTGAATTACCTTAACCAAAGGTATTGCAGATTGATGACAATCAAATCCACTGCCAGTGGAAAATATAAGTTGACTCCTTATGAAATAATCACTGGAAGGCCTATGCTCCTAATAATAGAAACTCATATATCTTCCACTCCTAAACTCTGATATGACTAAATGCTGCAAGATGTTAATGCATTATGCTGAAGTTTATTTTTGCCAAGTAAAGGAAGCTTTTCACTATCCACTAACCAAGGACAATTAAACCCTCCACAGTCTAAAACCTGGAGATTGGGTCCTGTGTTAGTCTGTTCTCACGCTGATAATAAAGACACAGCCAAGACTGGGTAATTTATAAAGGAAAGAGGTTTAATTGACTCACAGTTCTGCAGGGCTGAGGAAGCCTCAAGAAACTTGTAGTCAGGGTGGAAGGGGAAGCAAACACATCCTTCTTCACATGGTGACAGCAAGGAGAAGTGCCGAGCAAAAGCCCCATATAAAACCATCAGATAGGATGGACGCGGTGGCTCATGCTTGTTGTAATCCTAGCACTTTGGGAGGCCGAGGTGGGCAGATCACGAGGTCAGGAGATCAAGACCAGCCTGGCCAACACAGTGAAACCCCATCTCTACTAAAAATACAAAAATTAGCTGGGTGTGGTGGCGGGCTTCTGTAATCCCAGCTACTCAGGAGGCTGAGGCAGGAGAATTGCTTGACCCCAGGAAGTGGAGGTTGCAGTGAGCCGAGATCATGCCACTGCACTCCAGCCTGGGTAACAGAGCCAGACTCTGTCTCAAAAAAAAAAAAAAAAAAAAAAAAAAATCAGATCTCATGCATGAGAACTCACTCTCGCAAGAACAGCATGAGGGTAACTGCCCCCATGATTAAATTACCTCTTACTGGGTCCCTCCTAAGACATGTGGGGATTATGGGAACTACAATTCGAGATGACCTTTGGATGGGGACACAGCCAAACCATATCAAGTCCTCTGGAAATGGCATCAGAGAAAGACTTCCCTTGCCACCCATACTACACCAAAACTTTGGGACCTCAATTCTTGGATCCATAATCTCACAACTCAGAAGGTCCCCTCCAGACTCTCCGAATTGTACACACTTTGGAGATCTTAAGGTCAAGTTAATCATGGAAGTTTCTCCCTGGAAGCAGATGGCAGCCCTGATGTGGACAGCTTTCCCAAGATCATAGACAAAGATACCTCTGCTATCATGAGAGACCGGTAATAATTTTCTTTCCTTGCTTATGCCTTTATGAGCAATGGAACTGGAAAGGAAGTCTTGTGTGCACGTGTGCACGCATGAGGTACACTTTTATTTGTGGAGGATTTTACAGCCGACCTTATACAAGGCAAACTTATGCCTTGATAGGTGGAAGATGAAATTTCAATGTTGTTGAGAATTTTTAATTTATTGGTACCTTTGTTGCTCCATGATCAGTCAGAAACAGAACATTGGTCCACTCCTCTTAACCTACATCATAATTAAAGAGAACATTGCCAGGAGGCCTTCACCCTTCTGGATAGGCATCATGTATTGGATCTTTTGTTCCATGGTTTGGAGTAAATGAGATGATTAGAAATTTATCTTTCATAATAGGTTCTATAGCAGATTCTCCTGCAAAGGCTGTGGTTGTACAATAGACTTCAAATTCTTTTGCTAAAGTTGTACTAGATAATAGACTTGCTCTAGATTTCTTATTGGCTGAACAGAAAATAATCTGTATAGTTGCTGACACTTCTTGTTGCACAAAGATAAGTACACTGTTCTATTTCCCAGTAGTATTTGAGAACAAATAAGTACATTTATGATGGTGACAGAGTGACATCAATACCTAGTTTTGGTCAACCTCTCAAAATTGAGAGGTTCCCCCAAGGGGGTGGGGGGAATTGTTAAGTTTAGACTAAAGCTAAAGCTCCTTACATATTTTAAGTTTGACCTAAAAGTTTCTCTATTCATAATGAACTGTAACATAATTGGTTGTGTAAACAGACTAACCTACTCATGTGCCAGTCACTGAGTTTCAGCCAATCAAAAGTGGACAGCTCTTCAAAACATGTTTAAATAAGGTAAACACCAAGATGCAACCAGTCTAGATCTTTCTGTTCCTCACTTCCATTTTCTGTTCATCACTTTCCTTTATCTGCCTTTATCCTCTCCAACCATGTGACAGTGCAGAGCTTCTCTGAACCTTTTCTGGTTTGGGGGCTGCACAATTCATCAATCAGTCTTTGCTCAGTTAAACTCTGTTCAATTTAATTTGTCTAAAGTTTTTCTTTTAACAAAAGTTATAAAATTATAATAAATTCTGACCTTATTCTTAATTTCTCCTAATCAGTTTTACTGAATAAAGAAGGCCAGGCATGGTGGCTCATGCCTGTAATCCTAGCACTTTGGGAGGCCGAGGCAGGTGGATCACTTGAGGTCAGGAGTTCAAGATCAGCCTGACCAGTATGGTGAAACCCCATCTCTACTGAAAATACAAAAATTAGCCAGGCGTGGTGGCGGGCACCTGTAGTCCCAGCTATTTGGGAGGCTGAGGCAGGAGAATCGCTTGAACCGGGAGGTGGAGGTTGCAGTGAGCCGAGATCATGCCACTGCACTCCAGCCTGGGCAAGAGAGTAAGACTCCATCTCAAAAAAAAGAAAAAAGAAAAAGAAAATGAGTAAAGAGATCATTTGCCATTTGAAATCTCTTTCTACATGTGCTATCCATACTTTATAATAGTAATTATTCTTTGTTTAGGCTTTGTCATCATTTAAATTCTTCCCCAATGTGTTTATGTGTCTGTGTTTTAATTTTGTGTGTGTGTATACTATTTTCTCTTTTTCTTCACTTGGCTGTTTTTAGTGTCACCTGGAAGGTTGTGGTGCCTGAAACTGTGCGCACTAGAGGTACATTTTCATCATCTTACATACAAAGCCTAAACAGCTCCTATATATTGTATTTGTATAATACCTTACGGTCAAGTAGCAGTCTGTGTTATAGACAGTACTCTGGATCTTGCAGTCAAATTAACCTATTTAAAAACTCCTCTCTGCCATTAAGTAATTGTTAGCATGGACAAGTAGCTTGATCTTGCTGAATCTCAGTTTCTAAATCTTAACTAACATGCAGGATTATTGTGATAATCAGTTATCAATTATTTTAAATGCCTGACACTTAACAATCATTGTGCTGTTTTGGAGAAGAATCACAACTTATATTAACATTTGAAGGAGTGCGGGAAACTTCACCCCAAAAAATTGTCCCCTGGTATAATTAGTATTTTGAATTAAAGGCCCTTAGCAATCAACAGACACTGAAAGAGACTTTTTCCCTATCTACATAAAGACCTCATGGACCCACTGAGGAGAACAATTGTTTTTCCTTTCCCTCCCTGTTCTCTCACTATCTACTGCAAAAAAGGAGACCAAGAATTTACATTACACCTGAACAGATTCCTTAACAAGATAACATATGTCTCTCAGGCTCGTTCAGTTTCTAAAGAGAACCATTTACAAGTTAATCTCTGTTCCTCAATCCATTCATTCTCCCTGGAAATCATTCATTGGCCCCCAGTAGAGTTACTTATATTCACCCACCCTGAAATAAGGTTACATAAGTGTCTGGGCCACACTGGGATACGGGGTAATCACTCTATGGTTCTCCCCTGTGTGAAGATTAATAAATGTTTATGCTTTTTATCCAATTAATCTTCTTTTGTGAGTTGATTTTTCAGTGAACCTTCAGAGGATGAAGGGGAATTCCCCCACTCCACTTGGCCTCTACAAAATAATTTCCATGCTTCTATGCACGAGAAAATGCTATACGGTGCCAATTGCAATACAGCTAATACACTCAAACACTTTATAGAGTAAACTGCCAGTAATCTCAAATATTATTCAATCTAGGCTTCACACCTTATTTTGAAAAAACAATTTTCATTTATACCTTTGATAGTTTGAAAAGTTAAATACTTGTGCTGGGCTTATAACAAAACAAGTAAACAGCAGTCCCTACTCTCCTTTCTACTCTATTTTCCAGAGGGCTTTTAGCCATTTCTTCTGTTTACCTCCGTATTTCTGAAAATTATGTCTCTACTGTTTATCTTTGATTTGTCTATGTAGGAGCCCAAGATATGCCATCCCAAAATATCTCTCTTAGGCAGAAGGATTATTTTGAGCTGATTATTTTGATAAACTGGAGACACAGAAGAAACTGTAAAAATAGAATAAACATTAGCCTTTTGTAAGAGAAATTTTACATCTATAAAAGAAATCTCCATTTCTAAGGGTGTCTCCCTCTCTATACCAGGAGGAGAGGGAAGGATAAATCACTAGAGATTCTTATCAATTGAAAAGGCTGGAGTTAAATCTACAAAATAAATTTTACCCTTGTTTATTGTGTCTTTCCTGGACATCTTCCCATTACTGGCCTCTCTCACCCTCTTTCTTTGTTTCCACTGATAATTATTATTATTATTATTTTCGAGACGGAGTCTCACTCTGTCGCCCAGGCTGTTGTGCAGTGGTGCCATCTCGGCTTGCTGCAAGCTCCGCCTCCCGGGTTCACGCCATTCTCCTGCCTCAGCCTCCCAAGTAGCTGGGACTACAGGCGCCCGCCACCATGCCTGGCTAATTTTTTGTATTTTTTAGTAGAGACAGGGCTTCACCGTGTTAGCCAGGAAGGTCTCAATCTCCTGACCTCATGATCCGCCCACCTCGGCCTCCCAAAGTGCTGGGATTACAGGCGTAAGCCACCACGCCCAGCCGGGTCCACTGATAATATTTAAGCTTGAAGTCAAAGGCACTTCTTTGAGATTTCACATTCTCTTGGGTATTTCCTATGTATACATGAGTTATACATGTTATTACTTTATTTTTCTCTTGTTAATCTGTCTTGATTACAGGGGTCCATCCCAACTAAGAACTATGAAGGGTAGAGAAAAAAACTATTTTTCCTCCCTTATATCTGGTTCAGATATGCTTCTATTGTTTTCCAACTTCTAACATTGCTAAGAAGTTAAATGTTATCCTTATTTTATTTGTTAGTGATCTAATTTTTTTCTCTAGTGTATTTCAGGACCCTCTTTTTATCTCTGGTATTCTGGGGTTCCAAAGAAAATGCACTGAAACTGACTTTTTAAAAATCCATGATGCTAAACTCTTGTGGAGCTCTTGCAGTTGATGACTAAAGTCTGCCCATTTTAGGAAATGTTCTTGAATTATATTTTATATAACACAGAAAATTACTCTGGCAAAGAAATTATCACTTTGTGAAACTCTTATTTGCCTATTGTACTTCTTGTTGTTGTTTTTCTCTTAAGTCTTAAAAAAAAAAAACAGATTCAGTGGGTACATGTGCAGGTTTGTTACATGGTTATATTGCATAATTCTGGGGTTTGGGCTTCCAGTAAACCCATTACCCAAATAGTAAACATAGCACCCAATAAGTAATTTTATAACCCTTGCCCTTTCCCTCTCTCCCGACTTTTGGAGTCCCTAATGTCTGTCGTTTTCCATCTTTATGTGCATATGTACCCTTTCTTTACCTCTCATTTATAAGTGAGAATGTGCACTATTTGATTTTCTGTTTCTGAGTTACTTCACTTAGAATAATGGCCTCCAGCTGCATCCATGTTGCTGCAAAGAACATGATTTTATTATTGTTATGGCTGCATAGTATTCTGTGGTACATATATACAACATTTTCTTTATCCAATACACAATTGATGGACACTTTGTTTGATCCCATGATTTTGCTATAGTGAATAGTGCTGTGATGAACATACAAGTGCAGGTTTCATTTTGATATGACTATTTCTTTTCCTTTTGGTAGCTGCTCAGTTGTGAAATTGCTGGGTCAAACGGTAGTTCTATTTTTAATTCTTTTTTTTTTTTTCTGAGACAGAGTTTCACTCTGTTGCCCAGGCTGGAGTGCAGTGGTGTGATCTTGACTCCTGGGTTCAAGTGATTCTCCTGCCTCAGCCTCCCGAGTAGCTGGGACTACAGGCACCTGCCACCACGCCGAGCTAATTCTTTTAATTTTTAGTAGAGACAAGAATTCATTATGTTGGCTAGGCTTGTCTCAAACTCCTGACCTCAAGTGATCCACCTACCTCAGCCTCCCAAAGTGCTGCAATTATAGGCTTGAGCCACTGCACCCAGTCTGTTTTTAATTCTTTGAGAAATATCCCTACTGTTGTTCATAGAGGTTGAACTAATTTATATTCCCACCAACATTGTATAAGCATTCCTTTCTGTCCACATCTTCACTCACATGTCTTATTTTGTGACTTACTAATAATAGCCATTCTGACTGGTGTGAGATGATATCTCATTGTGGTTTTAATTTGCATTTCTCCAACGATTAGTGATGCTGAACATGTTTTCATTATTTGTTGGCTGCTTGTCTGACTTCTTTTGAGAAGTGTCTGTGTCCTTGGCCTACTTTTTAACGGGGCTACTTGTTTTCTCTTGTTGATTTGTTTAAGTTACTTACAGATCTGGGTGTTAGTCCTTTGTCAGATGCATAGATTGCAAATATTTTCTCCCATTCTGAAGGTTGTCTGTTTACTCTGGCGATAGTTTCTTTGGCTGTGCAGAAGCTCTTTAATTTAATTAAGTCCCAATTGTCAAGTTTTATTTTGTTGCATTTGCTTTCAAGGTCTTAGTCATAAATTCTTCAGGCCAATATCCAGAATTGTTTTTCCTAGTTTTTTTCCTTATATTTTTATCACTTAAGGTCTTACATTTAATTCTTTAATCCATCTTAAGTTAGTTTTTGTGTTGGGGTCCAGTTTCATTCTTCTGCATATAGTTAGCCAGCTTTCCCAACACCATTTATTGAATAAGATGTTCTTTCCCCACTGTTTATTTTTCTTGACTTCGTCAAGCATTAGTTGGTTATAAGTGTGTGGATTTATTTCTAGGTTCTCTATTCTATGCCATTGATCTATGTGTTTATTTTTGTATTAGCAGCATGCTGTTTTGGTTACTATATCCTTGTATTATAGCTTGAAGTAGGGTAACGTGATGGCTTCGGCTTGGTTCCTTTTGCTTAGGACTGCTTTGGCTATTCAGGCTCTTTTTTGTTCCATATGAATTTTAGAATTTTTACTACTAGTTCTGTGAAAAATAATGTTGGTAATTTGATAGGAATTGTGTTGAATCTGTAGATTGCTTTAGGAAGTATGGTCATTTTATCAATATTAATTCTTTCAATCTGTGGGCATTGAATGTTTTTCCATTTGTTTGTATCATCTATTGTTTCTTTCATCAGTGTTTTGTAGTCGTCCTGGTAGGGATCTTTCAACTCCTTTGTTAAATGTATTCCTAGGGGTTATTTTGTGTGTGATTATTGTAAATCAGATTTAGTTCTTTATTCAGTTATCAGCTTGAATGTTGTTGGTGTATAAAAATGCTACTGATTTTTGTATGTTCATTTGGTATCCTGAAATTTTACTGAAGTCATTAATCAGGTCCAGGAGTCATTCAGATGAATCTTTAGGGTTTTGTAGGCATAGGATTATATTGTCAGTGAACACAGATAATTTGACTTCTTCTTTTGTAATTTAGATGCCTTTTATTTTTTTCTCTTGCCTGATTGCTCTTGCTAGAACTTCTAGTATTATGTTGAATAGGAGTGGTAAGAGTGGACATCCTCATCTTGTTCCGGTTCTTAGGAAGAATGTTGTTAACTTTTATCCATTTGGCATGAATGTTGGCTGTGGGTTTGTCATATATGGCTCTTATTATTTTGAGATATGTTCCTTTGATGCATAGTTTATTGAGGGTTTTTATCATAAAGGGATGTTAGATTTTTATCAAAGCATTTTTATCAAATGCTTTCCAGGAATTTATCCATTTCCTCTAGGTTTTCTAGAGTGTGTGCACAGAGATATTTATAGTAGTCTCTGAGGATCATTTTGTAATTCTCTGGTATCAGTTGTAATGTCAACTTTGTCATTTCTGATTTTGCTTATTTGAATCTTTTCTCTTTTTTTCTAGCTAGTGGTTAATCTAGCTAGTGGTCTATCGATCTTGTTTATCCTTTGAAAGAACTCACTTCTCCTTTTATTGGTCCTTTGTATGTGATTTTGTTCTGAATTTCACTTAGTTGTGCTCTGATTTTTATTACTTCTTTACTTGTGTTAGCTTTGAGATTGTTTGCTCCTGTATTTCTACTTTAGTGTGACATTAAGTTAATTTGAGATCTTTCTGTATTTTTGATGTAGGCATTTAGCACTGTAACCTTTCCTTTTAACATTACTTTTGCTATATTCCAGAGGTTTTGGTAGGTTGTGTCTCTATTTTCATTTATTTCCATTTTTTAAATTCCCAGCTTAACTTTATTTTTTACCCATTTTATTCAGGAACTAATCGTTTAGTTTCCATGTACTTATGTGGTTTTGAGAGTTCCTCTTGGTATTGATTTCTAATTTTATTCCACTGTGGTCCAAGAAGATGCTTGATATGATTTTGATTTTTCAAATTTATTGAGACTTGCTTTACGAGCAAGCATGTGGTCAATTTTCAAGAATATTTCATGCACAGGTGAGAAAAATGTATACTTTGTGATTGTTAGGTAGAGTATTCTCTAGATGTATATTAGGTCCATTTGGTCAAGAGTCCAACTTAAGTCCCAGTTTTCTTCGTTAGTTTTTTGCCTTGATTTGTCTAGTGCTGTCAGTGGAGTGTTGAATTCCCCCAATATTATTGTATGACTATCTCTTTTATTAGGTGTAGTAGTATTTGTTTTATAAATCTAGATGCTTCATGTTGGGTGCACATGTATTTTGTATAGTTAAATCTTCTTGTTGCACCTTTTATCTTTATATAATGACCTTTTTTGTCTTTTTTTTTCTTAACTCTTGTGGTTTAAAGTCTGTTTTTTCTGATACAATAGTGACCCCTGCTCTTTTTTGTTTTCCATTTGCATGATAGATCTTTCTCCATCTCTTTACTTTGAGCCTGTGGGAGTCATTACATGTGAGATGGGTCTTGAAGGCAGCAGAAGGTTGGATCCTGTTTTTGATACGATTTGCCAGTCTATATCTTTAAAATGATGCGTTTAGGCCATTTATGTTCAAGGTTAATATTGATATATGAGGTTTTGCTCCTGTCATACTGTTTTTAGGTAGTTGCTTTGTAGTCTCAATTATGTAATTGCTATATGAGTTCTGTAAACTTTGTATTTATATGTGTTTTTATGGTAGCAAGTACCATTCTTTCATTTCCACGTTTAAAACTCCTTTGAGCATTTATTGTAGGGCTATTCTGGTGGTGATAAATTCCCTTAGTGTTTTCTTGTCTGGGAAACACTTAATTTCTTCTTCACATATGAAGTTTAGTTTGTCAGGTTATGAAATTCTTGGCTGGTATTTTTTTTTTCTTTAAGAAGGCTAAAAATCGGCCCCCAATGTCTTCTAGCTTGTGTGGTTTCTCCAGAGAAGTCTGATGTTAGTCTGATAGGATTTTATTTATAGACAGTTTTGCCCTTTTCTCTAGCAGCCTTTAACATTTTTCCTTTTGCCTTGATCTTGGATGCTGTGATAACTAAATGTCATGGGAATGGTTGTCTTGTATAGTATCTCACAGGTTTTCTCTGAATTTTTTGTATCTAGATATCAACTTCTCTAACAAGATCAGGGAAATTTTCCTGAATTTTTCCTGAAATTTCCCTCAAATATGTTTTCCAAGTTGCTTACTTTTACTTTTTCTCTCTCAGGAATGCCAATCAGTCATAGGTTTGGTTGCTTTACATAATTCCACATTTCTTAAATACTTTGTTCATTTTTTTAAATTATTTTTTATTTATTTTTGTCTGACTGTGTTAATTCAAACAACCAGTCTTCAAGCTCTGACATTCTTTCTTCTGCTCAGTCTAATCTATTATTAAAGCTTCCAACTTATGTTTTGAAATTCCCTTAGAGAATGTTTGAATTCCAGAATTTCTATTTTTTTTTTTTTTTTTTCTAAATCTAGCTGTCTCATCTTTCATACCCTTAATAATTTGTCTGGTTTCTTTGCATTGTATTTCAACATACTCTTGGATCTCGTTGAGTTTCCTTGCAATCCGTATTTTGAATTCTTTGTCTGTTATTTCAGACTTTTCCATTTTTTAGAATCCTTTGCTAGAGACCTAGTGTGATTTTTTGGAGGTGTCAAGACACTCTGGCTTTTTGTACTGCCAGAGGTGTTTCACTGATTCCTTCTCATCTGAGGGAGCTGTTGCATCTTATATTTGAAATTGCTATTGTTTGAAGGAGACTTTTTTATTTTTTATTCTTTTTTTCCTTGAGGGTATTACTGTGACATATGTTATGTGTGATCATTTGGCTTTGTTTCTGGGTGCTTGCAAGGGGCCAAGGCTCTGTATGGGTTCCTTGGTTGTGGGTAGCTTCTGTGTGATGGCTTTCTCAGATGCTGCTTGTTACAGTGATGTACTGGATGTATGAGCCAACATACTATCTCCTGTGGGATGAGGGTCCATAGGTCTCAGGAAGCTTATCTTATGGACTAACACTAAGCCTTTCTGGCAGCAGGTTTTCTATTTGGTGGTGCAGTTCAGACTGCAGTCCAGTAGGTGGCACTTAAGAGTAAGAGCTTGCCCCACTTTAGGTAGGCTGGCGAGGAGTGGAAGCACTCACCCTGATGGGGAGGTGGCAAGAAGACTAAAGTATACTGAGGTTTCAGGGAAAATGGGGGTGAACCAGCTTCTCATCCTGAGCCACCAGGAATGCAATCTTATTCCCTATCATGCCTGGCACGGGACCCATGACCTTCAGTTCATATACACTTTGTCCTTTGGTTCCCAGCTACAATGCGTCTATGGACCATGGATATACCTCTCTGACTGCTACCACCAAAATGGGCTCAGGGCAGAGCCTCTTCCCTGGATCTAGGGAAGGTAACTCTGCATCTTGTCTGTCTTGCATTGCTGAGACACTACTGCTCTGTGTGTGGGGTGGGGGTGGGGAGTTGGGCCCCACCCTTCATTCAAGCTTAAGTGGTCAGGCTCACTTTCAGCAGAGGTGGAGCTGCCACAAAAAGCACAACAAACACTTTCTCTGAGTGCATACCTGCCAGGTCCCAGTAGGAAGAACCATTTCTGCATCTGCAACAGTGGACGGGGGTGGAAAATGACCCCCTCTTCACGTGTGTTCCTGGCTGTCGGTGTTGTCCCCTTCAGCAATTGTTGCCACACTGTAAAAAGTAAAGTAGAGGTTCCTCTTCAAAGACTTTCCTCCCCATTTAATTAAAAATAAATAGTAACTTCTCTTAGAAGCAAAACGTATTCAAAGACCTGTGCTAACATTCTTAAATATCTGCTAGCCGTAATAGAGAAATCAATGTATTTTATGTTCTTAGCTCCCACAATTTAGCCTAAATATTTGCCCTGGCATGCTTATGCTGGTTCAAGCAACCATTAGGTCATAGCCTGTTTCTCTTCCTTATTTGAAGGCGTTTTTACCTTTCTTAGCATTCCACAAGTTACTTCTTCCTTCCTTCGTTCTCCTCTGCCTTTGCTTCTTTTAAAAAGTTCTAAGTTGCTAGCCAATCGGGACAAATACAGAATGTGAGGTCTTGTTCCAGCCAATGGAAACCAGACACAGCAGTAGGGTGGACGCGTCAGGTTATAAATGACCCTGTCTCCTTTGTTCGGTGTACCCTCATGGCAAAACTGCTGGCGAGTGTACCCTTTCTGCAGAAAGTATAAAAATGGCCGTGCTGAGGGAATTAAATTTATGTTCAAGTGCTATTTCTTTACGGCAGCAGAGGACAAGCATTTCAAATACATACCCACATTTCTTTGGCCCAAGGGGGCCTTTAGCAGGCTGCCCTCCTTCTACCTTAGGGGCAACCTGAATTGAGGGTTAGATCTCCAGAGGCCCTGCAGCTCCCTGGGGATCTGCTAGTCCCCTGTGCTTGCCAAAGTCAGAGTGCATTGTGGAGTACATTTGCAGGGAATCTGGTGGTGTGGTGACTTAAGAGCAGAGAATTCATCAGGCAAAACAGTGACCCATGACAGATGCACAACCAGTATGCTGCCCACCATCTCAGTTCGGGTCTGAGAGGAGTGTGGGCACACCTGCATGAGGTGGTCACCTAGTTCTCTGTCCATGGGAAGTTGCCACCACTAGTATTGCCCTGGGTCACAAGGGCAGAGGGCCTCCCCAACTATTTGACAGTCAGCAGATTGTCACAGGGACGAGGGCAGCAGATAAGAACATGCACCTACTCTTTCCATGGGACTCAGAGTTCCTTGAGGGTCCACCTCTGGCAGACTCTTGCTGCTTTCCTTTTCTGGATTCTAGCTTCTTTCCATGGTTACTTTGACAGACTCTCTTCCCTCAGTTTTCCATTCAGAACATGTCCATTCACCATTAAATTTGATCTTCTTTCTCAGGAAAACTGGCATCTGATGCCCCTAGTCACTCATCTTGGCCGGGTTGTGGGGGGGAGCCTCCTAATTGTAAATCTTTTTGCCTTTTGGTTCCAATTTCTAGGAAATTTCCATGATTGAAAGTTCCAGTTTATAAATTAAATTTCCTATTCTTAATCATATTTATAATTTCTGAGAACTCATTCTTAATCTCCGATGATAAAAATTTAATTCCTCTGCTCTCCGCATTTTCTCTCTGTTTTTGTCTCTTTTTCATGTTGATGGCTATCCCCAAACATCTGATAATCATTGGTGGGCCATTCGTCTTTTAAACTGAAGTAACAATGAGTTGATTGGAAGCTCTTTGACCATAAGTGGGCCTTGTTCATGAATGGACTTCACAATTAAATAATCAAATGGCCAGACAGATTTTTCACTGAAAACCCCAAAATGTCAGTATTTATGGATCTTCTTTCTAGAGAAGTTTAGTCTTATCAGCAAATAATCTTCCAATCACCTGCCTGTGGTATCTGAGGCTGCCTGCCTTTGTTGTGGTGTTGAGTAAAAGTAGGGGATTGGAGTTTTACCTTTACTATACAGACTCTCACTCAGTGCCCTTTTATGCTCTGGCATTTCACTCCTGTTCTCCCTTACGTGTTAGCAAATTCCAGATTCTGGGATAGCCAATTCCAGAATCTCCTTGGTTCAAGTAACCCAGAAAATATATCACCTGTCCTTTGTGGGAGTGGGGAAGGACAGGAGTGATGACATAAAAAATCTCACCATTCCTGCTGATATTCCCCTGCCTGACTCCTACTGGCGGTGCTGTCTAGTGCCTCCATTTTCTAGCCTGTTCAGAGCAATTCAAGGTGAAGTGGCTATATGTCACCAGTTTGCTAAATTATTTACCATTTCTCCATCCTTTTTCCATCTGTATTGTGGTTTGAGGTTAAAAAGTTCTTCTAGTTTTATTGAAGGTGAAATTTGTGTTTCTCTTTTGTTTCATCCTTGTGTTCAGAGATGGTTTTCAAAAGAAGAGTGTGGAAATTACTTTGCTCCATCATGTTAAAACCATATGTACCTCCTAATTTTATAAATACAGAAACCAAGACCATAGAAGATGAAATGATTTTCCTTCTGTTTGTCCCATTGCTGCCATAGCCCGATTGGAAGCAAGTTATTTAATTATTAACCCTGTGCTTTTATCAGCACACTACACTAAAATAGGTTCCATAAGGTGACACTAAAGTATTGCTTTCTTTTCTGATTAAATATATAGTACATATTCATCCACTGAAACCACTCTTGGCAAAGTCACAAATGATCTCCATGTTGCCAAATCCAATAGTCAATTATTAGTCCTCATCTGTTTAACTCATCAGCGGCGTTTACAATATTGATGACTCCTTCCTCCTTGAAACACCTTTGTTCATTTAGCCTTCAGAACACTATTCTTAAATTTTCTTTTAACCTCACTGCTTCCTCCTTTTCTATCCTTTGGCTCTTCCTCATTTATCAAACCTCCAAACATTGAAGTGTACCAGAGCTCTATTTTCTTGTCATTATTTTCCTCCATCTGCTCTCATTCCTTAGGTAATCTGATTTGTCCCATTGCTTTAGATATTGTGATACTTTTACTTTTATACATCAACTTGAGTGGATTGCGGATGCCCAGACATCAGGTTAAACATTATTTCTAGATATGTCTGTGAGAATGTTTCTAAATAAGATTAACATTTGAGTTGGTGAACTAAGTAGATGGTTCTCCCTAATGTGTGTAGGCATCACCCAGTCCATTGAAGGTCAGAATAGAGTAAAGGTGGAGAAAGAAACAAATTGCCCCTGCCCTTTTGCCTTACTGCTTCAGCTGGTACATCTCATCTCATCTTTTCCTACCTTCAGACTGGGATTTACATCATTGGCTCCCCTGGTTCTCAGGCCTTTATACTTGGTCTGAATTATACCACTAACTTTCCTGGGTCTCCAGCTTGCAGATGGCAGATCATGGGAATTCTCAACCTTCATAATTGTATGTGAGACAATTCCTTATAACAAAACATATGTGTGTGTGTGTGTGTGTGTGTGTGTGTGTGTGTGTGTGTGTGTGTGTATCCTATTAGTTCTGTTTATCTGGAGAACACTGACTAATACAAATATCATATATATACTTACAACTTCTAAAAGCCTGTCTTCAACCTCAATTTATTCACTGAATTTTAGACTTGTATATTCAACTAACTTAATATTGCTGTTCATTATAGTGGCTAACCTCAACTTGCCTTTGGTGATTGAGTTCTGCCTCTTGGCTTTGCCAGTCTGGGATCCAATTACTCCTATTTCATTTAGGTTTTCTAATTGAGTGACTATGGTTCCCACTGTAAGTTCTAGCCTACACAGAAGAGTGATCATGGAGCTCTTCAAGAATGCTGGAGCTCCTCTTACAAATTTAGTCATCAATGTATTAGTGAAAAGTATGCTGCCTGGACTCTTCTGATATAAGTCTCAAATAAAAAATCCACTTTAACAGTCCAGTATCCCCAGCCTTTGTATTCCTTTCTCTGCATTAAACCAAGAAAGATTGGGCTTTTGTGTGTGTGTGTGTGTGTTTTTTTTTTGAGATGGAGTTTCGCTCTTGTTGCCCAGGCTGGAGCGCAATGGCGTGACCTCAGCTCATCGCAACCTCCACCTCCCAGGTTCAAGCTATGTCTCCTGCCTCAACCTGCCGAGTAGCTGGGATTATAGGCATGCGCCACGATGCCCTGCTAATTTTTTGTGTGTATTTTTAATAGAGACAGGGTTTCTCCATGTTGGTCAGGCTGGTCTCGAACTCCCGACCTCAGGTGATCCGCCTGCCTTGGCCTCCCAAAGTGCTGAGATTACAGATGTGAGCCACCACACCTGGCCAAGATTGGGCATTTCTAATTCACTTGTGGTGGGCCATCTTTTGGTTCATATTTTAGCCAACTAACCAAATAATTAAAGTCCTTTCTAACTCCCCAATCTGTAACATTAAATGCAGAATTCCTGATTATGGAGCCCATATCAATAAATTCAGCCTGATCTAACATTATGTTCCTTCCAGCATTATCCCATATCCTGAATATCCTTTCCCACACATATTCCCTGGATTTCTACTTGTATAAATTAGAGAAATCAAGAAGTTATTTTGGAATATAGTGCATCTCCTCATGGGTCACACTTTGACTTTAAAAGTCTTCTGTAACTTGAATCTAGTTATAGGTCTAAACACAAAGAGGGGTGGTGGAGGTAAGTCATGAGGAGAATCTGAATTGTCTTGCATGGGAACTGCCTCAGTGGAGGCCATTAAAATTTCCTAAGGCAATGCAGGGTTAATCTACTCAGACAGAAATGAAAAGGGTGACACTACTGTGAACTGGGAGGACAATTCCACTGGGGATTGGGAGGCTGCTTCCACTGGATGTGGAGAAAGCTCTTCTACTGGCAAAGAAGCCTTATCAGAATTTAGGGGCTCAAAGTCCCCAGCTTTATCAGGGTCTTCTCAGACATCTTCATTCCAACTTACAGGATCCCATTCTTTACCATTCAATGCCCTCACTTTAACAGTAGATATCCTGTGAGGCTGGGAGTTAAATTTGCATTGTAATTCAGCCAATCTCAGGATGAAGTCCTGCATTTTATTTCCAGCAATTTCAGCCCTGCAGCTACAGGAGATCAGGTTCTCCCTTGGGGCATACCTAAAAGCTCTTAAGTAATTTATGTAGTGCTTGAGGTGGGAATTTTAATCCCTGAGCTCATTCTTTTATTTCACCACTTTGTCTAACAACATTAGGAGCAACCAACCAATGCCATTATATTCCTTATTTTTCCAAATATGTTCAAGACTATCAAACACAGAGTTATTTAACACCTTGCTTTATATAAGTGGTTAACTAGGAGTATCTAATGCAGATATTTTGTGTATCTTTATAAACAAGTCATGCCATGAACTATCAGTGATCTTTTTACTACTGGAAAAAGACCCATGAGCATCTTTAAATCTAGTCAGATTAGAGAGTCAATTCCAGAAACCCCAGAATCAATTCAGAAAACTCATCTTTAAAATTATCTTCCTCTAAAATCACTGTCAGTACCAAAATTTGTATTAGCCAGTATTCTTCAGAGAAACAGAACCAACTGGCGGGGTGGGAGGGAGGAAGAGAGAGAAAGAGAGAGGGAGAGGGAGAGAGAGAGAGAGAGAGGGAGAGGGAGAGAGAGAGAGAGGGAGAGGGAGAGAGAGAGAGAGACATTATTATGGGAATTAGCAAATTAGTTCATGTGGTTATGGAGGCCAGGAATTCCCATGAACTGACATCTGCAAGCTGGAGAACCAGAAAACCCAGTGATGTAATTCAGTTTCAGTCAGAAGGCCTGAGAATTTAGGGAGCCAGTGATGTAACTCACAGTCTGAGTTGGGGTTGTGGGGAGTAGCACTGGTTTAAGTCTTGGAGTTTGAAGAACTGAGAATCAGGAGTTCCAATTTCCCAGGGAGGGAGAAAATAGGCAATGGATGTTCCAGTTCAAGAAGAGACAACAAATTCGCTCTTCCTTTGCCTTTTGTTCTATTTGGGTTCTTAATAGATTAGATGATGCCTACCCACATTGGTGATGGCAATCTTCTTTGCTCAGTCTACCAATTGAAATGTTAAGCTCTACTAGACACAGACACATCTAGAAATATTTTACCAGCTATTTGGACATCCATTAGCTCAGCCCAGTTGACACATAAAATTAACCATCAGAATACTGCATAATTTAAATTATATGACACCCTGGAAAAATAAAAACTATGGAGACAGTAAAAATATTAGTGGTTTCATGGGGTAGGGCAGAGGGAGATATGAATAGGTGGAGCATAGAGGATTTTCAGGGCAGTGAAACTATTTTGTATGATACTGTAATAGTGGCTGTGTGACATTATGCATTTGTCAAGAAACTTAGAACTTTAAAGCACAAAGAGTAGCATACACAAATTATTTAATAAAATTATGTAGGAGGCCAGGGAATCCCAGAATAAAATACAGAATCTAACTATATCGCAAATATATAAAAGAACCTCACTGAACTGGGTGGGATGAAAAAGTGCTAACCTAAGACACTTTGGGAATGAGTGGATTCTGTAAGACAAAAGGAAAAAAAATACACAAGCACTGTGCTCTAGTTAATAAAGTTGTTACACATGGGGATATGAGCTAATAGTTTCTATACTGCCATATTTCTGTCTTAATTTATTTGTGCTGCTATAACAAAATACCTGAGACTGAAATTTTATAAAGAACAGAGATTTATTTTCTGACAGTTCTGGAGGCTGGAAAATCAAAGATTAAGGTGCTGACAAGTTTGGTGTCTGGTGAAGGCCTTCTTATTGCATCCTTACATGGCGGAAAGGCAGAATGGCAAAAGAGGCTGAATTCATGACCTCAAGACCTTTTATAAGGGTGTTAATCCCATCCATGAAGGTGGAGTCCTCATGGCTCAATTACCTCCTAAAAGCCCCACCTCGTAATACTATCACATGAGTCTTAGGTTTCAACATGTGCATTTTGAGGGGACACATACATTCAAACCATAACATTTCATCCCTGGCCCCCCAAAATTCACATCCTCCTAACATACATTCAAAATACATTCATTCCATCACAATAGCCCCAAGAATCTTAATTCATTCCAGCACCAACTTTAAAGTGTAAGTCTCATCTAAATTAGATATCGGTGAGATTCAAGATATGATTCATTCTGAGGCAAACTAATCTCCAGCTGTGAACCTGTGAAATCAAACAAGCTATGTGTTTGCAAAATACAATAATCAGACAGGCATAGGGAAGACATTTCCAATCCAAAAGGGAGAAATAGGCAAGAACACAGGAATAACAGATTCTAAGTAAGATCTAAACCCAACAGAGCAAATAACATTACATTTTGCAGCTTAAGAATAATCTTGACTCCTTGCCCACATTCTGGAAACACTGGAGTGGGGGTTCAGTCTCCAAGCTTCCATGGGGGGCTTTGCTGGATACAGCCCATGCCACAGTTCTCATAGTTTGGAGCAGGTAACTGTAGCTCTCCTAGGCTGAAACTTCAGCACACTGATGGCTCTAGATGTCTGCAGTCTCACGGGCAGCCCCACCTCTATGGATCTGCTAAGTAAGCATTGCCCTAGTTGGGACTCTAAGCTGTGGTTCTGACCTCTTAGCTCCACAAAGCATTGTTCTAATGGCAGCTCTCTGTGGCAGCCCTGCCCCTATAGCAATCCACTGCCTGGGCTTCAAGGTTCCCAGAAGCATCCTTTGAAATCTAGGTGGAGGTAGCCATACCTCCACAGCCCATGTACACTGTGCACTTGCAGAATTAGCACTGTTTGGATGCCATCAAGGTTTATAGTCTGCACCTTTTGGAGTGATGGTCTGAGCTGCACCTGGGCCCACTTGAGCCACAGCTGGGGTGACCAAAGAGTGCTGCATCAGAATGTGAGAAGCAGAGACTTGAGGCAGCCCAGGGCAACAAGTCTCTCAAGTTTCCATGGGGGCCCTGAACCCCTCTTTTGGAACTGTTCTGCTCTAGAGGCTCTGGCATTCTGTAAGTGGGGAAGCCACAAAAATCTCAGAAATGCTTTTGGGGTCATTCTTCCACTGTCCTGAGGAATAGCATCTGGCTTCCTTCAATCCATACTAATCTCCATATCAAATGGTCAATTAGTCACATCCTTGATATTCTCTTCTAAACATGCTTTTTTATTCTTCATAATTTGGCCAGGTTGGAAATTTTCTAAATATTTACCTAGTTTCCTTTCAATTATAAATTCTATCTTTAAATCATTTCTCTATTCTTGCATTTTACTATAAGCAATCAAGAGAAGCCATGCAACACTCTGAACTCTTTGCTTAGATGTTTCTTCCACGAAATAGTCTAGTTCATTGTTCACAAGTTCTGCCTTTCACAAAGCATTAGGGCATAAAGAAAATTCAGCCAAGATCATTGCCGCTTTGTAACAAGGATGGTATTTCAGTTTCCAATATCTTGTTCCTCATTTTCATCTAAAACCTCATCAGCTTAGCCTTTACCATCCACATTCCTACCAACATGCTGTTCATGACCACTTAGATAGCTCTAAGATTTAGGCTGTCTGTACAGTTCTCTACTTCTGAGTCTTCACCAGAATTGCGGTTAATGTTCCATTCATGGTAATCTAGGCTTTTTTTTTTTAGCATGAACTTCAAAATTCTTCCAGCCTCTACCCATTACCCAGTTCCAAAGCCACTTGCATATTTTTAAGTATTTTTCTAGCAACACTTTTAGGTATTCTAGCAACATTCCCTCTTCTCAGTACCATTTTCTATCTTAGTCCATTTGTGCTGCTGTAACAAAATACCTGAGAATGGGTATAGTAATTTATACAGAACAGAGGTTTATTTTCTCACAGTTTTGGGGGCTGGGAAGTTCAAGATAAAGCTGTTCACAGATATGGTTTCTGGTGAAGACCTTACTGCATGCTTATGTGGCAGAAGGTAGAAGGGCAAAAGGGACCAAACTCACAGCCTCAAGCCCTTTTATAAGGGTGCTGATTCCATCCATGAGGGTGGAGTCCTCATGGCCTAATCACCTCCTAAAGGCTCCACCTTTTAATACTATCACCTTGGGTCTTAGGTTGCAACATATGGATTTGGGGGGAACATATACATTCAAACCATAGCAATATGTATACTGGACTTATGTGTATATGGTAAATGGTAGGAGCCATGTTTCTCACTTTTGAAGTGGTAGGTTACACATATGCAAGGGAAGGAGTCCAGAATGATCCATATGGTAATGGATTAGAGTTAGAGACATCAATATGAACTCACATTTAGCTTAATATAAATACAAATTGCTACTTATAAAAATATTTAATATTTGTATATACTCACAGGTTAGTATATAAACATAAATTTCCTTGCTCTGTCAATATTAGGGTCCTGAAGCAAAACTACCCTCAACAGCAATGAGCACACAGGGTACCCAGATTTGGGTTTCTATAAACATTCTCCAGTAAAAGGAACCAGAGATCCTTGAAGTAATTGATGATTCTAGGACTGAGGCAGGAAATTATATAAAATGAGCTGGATCATTTTATGTGCTAGAAAGTAATGAAATAACTTTAAAAAAAACAAACAAACCCTTCACATTCATGGATTATGTCAAAGGGACATAGGAGTCAACTGAAAGAACTCCCAGTAGCAAAATCTGGAACAATTTAAGCAACAAAATATATAAAATAGTATTAGATTATAACTCAAAGTATATAATAAATATTAATGAGTAAATACTGACACAAATAAATGAATAAATATGAGTGAATAGATAAATCTCCCATGAAGAAGAATTCCAAATAATTTATGCAGATACTCTGCTCTCAAGAAAACAGAGCATAACTCCCCATTGAATAAGTATGGGCTGCTTAGTAACTTTCTTCCCAGTACTATGGTATGAAAAGGAGGAAAACAAATAAGTAGTTTTACAGTGGAGAAAACTGGCAAACACTACCTCAGCCAGGTGATCCAGTTCAACCTCAACAGTGATGTTGATAGCATATATACATACTATATATGTATGTTGATAGTATGTACTCTTGGATATGATGTGATAAAAATAGCACTTTACCCTTTGGCCTTCCTCTCAAAACCCCACAACCCCACAACCCTAGTCTAGTCATATGAAAAATATCAGACAAATTCCAATTTAGGAATACTTAAAAAAATACCAGACCAGCACTCCTCAAAACTGTTAGGGTGATCAGAGAAAGTCTGAGAAGCTGTCACAAAGAGAACCCTAAAGAAACATGACAATTCATGTAATGTGGCCCTGAATGGAATCTTGGAACAGAAAATGGACAATAGCTAAAAACCGAGGAAGTCTGAATTAAGTATGAACTTTAATAATACTGTGTCAATATTGATTCATTAATTTTGACAAAATATACCATAGTAATTTGTGATGTTAATAATAAGAGAAAGTGGTGTGGGTTATAATGGCTACTCTTTGTATTATCTTCACAACTTTTCTGTAAGTCTAAAATTATTCTAATATTAAAAGTCTATTTTTTAAAACACCCATTTACAAAGTGTCATATTGTCAAAGATAGAAGCTATATACTTGGTGGCAGATTGATTACTTTGGGTTACTGTCCTCATGGGAATGAAAATGTCTTATTCTCACAGTTATTCACAAATTATTCACTGAATTTGGATGCCCTAGTGACCAATAGAGAAATCCTTTCAACAAAGAACACAGTTATGACCCCATTAGTGAAAGCTGAGTGAGGTACCTGGCCATTTTGGGCTTATCATGCCATTGAAACACATGTTAGGATTATAAATTTGGCCTCCAAGCCCACCACATGGCCAGCACCACCATTTTGTACCTAAAGAATGCTTTATCTATTGCTGTGGTATCCACACAGCATTGCCATTATATATATATCTCCTACGCACTGTAAAGGAAGTACAATAATATCTTCCAATGCTCACAGAGTTCACTGGCCTTATTAAGTGCTTTCACCAAGAAGCATCTGGCTTTATGTGGAATGCAGTAGACTGCTGAAGGTTCAGTTACAGTGCCAGCAGGGAAGAATGCCTTGCAACTCTCCATATATGGTGCTTTCTTCACCATAATTGTGTAAGTCCAGAAATTAAGGAGTATAAACAGGAATGGCCCCTCTGTTATACTCAATGAAAGTATTTTTGCTTCATTCACTGAATTTAGATGCCCTAGTGACCAATAGAGAAATCCTTTCAACAAAGAACACAGTTATGACTCCATTAGTGAAAGCTGAGTGAGGTACCTGGCCATTTTAGGCTTATCATGCCATTGAAACAACAAACATAGAAGGGGGTCACTATACTGAGAAGGTGATTTATTCTGACTATCGGGGGAAACTGGGTTATTGCTACACAACAAGGGCAAAAAGGCCTATTTTGAAAGCTAGGGCATTTCCTAGAGCACATCGTATTTCTCTCTTGTACTCAATAGTCCTGATCTATGAAAATCTGCATCATTGCAATGTAAACCAGACATCAAAGATTCAACTTCTTTAAAGTTTGCACCATCCCCCGGTAAAGATTACCATCCAGCTGGCATGCCATCAAAGGATAAAGGCACAGGTAATATGTGGTAGAAGATAACTATACTAATCAACTTAGCCCTTATGACCAGCTATAGAAATGGGGTCTAACACATCTACATTTTGTGAAATTAATCCCTTTTCCCATATTGTATTATATGAACTCTGGCGTTGATTAATGTTTTATATTTTATGTGACAGTATGATGAGATTTTATCATCCTGCAATGATACAGTAGTTGATGGGACTTCATGCACTCCTCTGTTGGGAAAATGAAGGTTTCATCCTAATGAAATGCAAGAATGGATATTGCAAATCAAAAAGAATGGGCTGTATGAGATGACTTCTGCTTGACTCCCTTCCAGATTCATTTTTTACTATTCTCTAACCCTTTCTCATTCACTACTACCTCAACTTCTGTCCACAACATTAAGTTGATTTTGGCCCTAGCAGTAGACTGCAAAGAAGGGAGGGGTGTGAGACAGGGTATTTACTTCCTTGGTTCTTTCCCTGAAAGTTTGCCTTGGGCTGGCTATTTTTCTCAAATAAAAGTTACTTACTGCTCCTCTTAAGATAACCAACATTCTCTGTCCTCTCTCATGCTTTCAAGCCTGTAGTCATGATATTTTGGCTGCTACTAGCCCTATGTTCCTGCATATAAATAAACTCTTCTTGAATTATCCTATTTCAAGTATACTGTGTTTGTGTTTCTATTTCCTGTGGGGACCAGGCCTGATTCCATATATATACATATATGTATATATACACACACAGTCACATCATCATATATTTCAGATAAATAGATTTATCCAAATTTCTGTTGTCGAATATTTAGTCTTCTCCCCTGCCCCTCCACATACTATAAATGTTTTGCTATTGTAAATAACACTGCAAATATTACACTTTGGCTAAATCCTAGTGGAAATTTGTCTTAATTTTCCTAGGATACATTTTTAGAAGAGAAATTGATAGCTTAAAATCAGAAAATATTTTTAAGTGTCTTAATACAGATTTCCATTTTGCCCTCCAGTAAATTGGTGACAACTTATACTGATTTATATCAGCCATATATGAGGCAACTTAATTCATTCCACTTTAGTTAAAGCTGGGTATTAATATGTTATAATTGGAAAATTTATGGATGAAACATAATTTTATTATTGGTTTAATTTGCATTTATGTTATCTCTTAAGTTGAAAATTTTCATATTAATGTATATGTATATATATATATTTTTTTGTAAATTGCTTTTTTGTCTATTTGGGGATTCACCTTTATTTCTTTCATTAAAATACTTGCTCCTTGTGAATGTTTATTTTGATGACAAAAAGAACAAAAACCAGGAAACAAGGGGCACAATGACTATTTTTCATGATAGGATTTCTGAAGGACTGAATTCAATATATTTCTAGGGCAAATTTTATTCTATTTTCGAAAAGTACACTATGATTATCATTAACATCATGAGGAACTGCATGAATAAGTTATCAGCAGAAAAAAAAATATCTTCAAGTAGATATCAAAACTTACCACACAATGTTATTTAAAATGTGAGGCTTTTAAATGCAGTCTTTTTTCACAGGAAGTGCCATTGCTTTGCATTTCTTTTCCCCAGGCCACATAACTCTTTGTTTTAATGAAGAGGAAAAAAAAAAAAATCCAAGCTACCAATAATAAAAAAGAAAAGCCTATTCCTTGCTAGAGAAAAATTTGCAATCATGTGTGATAGAAAGTAGAAATAGGCAAAGTCACAAAGCAATAGCCTATTTACATATTATTTCCATGAAGTTTCTTTCCCCATTGGATATTGTTTAAAAAAAAAATTGTTTCACTACCCAAATACATGGGAGATTTGAAGCAGAGATAACTCATTCTTCCCATTTTAAAGCAATAATACACACTAACACATTGTTGTTCAGTCTCCATTAGGGAAGAGTATTTATTTCCAGACTATTATAGACAATTGAAAATCAGCTTATGCTGTTCCCAGCATTCAAATGCCATTCAGGAATTACAGTTTCCTCTTGAACTAGTAACTTCCTATTGTCCTGATGACTCAATTGACAACATCTTCAAATCAGTCCCCATTTCTCTATCTCTTATTATCATCATCATCATTGCCTACTACTTTAATTCAAGGTGTTTTCCCTTCTCACCTGATCTATTATAATAGCTGCTTAAATTGACCTTACTGTGAGTCTCACTTTTTTCCAGTGACCCTCCAGGATACTGTCAGACCATCTCTCTGAAATGTACATGTGGCCCTTCACATTCCTCTAAATAGCCCTTCGATAACTTGGATGTTACTATAGAGTAACATCCAAACTCTTCAGTATGGCATGTAGTTTGGACTTAGCCTCTGAAAGCTTTGTCTACCCTTCATGCCTTTCTTTAGTCATGTGAAAAGTGAGCCTGTGATCACACATTTTTACCCTGTCAACCCAGTGAATACCTCTCTCAAAACTCATTTCAAGTGTCACTTTTTTAGCAAAGCCTTTCCTGGCTTCCTAGGTTAAAAATAATCAAATTCTCCTCTAGGCATTCATAGTTCACTGGGTATATTTCAATCTCTGCCCTCTTGTTGCTTCACTATACTTTATGCCCTCTGCCTATGTTCTAGGCTTCTCTTTGAGGACTGACCAGTATCCCTGTGTACAGTATCTAACATAGCACATGGCACATAGTAGGCCCTAAATACATCTTTGTTTAATTGAATGAATAAATGGAGAAATAAACAAGTATTCACAGAAAAAACTATGTTGTATAAAAGATGTTTGTTTATTAAGAATCCAGTGTAAATTGCAGGTTCTGCTTCAAGTTGCTTTTGTAAAACTAATTATGTAGAAATGGCATATGCATATAAAAATTAAAAAGCAAGTGCATGAGTCAGGGTCCCAACTGAAAACAGATGGCACACTCCAATTAAGATAATTTCAGAAGTACTGATTTACAAAGGATCTGATAACAAAGGTTTGGGCAGGGTATAGGGAAACTACCAGGGGTAGAACAGAAACCTGCCTGCACTGTTAAAGGCAGTTGTAGCTGTTTCTACTCCTACATCTGAAGGGATGAGGAGATAAACAGAAAGAGGTTATTGGAACTTAGAAGGAGAGAAAATTATGCAGAAAAGTCTTGAGAGGAAGAGTGACCTTTGGGAAAGGGACATAGCTGACCTAAGGTGACCTCAAAAGGAGACGTTCAGGGGAAAATTTCTTTTTTATTCTTCTCACTCTTTTCAACCTATCGCCAAGGCTCCTCAGTAGTCATATCCAACTGAGAGTCAAAACGTACTGAAGCCCTGTGCTACATTCCATATAGGTCAGGCTCCAGGAGCATAGAGCAAGGTAGAGAAGTGGGGAAAAATAGAAGATAGCCAACATGTTAGTAAGTGTCTCACACTTCTTTCAAACATCAAAGAGCCCAGCAGATCAGTTTATACATTGTAGAGACTCAAGAAGAGCTTGTGGACAATTTGATCACTAACGTGACTGAAAAATCATTCAGTGGCAGCAGTAGAGGTGCACCAGCCAGATGTTCCTTTAAGAAAGACCTTGCCATTCATCTGTGATATGAACAGTTATCTCATAGCTTCTATCTGTAGTACCTTTGGGATCCATTGCAGCATTTGCATCAAATTTGCACCCTTCCCAGGCATCTCCCAGTGCATGACCGATCCTGGTGAAGATACTAGGAAGTGGTCCTTTTTTGCCTAATGCAATACTCTAATGACAATCTTTTCTCAAAAACTCCTCATGGGTTTGCCAAAACTTTGAAAGATTTGTTTCATAGTCTGAGGCTCTTCCTCTCCAATACTGCTTAATATCTTATTATATGTCATAGGCATTATCTCCCAATGAACCACTTGCACTCCTAACTCTGTCTAACCATCTGTTTATCAGAGGATCTAAATGGACACACATACCTACTAAATTAATGATGAGGAAAATAAAAGTTTGTTTAGGAATATAGTGGAGTGGCCCAATTTCAAGGAGAATTGTGATACGAGCCTTAAAAATGGGAAGAAAGAAAAATAATAATAGCAAAGTCAGAACACCTGTCCCTCAATCTGCGTCAGACTGCTTATCTCTTTCTTTGTCAGAGAGTTGTGGTGAGGATCAAATAAGAGAGTACATGGTTTCTGAAATTTGGTTGAGCCCATCAATAGAGGCTGCCACCATGCATTATCCCATATTCATTTTCAACCTCTTCTCCCTAGTGCAGTTCCTAGAGAGATTACAAAAGTTGTACACTCATTTTCTCAGTCTCTCTTCTACTAAGGGTGGCCATGTGATATAAGTTGATATAAACAACTAGTTTATGGGCATTTCTTTTTCTTTCCTGATCAAAGGGATAGATGTACATGGGGCAGCCATCTTGAGACCAGGATGCAAAAATCTAACACATTGGGTACGACAAAGTAGAAAGGTATTTTATCTTTTTTTTAAATTTTTTTTGAGATGGAGTCTCTATCCTCCAGGCTGGAGTGCAGTGGCACAATCTTGGTTCACTGCAACCTTCGCCTCCCGGGTTCAAGCAATTCTCCTGCCTCAGCCTCCCAAGTAGCTGAGACTACAGACACGAGCCACCACACCTGGCTAATTTTTTTGTATTTTTAGTAGAGACGGGGTTTCACCATGTTGGCCAGGCTGGTCTCGAACTCCTGACCTCAGGTGATCCGCCTGCCTCAGCCTCCCAAAGTGCTGGGATTATAGGCGTTAGCCACCACACCTGGCCCAGAAAGGTATTTTTTTTAACTGTGTCCTTGAAATGTTGCACAATCCTGGCCTGCTCAACCCTGGACTGGCTCCCACCAGACTTCTGGTTATGTAAAAAATTGACACAATTATTTGTCACTTGCTGTGACCGGTGCAGGCCATGATAATCCTGACTGTTAGAAACATTTAAGACAGATGCTCAGTTACCCCACTACCTAATCCTTACTTTTTATGGGCTTCAGTTCCCCATGAAAAATATTTAAGTTAGGTTCTCAGGATTCATACAACTTGTCTGAAATCCTAAAGGATCCTCCCACCCCCACAAAAAGAGAAAAATGTAAGAAAACATAGTGAAACCTCTGTGAGAAAGTACATATGAATATTTCACAAAGGCATGATGAAGAAGATTTCATTGTAGGAACCAGTTTTGAGAAGTAGCAGGATTTCTAAGTACAGAGTAAGGTTGTACTTGACCATCCCTTAACACTGTGCATTCCAAGAGGCAGATGGCCATAATATAAAGAAGACTGTTTCCAGAGGCAAACAGCTCTGCTAAGAAAGCCCTGTGAAAAAGGTTGTAAGAAAAAGAGGAAAGGATTTCCATACTAGCTGGGAGAAAGGAGAAAGCAAGAAGAGGTTGATTTTTAAAAGATTAGTAGAGCTTCTAGTTTCTGCCTTGACATATAAAAAGCTTAGACAATATCACCCCAGTCCTTACAATAAGAAAAAGCTAGACAAGGGCCGGGCGCGGTGGCTCACACCTGTAATCCCAGCACTTTGGGAGGCTGAGGCCAGTGGATCATGAAGTCAGGAGTTCAAGACCACCCTGGCCAATATGGTGAAACCCTGTCTCTACTAAAAATATAAAAAATTAGCTGGGTGTGGTGGCATGTGCCTGTAATCCCAGCTACTCGGGAGGCTGAGGCAGGAGAACCGCTTGAACTCAGGAGGCAGAGGTTGCAGTGAGCCAAGATCATGCCACTGCACTCCAGCCTGAGTGACAGAGTGAGACTCCGTCTCAAAAAAAAAAAAGGCTAGACCAACTGAAAATGAATAACTTTTCTTAGAAGGGCAAACAGCCACCCTGAAATCTGGAGACACAGGTGAACCCAGAGGGGTATAGCTGAAATCTTCTACCTGAAGCAAAAGCTGCAGGAACCGTGAACTGGTAGTAACACTTAATGATAATTTGATTAGTTGCTGAAGGCTGAGTCTGGACTAGGGTGAAAATAAAAAATCATGTGGGCTGCAGTTTTGTGGTACTCCCACACTTTCATGAGTTTTATTTCCAAAAATGCCACCAGCTCATCATAATGAAGATCTAAAAGATTCCCTTGTGGCTTTGGCAGGGGTAAGAGAAGAGTGACTACTATGATTTCTGTCCAGAGTTTTCTCCATGAGAAAGGTCTACTCCACATGAGGAAAGACTTTACTAGAGCCATGTCGCCGAACTTTAGGAAAAAGTCATTCCTTTGACTGTAGTCCTTTCTAGACCTCCTGTCTCACTTAAGGCACTGGGAAGCAACAGAAGAAGAAATACAGGTGAAGACCACAAGTCAGAGACAAATTCCCACTAAAAGACTGATATTTAATCAGAATATTATTGAATATTCCCCTCCCCTACAACTTACTACCATACCAACAGTATAATAAGAGTGGATAATAGCTAAGAGCTGTAAGACACAGTCTCCGAGAGGGAATACTTAGGGAAGCCCAAGGTTAAGAGGGGAAACAAAAATGACCTTAGAGGAATTTGGAACACAGTGTTCACACTTAGAGCAAGAGCAAATATTAAACAAAGCCCAATTCCTGGCCAGATTAACACAAATCCTCAGTTCCTATTAGCTGAAACAGCATGTACAGCTTTCAACTAAAACTTATAAAGTATGACAAAAGACAAGAGAAAAACAGTCTAAAGAGATAAAACAAGTATCAAAAACAGACTGAGATATGACACAGATGTTTGCATTATCAGACAGGAAAATTAAAAACCAATGATTAATGCAATAAAGGCTCTAACAGAAAAAGTAGGCAACATGCAAGAACAGATGGGTAGTGTAAGCAGAGAGATGGAAACTAAGAAAGAATCAAAAGGAAATACTAGAAATAAAAAAATACTCCAACAGAAATGAAGAGTGCCTTTGTTGGGCTCATCAGTAGACTCAACATAGCTGAGGAAAGAACCAGTGATCCAGTGATCTTGAAAATAGGTCAAAAGAAAGTTTCCAAATTAAAATGCAAAAGAAAACAAAGAATTGGAAAAAAATGAAACATCCAAAAACTGTAGAATGATATCAAGAGATGTAACATATGCCTAATTATAATACTTAGTGCTAGTAGGAGAAAAAAGAGAACAGAGCCAATAAAAAGTTTGAAGTAATAATGGCCAAGAACTTCCAAAATTAATTGCAGACATCAAATCACAGATCTACGAAGCTCAGAAAATACCAAATAGAATAAATATAAGAAAAATTTACACCTAAAAGTATCATATTCAAATTACGGAAAACCAATGACAAAGAAAATCTTGAAGGAATACAAAGGGAGAAAAACTTATCTACAGAGGAATAAGAATACAAGTAACAGTGGATGTCTTGTCAGCCACCACGCAAAATAAAAGAGTGAAATGAAATATTTAAAATATTAAAAGAAAAAAATCAAACTAGAATTCTGTCTCCACTTTACTTCTATCTCTATCTTTACTTTAAAAGTAAAGAAGAAATAAAGACTTTCTCTGAAAAACAGAAATTGAGGGAATTCATCACCAGCAAACCAGTCCTGCAAGAAAAGTTAAAAGACTTTCTTCAGGCAGAAGGAAAAGCATAAAGGTCATAAACTTGGATTTACATGAAGAAAGGAAGTGCACAGGAGGAGAAACAAATAAAGGCAAAATAAAATCTTTTACTTTACTTATTGATTAATTGAATTAAAATAACACTGTTTGCTTAAAGTAATTATAATAACACATATGGTGATTATAACATATAGATATATAAAATGAAAGACAGCATGTCATAAGGGATAGGAGAGAGGAACTGGGAATACTGTTATAAGGTAGCCACACTATATGTGAGGCAATACAGTGTTATGTGAGGGTGGACTTGAATTAGTTACAAATATACATTGCAACTATAGGGTAGCCACTAATTTTTCAAAGTATGATTGATATTTTAAGAGAGGAAATGGAAGCATATAAAATGCTGAAATAAAATGAGAAAAAGCAAAAAAAAATGAATTCTCAGACAATGACTATAAAACAATTATAAATATGAGATATTAAGCAAAGTATATGAGTAACTACATTAAATGTGGATAGTCAAAATACACCATTTACAAGATATATTTTTGGAGTGTATATAAAAACAAGGCCTAACTATATATTGTCTATGAGAAATATAGTTTAAACATTAAGACTCAAGGCCAGGTACGGTTACTGATGTCTATAATCCCAGCACTTTGGGAGGCTGAGGCAGACAGATCACCTGAGATCAGGAGTTCAAGACCAGCCTGGCCAACATGGTGAAACCCTGTCTCTAGTAGAAATACAAAAATTAGCCGGGCATGGTGGTGGGTGCCTATAATCCCAGCTACTCGGGAGGCTGAGGCAGGAGAATCGCTTGAACCTGGGAGGTGGAGGTTGCAGTGAACCTAGATCACGCCACTGACTCCAGCTTGGGTGACAGAGCGAGACTCTGCCTTGAGAAAAAAAAGAAAAATATTAAGTCTCAGTTTAAAAGCAAAGAGATGGAGAAAATATACTATGCTGATGACTAACCAAACAAAAGCTGGAGTAGCAGTATTAATTTCAGATAAAGTAAAGTTCAGAACAAGAAAACAGGAATACAGAGCTGTGCTACATAATACAAAATGGGTCAATTCTTTAAAAAGACACAACAATCCTAAACACGTATGAACCTAAAATACATGAGACCCATGTATGAATACCAAAATACATGAGACCCAAACTGATTAAAGTCAAAGGAGAAATAGACAATTTAGTATTACAGTTGGAGACTTTAACAGCCCTGTCAGTAAGTGATAGGTCAATCAAACAGAAAATCAATTAATATATAGTTGACTTGAACACCACTATCAGTTAACTTGATCTAATTGACATTAATAGAATGCTTCATCCAACACCAGCAGAACATACATTCTTCTCAAGTTTTCATGGAACATTCACCAAGACATACCACATTCTGGACCGTAAGATATACCTTAACAAATTTAAAAGAATACAAATTGTACAAAGTATATTCTCAGACCACAGTAGAATTTAAAATAGAAATCGATAAGAGAAAGACACCAGGAAAATCCCAAAATATTTGGAGATTAAGCAACACATTTGTAATAACAGATGGGTCAAAGAAGTCTCAAGATCTTAATATAAAAACATTTTGAATTAAATAAAAATGAAAATATAACTTACCAAAATATGTGAGATGTGATGAAAGCAGAGCTTACAGAGAACTTTATAGCATTAAATGCATATGTTAGGAAAAAATTTAAAATCAGTAAGCTAAGGTTAAACCTTTGGTAACAAGAGATAAAAAACAGCAATTTAAGCCTAAAGCAAGCAGTAGAAAAACTAATAAAAATTAGAGTAGAAATCTGTGAAATTTAAACCAGGAAAATAATAGAGAAAATCAGTGAAACCAAAAGCTGGGTCTTAGAAAAGATAAATAAAATTGATAAACCTCTAGTTAACAGAGAGTGGG
The DNA here is from genome assembly GCF_029281585.2 of Gorilla gorilla gorilla. Classification (NCBI taxonomy): domain Eukaryota; kingdom Metazoa; phylum Chordata; class Mammalia; order Primates; family Hominidae; genus Gorilla; species Gorilla gorilla. The sequence goes on from NC_073247.2 coordinate 53,750,194, forward strand.
GAGGGAGGGAGAGAAGGGGAGAGGGAGAGGAGGGAGGGAGGGAGAGAGAGAAGGAAGAGAGAAGACCCAAATTACTAATATCAGAAAGGAAAGAGGGTTCATCACTACTGATCACATGGCCATTATTAAAAGGATAATAAAGGAATACTAAGAACAATTCTATGCATGTAAGTTTGATAACTAGATGAAACACACTAATTTTTTGAAAGATACAAACCACCAAAATTCATAAAAGGAGAAATAGTTAACTTGAATAGTTCTATTTCCATTAAATAAGTTGAATTAATAATTAATAGGTTTTTGTAAAAGCACCAGGCCCAGATGATTTCACTGGTCAAATGTACCAAACATTTAAGAAAGAAATGATACCAGTTTTTCACAATCTCCTCCAGAAAACAGAAACAGAATAAACAACTCACTCGTTTTAGAAGAACACTGTGTTTCTCCTATTTAACCCTCATATGCCTCCTCCCGAGTCCCTGGAAAACAGATGTTTTTACCGTCTCTATAGTTTTGTCCTTTCCAGAGTATTTGATACTGTGATGGTGAAAATAAAACAATGAGCATTTGTCAAAACTTGTATAACTTTATAGCACAGAGTAAACCATAATAGATCCATCTTTTTTTAATTATTGAAGAGGTCAGGAGATTGCAGGATGGAAAATAGAATGTGACAAAAGAATCTAAATGCATTACAAATGTTTTAAACAACTTCACTGAAGAGGGTGGGTGAAGAGGTGTTAACCTAAGTTACCTTGGAAATGAGTGGAGTTTATAACACAAAATAGCAAAAAGACCTGTATTTAACAACTGTGCTATAGCTGATAATGTTGTTTCCAATGGGGGTATGGGTTAACAATTCTAAATATATATGTATACGGGAATCAAATACTAAATGGATAGTGGATAATGGGAGCCAAATCTCACTGTTGGAGTGGGAGGTTACAGGTAAGCAAAGGAAAGAGCCTAGAATGATCCACATGGTAATGGCTTCCATAGAGTTAGAGACATCAGTATGAATCTAATTTTAGCTTAGTATAGACCCAGATTTTTACAATAGAAATATTTATAGTTATATATATTTAATACCATACTAATGCCAGCTGTTAATAGGAGAAACAATGTGGCGTATACATGCAGGAACTCTCTGTACTATCTTCAAAATAATTCTGTAAATTTAAAACTGCTTTAAAATAAAAAAAGTTTAAAAAATACTAGTCACAACTTAGGGAATAACTTCACATGTCATAGGAATAGTGGTTAATGAATCAGATAGCAGAGAAAATTAACTAATAATTTTTCCCACTTTTTCTTAAACATAGAAACACTAGCTATGCTGTGATGTTAGGTATTCAGTCCAGTGATGCCTCATGGAATGGTGAAAACCACCTTATAATCTAAGTTAGAAAACAGGGATATAGTTTCTAACTCAATTGCTTGCCAGTTGGGGGACCCTATGAAATCACTCTTCCTGTTTAAAGCAAGGTTATTGGATATAATGACCCTAAAAGCCTATCCAACTGAGACATTCCATCACTCTTCATCCTCTAATCTAGAAGGAAGATTGGGCTTCTCTCATGTTCATAAGGCTGACACTCCCCTCTTTGTCATAGCTGTGTATCTGTAAACAAAATATTGGTGCCCATCCAGATAGCCACTCAGAGTCAAGACCTCTATGTGGTGCAGGACAGACTCCAACCTGCTAACAGGGGCTAAAAGGTTAGAGGAGCCTCCACATTCCCTTTATCATCTGTACAGTAGCTGCTGTCAATTCTCTACCCAGATCCCCTTCACCAGGCTATTGTGTCCATTCTCCAGCTGCTATGAGTGCTACCTGCTAACAGGTCATACATAGTTCACCCATCTTTGAAGAATTATAGTAGGTCAACAGAGACTGCCTTGTACAGAGAGGACTAGGAAGTTATATTAACTCCTTTTCTGGGAGTTGCCTTGTTACTAATGACCGACTGATATTGGGGTATTAAAGTCCAGTCTCCTTGCCTCAGGGTGAGACATCTCCATGGTATTCTTAATGCTGCACAGCTCCCTGTGAGATTCAGCTGAGTCTAGATTTCAGCCGAACCCACATCTTTGCCTGGCTTCTTCTCCTGCCCTTTCCTGATTTCCTTACTCCATTAGAGGTTTCACCTGGTAACACTTCCCCACTAACTCACTTGCAACATCATCCCTCCCTCAGACTCTGCTTCTTGGTAATCTGACCTCAGAAAACGTGGGAAAAGTTGTTATAATATCCTTCTAATGTCCCAGAGAAATCATGGGTGTGGCTACTCCCATACAGCATTCTATAAAGCAAGAGTCAGCAGCTTTCTAGGTCACATGTGGTCTCTGCTGCATATTAGTTTTCTTTTTCTCTAATTCTTTAAAAATGTAAACACCATTCTTCACTCTTAACTCATATAAAAACAAGCAGCAGGTGAGATGTGGTCCGTGGGCTACAGTTTGCTGACCTCCGCTCTAAAGCACAGGAGTAAGTAAAGTTGGCAGTCCCATACCAGTGCAGACTGGAGGTTAGGAGACCTCAGTCATACTTAAGTCTTCTTTTGGGAGGATTAAGGCAGAAGCCATCTGACAGAAATGCAGCAGGAATTAACTAATGATCGTTAAAGCCTTTGAAAACATAATGGGCTTTACAAAAGTAAGTATATAGGGATTTATCATTAAACATTCACCTCTTCTGTTTGATGAATTGTCTTCTGCTTATTGTTATTATGAGAAAACGTTTAACAAAATAATTTAGAAAACCTGAAAGTCTCTCAAGAAACACAATAATTCCCAGTGAGCCTTAGTATGTTACCATGAAAAAAATAGAAAGACAGGCACACAAGAGATAGAAACCAAGGCAGAGACAGAAAGAAAGAGACATATACACACAGAGATAAAAGGGAAAGAGACAGAGAGAGGGAAAAGGAAAGAAATATAGACAAAGAGACAGGTTGGAGAGTCAAAGACAGAGAGAGACCGAGATATAGGAAGAAATAGAGGCAGAGAGGGAGAGACAGTGATAGAGAATCAGAGAAAGAAAAGAGCTCTTAACAAACAATATTTTTAGCAACAACTCAAAGCCTGTTCTCAACAATGGAAGTTTAATTAACAAACACTTGTCTCATTTTAGCCTCTACATTCACAAAGCAACATCTATGGTAAGGATCAAGTAGGTGTGTGTTGTTTGGTTTCAAGAGGATAAACATTTTATACCTTAGAATTCTGGAACATATTTGCTGGATTATCTACTGTAGAGGGCATTGATTATGTAGTGATGTACCTAATGGATGTCTGAAAACAGATTCTGAGTAAGAGAAAAGAGCAGAAAAGGTTGGACTTAGAATACAAACACTTAAGTTGAAGTCTATATATTCTATCATTTAATGACCTTGGAAAAGTTACCTGTGCCTGAAATTCAATTTTCTCCTCTGGAAAAAAATTACATACATATATACACATACACACACACATACTCTAATGTAGTTGTAAGGATTAAATAAGAGCATAAGTCATAAATGGTGTTTAGGGACAGTAAGGTAGAGGGTAAGGTGGAGATAGTTACTTCTCTAATATTCCTTTTACATCCTAATAAGCCTCAGCAATGTCTCAGAAAAGGAAAGCTTTGAAAATGTCGGAAATGCCATTTTAAAAAATTATGAAATCATCTATATAAATTTTGAAACATAAATCTCCCCCCTTTTGTGTTTTGCTTGCTTACTTTTATTTTTGCTCTAAGTAGCTGAAGAATTTGGTAAAGATTTCTATAGAGCCACAGGAAATGAAAGAAATAAAGGTACAAGTCCAATCTTCCAACACAGTTGTATGGATTATGAGATAATATATGTAAATTGCTTTTTCAGTGATTAAGCAACCATATGTATTGGTTATTTGTGGACTAATTTTAGACTAATAAAAGCAAAAATTAATTTTGGCTGAGCTAACAGTACAGTTCATTCAAAAGAGTGAGACTTTTTAAATATAGTATCCCAAATCTTTTACCTCTGATGCCATTAGCACAATGCAGTTCTTCCATTTCAAGGAAACAAGGCCAAAACTGTGAGTTTTTGAAGATGAGAAAAGGAATTGTGTAAAGCAAGTTTAATTTCTAGGGTTTTTTTTTCAAAGGACAGTATTAAAAATTCCTCTTGCCAGGAACTAGGACTGCATTAGTCTGTAGTAAGTCAGAAAATATTTTGCTAGTTTTTGCTCAAGTTTCAGCACTGTAGTTTCCTCTTACTTTGTTTCTACTTCCCATCTGTAAAGGATGCCAGGATGATCCTCTTCAAGGAAGATCCCTCTTCAAGGAAGGAGGAGCTGCCTTAGCTGTTGAGACTACTCTAGACAGACAGCCTCCAGCTGTCAGCCTTTTCAGGGTCTGCCTCAGCTGCAGACAGCAGCTGTACAATGACATGCCCTTTCTCTGGGTAGCCTACACCCAATGTCTGATCCATGTGGGAGTATAAAGTCGTGGTCACTTCAGCCCAATTTGGGAAATTTTCTGCAGCACCTTCCTTGCTTTAGCACTTTCCACAGGATCAATACAGGCTCTCGCTGAGCCTGTATCACAGCTTGACTTCTCCCTCTGCCCAATCTTGCCTCCTTCCCCGACCTTCCACAGGGTTTGAATCTGAGGATACTCCTGAATGAATACCTTTGCATGCTCAACTTTGTCTCAGAGTCCATTCCCAGTGAACCAACCAGCAATGCTTCCTCATTCTACTTCTATTTTGTTGCATCACACTGTGTATCATGGCTTCATGAAGTGACAGGTCAGTAAGAGCTGATACCAATCCTAGGTGGTTGTTGATAGGCTGAGAGAGGACCCTATCAGAATTGCTCAGTCCTAGTATGTCCATAGGGCATCTGATAGTTAATGTGTAATGATAAACTTGGTAGCTGCAAGGGACTGTTGGATAAGTGGAAAAAAAAAAAGTGAACGAATAGTAACAGAGTACTTATGCCAGGCATTGTACTAGACACTTTTCCAGTTAGTCTCTCATTTAATCCTCATTAAGAATAGCGTCATAGGTTAAGTTCTTCCCATTTTACAAATAAGGGAGCTGAGGCTGAATGTGTGTAAGGGACTCACTGCAGGTCAATAAACCACAACTCAAGACCAGATCATCTAACTCTGATTAAGAAACTAAACTTTGGTTTACATGTCATCTGAATCCAAAGCCTAAAGGTACTTTCCTCCCCTTTATTAGATAGGAATTGAGCTTGACTGAATACTCTTTAAAATCCAATAACAATGATATAAACAAGATACAGTTTATGTCTCTCAATATGGAAGCCCTAATTTAAGTGGTAGCTGACATTGGTTCAGGAGCTGAAGGATGTTAGAGCTGAGGTTTCAAAATCTGTTGGGTTTTTCCTCATGTCCCTTTCTAGCATTAAAAATACTTTTCAGGGAAGAAGAAGAGCGAGGCTAAAGGGTAGAAGGAGATGTATGCGCTCACTTAGCCCTTTTGAAAGACAGTGACTTCTGCTTATATCACATTGATCAGAGCTGTGTCACATGGCACCCCTGACTGTCATGGAGTCTGGAAAATATATTTTTTAATCCAGTCCTCTGTTGACAGTCTAATCAAATGGGAGTTCAGTTTGGAAGGAAGAAGAAGAGAATGGCTGTTGACTAACAGGCAACTAACTCTCACACCTGAAGATTCATCTCAGGGATTTCTTTCTTTCTTTCTTTCTTTCTTTCTTTTTTTTTTTTTAGATGGAGTCTCGCTCTGTTGCCAGGCTTGAGTGCAGTGGCACAATCATGGCTCACTGCAACCTCCGCCTCCTGGATTCAAGCGATTCTCCTGCCTCAGCCTCTCGAGTAGCTGGGACTACAGTTGTGCGCCACCACGCCCAGCTAATTTTTGTATTTTTAGTAGAGACGGGGTTTCACCATGTTGGCCAGGATGGTCTTGATCTCTTGACCTCGTGATCTGCCTGCCTTGGCCTCCCAAAGTGCTGGGATTACAGGCATGAGCCACAGCACCTGGCCCATCTCAGGGATTTCTAAAAGTTTTGCAAGTAGTCAGATCGAGTTCTTGGGAAATGCACTCAAAGACAAAGATTTGTGTGCAGGAGGTTTTAGGGGAGTGCTCTTATGAACAGCACATCCAACAGAGTATGGGAGAAACTGAACTATGATATAGTTGCAACCAAGACCCATCAGTTTTGTGGAAGGCTTTAAAGCTGGGGTCGCCCTTCAGACATGTCCCAAGTTGTGTCAAGGAGGTTGGCCTTGTATCCTGCATCATCCAGGCAGGCATTCAATGCTGGGTGCACCTGGGAAAAGAATGTGACCTTCAGAGGGGCAGCCATTCAGCCAAGGGAAATTCCTGGAGATGGACTCAGATCTAAACTGGCAGGAACCAACAATCCTGGGAAATAAGTGCCTCAGACCTAAAGAGGAAATTTGGATGGCATATCTCAGCATTCACAACACCAGGCTGATAATAAGTTGAACCTCACAGGGTGAAGTGTAGATTCTTCATGCAGATCTTACAGAATGTGTTAGACATAGTAGCAAGGGAGACACAAAATGAGAGCAAAGCATTCCCAGATATACTACTTTTGATGCAAATGCTACAGCATTACCTTGTGCAAAACCCCGAATACTAATGATTATTGTTATCTTAAATAACCATGTATTAATAGTTCCAACAAAAACAGGGCTCTTGTGAATGTCTGCTATTTGTTCATCAATTGGTGACTTCCCAGGAAGGAAAACAAGTGTTTAATCTCACCAGCATTTTCAGGATCTTAGCCTACAAAATTGTCGATATAGAGAAATGCATTTGGATAATAGCATTGCAATTTATGAAGATAGTATTTTAGAGATGCAACTAACCCTTAAGAAGACTTTGTACAAATGAGAAAAAGTCTCCCTCTTTGGGCAGATACAGCCTTGAGCCAAGGTGATCAGCTTGGTAAATTCAGGCTTTGTTAACCTGGATATCTTTCTCCAACACTTTAAAATCATACATGAGTGTGACACAAATTTTCCATACTTCTGATTAAAATTGATTCTAAAAACTGTATTGGCTAGTTATGAACAAGGGTATTCTATTATATTCCACAAATGAAGTGGTTCAGATTGTTTAAATAGCTTACCTGAGGCCATATTGCCAGTAATTGTTAGAGTCTAGATACAAACTTTAAAATTTTGATGTCAATCCCAGTGCCTTTTCCAGGAAACTGTGTTGCCCTTGTGGACCAGATACCAACCACAGCAAAATTGTGTAAAACAGTGATTAAAATAAGGGCTGTGCAAGATAGGACAAAAGGAAAACATGCACCTATATGAAACATAATAAGATAACTAGCTTTGTGTGCTAAAACTGCCAACAAATTGTAAAACTAATATACTGTATAAGAATGGATGCTGTTATAGAGAAATATTTTAAAATCTCAAAAACTGAGGTATTCTATACTCGCCTTTAAAATGTGTGTGTGTGTGTGTGTGTGTGTGTGTGTGCCCCAATTGTTCTACTGTTCTAAAAAAGATTGAACATTGGCTGGGCACGGTGGCTCATGCCTGTAATCCCAGTAATCCCAGCACTTTGGGAGGCCGAGGTGGGTGGATCACGAGGTCAGGAGATCGAGACCATCCTGGCCAACATGGTGAAACCCCGTCTCTACTAAAAATAAAAAAAATAAAAAAAAAAATTAGTTGGGCATGGTGGTGCATGCCTGTAATCCCAGCTACTGGGGAAGCTGAGGCAGGAGAATCACTTGAACCAGGGAGTCAGAGGTTGCAGTGAGCCGAGATGGTGCCACTGCACTCCAGCCTGGTGACAGAGCAAGACTCCATCTCAAAAAAAAAAAAAAAAAAAAAAAAAAAAAAGAACATGGATTAGAAGGATAAGTTAAATACTAGAAAACACAATACATTGACAATAGAGGCCCGCACTGTGGCTCATGCCTGTAATCCCAACTCTTTGCGAGGCTGAGGAGAGAGGATTACTTGAGGCCAGGAGTTCAAGACCAGCCTAGGCAACACAGCAAGAGCCTGTCTTTACAAAAAATAGCTGAGTGTGGTGGTCTGTACCTACAGTCCCAGCCACCCAGGAGGCTTGGGCAGGAGAATCGCTTGAGTCCAGGAGTTCTAGGTTGCAGTGAGGTATGATTATACCACTGCATTTCACCCTGGGCAACACAGAGACAGACCCTGTCAGAAAGAATGAGAGGGAGGGGAGGGGAGGGGAGGAGAGAGGAGAGGAGAGGAAAAGAAACATAAAAGAAAGAAAAAAAGGATGTTTTTAATGATGGACAAGAAATTTGCCTCTAAGCTTTCTAGCAGTAGAAGAAAGAAGGGAAACTTGGTCCTTTATATAATTACCAGTGTCAAACAGATTTAAAAGGCCAGTTTATCATGAATAATACTCTTAAAGTTCTTCAAAAGTAGAACACTTATGTAATAACTACATCATCCTCAAAGATGAAACTACAACTTACAAATTGTTTATTAAATTAGTCTTTTTTAACTTTTAAGTTCCAGGGTACATGTGTAGGTTTATTACACAGGTAAACTTGTGTCATGGAGTTTGTTTTACCAATTATTTCATCACCCAGGTATTAATCCTGGGACCTGTTAGTTATTTTTCCTGATCCTCTCCCTCCTCCCACCCTCTGCCTTCTGATAGTCTCCAGTTTGTGTTGTTTCCCTCTGTGTGTCCATGTGTTCTTAAAACCTTTATTATTTTTATCAGGTTGCAAAGGGAATGTGTTCATAATAAAAAATTTCTAAAATCTATAAAAGCTCGAGAAATAAAAAACTATCCACCATGGAGAGATAATCACTTTTAATACCACAGTATATACTATACCTATATATATGCTGTGTGTGTATATGTTTATGTATTACAAAATTATGTTGATGTGTTACAAAACTATAGTTTGTTTGTAATATTCATATATATATTTTATAATATAAATTGCAATATATAGTATTACAAAATTGGACTCATACATTGGTCATTTATTTATATGCTTTGCATATTTCCTCATTCTGCATATGCATTTATATGTGAAATATGCAGTCATTGGAAATCGTTATAATTTATTTTTCTAAACTTATATGACAGGATATATATGTATGTATGTATATATGTATTTCTCTTATAAACAAAAATGTAAATAATAATTCATTTTTGTTGAATTCTGATTATTTCCATATAATCAATTGCTCAAAAAAGAATAAGCTAGGCAACAAGGCATAAACTTTTTATAATTTATATTTACATTCATAATCTGCACTCTGGAAGAGTAGAACATTTTACACTTTTTAAAAATGTATGAGAAATCGAGAAAGTAAGGAAAAAATGTGGATAGGAGGCAGGACTAAATTGCAGCTCCCACTTGGACGGAGAGAGCAGCATGTGGAGACTCGCATCATGAACTTTTGCTCCAGCAACTACTGCAGCAATATACCAGGAAAGCCAAAAGAATCCACAGACCCTTTGAAGGAAGCAGATTGCTCCTGCAGGACACAGGAGACAGCCCAAATACTGTGAGTGCCCAAACTGTGAAAGTGGGGAAGGGGGACCATCCGCCCCGGAACACACACCCTCACTGGAGAATCTGAAGGTCTAGATCACAGGAGAAGGATTCAACTTTAACTGGAGCTGAGTCAATTTAGAGAGCTGAGTGAAATACAAAATTATGTTGATGTGTTACAAAACTATATTTTGTAACACAAAATATAGAGGAAGCAGCAGGAAAAGCCCTGTGGGCTCTCTGGGTCCCCAAGGAAGCCATTTCTGATTTGTCTCACAGGGGTCCTTGGGGAGAGCCACAAGAGGAACTGGGAAAAGACCACAGGGAGAAGAAAACCTCCAGCTGAACTTTATAACAATTCCAACTGAACACAAAGTTTCCTGGCTAGAACTCAGGAGGGCGTAAATCTGGTGTGCAGACTTGACAGGCAGGGAGGTGCAAAAGCCCTGTTTGCTTTCTCAGCCAGGAGGCTGGTAGCCTGGGGCAAGTGCTCAGCCCTGCTCGCCCACTGCCTTTTCTTTCTCAGCTGGGAGGTTGGTAGCCTGGGGCAAGTGCTCAGCCCCGCTGGCCTTCTGCCTGGAAACAAACTCGGTGCTATTGAGGGCGCACAGTGGGAGTGAGACCGGCCTTTTGGGTTGCGTGGGATCTGGGCAAGGCCTATAACTGCCATCTTTCCCCCACTTCCCTGACAACCTGCATGGCACAGCAGAAGCAGTCACAATCTTCCTGGGGTAACTCCATTGACCTGAACCACACCTCCATCCCCCATGGCATCGCAGCAAGACCCACCCAAGGAGAGCCTGAGCTCAGACATGCCCAGCCTTGCCCCCACCTGATGGTCCTTCCCTACCCACCCTGGCCACTCAAGACAAAGGACATATTCTCTTAGAAGTTCTAGGGCCCCACCTACCACCTGATCCTCACCTATACTACCACAGCTGATGCTTTCTTGAAAGTGCCACCTCCTAAAAGGAGGCCAACCAGCACAAAACTAGTGCATTAAACAACTACAACTAAGGACCCTTACAGAGTCCATTTCACTCTCCTGCCACCTCCACCAGAGCAGGTGCTGGTATCCATGGCTAAGAGACCTGAAGATGAGAAGGAACCAAAAAAACAATTCTAGTAATATGACAAAACAGCATTCTTCAACACCCCCAGAAAAATCACAGTAGCTCACCTGCAATGGATCCAAACCAAGGAGAAATCTATGAATTGCCAGAAAAAGAATTCAGAAGGTCAATTATTAAGCTAATCAAGGAGGCACCAGAGAATGGTGAAATCCAACTTAAGGAAATGAAAAAAATGATACAAGATATGAGGGGAGAAATCTTCAGAGAAATAGATAGCATAAATAATAATCACAACTTCAGGAAATAAAGGACACACTGAGAGAAATGCAAAATGTACTGGAAAGTCAGCAATAAAATAAAAAAAAAATAAGAAAGCTTCAGAGCTCGAAGACAAGGTTTTCAAAATAACCCAATCCAACAAAGACAAGGAAAAATAATTTTAAAAAATGAACAAAGTCTCCAAGACGTTTGGTATGATGTTAAATGACCAAACCTAAGAATAATAGGCATTCCTGAGAAAGAAGAGAAAGCTAAAAGTTTTGAAAATATATTTGCAGGAATAATAGAGGAAAACTTCCCCGGCCTTGCTAGAGATCTAGACATCCAAATACAAGAAGCTCAAAGAACGCCTGGGAAATTCATCACAAAATTATTATCACCTAGGCACATAGTCATCAGGTGATCTAAAGTCAAGATGAGGGAAAGAATCTTAAGAGATGTAAGGCAAAAACATCAGGTAACCTGTAAAGGGAAACCTATCAGATTAACAGCAGATTTCTCAGCAGAAACCTTATAAGCTAGAAGAGATTTGGGGCCCTATCTTCAGCCTCCTTAAACAAAACAATTATCAGCCAAGAATTTTGTATCCAGTGAAACTAAGCTTCATAAATGAAAGAAAGATGTAGTCTTTTTCAGACAAACAAATACTGGGAGAATTCACCACTACCAAGCCAGAACTACAAGACCTGCTAAAAGGGGCTCTAAATCTTGAAACAAATCCTGACAACACATCAAAACAGAACCTCTTTAAAGCATGATTCTCACAGGACCTATAAAACAAAAATATAATAAGTAAATTGAAAAAAAAAAAGGTATTCAGGCAACAAGTAGCACTATGAAAAACAGTGTGGTGATTCCTTAAAGAACTAAAATTAGAACTACCATTTGATCCAGCAATCCCACTAGTGGGTACCTATCCAGAGGAAAAGAAGTCATTATATGAAAAAGATACTTGCACACGCATGTTCATAGTAGCACAATTTGCAATTGCAAATATATAGAACCAGCCCAAATGCCCATCAATCAATGAGTGGATAAAGAAATTGTGTGTGTGTGTATATATATATGATGGAATACTACTCAGCCATAAAAAGGAATGAATTAATGGCATTCACAGAAACCTGGAAGGAACTGGAGACTATTATTCTAAGTGAAGTAACTCAGGAATGGAAAACAAAACATCATATATTCTCACTTATAAGTGGGAGCTAAGCTATGAGGATACAGAAGCATTAGAATGATACAGTGGACTTTGGGGACTCAGGATAAAGGGTGGGAGTGGGGTGGGGGATAAAGGACTACAAATTGCATTCAGTGCATACTGCTCAGGTGATGGGTGCACCAAAATACCCTAACTCACCACTAAAGAACTTACTCATATAACCAAATATCACCTGTTCCCCAAAAACCTACAGAAATAAAATTTTTTTTAAATATATGAGAAATCAAGTTGATTTCCAGAATGGCAAAGTGAGGACGTTGGTGAATTTGCTCCCGATAAAAACAAAGAAAATACTGACAAAGCAATCAAAAACAATCATTTTTGAACCCTGAAAATAAACCAAAGGAACAGAATAAACTGCAAAGAGTTTATTCAAGAAAAACTATTTAATGTTGGTAAAAACAGTGGGGTCTATGACATTTTAATTTGAGTTTTCTCTTATCCTCTCACCTTCCCAGCTCAGTGGCATGGTAGCCATGAAAAGCTGACAGCTTTGTAGGCAACAAAAAGAAATGATGTCTTTTTGGAGCTCTGTTAAAAGCCCCTACCCAGATTATAGTCAATATTTTGACCTGACCCATAGCTCCCTACAAAAACTTCAATTCTGGCCTGGTGCGGTGGCTCATGCCTGTAATCCCAATACTTTGGGAGGCTGAGGCGGGTGGATCACCTGAGGTCAGGAGTTGAAGACAAGCCTGGGCAACATGGTGAAACCCCGTCTCCACTAAAAATACAAAAATTAGCCAGGCATGATGGCATGTGCCTGTAATCCCAGCTACTCAAGAGGCCGAGGCATGAGAATTGTTTGAACCCGGGAGGCGGAGGTTGCAGTGAGCCAAGATTGCGCCATTGCACTCCAGCCTGAGGAACAGAGTGAGACTCTGTCTCAAAAAAAAAAACCAAAAACCTCCAATTCCAGCAATTCCAGGATATCCTTGCTACTTGATTTGACTCAGAGCTCAGATATGTAAAACAAACCTTATCTCCAGGGTGTTAATGAAAACAATAGTAATTAGCTGAAATCATTAACGTGAGAGTTCTCTAAGACTGATTTCAGGTGGAGCAAACAAGAGCCTGGCCAAAAATGTTAAAGGTAGATCTGGGAAACCAGACAACCAGAGAAGACTTTGAAAAGTTTTACAATATTTCTTGGGCCTAGAATATTGTGTGTATGTACAAGGCTGAACTGAAAAAGGGGAGGTCCCAAGTCATTCACTTCTGGTTGAACTTGAGGTTATAGAGCTCTTCAGTACTAATGACTCCACACTAAAGATCAGAAGAGAAGTGCTATTTGAGGATCCAACACCCAGCAGATCAATCCTCAGATCTTGCTTATGTAGCAAGATCAAAAAGAGATTCCAAAACCACTGAGAGAACATATAATTTTTACAGTCTTCAAGGGATTCCCCACAAACGTTGTTTTTCTTAGCTGTACTTTTGTTATATAGTAAGAAGCAATTAAATAAGATGCTATAGATTGAATGTCTGTGTCCTCTCAAAATTCATGTCAAAATTCTAACCCCTAAGGTGATAGTATTAGGAGGTGGGACCTTTGGGAGGTGATTAAGTACTGAGGGTGGAGCCCTCATGAATGAGATTAGTGCCCTTATGAAAGAGAGCCAGAAAGCTCCCTTGCCCCTTGTGCCATGTGACGACACAGCAAGATGATCCTCTACAAACCAGGAAACAGGCCATAACCAGACACTGAATCTGCCAGTGCCATGATCTTGGACTTAGCATCCAGAACTGTGAGAAAGAAATTTATGTTGTTTATAAGCCACCCAGTCTATCATAGTTTGTTATAGCAGCCTAAACAAACTGCAACACAAAATTACCCTCACTATTGGGTACTCGCTGTGTAGACATTCCATGGGGTCAGTTATAAACCTTATCAGACATATGAAATAGGAAAAAGGTTCACCCCCTTTGTCATGCTGCCCTCCCTTTTTGCTCTCCAGCCTCCCTGGCTTTTTGTTTCCTCCTAATCATCTGACTGGTCCACTGCCAGTGTGTCTTTGGACTTGCTATTCCCTCAACCAGGGAGGCATTTCCCACACCTCTTTAACACTACTCCTTTAGATCTCAGTTCAAGTGTCACTTCCTGGAGAAGCATTCTTCTATTTCCATCACTAGGTCAAATCTCCCTTTATACGTGCTCTTGTAGTACTTCTACATCCTCACTTGCCAAAGTTGAAATTTTCATTTGTGAAATTATTTGATTAATTACTGCTTCTCCCACTAGACTATAAATTCCTTGAGAGTAAAGACTAGATTTATTTTGTTTATTATGAAGGTTACCAGCATATGCCACCCCAAAATATACTTCTTTGGCATATAGATTATTTTGAGCTAAAGGCCGTTGAGAACCTGCAGATACAGACCAAGCTCTGAAAACATGGCACAAGTTTTTCTCTTATATAGAAAATTTACATTTATAAAGCAAATTTTTGTTTGTAGACATGTTTCCCTCTCCCATACCAAAAAAAAAAAAAAAAGACTCTTAACAACTGTTGTCCATGTTGAAAACATCAATTTAAGGCTTAAATCTGCACAACAACCTTATTAAACAACCTTGTTAACTATACTGTTCTTCATCGCCTTTCCATAACTTGCATACCCCATCCATCCAAAAGAAAACCTCCCTTTCCTTTTTTCTTAGCCTAAGATGATCAAGAAACCCAAGTTATAACCACCTCTTGAGTTACTCCTCTGGGTACTCCCATATGTACATGTCATACACATGCTAATAAATTTCTGTTTGTTTTTTTTCTTGTTAATCTGCTTTTGGTCAGTCTCATTTTCAGGGGCCCATCTGGAGAACCAAAGATGAGTCGAGGAAGAAGTTTTCTTCTTCCCCTCTAATTATTATAATCCCCACCCTGGAACTGTGTCTTGTACCTAGTAGGTGCTCAGATTATTTGTTCAATGGATTAAGACATCCTCTTCCACTAATGGACATATCACCTAAGGACAGTGCACTACATCTTTAGAGCATAGTTTTAATTGATATTTAATAGGTGCAAAGCCTTTCACAAGCACATTTAATCACCAAAAAGTCTCTGTCAGGTATTATTTACCTAATTAAAAAAAAAAAAGATACTGAGGCTCGAAATGAGTGAATAACTTTCTTGGTCCATTTATGCCTCACAGGTCTCCATTCATAAGCCCAATCTTCCTCTCACAACTGCTTTGCAGCTAGTAAGAGATCAATCTTAGACTAATATATAATTTGTTTCTTCACTTTCAACCATGAGGATGGCCTTTTGCTTTATATAGCTTTGCTGAAAACAAAAGTTAGAATCTGAACCACCTACTGGATTATAGGATGGGAAAAATTATTTTTCCTATTACCCTCCTAGATTCTCTCACTGGGGCCCTTTAAATTGGACTGATGAAAAACAGATTAAGAAAAGAAAAACAAATACAAGTTTATTAACATGTACATCGCAAATGTAACACATGGGAGTACCCAGAAATGAGAAACTCAAAGGTTTGGTTAGAACTTATGTTTATATAGCATCAAGCAAGAATACATTTTCAGAGAAGTGACAAGACAAAGGAAAAGAAACCTGAGTCTTTAGGGGTGGCAAATTGTAGGAAGGCAAATATATGAGAAACTAATAATAGATAAATGCTAGTTAGTAAAGTTTGTTATATAGCTTCCTCTGGCGCCTTCCCCAGGCTGGTATCAGTCTAAAGTTGTCCATGGTGATTAACTTTTTTCCTTCCTGATAGAAGGGAGGAGGGACATCTTTGTAAATTTATGTACTGCTGTTAGACAAATTGGGAGGGCAGAGAGCATTTCTTGTATCTACTTCATCTCCATTGCCTTCAGCTTGAGATTATCGTTATACAAAGTAGCATATTTTAGGGTAACATCATCTATCACCCTAAGGGTAAATAAGAGATTGATTGCTTTTAAATAAAAGGATCAACTATCAGAACAGAGAGGCTGCATGTACCAGGAACAAATGTGGTCCCAGCCATGATGGGTCATATATGTAAAGGTTCTCTCTTCTACTTCTGTTGTGTAGTTACATCATCTGAAGCACAGGCCCAAAATGGTGTTCAGAGGCCATGCCTCATTGTTGAAGTGACACAGGATCTGTCATTCATATCCACAGCAATTTCAAAGAGAAACCTTGTTTCAGTTTGATCTGTGGTTTCAACGCAAGGGAAAACTCCTACCCAGAAAGGTCTTATATTAGTCATCTATTGCTACATAACAAATTACTCCAAAATTTAGCAGTTCAGAACAAGCAACATTTATTGTGGGTCAGGAATCCAGAAACAGTTTGACTGAGTAGTTGTGGCTCAGGGTCTCTAATGGGGTTGCAGTCATCTTAAGGCTGGAGAATTTAATTCTAAGCTCACTTATATGGTTTTTGGCAAGACTTAGTTCCTCACTGACCATTGGCTAGAGACCTTGGTGCCTTGCTACATGGGTGATAGGATTTGGAACTATGTCCCTACCCAGATCTCATGTTGAATTATAATCCCCAATGCTGGAGGTGGAGACTGTAGGGATGTGATTGGATCACGGGGGCAGTTTCTCATGAGTGGTTTAGCACTATCCTCTTGGTACTGTCCAAGTGATAGTGAGTTATCCTGACACTTGGGGGTTTAAAAGTGTGTGATATCTCCCTCCACTTTCTCTTGCTCCTGCTGTTGTTAACAGTGGAAGGTATCCAAGTTACCAGTGGCAAATCTGTACAGGTCTGCAGCAACCTCAATTCTTGCCTCCCTAGAAGAAAGAATTTTACTAAGAGGCATAAGGTAGAAAAAGATACCAAGGCAAATTTCAGAGCAGGAGTGGAAATTTACTTAAAAAGGAAAGGAAAGTATGCTTGGAAGAGACCCAAGCAGGCAACTTGAAGAACAAGTGCAGTGTTTAACCTTGATCCTAGGACTTTATACGCTGGCCCCTTTCCCATGATTGTTCCTTAGTGTGGGCTGCCCGCATGCTCAGTGCCCTCCATACTCTTGGGAAGTGGGCATGCACAGTGTGTTTAGAAAGTTGTACACATGCCCATCTGAGGCTTTCTTCCCTTTTCCAGTGGTGTGCCCTCAGAAGGTCATACTCTGCCATTTTGTCTCTTAATGCACATGCCTGGGAAGTTGCATCTTCCTGGCACCTGCATTCAATTAACCCTTTAGTGCAACAGGTGTGGACCATCAGAAAATGGCCTCTTCCTGGCACCAGCTGCCAATTTATCATTTTCAGAGAGGCAACGTGATAACTGCCAAACCATCAACTGATATTCCCAGTGGGTGGGGGAAGAGCCCTCTCCTGACCGGCTCATGCTTATCTAACTACTTGTAACACTCTCGCTTTGTGATTTGCAAGCTCCCCCTTCACCTTCCACCATGATTGGAAGCTTCCAAAGGCCTCCCCAGAAGCAGATGCCACTATGCTTCCTGTACAGCCTACAGAACTATGAGCCAATTAAACCTCTTTTCTTTATCAATTACTCAGTCTCAGGTATTTCTTTATAGCAATGTGAGAATGGACTAATACAATGGGCATCTCCATACACCGCTTGTCCTCACATGACCACTGGCTTCCTTAAGAGCAAGTGTTCCAAAAGAGGTAGAGAAAAAGCCCAAGAAGGAAGCCATAGTCTTTTAAAACCTCATCTCTGAAGTGACGTACCAACACTTCTGCTGTATTCTATTTGTTATACTGAATAAATGTTATACAGTTTTGGAGGGAACTATACAAGGTTGTGAATACCAGTATGAACCCCAAATATCTGAGATCTCAGTCAATTTAGGAAGTTTATTTTGCCAAAGTTAAGGACATGCACCTATGACACAGCCTCAGGAGGTCCTGATGACATGTGCCCAAGGTGGTTGCGGAACAGCTTGGTTTTATACATTTTAGAGAAACATGAGACTTTAATCAATATATGTAAGATGTACATTGGTACAGTCCTAAAAGGTTGGATGACTCAAAGCAGGGAGGGGGCTTCAAGGTCATAGGTAGATAAAAGACAAATGGTTGCATTCTGTTGACTTTTTGATTAGCCTTTCCAAAGGAGGCAATCAGATATTCATTTATCTCAGTGAGCAGAGGGGTGACTTCGACTTCTGTCTGTCCTTTGTCCAGAAGGAAATCCCTTGTGAGGGACGTATTTAGTTTTTTTATCTTAGTAGCTATCTTTTTCAGGAATAGAGTGGGAGGCAGGTTTGCCCCAAGCAGTTCCCAGCTTGACTTTTCCCTTTGGCTTAGTGATTTTTGGGGTCCCAAGATTTATGTTCCTTTCATACCAAGATGTAGAGATCACTGGTGGTCATTCTGGGGGTGACCATCACAGATTCCTTCTCATCTTGAGGAGGTGGTAAAACTGTTTCTGTGAATTCCCATCATCAAGGTGGAAAGAGACAGTAAAGTCAACTATTGCAAAATCTCTGCCATATTCTGGAATTGGCTACTATTATTGGAAGCATGGTTAACATCTCTGTAAGCTGATAATGCATGTGATATTCAAAATGCATGATGTTTAAGGGATTAGTTGTGGTATTACATCTAAATATAAAATAGGAAACTACTTTATTAGCTTCCCTGATTACAAAGGCATGGTTACCTTGGTGGAGGACAGAATGGGCATGTGAAAGGGCAAAGGTCCAGTTAGTATGTATGTATGCATGTGTCCACATGCACACATATGTGTGAGTACTTCCATGATAAACATTTGACAGATATCTCATGGGATATTTGGCTGAGAACTAACATTTGAACTAAGATCTTCTCTCCCCCAGACCCACTGATATAAAACTCAGCTGCTATGCTCTTTTATGGTTCTTGTATGAACATCCAGTTTAATGTGTTGTAGCCTAAAATGTCCATGAGATACCAGATAACAATTTAGGCAATTTAGACAGCTCCTATGCCCTAGTTCATGCTTTATTCTTGCTTAAAATTCTGTATCCACTCCCAAATCAAGGGTTCCTTTTCTCTCTTTTGAAATCTTATTCATATGTCACCTTCACTATGATTTTTCTAGTTTTCCTAAAATCAAAACTAATTACCACTGCTTTTCAGTACTTATTCACACATCTATTATATATATTGGACTCCAATAGATGGCGCATTCATTGAGGGAGAGGAGGCAGCACATCTTGATTCTATAAATGACCCTGTGCATCCAGCAGACTCCTTGAACACAGCAAGTTCTTACACACATACAAAAAAGGCTGATCCTGAGAGCTTGTTCATTAACAAAGCTCCCTGTAGGGAAGAGAATGCAAGGTGGTGAAAATACTCAAGATATATGGTTGATTAGAATATATATCTTTCACATATAGTAACCAAATATTCAGTGACATTATAATACTCATGTCAAGTGACACTATCCGTATTTGTTTCACATTTGTCAATATCAGAACATTATTTTCCAATAAAAAAACTATTAGATACAGTACTCATCACACTTAAAATAAAGAGGAAAACTCAAGATTTACATTAGGTGTTTAATATACCCAAGAACTGCCAACTCACTAAAAATCTTTTAAATTTTATAAGAATTAAAAAGTAGTTGTCCTATAGCAAGTAATAAAAAGGAGTCATGTTCTGAATCTTTTGTCATAACAGGAGAATTATCTGGAACAAACAGATTCCAAATTCAATAGAAGTCCACAGATTTACTCCACATTTCTTGGGGGTAAACATACTATTTTTCTCTTCCATGTAATTTCCCCTCTGTTAGGTTACCTATCCAGCAGAAATCCTGAACTTCTGTAAGTAGTAGAGCAACAACACAAGAAAGGATTTTTAGTACTTGAGATAACAAATCCTGGCAATGTTTACCTATTCGCGTTATCTAGAGGATTGTTATTTACAGTTCCTTCTGTTTTGCAAAAGAAGAAGGAAAAATTAGCTGTCCCCCTCCCAGGACCTTGAAAGCAATGGACTTGTGTTTTCACAACAGTCAGGGACTTCACAGCAGTAAGAAGGACTTTCTTAAGTTGCCAGATGGCCCCCCAAGTAGCCATAGGTTTCCAAATGTGTGTACTATGGATTTAGTCTAAATCAGAAAAGTCGCAGCATGAGTGGGACTTTTTCTGAAATAGAGCATTTCTTTCTGCACTCTACGGAAAGGAATCAAAAAGGCTGAGAAACAAGATAGGGAACTGGGGACTACACTAATAAATTGGGTGTAAGATTGAGCCAGTGAATGCTAGGCACTGAACCATATGTTTAGCAAAGAAGATATAGGTGTTGCATCTATTTGAAGGAGAATACAACAGATGAGAATTGTAGAAATAAAACAAATTCTTTGGAAATTTTTCCCTAAAAAAATGCCTACAGGAGCTACAAATCAGCCTGGTGTAAGATGAATGAAACTAAAGTCCTAAGAGAAGACTGGATTCAAAACAGGAAATATCACTAAGGCGTGACTTTAAAAACATTCTCTCCTATATAATTCATAATCTCTTGAACATTGAAAAGAGCCAACTCTGAACTAGTGATAGCCTCTAGAGCAATTAAAATTCTTGAATAACTTAAATCCAGAAATTGTGAGCTGATGGAAATCAAAACCAACTACAAGAATACATTAAAAAATCTAATTAGAGAATGTTGCTGAATTATGTTATTGGGGCTCAGAAAATGATACTCCAAAAGCTCAGCCCTTTGGCATGCTAAACACTTTGAACTAAAATAGGAAAGCCTCAGAAATAAACCTCATAACTAAGGTCTCCCTCTGTCTTTCTCTCACCTCCCTGTCTCTCTGATCCTTTCTTTTCCCAAGCACAGGAAGAAACTGTCTGTGGAACCTCCTTTTCTGACAAAGAAAACTTTTCCAAAAGATATTCAATTGTCATAAGACCCCCTCTCTAGGACTCTAGGAATCTTATCAAATAACTACTGGAGAATAGAACAGACTAAAAATCATCACCATGCCCAGACAGACTTTTCTTCTGTTCTTCTGAGGGCCACTCTGAAAGACTGCCTGGGAGACTATCTGCATAAGACAACCTTTTCGTTCCCAGTGAAGTTCCATCCCTCGCCTTCTTGCTACCTCCCTGAGGGCTTGAGAACTTCCTCCCAGGCCACTGCTCTTTGGGTTCATCCATTTCCCCTAAAAATCATTTACTATCCCTCCAAAATTACCAACAGTGCCCCCCAACTTTTCTCTTCCTATGAAGAAGATATTTAAGCCTCAACCATATGGCCCATCTTTGAGTTTCATGTTTGCAGGACTCCCATTTCCATATGCACCTTAATACATTTGTATGCCTTTTTCTCCCATTAATCTGTCTACTGTCAGTCATTTCAACAAAACTTCAGTGGGTAGGGAGAAAGTTTTCTCTCAGCTTCTACAATATTATGTAAAGAATATTACAAGGATACAAGGAAGTAAGTTGAAATGAAAGGTTTTCAGTGTTATCTCTCCTAAATTAAAGGTTCTACTCCTCTAACCCACCACCTTATAAGACATAATAAAGCTCCAAGAACTCAACACCTTGATTCAAATAATATGTAGAAAGTATCTAATGTTTTTATTGGAAGGTAAATATGACCATGTGGACACATTGAAAAATCTCAGTTACAAAACTTCAGCCTCCGTAATACCAGCTTGTCCTTAACGTGCTCCTCTGGCCTATGACCCAGCCTCTTATTTCCTCATCTGTCATCCACCAATACTACTTTTCCCTCTACTTTCATCCCTATTTCATCTCTTTATCCTCAGATCCACTCACCTTTTGCAGAATTCCCTACCATTTCCTCTTCCTTTTCCTTCTTGGATCAAATTCCAATGCATCCTTTTATTTTTCTACAATACCATTTAACTAAAAATCACAGCCCTCAAGCAAATATCTTCTTGATAAGCTACTCCATCTTTCACAGCAAACAGATATAGATAAAAAAACTGTTCCATGCTATTTTCTTCCACCCTTGCTTGAAAACTCTTTCTCTTTGAAACACATCTTGTTTCATACCATCTTTCTCCCATCTGTATTGTTGTTGTTTCAGTGCTTCCAGATCTTTGTCACTGAGTAGTTTATTGCTAAAATCACCTAAGAGGATTACCCAAATGGACACTTAACAACTTAGTCTTATGGTCTTTTTAACCCTATAATTCCAACATCCCTCATAGTCACTTCATTTGAACCCCATTCTTTTCAAGCCTTGACTCTCATCTCCACCTTCAGCATATAACCTCAAATTCTCCTTAAATTGGAAAAAAGAATCAGGCCATTTTTTCCTTTCCTGCTCTCTCAAAAGATACCACACTCCACAGCTTCCTTTCATAGGCTTTCCCATTTATATGTGTTCTTAATGCCATGTCTTAGATACCCTTGTCATAGATACCCTTGTTCTCACTTTCACTGATCCCTAAAATTTTTCTACCACCAATCTCATGTATATTCGAAACTTCTCTAAAAACATTCCCTGGGGTTTGCTAGCTCACTAAGTTTCTGATCTTTTTCTCTTTTCTTTCATTGCTAAATTCCTTAAGGAGTCTCTTCTACTTTCTTAATGACTTTTTTTTTTAACCTCATAATCTAAGTATTATTCTTATCCCCTTTCTAAATCTACTCACTCAATTATCATAATTATCTTCCTAGAGATGAGGTCATGTGGTTCTTTCTGGCTCTTGCTTCTCCTTAAACTCTGCAGAATTTGATTAAGTTGGCTACATTCTTCTTGTATCTTTCTCTGTGAAACTGTAAGTCTTCAATTACCTTCCTATTATAATGACAGTTTCTTATTCTCTTGTACTACTTTACTTTCCTTATTTGTATTGCCTTTCTAAAGTTCTCATTCCCTTGGTATTCCAAGCTTTCAAAAATTTTATACTACTTGCTCCTGAATCCTAAAATCAGAGTGAAAGGTTACTATTAGATAATGTCTCCTAAATATTCTTCCAGCAGCTAAGGTACAAAATAATTAGAACAGAACTCATGAAGGGAGTTTCTCTTTCTAGCTATGAAGGATTAGCTGATGTCAGACAAAATCTCCAAATGAGAACAAGTACAAAAGGTATTTCAATACAAAAACGATTGTTTGAAGGAATTCAAGAACGAGAAGTTGAAGGATCATTATGCCAGAGAGAAGGGAAATATATTGTGATGTGGCTGCCATCACACATCATCCTCCTTTGATGTTTTGCAAAAACAAATGAAGCATGGTTGTCAGGATTCAAAAACAAAGCAACTGCTAAGAGGATTGTATTAGTCCATTTTTATGCAGCTGATAAAGACATACCCAAGACTGGACAATTTACAAAATAAAGAGGTTTAATGGTCTTACAGTTCCATGTGTCTGGGAAGGCCTCACAATCATGGCAGAAGGTGAAAGCCATGTCTCACACAGCGGCAGACAAGAGAAAAGAGCTTATGCAGGGAAACTCCCCTTTTTAAAACCATCAGATCTCATGAGACTTATTCACTATCATGATAACAGCACAGCAAAGACCTGCCCCCATGATTCAACTACCTCCCACCAGGTCCCTCCTACAACATGTGGGAATTCAAGATGAGATTTGGGTGAGGACACAGCCAAACCATATCATTCTGCCCCTGCCCCCTCCCAAATCTCATGTCCTCACATTTAAAACACAATCTTGCTTTCCCAACAGTCCCCCAAAGTCTTGACTCATTTTAGCATGAACTCAAAAGTCCATAGTCCAAAGTCTCATCCGAGACAAGGCAAGTCCCTTCTGCCTATGAGCCTGTAAAATCAAAAGCAAGTTAGTTACTTCCTAGATATAATGGGAGAACAGGCATTGAGTAAATACAGCCATTCCAAATGGGAGAAATTGGCCTAAACAAAGGGGCTACAGGCCCCATGCAAGTCCAAAATTCAGCAGGACAGCCAAATCTTAAAACTCCAAAATGATCTCTTTTTACTCCATGTCTCATACCCAAGTCATGCTGATGCAAGAGGTGAGCTCCCATGGCCTTGGGCAGCTCCACCCCTGTGGCTTTGCAGGGTGTAGCCCTCCTCCTGGCTGCTTTCATGGGCTGGCGTTGAGTGTCCATGGCTTTTCCAGGTGCAAGGTGCAAGCTGTCAGTGGATCTACCATTCTGGGGTCTGGAGGATGGTGGCCCTCTTCTTACAGATCCACTAGGCAGTGCCCCAGTAGGGACTGTGTGGGGGCTCTGACCCCACATGTCCCTTCTGCACTGCCCTAACAGAGGTTCTCCATGAGGGCCCCGCCCTTGCAGCAAACTTCTTTCTGGGCATCCAGGCATTTCCATACATTCTCTGAAATCTAGGCAGAGGTTCCCAAATCTCAATTCTTGACTTCTGTGTCACCGCAGGCTCAACACCACATGGAAGCTGCCGAGGCTTGGGGCTTCCACCCTCTGAAGCAACAGCCTGAGCTGTACCTTGGCCCCTTTTAGTCAAGGCTGGAGCAGCTGGGACGAAGGTACGAAGTCCTTAGACTGCACACAGCATGGGGACCCTGGGCCCAGCCCACAAAACCATTTTTTCCTCCTAAACCTCTGGGCCAGTGATGGGAGGGGCTGCTGCAAAGATTTCTGACATGTCCTGGAGATATTTTTCCCATTGTCTTGGGTGATTAACATTCAGCTCCTCATTACTTATGCAAATTTCTGCAGCCAGCTTGAATTTCTCCTCAGAAAATGGGATTTTCGTTTCTATCACATTGTTGGGCTGCAAATTTTCCAAACTTTTAGGTTCTGTTTCCTTTTTAAAACTAAATGCCTTAACAGCACCCAAGTCACCTCTTGAATGCCTTGCTGCTTAGAAACTTCTTCTGCCAGATACCCTAAATCATCTCTCTCAAGTTCAAAGTTCCACAAATCACTATGGCAAGGGCAAAATGCTGCCAGCCTCTTTGCTAAAACATAACAAGAGAGTTACCTTTGCTCCAGTTCCCAATAAGTTCCTCATCTCCATCTGAGACCACCTCAGCCTAGATTTCATTGTCCAAACCATTATCAGCATTTTGGTCAAAGCCATTCAACAAGTCTCTAGGGAGTTCCAAACTTTCCCACATTTTCCTGGCTTCTCCTGAGCCTTCCAAACTGTTCCAGCCTCTGCCTGTTACTCAGTTCCAAAGTCACTTCCATATTTTTGGATATCTTTTCAGCAGCACCCCACTCTACTGTTACCAAGTTACTGTATTAGTCTGTTTTCATGCTGCTGATAAAGACATACCTGAAACTGGGCAATTTACAAAAGAAAGAAGTTTAATGGACTTACAGTTCCATGTGGTTGGGAAGGCCTCACAATCATGGCAGAAGGTGAAAGGCACATCTCACATGGTGGCAGACAAGAGAAGAGAGTTTGTGCAGGGGAACTGCCCTTTTTAAAACAATCGAATCTCATGAGACTTATTCCCTATGTGATATTCTCAAGAAAAGCACAAGAAAGACCTGCCCTCATGATTCAAGTGCCTCTACCAGGCCTCTCAGACAAATTCAGGATGAGATTTGGGTGGGGACACAGCCAAATCATATCAAGGATGAAATCCAGAAGTCAAGACCACCATAGAAAAGGTGTTCTAGGTAAATGTGCCAGATTTTAGTTAATGGTCCAGAATGACTATACCTTAATAATAACAGTAAAGTGGAAATAGAGGAGTTTCAACTAGAACAAGGCAATCTTCCTAGCTTCATCTTTTATCAGAAGAAAATTAATTTTTCTCTGGAGGGAAATAATATTATCCTGAGCCTCTACAAATTTTCATACACAATGCTCCATATTAAACCAAACATTAAAAGTCAGGGCAAGAAACAGAACCAAATGACCAAAAAGCAAGAAAAATAGAGACAATTAGAGCCAGAAATGACTCAGAAATTGAAGTTACAATACATGGACATTAAAACTTTATAAATATGATTAAATCATTCAAGAAAATAGATGAAAAACAGAAATTTCTCCCCAGAGAGCTGAAATTTATTTTAAAAGAATCAGATAAAAATTCCACAATGGAAAGTATAACATGAAATTAAAAGCTATCTAAATGTAATCAACAGCAAATTAGCACAACAGAAGAATGGAGTAGTAAACTGCAAGGTGGTTGGTGGACAACATGCACATTGAAATACAGAGAGACAGTGTTAGAAATGAGAAATGCATATAAGAGATAGATGGAATGTGGGAAATGGCCTATCATATGTATAATTTGTGTTTCTAGATGACTGGAAAGAGAGAATGAGGTAGAAGAAATATTTGAAGAGATGCAAGTTAGTAAGTTTCTCAAACTTCATTAGCATAAAGTTCTATGAACCCAAACTGTAATTACAAAGAAAATCACACATAGGCATAAAATCATTAAAATGATGACAACAAAAGACAAAAAGAAAAAAATTTTAAGCATACAGAGAAAAAATTACATTTTCCTCCAAATGAACTGTCAGCCAGATTCTCAAGAGATACAATGGAACCCAGAAAATAGTAAAATGATATATTTGAAATGCTAATATAAAACTGCCAACTTTGAATTTTATACTCAGTGAAAATACTTTCAAAAATAAAGAGAATATAAAGATATTTTCAGGAAAACAAAAAGAACTTGATTGAATTCTTTAAAGAAATACTATGGGAAGAAAGAAGCAGAAAGAAGGAAAAGTTATCTGAGTTGTAATCATGTTAATGCAAGAAGGTATAAAGAGCCACCAGATAGGATAAATATGTGCATAAATTGTTCAAAACAATAGACTGTCTATGGGGTTTAAAATATATGGATAATTAAAATGCATAACCACAATAGGCCAAAGGAAAAATGGGGATATATGGAATTTTTAAAATTGTAAGATTCTTGGATTGCTCAGAAAGTGGTAAAAGATCTAACTTAGGTTATACTTAGATAAGTCAATGATGAGTTTGTAATCTCTAGGGTAAAAATTAAAAGAGTAATAAAATAATACAAAATTAATTGTTGAAATGAAATATTTAAAAATACTTGATTAAGTAAAAAAATAAAAAAGGTGGAAAGGTCAAGATCAAGGAATAAAAAGGGGAAGAGGAAAAGTAGTAAATAATACGTAAAAATGTAAATATATCACTAGTTAAGTTAAACAAAATTAAACCAAATGCTCAAAGTGAAATGCTAGGGTTGTCAAACTAAATTAAAAAGTGCATACAGACAGAAAAAGTCTTTGCTGCTTATAAAAGACATGCCTAAAATATAAGTGGATCAAAAGTTTTAAAGAAAACGGATGACAGAATTTATACTTAAAATATTACTAGAGATAAAGAGGAATAGGAACAGTGCAAATATGGAATGGTCAATTCAATAACATATAACAATCCCAAATAGGAATATATCTAATAACATAGCCTCAAAATATTGAAACAAACACTGAGAGAACAACAAGGAACTATAGACAATCCAAAAACAATAATTGGAGGTTTCAGCACACCTCTCTCAGTGGATGGAGCCAGCAAATTCAAATAAGAAATGATACTGTAGTTTTGGCCAATACAGCTTAAAAGCTTAACTTAATTGACATACATAGGTACAGGGTATCTACAAAAAAACCCCCACAGCTAACATCATACTTAATGGTGAAGGGATGGAAGCTTTCCTCTTAAGATCAAAAACAAGACAAGAATGTCCCTTCTCACTATTTCTTTTTCTTTTTTTTCTCTCTTTTTCTTTTTTTTTTTTGAGATGGTTTTGCTCTTGTTGCCCAGGCTGGAGTGCAATGACATGATCTCGGCTCACCACAATCTCTCTGCCTCCCAGGTTCAAGCGATTCTCCTGCCTCAGCCTCCAGAGTAGCTGGGATTACAGGCATGCAGCACCATGCCCAGCAAATTTTGTAATTTTAGTAGAGACAGGGGTTTCTCCATGTTGGTCAGGCTGGTCTCGAACCCCTGACCTCAGGTGATCCACCCACCTCGGCCTCCCAAAGTGCTGGGATTACAGGCGTGAGCTACCAGGCCAGGCTCACCATTTCTATTCAAAATTGTGACATTCTAGCAAGAACAATTATCCAAGAATAATAAATAAAATGTATCCAGATTGGAAAAGAAAGTTAACTATTTCTATTCACATATGACATGACCTTGTATGTGGAATAACTTAAGGAATCTACAAAAAAAATTAGAGCCAGTAAATAAGTTCAGCTAGGTTGCAGGATATAATATCCATATATAAAAATCAATTGTATTTATATACCAGCAATGAACAATCAAAAAATGAAACAAAAATTCCATTTAAATAGTATTAAAAAGAGTAAAATAGTAATAAATTTAACAAAAGAAGTATGAGTCTTATACCCCGAAAACTACAAAACATAATTGAAAGAAATTTAAAAGACCTAAAAAATGGAAAAACCCTATGTTCATGGATTAGAAGACTTAATATTACTTTTATTTTTTATATTGTCTCTGATTATAGGGTTCTAAGAATAAAAATATTTCAAAAAATACTAGTACACGATTGTTTAAAATCACAAAAAAGATGAAATACTGTTATACATTTTAAGAATGAAAATGTAAAATTTTATTAGAAATGCAGCTCTTAAAGATAAATTCTAGAAAAATTGTAAAAATTAAAAAAATTTAAAACATAGTATTGTTTAAATGACAATATTCCCAAAATTGATCTACTTATTTAATGCATTTCCTATCAAAATCCCAATGGCCTTTTTTTTGCAGTAATTGATAAGCTGATCTTAGAATGCATATGGAAATGCAAGAGACCACAGGTAACAAAAACAATCTTGAAAGGAGCAAAGTTGGAAGACAGATTTTAAAACTTACCTCAAAGCTACAGTGTAGAAAGAGAGACAGAGCAAGATGGCAGAACAGAAAGCTCCACCAATCATCTCCCTCCCCTACACCACCCCCACCAAGGACACCAAGTTAACAACTATCTACACAGAAAAAAACACCTTCATAGGAACCAAAAATCAGGTGAGCACTTACAGTACCTGGTTTTAACTTCATGTCGCTGAAGGAGGCACTGAAGAGATAGCAAAACCAATCCTGAATCCCCAGTGACACCCCTCCCTCATACCCTGCAGCGGCCGTGTGCTGCAGACCGTGTGTCTCTGGGTGCTGGGGAGGGAGAGCACAGCAATTGTAAGGCACTGAATTGAGTGCTATCCTGTTAGAGCAGAAAGGAAAACCAGACCAAACTCGACTGACACCTGCTCACAGAGGAAGCATTTAATCCAACCCTAGTCAGAGGGGAATCTTTTGCCACTGAGGGCCAAAGTGCTCTGAGTCAGTTGTGAGGCCCCTGTTCCAGGCCCTAGCTTTCAGAGGATATTTCTAGACACACCCTGAGCCAGAAGAGAACCCACTGCCTTGAAGGAATGATCCAGTCCTGGCAGTATTCATCACCTGCTAACTGAAGAGCCCTTGAGCCCTGAATAAAGAGCAGCAATACCCAGGTACTACATCATGGGCCTCGGTGAGCCTCTGAGAATTACTAGCTTCAGGTGAGACTCAGCACATTACCAGCTGTGGTGGCTACAGGGCAAAATTCCTTCTGCTTGAGAAAAGCAGAGGGAAAAGTAAAAGGAACTTTGCCTTGCACCTTAGGTACCAACACTGCCACAGGGGAATAGAGTACCAAGTGAGCTCTTGGGGTTCCCAATTCTAGGGCTTGACCCTTGGATGGCATTTCTGGATCTGCCCTGGGCCAGAGGAGAACCCACTGCCCTGAACAGTGAGTCCCAGGCCAGGCAGCATTTACCAGAAGCTGTAAAGGTTTTAGCTGACCTTCAAAACACTACTAATTTCTTTATGCCATCCAGGACGTGGTTAGAGCACCTCGTAAGAGCTCAGTAAATATTGAGTTGAATATATCTTGAACAATAAGCCACAGGACCCTCTTGGAAAAAAAAACTCCTTTGTAGCATTTGTGGATCTGCAAAACTCCCTTGAGTTTAAAGGCTCAAGTTATATTTGATGGCTTTGGTAAGGCAGGTGAAGGAGAATAAGCTTATGTTATCAGAGACAGTGACGTATTTATCATGTTTCATAGTATATTGATCAACTCAGTATCAGAGCCAGATGGCATGAAGTTTTCCATATGGATGAGGACCGGTATAAGAAACTAGCAAACTTATAAAGTTAAAAATTGTTGGGAGCAAGCCCCCCAAAATCTGGCCATAAACTGGCCCCAAGACTGGCCATAAACAGAATCTCTGCAGCACTGTGACATGCTCATAATGGCCCTAACGCCCAAGCTGGAAGGTTGTGGGTTTACGGGAATGAGGACAAGGAACACCTGGCCCACCCAGGGCACAAAACCACTTAAAGGCATTCTTAAGCCACAAACAATAGCATGAGCGATTTATGCCTTAAAGATATGTTCCTGCTGCAGTTAACTAGCCCAACCTATTTCTTTAATTTGGCCCATCCCTTCGTTTCCCATAAGGGACACTTTTAGTTAATTTAATAGCTATAGAAACAATGCTAATGACTGGTTTGCTGTTAATAAATATGTGAGTAAATCTCTGTTCGGGGCTCTCAGCTCTGAAGGCTGCGAGACCCCTGATTTCCCACTTCACACCTCTATATTTCTATGTGTGTATCTTTAATTCCTCTAGCGCTGCTGGGTTAGGGTCCCCCCAACTGAGCTGGTCTTGGCAAAAAATGATCGAGGAGGGACTTAAGTGATATCTACAATATTAATTCTCAAATATCTGAATCCCGAAGAACCATAGCTCTAAAAAAATGAGGGAGCCAATTCCAGAGAATATTTACTAGAGAATACCTGCAAAGTAAATACCAGACATAATAGATTTAACAAAGTTCTGACCCACTCACATAACTCAATGGCACAAAATAACAGTATTTAACTTGGAATAATGTTCAAGACACTTTTGATTTTGTTTAGCACGAATCATCTCTTATCTCTAAGGAGAGAAGCACAGATGTCCAGCTTATTAGCATAATAGAAGAATTGCTTCAAGATACATACAACATTGATGATTTTTAAAATTCTATTCAGCCTAGCATATTTTAAGTTGGAGTGGGATGAGAGGATTCTTTGCTAGCATTACATTTTTATTTATTTATGTTTTACTTCTTAGAATAAAAATTTTCAAACCTACAAAAGAGTAAAAAGCATAATGCAATGAATATCTATATAGATTTCACCTAGATTCACCAATTATTAATATTTTACTACCTTCTGTCATTAACATTGAACTTTGTTACAAGGATAAAACAACAACAAAAAATAAAGGTGAATTATGTGGCTATAAAAGCGAATTATGTGACAATGTCAACAACTCTGGAATATTCTGAAGACACATAATCATCAGTGATCCATGGAAGGGAAGGGCTTTCAGTTTACACATTTTTGAAAACATTCTGTAAACTGTCAGTTTTAAAAAATACAACCAAGGACATGTGCTGATATCTTCCTCCAGCTCTGTATAGATTCATACACAACTAATGATGTAGCACAGTGGGAAACAGACAAAATGAACACCAAAAAAACCCACACATACCACAATTATTTATTTATACTCTAGATTGTCCCACAAAGGATTTAAGGTTGTTTCAAAAAGACATGCTGTACAAAAGGATACAAATGAACACTTGAGGGGGTTGGTACAAAGGGAGAAAACCATAGATAATATTAGGATTGCAGGGCATAGGGTCTTATATAGTTGCAACAATATAGCTTCTTGCTTTCTGGTGACTAAACAGAGTCCAGAAGATTAAAAAAGCCAAGTTTTTTCTAGGTGACTGGATTGTTTGGGATGTATAAATCCAAGAGCAGTTTCTTCTGTGAGTCCTGAAAGAGAGGCTACTATGGGAAGCTGTGGAGGAAGTTTATGATAAGATGGGACCATGAGTTTCATTTGGTTTCTTCCAACTTACTTAGGCTCAGTCAATGGCCTAGTGCCCAGGTTTCATTTAGTAAAATCAGTTCCTTTACTGAATGGTTATTAGGCACTAAATAAAGCAATCCAAGTCTCTAGCTCTGATAATCTTGCAATCTGACTCTAAGGTAGCATTTAGAAAATCCAGAGCAGATACACAGACTAGGGTACATGAATGGATTGGGTTGGGGGCAGAAGGTAGGGGAAGATGGAGAGTTCATGAATTAGGTGCAAAGATTTTTCTTGGCAACATTTATTGTATGTCAAATTAGGTTGAAACATTATTATTATGTTGAAACATTCTAACTCTCCAAAGAGGAAGTGTGCAAGAAATGCTACCTTACCCAGTTAGGCAACGTATAATTTCTACTGTCTTCATAACAAGTCAAGTAGAATACTTGAGAGGAATGGAGGAAAACATACCTTGCTATTACAATTATTGCATCTATATTTGCATACAATGGGTATAGCTAAAGTTTAAAATTTTCTAAAGGAAAATATGACAACCTTTATTATATGTTGTGACTTTCATTATTAAATATGATGGGACAAAGAGATCTGGTTCACACGTTCTTCATGATGGTTACAGAAAGCCAAAGAAACTTCTAACACACATTGGTTCTCTCCTTTCTGAAATACCCTGCAGTCTGTGGATCTTTTTCATTAGAAGGTTTAGTCTAAAACTATAGACCTTTACTGAAAATTAGATTTACCACAATGCAAAAGCTTTATCTTAAAGTACACTACAATATCAGTTACCATATACATTTATTCATTTGATGAATGTTTGTGGAATGCCTATTATGGGCCAGTAACTATTCTAGGCCCTGGGAGTCAGTAGTAGACAAAATAGTCAAGAATACCACCTTATACTCAGGTTAGTGAAGAAAAACCATAAGCAAATACATGTCTGGTGATAAATGCTGTGAAGAAAAATAAAATGAACTAAAAGAGATGGATTGAGATGAGAAATGGGGGCACGGCTCTTTCATATAGCATGATTAAGGAAAGGCTTGCCTATAAGACGCATTTGAGCAGAGACATGAAGGAAGTGAGGGAGCAAGTCTTTTAGATATTTGGAAGAAAAGTGATGCAACAGAAGGAACAGTAACTTAAAAGTCCCCTGTGGCAGGAGCAAGCTTGGTCTGTTCGAGGAATAGCAAGGAGGTAATTGTGGCTCGTGCAGAAGGAGTAAAGGGGAGAATGGCATGAGCTGAGATCTGGTGGTATGCAGGGACGTGGCCAAGACTTTGATTTTATCCTAAGGGAAATAAGAGGCCTTTAGAGGGTTTGAACAAGGGAGTGGTATGATCTGACTTGTGTTTTAAGAGGGTCATTCTGGCTTCTGCAAGTGTAATACTAGACTGTAAAGGGCAAAGATGGAAGCAGGAAAACCAGTTAGGAGGAACCTATAACAATCTACATAACCTAGTGGCTTGAACCAGGGTAGTGTTAAATAGTGGTGGAAACATTAAGAAGTGGTAAGACCCTGGAAACTTTTTTAAGATAGACATATAGGATGTTAATTTTATGTAAGGTTTGAAAGATAGGAATCAAGCCAAGCTATTTGAAAGAATGGAGTTATCGTTTAATTACTATGGGGGAAGACTACTGCTGGAGAAGCAGATCTGGGGTTGGGGATGTAGATGGGGACATTTTAAGTTTGAGGTATATCAATTAGGGTTCCAAAGGGAAACAGATGGTACAGTCAAATTAGGTTAATTTGAGGAGAGGCATAATAATGGAACTATTTATAAATATACAAAGACAGGAAAAGCACAAGAGATAGTGCAATAGCCCCAGGCTAAAATATGTTGAACGTTTTACAACCCTAGGCCTGACAGGATAAGGAAAGAGACTAGGGCCCTGTGGTACTGTGCAAAGGGCTGAGGAAGGGGCTGAAACCCTTCTGAGGAATGCAGACAGTACTCAGCAATGCTGCTGGGATGGAATCAGGAATAAATACTCCAACCTCATCTCCTCCTTCCTGTTTGTTCTTCTATTAGTGTTCCCCATTGTCTAAACCCAACAGGAAGTCAGAAAACAAGCCCTTTAATGTAACCCAGAGTTCAGCCTTCCATGGCACAGAGCAGAGTAAAGAGGGGTATAGAATATATTGGGAAGGGCAAATGAAAGATATTCAATACATTGAGGAGAAGATGTTGAGTTGGTTAACAGACATGTCTTTTCAGGAGAAAGATGCCACACTCAATTTAGGAAGATTTTGAAGCCCTGTGCTCTGGGACTGGTTACATTGATAGGTAACGTTGAGTAGAAGCAGAATTCAGAAATAGTGTCTCTATCAAATACTATCATTGACTCTATAATTACTGATGTTTCTTGCTATATTAAGAAGTAAGTTATGGGATAATTGGCAGGTATGCTACATCCCAAAATTATGCAACTGGACTAAAACTGCCTGTGTTCTGTCCAGGAAGCTTCTAATGATATCACGCAAGAAAATATCTTATTTTGTAAGCCTTTGTGAAACTTCTTTTTTTTTTTTAGTCTGCTGACACATTTACAAAATTTCTTTGCCAAAAACAAATACAAACGTTGATGCTCTGTGGGTAGGTGGAATTTATTCAATGCTTTTGCAACACTTCTGGTTATGTTTCTTGGATTTAATGGAGCTCCATCCAAAACCCTGACTCATTGCTTTTTGTTTTTAAATAAACTGCATTTTTAGAACAGTTTTAGATTTAAAAAAAAAAACATAAAGATTGTATACAGAGTTCTCATAAACTCTGCACACAATTTCTTCTATTATTAACATCTTCCATTACTATGGTACATTTGTCACAATTAATGAATAAATATTGATACATTATTATTAACTGAAGTCCTTACTTGATTCAGATTTCCTTAGTTATTACCTGATGTGGTTTTTTTCTGTTTTACTTTACCATTCGGGACACCACATTATATTTAATCATCACATCTCCTTAGGCTTCTGTTGGCTACTATGTTTTTTCAGACTTTCTGTGTTCTTGATACTCTTCACAGTTTAGAGGAGAACTGGTCAAATATTTTGTAGAGTGTATCTTAATTGGGATTTGTCTGATGTTTTTCATGATCAGACTGGGACTGTAGGATTTCGAGAAGAAGACCTCACCCATAAAGTGTCAATCTCATCATGTCATACCAAGTGTATATAATATTATCAGCATGACCTATCACTCTTGATACTGACCTGGATCACTTGGCTGAGGTATTGTTATATTTCTCCACTGTACATTTACTCTTTTATTTCCCCTTTTCCATACTGCAACTTTGGAAGGAAGTCAATCAATGTGCACAGTCCACGCTTAAGAAGTGGGAAATCATGCTCCACCTCCTTGAGGGCAGAGTATCTACATAATTTATTTGGAATTCTTCTGCACAGATTTGTTTATTCTCCCACACTTATATATTTATTCAATGATTTGTTTATAACAGTATGGACTCACAGATATTGATCTTGTACTTTGGGTTATAATCCAATACTACTATATTTCATTGCTTGAATTGCTCCCATTGTGGCCACTGGGAGCTCTTTCAGTTGGCTCCTGTGCCCTATAACATACATTGTGGTTTGATTTTGTTGTTGTTGTTGCTTAGCACTTCCTTGATTTCTAGCACTACAAGATGCTTCAGGCTCGTCTTGTATATTTCCTGCCTCAGTCCTAGAATCCGGAATTTCCCCCAAGAAGCCCTGGGTCCTTTTATTGGAGAATAATATTAGAAAACAAGATCGAGGCAACAGGTGAGCTTGTTGCTACTGGGGTGTTGTTGCTCCTAGGTTCTCTCGGCTGATAGAGGGAGAAGAGATATGTGTGTATACTAACCCATGCATATACACATATCTATGAATATTTCTGTATGTAACCATATGTATCTATATAAACCTAAATATGAGTTCATACTGTTGTCTCTGACTCTAATCTATTACCACATGAATCACTCTAGCCTTTGCCTGATGCTTATCTATGAACTCTCACTCCAGCAGTGAGATACCTGGCTCCCACTTTCTGTCATTCATTTACTTAATTGTTCAATTCCAGTATACATATATAGCAGTACTAGAATTGTTAATTCACATTTACAATTTATCAACAAGAATACAGGCTTATATACAGTTTTGTTTGCCTTTAGTTTTATAGACCGTTTATTTCCAAAGTTACTTTGGTCAACACCCTATTCCCCCACTGACTTCATTCATGTCATTTTTTAATATTTGTAATACATTCATTTTTTTAAGGAAAAATGGTTGTTTTATTCATTTGTACTTATACCAGCCAAAGTAGTACTAATGTCATTATGATGCAGCAAATACAAGACCTCTTTCTGCAAATATTAGCATAACCAACAGAATGGGGGCTATAGTAAAACAGAGCCAAAAAGGGCTGAGGAAATAAATGTAGTATGTTACAGCTTAACCCTTCACCTCAATAGAGTTTTTAAAAAAATAAGTAAAGCCTCCCAAACCCCAAAAATAGGAATATACCTTCATCACACCAATTTGTACTTTTATTTCTTATTATTGAGGTTAGATTGTAAACCCTAAAGATATCCAAACTAGTATTATATCTACTTATCTATAGCCAGAGACAGCTTCTATCATGTTGTCCTTAGCAGCCAAGGTTATTAAAATGTCTTTTCTCCAGGAAGATTCAATAGGAATAAAGAAAGAAACCTCTCTGATTAGGCTCCAATCATACCCCACCCTCCATCAGATTGACTGGATAGGCATAATGGAAACCAGAACACGTGGTTTCCAACCAAGAAAAATCCTATGAGGGAGGGGAGGCAAGGAGAGGTAGGATTCAGCCAGTGTCCACACTGAAATTGAGTAATATCAATTTCACTCATCTTCAGGTATCTTCAAGTTGCATGTTCATGGAGTAGTTTAGGAATAAATCTATGGCTTGTGGAGTACTAAAATACCTAGTGGTCTGCTGTATTACATTATGGCTTTCCCCAGCAGTTTCCAAGGCAACCTCCAAGTCACTGGCAGGAGAATTTGGCTGGAACTGCATGCAGGACTGCAGAGATTCGTCTCCACAGTTATAGAAGGGACTGTTCCAGGCCTGATTGTTCCAGGACTGGGTGCACCAGGAGGGGTTGCTCCAGGAATGGATGTTCCGGGTGTGGTTGCTCCAGGTT
Source organism: Gorilla gorilla gorilla (assembly GCF_029281585.2). Taxonomy (NCBI): domain Eukaryota; kingdom Metazoa; phylum Chordata; class Mammalia; order Primates; family Hominidae; genus Gorilla; species Gorilla gorilla. The sequence continues at coordinate 53,787,196 of NC_073247.2, forward strand.
GAATTGCTCCAGGTCTGGTTGCTCCACATTGGAAGGTTTCCAGTCATGTTCACCAGGCATCCCTTGTGGTAGGAAGAGCGGAGGCTGGGGTAGGTAGGTGCTGAGGCCTTCTGAGTCACACCACTGCTATTCTTTGGCCAGTTGTTTTTCTGTCACCTCTTAGATTTCATTCTCTGGTTCTGGAACCAGGTCTTAACCTGTTTGTAGCTAAGGTTCAGGATGTTGGAAAGTTCTTGCATCTGCTGGAGGCTGAGGTATTTCTGTCTCTGAAATCTATCATTGAGTACACACAGCTGGGTGGAACAGAACACAGTTCTGGTCTTCTGTTTCTTGACCAGGACCTTGTCTTCCTTTTTTGTGGTGCTCTTCTCTGCAGAAGTGGGTTTTTTGCCTTTAGGACTGGTAGAAGAATCAGGGCTGTCCTGAATAAGCAGATCCATGGAGGAAGGAAGAGGAGAGACAGTCTCTGTGTGAGGCATCTCAGCAGAAGACATTTGCAGGGATGGATAGTTTTCTTCAGGCCCACAAGTCACCGGCGTAGGTGAAGATAGTTTACAGTTGGATGCTTCAGAACAAGGCAGGTTTTGGGCATAGGCTGGATTCACGATCATGTTATTATTGGGGAATAGGAGGGAAAAAATTAAGAGCTGGACTGTAAAAAAAAGGCTAAGGCAGCTTTAAGACTTTTTTCTGGAAGATCTTAGAGAAATATGACTTCCAGAAGTGAAAGTATCAAGAAGCTGGGGTGAAGTGAGTCACCCCCACAATAACAGGAGGCAACCAGCTCAGTCCAGCCTATATTTGTAATACACTTAGATGATTTTGTCACATTCCTCATTCCATCCCGGGATGCTCCTAATTCCTAAATGATTGTTTAGTTCGTATACATTAAGTATACAGTTAGTTTGTATACATTGTGTTTAGACATACTGCACAGTGCCATGTTATTACAATTACAGTATTGTAGAGAATATTTTCACCATCCTAAAACACAAACACGAAAACCTTGTGCATTGTCTTTTGAACCTTACATTCCTTCCCACAAACCCTGGATACCACTGATGTTTTTATTGTCACTACAGGTTTGTTCTTCCTAGGATGTCATATAATTAGAATGCTACAGTAATTTGCCTTTTCATACTGGCTTGTTTCACCTAACAATATGTGTTTAAAATTCATCCATGTCTTTTTATGACTTCATAGCTCATTTCTTTTTTAAAATTTTTGTTTTGCTTTGTTTTTCGAGATGGGGTCTCAATCTGTCACCCAGGCTGGAGTGCAGTGCCATGATCATAGCTCACTGCATCTTCCAGCTCCTGGCCTCAAGCAATTCTCTTGCCTTAGCCTCCCAAGTACCTTGGACTACAGCATGCACCAACCACCCTGCCCAGTTTCATTTCTTTGTATCCCTAAATAATATTCCATTGTATAGATGTCCCCCAGTTTGTTTATCCATTCTGCTATTGAAGAATTTCTTAGTTGCTTTGAGTTTTTGATAATTATGAATAAAACTGACATAAATAATATTGTGCAAGTTTTTTGTTTTTGTTTTGTCACAGGGTCTAACTCTATTGCCAAGGCTGGAGTGCCATGGTGCAGTCACAGCTCACCACAGCCTCAACCTCCTGGGGTCAGGTGATCCTCCTGCCTCAGCCTCCAAAGTAGCTGAGACTACAGGCGTGTGCCACCATCCCCAGCTAATTTTTTTTGTATTTTTTGTAGAGATTGGATTTTGCCATGTTGCCCAAGATGGTCTCCTGGCTTCAAACAATCTGCCTGCCTTGGCCTCCCAAAGTGCTGGGATTACAGACATAAGCAACTGCACATGGCCTATACAAGTTTTTGCATAGACATAGGTTTTCAAATTAATTGGGGAAATTTTTAGGAGCATGATTGTTCCATTGTATGGTAAAATATGTTTAGCTTTGAAAAAAACTGTCAAACTATTTTCAAAGTGGCTGTACCATTTTGCATTCCTGCCAGCAGTGAATGAGAGTTCCTGTGTCCCACATCCTAGTCAGAATTGGAATTGTCAGTTTTTTAGATTTTACCATTTCAGTAGGTGTGTAGTGGTATCTCACTGTTGTTTTAATTTGTAATTTCCTGATGACAAATAATGTTGAACATCTTCTTGTATATTTATTTGCCATTTGCATGTCTTCTTTGATGAGATGTCTGTTCAGCTCTATTTTTTTAAAATTAGGTGGATGTTTTAGGTGTTATTTATAAATTTTGGGTACAAGTCATTTATCAGATAATTTTTTTGAAAATATTTTCTCCCAGACCATGGCTTGCCTTTTCATTCTCTAACATAGTCTTTCACAGAGCAAATTTTTTTCATTTTAACAAAATCCAACATCAATTTCTTTTTTTTCATGGATCATGCTTTTGGTATTGTATCTAAAAATTCATCATCATCCTAAGGTCACTTATATTTCTTCCTATGTTTTCTTCTAGGAGTTTTATAGTTTTGCCACTTTCATTTAGGTCTATAATCCATATTGAGTTCATTTTTCTGAAAGGTGTAAGGTCTATGAGTAGGTTTCTCCCCCCATGGTGGGGACATCCAATTGTTCTGGCACCATTTGTTTAAAACAATATTCTTTCTTCATTAAATTGCCTTTGCTTCTTTGTCAAAAATCAACTGACTATATTAATATTGGTCTGTATATGGGCTGTCAATTCTGTTCCATTGAGCAGTGTGTCTATTCTTTCACTTACACTATGCTTTCTTGATTATTGTAGTTTTATATTAAGACTTGAAATCAGGTAGCGAGAGTGTTGCAACTTGTTCTTTTTCTTCATTATCATGTTGGATATTCTAGATCTTTTGCTTTTTATATAAACTTTACAATCAGTTTATAGATATTTCAAAATAATTTGCTAGGAATTTATTGATATTGCATTGCATCTGTGGATCAAGTTGGGAAGAATTTATATCTTAATAATATTGAGTTTTCCAATCAATAAAAATTAAAATATCTTTCCATTTATTTAGATCTTTTCTTTTATCAGAGTTTTATAATTTTCCACATATAGATCCTGTATCTATTTGTTAAATTTGTACCTATTTCAATTTTTGGTGCTATTTTAATTTCAAATTCCAGTTGTTCTTTGCTGATATATAAGAAAGTAATTGACTTTTGGATATTAAGCTTGTATTTCAGGACCATGCTATACCCTCTTGTTAATTGCAGAATGTTAATTCTTTGGAATAATCTGCACAATCCAGTCATCTGTGAACAAAGACAGTGTTATTGCTTCCTTCTAAATCTATATACCTTTTTTCTTTTTCTTCCTTCCTTCCTTTCTTTCTTCCCTCTCCCCCTCCTCCTCTATTTCTTATTCTCTCTTTCATTTTTTGTCTTACCACACAAGTCAGGATTTCCAGTGTGATGTAAAATAGGAGTGGTGAAAGATCACATTCCCACTTTGTTCTGAATCTTGCATGAAAAGTGTCTACCTTCTTATTATTACATTTGATGTTAGCTGTAGGTTTTTATAGGTATTCTTTTAACCAAGCTGAAAAAAAATTGCCTCTATTCCTAGTTTGCTAAGTGATATTTGGATTTTGTAAAATAATTTATTTGCATCAATTGACAGAATCATGTGAATTTTCTTCTTTAGTTCATTGAAATGGTAAAATGCATTCATTTAATTTCAAATGTTTAACAAGTCTTCCATACTTGAAGTAAATCCTACTTGGTCATGGTGTATAATTCTTTTTATACATTTTTGGGTTTTTTTTTTTGCTAATATTTTACTGATAATGTTTAATCTATATTCATAGAAGATATTGGTCTTTAGTTTTTTTTTCTCATAATGTCCTTTGGAATTAGGTTTTTTTTATTAGGGTAATATTGGTTTCATAGAATGATTTTGGAAGTGTAAACTTTGTTTTTATTTTCTGGAGGACATTATGGAGAATTGGTATCATTTCTTCTTAAATGTTTAGAGGAATTTACCAGTGAAACTATCTAGGCATGGCTTTTTCTTTTGGGTGGAGATTATTCATTATTGATTCAATGTCTTCATTAGGGCTATTCAAGTTATTTGTTTCTTCTTGTGTGAGCTTTAGTAGTTTTTGTCTAAGAATTGGTTTATTTCATGTGAATTATCAGGCTTGCGGGTGCAGAGTTGTTCATAGTACTCCTTTTATTTTCCTTTTACTATCCACAGGCTCAGTAGTGATGACCTAAATGTATTACTGATATTGGTAATTACTGTTTTTTTTTCTTTTATTATTGGTCAGCCTGTATAGAAGTTTATAAATTCTATTGATTTTTCTAAGAAACATCTTTTAGGTTTGTTGATATTTTTCTATTGTTTTCTTGATTTTAGTTTCATTGGTTTCTGCTCTAATTTTTGTTATTTTTTTCTTCTGCAAGATTGCTTGAGGCATACATTTCTCTTCTATCTCTAATTTTCTAGTATGAAATGTTGTGTTGCTGAGTTTACAGTTTCTTTCTAATATATGCATTTAATGGTATATATGTCCCACTAAGCACTACCTTCACCACATTTCATATATTTTGATAAGTATTTTTAAGTTTTCATTTAATTAAAATATTTTTAATTTCTCATGAGACTTCTTCTTTGATTTATGTGTTATTTAGAAGTGTGTGGTTTTATTTCCAAATATTTTGAGGTTACCAGCTATCCTGTTATTGATTTTTAGTTTAATTCCATTGTGCTTGGAGATATACATTGTATTATACCATTTTAAATTTGATAAAGTGTGTTATGTGGTCCAGAATATGCTTTATCTAGGCAAATAGTCCATGTAAGCTTGAGAATGAATGTTCACTTCAATCACTGCACTTGGATTGAATGTTCTATAAATGCCAAATCGATCAAATTGATTGATAGTGCTATTCAGCACTATCCTTATTGATCTATCCTCGCTGATTTTTTACTTTCTTAATGTATCAATTACTGAAATTGAAGTGTTGAAATTTCCAACTATAATAGTGAACTTTTTCATTTTTCCTTTTAGTACTATCAGTTTTTGCCTCACCTATTTTGGCACTTAGCTGTTAGGTGCATACATAATAAAGATTGTTATGTCTTCTTGGGAATTTGCCCCTTTATCATGAAATAATGCTTCTCTTTATCCATGATAATTTTCCTTGTTCTGAAACTGCTTTGCCTGAGATTAATATAGCTACTCCAGCTTTCATTTTATTAATGTTAATATAACATATTTTTCTTCATCCCTTTACTTGTAACCTGTTTTATTCATGATGTTATAGCAGATTTTTTGGAAACAATAAAGAGTTGGGTCTTTTGTATCCCAACCTCTTTATTTTAATTGATATATTTAGACCATTCATATTTTAAATGATTATTGATATAGTTGGTGCAATGTGCTAAATATCTGTGTCCCTCCCAAATTTATATGTTGAAATAATAATCCACAATGTGATGGGATTAGGAGGTGGGGTGTTTGTGAGATGATAAGATCATGAGGGTGGAGCCCTTATGAATGGAATCAGTGTGCTTATAAAAGGGATCCCAGAGAGCTCTCTCACCCTCTTTCCACCATGTGGGGGTACAGGAAGACAACAATCTGCAACCCAGAAGAGGGCTCTCACCAGAACCTGACCATGCTAGCACCCTGATCTCAGACTTCCAATGTCTCTGGAATAAGTATATGTACATATGTATCCCTTATAAGAGAACCTTGAGAAACAAATTTCTGTTGTTTATAGGCCACCCAGTTTATGGTACTTTGCTATAGTAGTCTGAACTGACTAAGACAGTGATATTGGCAGTAACTCCCTAGGTTCACTTGTCTCTCTGTGTGGCAGGTGGGCTTGCGGCCTTAATTCTCTGATTGGTTCGAGACAATTCATTAATTTTCAGTTTGCTGGGCTTTTTTATCATTGTAAGGATGGGAGTAATGACTTAGAGAATCTTTATATGTTGAGCTAAAACCAGAAATCTGGTTTATTGCTTTTTGTTCTGGCATTCCATCAAATAAAAACTTCACCACTAAGCCAGATGGAAAACTAGTCTCTGTCTGTGAAAGTCATTAACATCACACACACCAAAGCCTCTAAAGGCTCCATAAACCAAACATTTTAAGAAACCAGTGGTATAGACTAAAGAATAAACCCATTCTTGAAAGTATTATCTACATATGATGAGCCAAAGTGGTTTCTGCCTCAAGATAAGTTTTAATCCTTGGACTGAACTGAAGTTCACAAAATGAATTCATCCAATAGCTTAGGGCTTGGATCTAGAATTTTCTATCAGTGGCATTGTTCAAGTTTACTTATTCTCTCTATGCCTAAATTTCTAACTATAAAATGGGGAGACTAATAATTATTTTGTATAGTTTTATGAATATTAAATAATATATTTAAGAGTGCAAAGTACTCAAGAATTTGTCTCCCACTCTTTAATTCTTAAGTATTACAAAAATTAATATAGTAGATATGTAACTCCACATTTTATATAAGTGTTTGAAAATAATAGGAATGGCCAGGTGCAGCAACTCATGCCTGTAATCCCAGCACTTGGGGAAGCCAAGGCGGGAGGATTGCTTGAGCCCAGGAGTTCAAGACCAGCCTTGGTAGCAAAGTGAGACCCCAGTCTCTACAAAAAAGTTAAAAAATTATCCAGGCTTGGTGGCACAAGCTTATAGTCCCAGCTACTCAGGAGGCTGAGGTGGGAGAATCACTTAAACCCAGGAGGTTGAGGCTGCGGTTGTTCATGCCACTGCATTCCAGCCTGTGCAATAGAGTGAGACATTGTATCAAACAAAGAAAAGAAAATAATAGGAATGCAGCCAATGTCAGCCAATAACGCCCAAGATGCTTTATGAAATCTGGAATCCCTTATAAGAAAAACCATAACCAAGAAAATAACAAAAAAAAAGGCTCTCCTGTAATACAAGCCATATCTGTTATGGACTCAACGTTTGTGTCCCTTCAAAATTCATATGTTAAAGCCCTAACCCCCAATGTCATGGTATTTAGAGGTGGGACCTTTGGGAGATAATTATGTTCAAATGATGTTATGAGGCTGAGGGCCCCATGATGGGATTAGTGCCCTTATAAGAGCAGGAAAAGAGACCAGACCTCTTTCTGTCTTAGTGAGGACACTGAGAAGATGGCTGTCTGCAATCCAGAGAGTACTTACAAGGGGACCAAATCAACTGTCATTTTGATCATGTACTTCCGAGTCCCCAGAACTGTGAGAAATAAATTCTTGTTGTTTAAGCCACCCAGTTCGTGGTGTTTTGTTATGGCAGCTTTAGTTGACTAGGATAATCAAACCACTCCTTGTCTGAAAACCTTTTAAAGACAGACAACCTGATGGAAAAATAGGCAAAACACTTGAAGAGGAAGTTTGAAAAGAAAGGATATCCAAATGGCCAGTGTGTGAATATATGAATACAAGGGGACTTTTAAAAGTTTGTGAAAATGGAATTAAAAGATAAAAATAAAAATAAAAATACATACATTTTATTTCTCAACATAACTTCCATCAAGTTCAAGACACTTTTGTAAATGATAATACCAGTCCCTTATTCTATCCATAAAGAACTGAGGGTCCTGGGAATTTAATCATGTCAATAGTCTTTTGTAGATTATTAACTGAAGAAAAGTGGGTGCCCTTTAAAGATATTTTAAGATTAGATAACAATAAGAAGTCAGAAGGAGCCAAATCAGTATTGTAAGGTGTATTAGGCATACACCTTACAATACTGATTTCCCATCGAAACTCTCACAAAAATTGTCCTTGTTTGATGAGAGGACTGAGCAGCATTGCCATGGTGCAAAAGGAGTCTTTGGTGAAACTTTCCTGGGCATTTTTCTGCTACAGCTTTGGCCAGCTGTCTCAAAACATCCTCATAAGTAGATGTCATAATTCTTTGGCCCTCCAGAAAGTCAACAAGCATAATACTTTGAGCATCCCCCAAACTATTGTCATGACCTTTGCTTTTGACTGGTCTGCTTTTGCTTTAATAGGACCACTTCCACCTCTTAGTTGCCACTGCTTTGATTGTGCTTTGTCTTCAGGATCATACTGGTAAAGCCATGTTTCATTTCCTGTTACAGTTGTTCAAAGAAATGCTTCAGGATCTTGATCCCACTTGTTTAAAATTTCCATTGAGGCTGGGTGTGGTGGCTCATGCCTGTAATCCCAGCACCTTGGGAGGCCAAGGTAGGAGGATTGCTTGAAGCCAGGAGTTTGGGACCAGCCTGGGGAAGCTCTACAAAAAAAAAAAAAAAAAAAAGACACAAAAAAAATTAGTTGGGCACAGCAGCATGTACCTGTAGTCCCAGCTACTCAGGAGGCTGAGGTGCAAGGATCACCTGAGCCCAGGAGGCTGAGGCTGTGGTAAGCTGTAATCTCACCGCTGCACTCCAACCAGAGTGACAGAGTGAGACCCTGTCTCAAAAAAAAAAAAAAAATCCATTGAAATTCTGCTCTTATATACAGCTAATATGGGCACAACAGTTTTGGCACCTGTCAAGTGGAAAATTTCCTCAACTTTAATTTTTTAGTCAGAATTGTGTAAGCTGGACCAATGGAGATATCTATGGTATTGGCTTTCATCTGTGCTATTAATTCTCGGTCCCTCAATCCTCTTCAATTAGGGCACGAACAAGATAAATTTTTTACTAGCAAATTGATGTGGATGAGCTGCCACTGCAGACTTCATCTTCAACATCATCTCGTTCCTTATTAAAATGAGTTATCCATGGTAAACTGCTGATTTTTTTGCAGCATTGCCCCCATAAACTTTTTGTAAAGCATCAATGATTTCATCACTCTTCCAATCAAACTTCATCATAAATTTGATGTTGGTTCTTGCTTCAGTTTTAGCAGAATTCATGTTGCTCTGATAGGGGCTCTTTTCAAAGTAATGTCTTATCTTTCTTAGTGCCTCAAACTAGATCCTGTTCAGACATGTTTTAACAAGTTAGTATGAGTTTATTTTGGTGCAAAAATCTTTTGAAATTCATGCATAGTTTTTTCATAATACACATTTTCCATGAACTTTTTGAAAACCATTCATATGTGCTCAATGTCATCAAGCAAGTGCAAATTCAAACTTCCAATAGGTAATATCAAGAATTGGCAAGGATGTAGAGCAATTGAAACTTTCATATGCTGCCAGCAGGGGTATAATTTGTGAGAATTTCTTTGGAAAACTCTTTTGCAGTATTTATTAAAGTTTAATATATGCATGCTAATGACCCAGAAAGCCCACTGCTAGGCATAGAGCCAACAGGAATTTGTATACATGTTCACCAAAACATGTATAAGAATGTTCATAACAGCACTGTTCATTATAGCCCAAACATGGAAACTATAGAATTCCCATCAATGGTAAAATGGATAAACAAATTCTATTAAATTTACACAATAAATATTATACAGCAACAGGAATGAATGAATTATACACAACTATATGCAACAATAAGGATGACTCTCATATCCATAATATTAAGTTAAATAAGTCACACAAAAGAATACAATATATTATTTCATTGGTATAAATTTCAAAAGCAGGCAAAAAATAGGTGTTAGGAGTTAGGTTTGCAGTTACTATTGGGGAAATGAAGTATTGAAAGGACAGGGCACAAGGTGCGGGGCTGCTTTTGAAATGCTGGTAATGCTCTAGTTCTTGGATCTGGATACTGGTTATATAAATGTTCTCATGTTGTCAAAATTCATTGATCTGCATACTTATAATTTGTGCCCTTTTCTCTACATATGCTATACTTCAATAAAAACATTCAAAAAAATTTAGTAAATTACTAGGTTCTCAGAATGCTGCCCACACATCTCAATTGAGCATTTCGGGGAATCTATGTGTGATCCCTGCCATGTCTCCAGCACATCATCCTTCAACACTCACCCCATGTCAGTCATTTCTTGCTCCAGCTGTATTTCACTTCTTGAATGTTCCAAATTTATAAATGCTGTTCCTTGCCTTTGACTCTTTTTTTTTTTTTTGTAAAGCAAACCAGGATTATACTGGGGCTGTTGGGGTGAAAATGGGGAGAGAGTAGAAATAAACCAGTCTTACAGAAAAACAACCACAACCCATCTTCGAGGTCCTAGCTTAAGTATCACCTAATCTTCAAAACCTTCCTTCAATCTTTACATGGAGATGAACCCATCTTTTCCGGGCCACCAGAATTTTGAATATGTCTCTACTGCAGCTCTTATATTGCTATATTTTAAATGCTTCCTTACCTGTATTTTCCTTGTAACTGTGAACTTAAGGTGACAATAATGCCTTATTCATTTCTGTATTTCATGTTTAGAGAGTACCTGTTTCATGCTAAGCACAATGCTATATTTGATGAAAGAATAGATACTTAAGTGTATGAATGAATTATCAAGTCATGGAATATTAGCTCTGAAAAGCACCTTGGCAATCCAATTCATTGATTTCACTGTTCCCAGAAAACATGGAATTATCCATAGTCACATAGCTAGTTATTAGGAGATAGGACTGGAACCTAGTCTATTCTCTGGTACTGTTTATTTCCGTAAATTTTTTAGAATTTTATTTTAAAGTAATATTTGACTTACAAAGAAGTTGTAAAAATAGCCCAGAGAGCTCCCATACACCCTTCACTCAGCTCTCCCTAATGTTAACATCTTATATAACCATAGTACAATGATTAAAACTAGGAAATTAACAGTGACACAACTCTATTAACTTATAGATTTTATTTGAATTTTACCAACTTTTCCACTAAAGTCCTTTTCCTGTTCCAGGATCCAATCCAGAATCCCATATTGGATTAACCTTTCAAGATTCTTTCATTTCCTCAAATCTGAGAGAGTTCCTGTCTTTCTTTGTTATTTATGACCTTGACATTTTTGAAGAATACTGGAAAGTAGAAAAGTCACTACTGAAGAGTACATTTTGTAGAATGTCCCTCAATATGGGTTTGTGTGATATTTCTCATGATTTTATTGAGGTTATGCATTTGGCAGTATGGAGTACCATAGAGTTGTTGTTCTCTTTTTTGTGTATCTTATCAGGGCACACATGAGGTCAATATATCTTATAACTAGTGATGGTCACCTTGATCACTTGGTTGTGTGTCTGTAGCATTTTTCCTCCGTGAGGCTACTATTTTTCTCTTTGTAATTAATAAATATCTTAGAGGAACTATTTCAAGACTGTGCATGCCCAAATGTGGTAGTTGTTGCCTCCAGAATCTAAAAAGGCTGATTTCCAATGTATTTCCCAGAGACTCTATATTAACATCTATAATAGACAGCTCACTGCTAAGCAATAATCTCTTTGTCTAGTCCACATATCTGGGAGCGCCTTTAGAGCAGGTTATGTCTTTCTCTGTCTATTGCTGTGGCTTACTTAGCATGGTCCTTAGTTTATTGAAGCTACTTTCTAGCTGTATGACCATGTGCCTCACCAACAACTACATTTGGGCATGCTGTTTAGCCCCATTGGCCAACATACCCACAAGGCTGCCAGTTTCAAGTGTGTTTTCTAGAGCAAGAAAGGGCTTTGCAGCATATGCAGGTTGATATATTAGCTTCACTGTTACTGGGGCCTTTTGAGCCAGCAAACTTAAGGGTATTTGAAAATGTCAGTGGCAAATAGGGATTGTATATGGAATCACTAAAAATCTCCCCTAGGATTACTGTGAGAGTTAAAGGAGTTAATGCATTTGAAGTGCTTAGAAAATGGACTGGCACAAAGCACCAAATCAATACATATTAGCTTTTATTTATTATTATTGAAAGTGCTCTTTACAATCTTGTTGAATGAATGGATGAATCAATGACTAAGAGCAAGACAAAAACTAGAAAGCAAAGGAAAAGGGCCTCATTCTTGGGTGATGTCTAGTAACTACACCAACTAAGTTTTATAGTGCTGCATGGACTTGAAAATATTGGTTCTCAATTATACAAATAGTTCAGTCGTGTACCAGTGATTCCTAACTAGCAACAATATATGATGCATTATCAGTAATATACATTTATACATGGTGATGATTAGGTTGCTATTGTTTTAAAATTTCAGAAAAAAACTATACTTAGTAATGCTTTCTCATTACTGAAGGGTTCTACTTACTCTGTAGAAAGAACTCTCTCCAACCCACTGTTCCAGAGAATTGCTAGACAGCAGACAACAGCAGAAGCTAATTAGAGTGTCAAGACCAGGAAGACTTTTGGAGCAGTGGTCTCTAAAGTGGGATGCTTATACTCAAGGGTGATACACTTGGAGAGAATACACTTGGAGGAGGGAAGTGTATTAGTCCATTTTCATGATGTTGTGAAGAAATACTCAAGACTGGGTAATTTATAAAGGAAAGAGGCTTAATTGACTCACAGTTCCACAGGGCTGGGGAGGCCTCAGGAAACTTACAATCATGGTGGAAAGGGAAGCAAACATGTCCTTCTTCACATGGCTGCAGGAAAGAGAAGGGCCAAGCAAATGGGGGACCCCTTATAAAACTGTCAGATCTCATCAGAACTCACTCACTATCACAAGAACAGCATGAGGGTAATTGCCCCTACAATTCAATTACCTCCCACTGGGTCCCTCCCACAACATGTAGGGATTATGGGAACTACAATTCATTATGAGAATTGGATGGGGACAGAGCCAAACCATATCAGGAAGAAATATTAGAATTTCAAGTTATATTGATGTATGAATTAAAAAGCAGAAAGCTCTACCATTATTTACTATAAGGCATCCTTATTTGATCTACAAATCTAGAGTCATGGGTCACTCATGGTTCAGTGCCTCTCTCATCAGATTGCATAATGTAGCATGTTACAATAGATTGCTGTTTACATCTACACAGTTAAGAAAATTAATGGCTCATATAATCTGGTTTTAGCTAAACAAACCTTCATAAAGTGGTTAAGGGTCTAGAAATTATTCCTGCCAGATGGATGGATGGATGGATGGGTGGATGAATGGATAGACAGATAGACAGACAGACAGACAGACAGATTCATCAAACACGATTTTAAGGTAACACTAATAATGTAAGCTCAAGCAAACAAAAATAAAAAGGCAGGGCCAAAACTTCTACTCCTAGTACAAACTCTTCTTTGGACAGTAAATGAGATTTTAAAAAAACAAACAATGAGGATTTACTCAGACTTGCCCAGAAGCTAATGAACTTGTAAGATTAACAATGAGATTATTTGAAATATGAATTCACATATACAATTATTAACAATAAACATCTCCCAAAGTGTCTATTTTATATTATAGCCCTTGTGAAGGATGATTTCAACCATGGCAATAACTAAAACCAAAGACATAATTGAACTAAACCTTGAGCTCAGTTCTGAATCACTGTATTATAATATTATCCTGAAATTTCAGAATTATTCAAATTTGTAATGAAATTCCCTAACTCTAGGAGTGTCTAGAGAGACTCATTATGCATAAATGCATTCAATTTAGCAAATTTAGAAACAGTTTAAACATTAAAAAATAGAGAAATGGACAGTAAATTATAGTATTACCATATAACAGAATATTACGCAGATATTTAAAATCACAGTTCTTAATACCTATGTATCTATGTTGAAATACACTTACCACATTTGTAAACAAGCAAATTTAGCAGTATAAAAATGTTAATATTATAGCTATAAAATTTCTTACAGACAAATAATATTAAAAACAAAAAACAGTTTATTTGGAAATTAAAGGATTATGGATCATTTTCTTTATTATTATTGTCATTGTTATGGTTACACTGTGCATGGTTTAAGACAGAAAAACAAGTAAAAATCATGAAATTAAAAGGAAATTGAACTGTATCATGAACCTAATCTGTCAGCTTTATAAAATGTGCTGCTGCTGAAAATAGAGTATATTCAACAATCATAGAGTTATATAAATGCACAGGTTTATCCTTCAGTTACTAATTCCCCAAGGGTAGCATCTCCCTTACAGAATGTTTTTCACAGATCCTCTTTTTGTTTCCAAGTGGAAGTGAACCATTTCTTCCATTACTCTGAAATCCTTAATTTTCCCAACAGGAAATTTCCTGGGGCTATTCTTTTCTTAATTTTTCTCCTTTCCTTCAGTTGTCCCTGTTCAGTCTCTCAGTCTCCTTTGCAGCCATTCTTCCTTTGTCCATTCCATAAAATCACTGCTCCCTGGGGTCCTGTTCTTGACAGTCTTCTCTTTTCACTCAATACCCATCCTAGGCAAACCCATTAATTTCTGTGGATTCATTCACCATGTGGTTGTATGCTAATGACTTTTAAATCTGTTCCTCCAGACCTCTATATATTTCATCTGGTTGCCTTACAGGTTACTCCAGTGTAATAGGTCTAAAGCTGCATTCATTTATCACTGTGCCTATCTCTTCCACCCTTCTCCCTCCATCCTCTGCATTGCTTATTTGTGTGAAAGGTGACATTACCCCTGCCCCCAGCCATCACAGATTACCAGTTTTACTTAAGTTTCCAAATCTAATCAGTCACTAAGACAAGACAAATGTACCTCCATGATATATCCTGAATCTATATTCCTGTCTATGTACTCCCCACCATTACCTATGTTACTATAGTAATATAAGTATGCGTAACTTCTGTTATAGTAAGCCATATCTTAACTAGTGCCTCTACCTTCATACCTTTCCCACTCCAAACCAGTTTCCAAACTTTAGCCAGAGTAATCTTTGCAAATGCAAATCCTTACATATCATATTCAACCACACAATGCTCAAATGACTCCCTACAACCTACAGAATAGAGTTTAAACAGCTCAGCCTAAGAAGAATGTCAGCCCTACTTCAATTTTTAATCAGCCTCCTCTCATACCATCCCTTGTTGTACTGCAGGCTCCAGCCATTTTGAAATATGAGAAACCCACACATTTTCCTATGGCTGGGCAGCACAAGTCCTCTGCCCGGGTGCCCTTCCATACAGCCATTTACTCGGGAAATCCTTACCTACTACAGGGCCACCCCACCTCATCCTCAAAGCCATTCCTTATTTCTCAGTTTGGGTTGGCTGCCTCTCCTCTGTGGTCCCACAGTATCTTACTTTTATCCTTATGTTTATCACAACAAACACATCCATTTATTTGTCTGGACTTTTCCCACTAGATGGCAAGTACCTGGAGAGTAGGGAGTGTGTCATTTCTTGTTGCCAGTGCATCCCAGAACTTAGCTCAGAGACTTAGAGACAGACAAACAAGAGACTAGTGGTTATGGAATTGGGGAGTCTCTCCTTTCCCTGAGGGTTTCTGAGAGATGAGTAACTTTTCTGCACTCTGCCCTTTTCCCTATGAAAGCAACAAGGAGGACTAGCTACATGCAAATTTGAGAGGTAACTCTTCTGTTCCCACATATCTCCCCTCACACTTTCCTGTCCTAAGCACCCAGGTCTTGCATGTTCTCTGATTCCTCCAGCCCATGGTGATCTGCTCTAGTCTGGCTATCACATTAAAAAACATCCGAGGCCAGGCGTGGTGGCTCACGCCTGTAATCCCAGCACTTTGGGAGTCCGAGGTGGGTGGATCACGAGGTCAGGAGATCGAGACCATCCTGGCTAACATGGTGAAACCCTGACTCTACTAAAAAAAAGACAAAAAAAAAATTAGCTGGGTGTGGTGGCAGGCACCTGTAGTCCCAGGTACTTGGGAGGCTGAGGCAGGAGAATGGTGTGAACCAGGGAGGCGGAGCTTGCAGTGAGCCGAGATCGCACCACTGCACTCCAGCCTGGGCGACAGAGCGAGACTCCGTCTCAAAAAAAAAACAAAAAAACAAAAAACAAAAACAAACAAAAAAAAATCTGGGAGCATCTATGATATACTGATACAATATTGATTTCCAGGAGAAGTTGTGTTTTGATTGGTAACAATGTTTGATTTAGAAGAATGAATCCTAAATAATAGTAGTATTTCAAAATTTTTGACAATTATGTGTTGAGAAGGGCATGGTTGAAAACACTGCTCTAAATTCTTGTGACATTTTCAATCAAGAGGTTGAGTCCTTTCCCTTGAATCTGGGTGGACATGTGAACGCTTACAGAGTGATGCAATGTTTCTTCTAAGCCTGAGTCATAAAAAGTCATGCAACTTACAACAGGTTCTTTAAACACTCAGTCTCTAGACATCCCTCTTAGGATGTTTCCTCTTGGATCCAACTGCCATGGTGTAAGAAGCTCAAGCCCATGGAGAGGCCATGTGTAGTGTTCCAGTTGATAGCTTCAGATGAGCTAGGCTTTGAGTCATCCCAGCCCAGATGTCAGGTATGTGAGTGAAGAAGCTTCCAAATTATTCCATCCCTAGCCATTCAGTTCATCCCTAGTCATTCAAATATTTCCATTGGAGGCTCTGTGTATGGTGTGGCACAGACAAACCATCCCTACTCTGTCCCATATGAACCCCTGACCCACAGATTTCTGTGAGCATAACAAATTTTGTTGCTTAACATCACTTAGTTTGGGGTGGTTTGTCACATAGCAACAGCGGAGATGGGGAATTACGGGGCAGGAGGCAGATCTCTATGCCTCTCATATCGTACCACAAACATCAAATCTGACCCCATAGAACAGTGGATTTCTAAGATCCCACAGAGTACCAAGGGAAGAAATGCATTTCAAGAGCTATGGAGGTAAATTTTAGCTAACACTGAGAAATTGGCTCTTTAGCAAGCTAGGGGATGGGGGTGGGGGCAAAGGCTTATGTGTAGGTTTTCCCAATATTCATGGTGCAAATACTCTGCCCTAATCAATTTCAGGCTACCAACATTTGCAAAATTCCAGAAAATTTACAAATCAGCACTCATGAGCCAAAATAGATAGGCTCCAACACAACACTGGGACCATGACACTCTGGTGACTCAGTTGCCCCTTTCATACTCCTCAGCTTACCCTTAACCATTCCATGATATCTGAAAAGAACCATATTGGATACCTGGGATACCTGGAAATCTGTGGTTCTTCATAATAGTAGGAAACCAGAAATTAAAAGGAATAAGATATAATGGGTTGGCCTTGGGTTCATTTTTCTGCCAACTATGTCACCATCTTAATTTAACAAACTATACTCCATGAACTTCTGGAACTTCATCCAGAAAATATTTAATAAAAAGTAAGTCAGACATGGCGGTGGGCACCTCTAGTCCCCAGCTACTCAGGAGGCTGAGGCAGGAGACCTCATCTCTAAAACAAACAAATAAAAACAAGCAAACAAGCACTTAAAAAAAAGAGTACTGTCCTGGCAAGGGCCCTTTATTGTAGCCATCAATCAGGTTCTAGCTGTTTTAAATAGAAAAAAAGATATAGATGTTTAAGGAGTTTTCAGAATCTCCAGAAAGACCAGGGAACCAGGTTTGAATGCTACAAAATGAGAAACAACAATAGCCAGGAGACACACCTAATCAAATTACAGGATTCCCTTAGCAGAAACTTCATTAGTATCTTGCCTGCCACAAATTTGTATGATACCAGAGCTGAATCAGGAGAATCAAATGCCTCCACTTCAGATAA
Source organism: Gorilla gorilla gorilla (assembly GCF_029281585.2). Lineage (NCBI taxonomy): Eukaryota > Metazoa > Chordata > Mammalia > Primates > Hominidae > Gorilla > Gorilla gorilla. The sequence continues at coordinate 53,804,680 of NC_073247.2, forward strand.
AACTGAGCTCAAATCCTGGAAACTAGACTTACCAGCACTGTCTTTAAATAATTTATACAATGTATTGAGTATCTTTTGCATATATTAAATGGGGACAACCTTTTATCAGACATATCTTTTGGACTTCCTCAAATTTTCTTCTCTTCACTTGTCTCTTGATCTCATCTACTGGCTTCACTTCAGCTGCCTTTGTAGCCAACTGTGGCAGCCATGGAGGTACACTGCTCTGATCTCCCTTTGAGAAAGAACTTGCTGATGGGCCTCAAGGAACGCAGTTAGGTGACACTGTCCAAGTGTTAGCACTCCAGCTTTCGAGCTGAGACCATGCTCTTCCTTGGAGGCCCTTAGCCAATGTCTGAGCATGGCAGGCAAGGCCCTGGCTATTTTGAGGATTGGCTGAGACTTTGTCAGATCTGCACCAGTTCCTGGCTCTCCCTCCCCCTTATCTTATTCCTCCCACTTGCCTTTCACAGGTGTCAGTTCTACATTATGGTCTGAAGGCTTTCTCTGCCTGATCCTTTTTTTCACTTCATTCATTAGGAATTGTGCCTCCAATAAACCTCATGCACTCCTAATTCCATTTCAGCATCTGCTTCCTGAAAGACTCAGTTGATCTACTGACCAACTTTATGAAGCTGATAAATCACATTTTTGTAGTTTGGCTCCTTCAGCCACTTCCATACTCCAGTGAAGTACCACACCAGAAGGAGTAGAATCTGGCATCCAGAGCACCTACTACAAGGGCTTGATGAAACAACCTGGAGGAATGAAGGAGTTAAATCCTGCTGACCCTCAGGGCAAATGTTAACCAATGGGAGACAGAAGACTAAGTCAGGCAAATATATTTCCTCTCCTTTTCTCCCTCTGAAGCAATCTTCTAAAACATGGTTTCTCCATACAGCTTGTGCAAAGATACCCCCCATATATGACTGGGTGGACATGCTGAGCAGTCAGTCAGCTGTGTCTCTTCAAGGCTTGTGATGAAACAGTGGCCAGTGAAGTAATAACTCTCTTTGCTTGTTTCCTAGCCTTTCCTGTCTGTTGGACATTTCCCTCACTCTCACTGCCCTGAGAACACCTCTTCCAAATGAAGCATTAGCCCCTTAATCCTTGCTCAATGCTCTGTTTTCTAGGGAACCCAGCTAATAAAAATACTCTCTGTATTACAGAGTTGTTAAGAAGGTTAAATTAGATAACATTCCTAGTATAGGCCTGGAATGCAAGAGGTACTCAATAATATCTAGCTTAATATTTGTTTGGCTGTCCTCCAGGCAGGAGGATAGGAGCTAGAATGAGAGAGTGAGGGCTTTGGAGTCCACATAGAATGCACAAGCAGTGATTCCAGCTTCTCTCTGCCCTGTCTGTTCTGAAACACTGTGAGTTGCATCACTGCATGGCAAACTAAAGTCCAGGGCTTTAAACCCCTGTGAAAACAAGACTTCTCCATGTGGGGACCCTGTGATGGGACACACACAGTCATCTGCAGTATTAGAGGGTGGGGGAATTTTCTTTCTGAGCCAGAAAATTAGCTTCTTTATTGATTACCTTGTGCAGTTGGAGTAGAATACTTCTATACGTGGAAATGCTCTATGAATCCCTATATTGTATCTATAAACCATACACAGTTTGTGGGATGCCACATGTGCATTTAGGAGAAATGATCCAAAGTTAGCATTTATTCTAGTTCAAGCACTAGGAAACCAAAGATCAATGTGCTTTTTAGAACAGAAGGCTTGACTACTAAGGGTATATGCTATCTGCATCTGTTTCTAATTGGCATGTGTGATTCAGTTGCATGAGAGTAGATAGCTGAGGAAAGACTAGAGCAGTTCGTCTCTCCCAGACACTATATAGATTTGCCTCCCCTGGGGTTAATTTCTGTCTTGTCTCAGGACTATGGAGCACTCAGTGAGAGGTGACTGCAGAAATAATAGGTGAAAGCAGCAAGTGAACAGGCTACTACATTATCTCTGTGCATTTGTGAAGCACTCATTGTAGAAAGATAAGTTGGGGCCACTTTTTATTAGTTTGTTCCCACCAGCAATTTAGGTAGAAAGCAACTGTTAGAAAAAGAATCAAATAGTTCCCACTGTCGTACCTGTTCAAAAGACAGAAAGGTTAGCTCTATGTTTCTCAAAATGAAATCTACGGACCCCCTGTATTAGAATCCCTGGGGTGGTCCAGATGATCCCTTTCAAACAAGCACCGTGGGTGATTCTGATGAGTACTAAATTTAAAAGCCTTTGATTTGATTGAACTAAATGATTATCCAGTCCAACTTTTTACATGCAGTTCTCAGGAGGAGAAAAAGCACTAAATGAGAAAGCTTCCTGATGGACAAAGCTCTCTCTCTCCTCCTGGGGAGGTGAAATGTAACAGAGGTCCCTGCTGTGACTCCCTCCAGAACAACTTGTAACTGGCCTTTTCTTAAGTGCAGACAGGCTGGGCTCCAGATTGCAGGCATTTTAGTGCCTTACCAATGGGAAACTGAGTTGAAATATACTTAGTTTATCAAGAGAAGGCAATATTGATGTAGTTTGCAATCTGACCAAGTTAATTGTTGATGTGCCTAGTATAGCAATGGTTTCCAGGCATACTCTACTGCCTACTATACCAACTTACCATGGGTAATAAAATAAACGAGTAGTAAATAAACGTACTAATAGTTGTATGTCATCTTATTACATGTGTAGATTCATACAACACAATCATAATGAAGATAGAGAACTGCTTCATTACCATAAAGACTTTCCTAGTACCACATTCACACCCAGCCCCCTTTCCTCCACTATCTCTAAACCCTGGCAACTATTAGTTCTCTATCTCTATAATTTTGTCATTTTTAGAATGTTCTTTAAATGGAATCATACAGTATGTGATCTTTTGAGATAACTTTTTTTCACTCAGCATAATGCCCCTGGGAGCCATCTAAGTTATTGCATTATCAATATTTCATTTCTTCTTATTCCTGAGTACTATTCCATAGTATGATATAATATAGTATGTTTAACCATTCACCCATTTTTATTGTTTCCAGTTTTTGGTAATAACAAATAAAAGTGCTATGAACATTCATGTACAGGTTTTTGTGTGGACATAAATTTTCATTTATCTGAAATAAATGTTTGTAGGCCACATGAATATCTTATCTTTGAGAAGTGCCTGTATGTGTCCTTTGCCCGCTTTTTAATGAGGTCGTTTGTTTTTTTTCTTGTAATATCCAGGATCTACAAGGAACTTAAACAAAATTACAAGATGGATAGATTGTAAAAATTTTCTCCCACTCTCTAGGTTGCCTGTTCATTCTGATGATAGTTTCTTTTGCTGTACAGAAGCTCTTTAATTAGACCCCATTTGTCAATTTTTGCTTTTGTTGCATTTGCTTTTGGTGATTTCATCATGAAATCTTTGCCCATGCCTATGTCCTGAATGAAACTGCCTAGATTTTCTTCTAGGGTTTTTATAGTTTTGGGTTTTACATTTAAGTCTTTAATCCATCTTGAGTTAATTTTTGTTTAAGGTGTAAGGAAAGGGTCCAGTTTCAATTTTCTGCATATGGCTGGCCCACTCTCCCAGCAATATTTATTAAATAAGAAATCCTTTCCCCTGTTGCTTGTTTTTGTGAGGTTTGTTGAAGATCAGTTGGTTGTAGATGTGCAGTCTTATTTCTGAGTTTTCTGTTCTGTTCCATTTGTCTATGCGACTGTTTTTGTACCAATACCATGCAGTTTTGGTTACTTAGCCTTGTGATATAGTTTAAAGTCAGATAGTGTGATGACTCCAATGCTAAGCAAAAAGAACAAAGCTGGAGGCATCATGCTACCCAACTTCGAAAAGATCATCTTTCCTCCATTGAATTGCCTTTGTACCCTTGTCAAAAATCAGTTGGCCATACTTCTATAGAGCAGTTCTGGGCTCTCTATTCTGTTCCAGTGATCTATGTATCTATTCCTCCACCTGTACAACACTAATACCAATTGCTCTTTGTATCTATCTCTACACCAGTATCATACTAATATATAGCTAGAGTGTTCACACATAAATCCTCTAGCTATAAATCCGGCCTAAATGTTAGGTAGAGCACTTTCTCATAGTTTGTTCTTCAAGATGATGTTGGCTATACTTGAGCCTGTGGCTCTCCATGTAAGTCTTGGAACAAGCTTAAATATGTCTACAAAAACTTGCTGGGCTTTTGATAGGAATTGCATTAAAACCTGTAGATCAATTTGAGGAAAATTACCATCTCTACTATGTTGAATCTTCCAAACTATGACCATGTTATACCTTTCCATTTAAGCCATCTTTGATTTCTGTCATCAGCCTTTTGTAATTTTCAGTATATAGATGATTGACATATTTTGTTAAGTTTATACCTGAGTATTTCACTTTGTTTAGATTGATTATAGATGGTATTGTGTTTATAATTTTGGTTTTCACATGTTCACTTTTAGATGTACAAATATAATTAATTGTTACATGTTGATCTTGTATCCTGAAAAATTGTTAAATCTATTTTCTAGTTCTAGGAGTACTTTTGTAGATTTTTGGCATTTTCTATGTAAACAAGCATGTGATCTGCAAATAGGATAGTTTTATTTCCTCCTTTACAATCTGTATGCCTTTTATTTTATTGTCTCTCCTATTGCTCCTGCCAGAACTTCCAGTACTACACTGAATAACAGCAGTGTGACTGGACATCTTTGCCTTGTTTCTCATCTTAGAAGAAATAATTTAGTCCTTTATTCTTTTTCTTATTAGTTCACTTTTTAAGAAAAACTTTTGTTTGTTTGTTTGTTTGTTTTTGTTTTGTTTTGTTTTTTCCCTGAGACAGAGTCTCGCTCTGTTGCCCAGGCTGGAGTGCAGTGGTGCAATCTCAGCTCACCGCAGCCTCCACAACAAAGTTGAAAAGATAGTACAGAGAGGTACATCCTTCCTTCAGTTTTCTCCATTGGTGTTATCCTACTTAACTATAGTACAATATTAAAACTAGGAAATTGACATTGGTACAATGTGAATATATAGCTCTATGCCATTTTGTCATATGTGTAGATTGATATAACCACTTCAATTAAGATACAGAAGTAATCCATTGCTACAATGATCTCCCTCTTTCTACCCATATATAATCACTCTTCCCCCTCCACTTCCTCCTCCCATGCTTAACCCCTGGAAACTTCTCCTCTTTTCTATATCTCTATAATTATGTTATTTCAAGAATGTTACATAAATGGTATCATATAATGTATAGTGCTTTGAGATTTAGCCTTTTACTCTTAAGTGTCATTTTAGTTGTGCATTTTTTTTGGTAGATTTTGTTGTCAAGCTCAGGAAGTCCCCCTCTATTCCTACTTTGTGAGAGTTCTTATCATGAGTGAGTGCTGGATTTTGTCAAATGCTTTATCTGCATCAATGAGTAGGATCATGTGATTTTTTTTAGCTTGTTAATATGGTGGATTACATTGATTTTCAAATATTGAGCCAGCCTTGCATTCCTGGAATGAGCCTTTCTTGGTTATGGTGTATAATTCTTTTTATATATTGCTGAGATCAATAGATTTGACTAGAGTAAAGCAGTTATTACGTAAAAGTTGTCTGTCTTGCCAGGCTTCTTTTTTCTGTCCATTTAGCTAGAGGGAAAAAAGGCTTTACTTAGGACTTTTTCTTTTCTATGCCAGTTGGTGTTTCTGGGTTGCTAGCTTCTCCAATACTCATTCTGGGGTCTACAAAGGAAAAAACAAAACCCAGGGAACTAATTGCCATGTTGTTCCTGAGACCTGAAAGTCTGTTTGGTCTTTCTCTTTCCATGTTTCAGAGTCTTCTTATGTTTGTTTTATCCATAATGTCCAAGGTTTTTAGCTGTACTTAGCCATAGAAATAGGGAAAAGTACATCTATTCCATCTTCCTAGAAGGAGTATATAATACATTACTTTGAAAAATATTTTACTTTAAAATAGTTTTAGACTTAGAAAAATATGCAACAATAGTACAAATAGTTATCATGTACCTACACATAGTTTCCCATCCTATTAAAATTTTATATCATTATGGTACATTTACCACAATTAATTTACCAATATTGATACATTATTATTAACTAAAGTTGGCACATTATTCAGGTTTCCTCAATTTTTCAATTCCAAAATTTCCTCAAATTTTGCCCAATGTCCTTTTTTTGTTCCTATTCAATACACCATATCACATCTAGTCAACATATTTCCTTAGACTCCTCTTACTGTGAAAGTTTCTCAGTCTTTGTTTTCAATGACCTTGACAGTTGTATGGAGGGCTAAACAGATATTTTGTAGAATGTACCCCAAGACATCTTAGTATTTTTCTGATTTTTTTATCATTATACTGGGATTGTAGGTTTTTCAGAAGAATGCTGCAAAGATAAAAGTGCCAGTCTCATCATATCATATCAAGGGCACATGCTGTCAAAGTGAATTATCGCTGATGATGCTAATCTTGATCTTCTGGCTGAAGTAGTGTTTGTCATATTTTTCCACTGTAAAATTACCCTGTTTCCCCTCTCATATGGTAATCTTTGGAAGGAAGTCACTATGCACATCCCACACCTAAAAGTAGGGAGTTATATCTACTTCACTAAGGGCAGAGTATTTACATACAGAGTATCTTCTGTGTGAGAGATTTATTTATTCTTCCCCATTTGTTTGTTTATTTAATCGTTTATATCATAATGGACCCAGGGATACTTGTTTTATGCTTTGGTCTATAATTTAACAGTATTTTATTTCCTTTATTGCTCAAACTGGTCCAGCTTTTGCCATTAAGAATTCTTTCAGTTGCTCCTGTATCTCATTGATATACTCCCATCGTTGTGTGTGTGTTTGTTAACACTTCCTTACTTTCTGTCACTATAAGATGCTCCAGGCTCATCTTGTGTATTTCCTGCCCCAGTCCTAGAAACAGCCATTTTTCCAAGGAATACTGGTTCTTTTGGTTGGAGAATGGTATTAGAAACCAAGATCTTTGTTCTAAGTGTGCTTGTTGATATTGGGGTGTTGTTTTTCTAGATGCTCTCACTGACAGAATAAGGAAATGTATGTGTGTATACCAACCCATATGTATACAGACACATAAAACAATGGAACATAATAGAGAGCCCAGAAATAAGCCCATACATATATGGTCAACTAATTTTCAACAAGGGTGCCAAGAGTACACAAAGTAGAAAGGACAGTTTCTTCAACAAATAGTGTTGAAAAAACTGGATCTCCTCAGGCAGAATAATGAAATTGGATCTTTATCTTAGACTATACACAAAATGAACTCAGAATGGACTAATGACTTAAACATAATACCTGAAACCACAAACTCCTAGAAGGAAACATAGGGGAAAAGCTCCTTGACATTAGTCTTGACAATAGTTTTTTGAATATGATTCCAAAAACACAAGCAACAAAAGCAAAAATAGACACATGGAATTACATCAAATTAAAAAAACTTCAGCACAGCAGAGTAAATAATCAACAAAATAAAGAGAAAATCTATAGACTGAGAGTATATATTTACAAACCATACATCTGGAAAGAGGTTAATATCCAAAATATATAAGAAATTCAAAGAACTCAATAGTAAGAAAACAAATAATCTGATTTTGAAATGGGCAAAGAACTCTGTCTTAGTTCATTTTGTGCTGCTATAATAATACCACAGACTACTTTATAATGAACAGAACTTTGCTAGGAAGTCCAAGATTGAGGCCAGCATGTGGTGAGGCCCTTCTTGCTGTATCATCCCATGGTGGAGGAGCAGAGAGGGTAAGAGAGAGAGAGCAAGAGGGTGCCAAATTTATCCTTTTTAAGGAACCCACTCCTGCCATCCCTTCACTCTGCACTCCTGGCCTAATTACCTCTCATTAGGCTCCACTCCCAACACTGTTACATTGGGGATTAAGTTTTCAACACACGTTTTTTGGAGGACACATTCAAACCACAGCAGACCTGAATAGATATTTCACCAAAGAAGTCATACAAATGGCCAACGGGTATATGAAAAAAATGCTCAATATCACTAATCATCAGGGAAATGCAAATCAAAACCATAATAAGATATCACTTCACACTTGTTAGGATGGCTATTAAAAAACAAAAGATAACAAGTGTTGGGAAAAATGTGGAGAAAAGGGAACCCTTATACCCTGTTAGAGGGAATGTAAATTAGTACAAACATCATGGAAAACAGTATGGAAGGCCCTCAAAAAATTAAAAATAGACCTACCATACAATCCAGCAATCCTACTTCTAAATATATAGCCAAAAGTATTGAAATCAGGATCTCATGGAGGTATCTGCACTCCCATGTTCACTGCAGTATTATTTACAATAGCCAAGATATGTAAACAACCTAAATGCCCACCAAGAGACAAATTGATGAAGTAATTATTGTATATACATACAATGGAATATTATTCCACCTTAAAAAAGAGAGAATCCTGACATTTGTGACAACATGGACAGTCCTGGAGAACATTATGCTAAATGAAATAAGCCAGACACAGGAAGAAAAATACTGCATGATCTCACTTATATGTGGACTCTTAAATAGTCAAACTCATAAAAGCAGAAAGTAGAATGGCAGTTGCCAGGCACTTAAGGAAGGGGGAAATGGGGAGGTAATGTTCAAAAGGTGCGAAGTTTCAGTTATGCAGAATGAGTAAGTTTGGAGATCTACACAGCGTAGTGCCTATCGCTAACAATACTGTATCGTGTGCTTAAAATTTGCTAAGAGGGTAGATCTTATGCTAAGTGTTCTTACCAAAAAAAGAAGAAAAAATATAATAATAAAGAGAGTAAGGAAACTTTGGGAGGTGATGGATATGCTTATGGCCTTGATGATGATGATAGTTTCACAGGTATATACTTATCCTCAAACTCATTGAGGTGTATACATTAAAAATGTGCAGCATTTTATATGTCAATCATACCTCAAGAAAGTGGTTTTTTTAAAAGAAAGAAAAGATAAAAACCTTAAAAATCCTATAAAAGTAAATTTCTTAAGTGCAAGCACTTTAGTGAGTTCAGGAATTGCTCTAATGTCCACTTTTAGAAATTAACTGGGGTACTTGCAAAGGCAGGTAAAGAAGCTGCAAAGACATTTTCCTTTATGTTCATAGAAAATTATGAAGGAAGCTCCATCTTGGATGAAATTTTTAATTTTGATGAAACAGCTCTCTAGGACCCGTCTTAAAGGGGGAAACATAAAGCTCTGTGTTTTAGAGTGCAAACGTTTGGCTAATTGTGATGCTGGAGTGCGAATATCTGTGCAGATTTCCCCACACCAGTATTTTATTAGTCTCACATACGTGTTTGTTGATGCTCTGATTAATACTTGATGCAAGTCTTGAGTGATATGCCTCAAACCTATTTTTAAGGCACAGATTTAAACATATAGTATAACAGAAGAAAAATCATATATTACAGTATGGTGTTGACTTCTCTGATACCAAATCACTAAATTGTGAGTATTTCCTTTCCAGGCAAATATTTTATCTCATTCACATTTGTAACCTCAACCTATAGTACAGTGTCTGCTCAATGGTTAAATATACATTATAATATAATTTAGCACCTCCACCTGATTTCCTTTGGGTCTTACTGAGTTCTTAGCCCCTGGGCATGCCTTTTTCTTCTCCAACCACTCATCTTCACATCCTGGTGAAGTAAGGTGGCCTTCTGCCTTGACATCCTTGAGATCTACCCATCAGTAATTCAAAATCAAAAATTTCATACACACTTGCCAGTTAATAATTGATTTGGTTCAATATTTTCATGGCAGGCACTACTTCTGTATTCTGTTTGCTGTCAGGTTCAGTGATGGTTGTGAGAATGCCTAATTTGTGGTGTCTGCCCTCTTGAAATTGTTCTTATTCTGAGATGGAATTCCTTTCATCCTGAACAACCAGCTATAATAACTTGCACTTGAAGAACACTTAAGTTTCCAATGCATCTTCCCATATGTTATCTCTAAATGCCCCAAATGACACTGAGGATCAGACAGGGCAAATACTATCCCAGTCTTCAAAGAAGCTCCAGAAAACTTCAATTTCTTAGGAAGCTTAGGTTCTATTCCCACATCTGCCCTTATTTCTAAATTTTGACTCCTCTAATACAGTGACTGTATGGTGCACATAATGTAACTATGCCATGAATTGATCTCCTATTTAAAAAACCTCATTCACATATAGAAATAACAATTTTTATAAGCACAAGGTAAAACAAACTCATTTTTATGTAAGAGTTTATTTAGAAGGTAGTTGATGATTTTTAGACATTCTCCATGAACCATCTTGATTTTAGAAATTGTTAAAGTGAGAGTCAAACTTTATAAAGCAAACACATGACTTATTGCTCAAAGCTTACTATCTGCTAGATATGGTATCTATCCCAGAGTTAGAAATCTGACTGACACATCCTTTGCGAAATCTGACTGAGAACTGAGGATAGGTGATTCAGGGCTTGTAACCTGAGCATTTCAACCCACCTCTTAAGTAGAATATAAAATGAAGCCTGGAGAAAGCTGGGCTATTCAGTCGCCTAGTAATTCATCTTTATATATTGAGAACAAAATAGCATGAGTCAGTTTAACTATATATATGGACTAACGCAATGATGGGCAGAAGAGTGCAAACAGATTCTTGCTGAAGACAGAGGAAATTGTGGAAATATGAAAGTACCAATAATCAGGGATAGATAGATTGATGCTGAGGCCTGATCTTCATCAAACCGGATCTCTTTGGGTACGTATTTTGATGGAACTTCCCAAGGAAGACCTTTCATTTCAGTATAAAGAGCACCAACTACTAGATCCCTCTGATTGGGTCTCTCAGACACTATTGATTATAAGATATATTATGCATTTGATAACATATCTGAGAAAATAAAAAAACATTTCCTTAAAGGCACACATTGCTTTTAAAATGCATAATGATTTACAAACTTTAAAAGGTAAAAAAGTGACCACTGATAATTGAAAAAAAACTCAGTTGAATTTGTTGAATAAACGGTTGAATGATATTGGCTTTGATGGATAAAACTTCAAAGGGCTCTGATTCTCATCTCGTTTGTATTGGTTAAACACCAGGAAATGAATCTTTGAGCCACAGTTTCCTTCTAAAACCATGCATCTTTTGATGAAGATGTTCAGAGGAATATATGAAATTTCAGTCTTTGGGAAGCAAAGATGCCAGGGAGCTCTGAGAGGCTCAGCAACAAGAACTCATGCTCAGTTCTTGCTTAGCATCAACTTCGTGACTCAGCTCTGGACACCTCCCATCCTTGTGTCATTGTTCTCAAGTTGCAGATCACAGGAGAGCCAAATTCATCCAGCTTAGCCCATGGGTGTACCCCTAGGGTGGGAGGAGTTGAGCCAGTAGAAACAAAAATCCCACCAGTCCCATCTCCAATGGCAGGGGTGGGGAGAGAAATTTCCAAAGAAAAAATAAAGCGATGCTGTACCAAAATGAAATGGGAATTCAGCCTTAGGGAAAATTAGAAAAACTTGCCCCTTTGTGTGAGTATAGTAGAAAAGGACATCTTTTCTCCATTCCAGAGGCAGAAAATTCAATTCCCACCTATCCCTCCTTAGGGGCCATTTTTGTGCAGTGGACAAACTGTACATATGTAGACAGTGGCCATAAGGGGGAAGAGATGTCAGATGTTTGCTACTTATGGATGCTCAGTGAAGTAACTTTGATTAAGAAACCTAGTATTTCCCTACCATTTGACCCAGCAATCCCTTTACTGGGTATATACCCAAAGGATTATAAATCATTCTACTATAAAGACCCATGCATACATATGTTTATTGCTGCACTATTCACAATAGCAAAGACTTGAAACCAACCCAAATGTCCACCAATGATAGACTAGACAAAGAAAATGTGGCGGCCGGGTGCGGTGGCTCATGCCTGTAATCCCAGAACTTTGGGAGGCCGAGGTGGGCGGATCACAAGGTCAGGAGATTGACACCATCCTGGCTAACACGGTGAAACCCTGTCTCAACTGAAAATACAAAAAATTAGCTGGGCGTGGTGGCGGGCGCCTGTAGTCCCAGCTACTTGGGAGGCTGAGGCAGGAGAATGGCGTAAACCTGGGAGGCGGAGCTTGCAGTGAGCCGAGATCGTGCCACTGCACTCCAGCCTGGGAGACACAGCTAGACTCCATCTCAAAAAAAAAAAAAAAAAGAAAAGAAAACGTGGCACATATAAACCATGGAATACTATGCAGCCATAAGAAAGGATGAGTTCATGTCCTTTGCAGGAACGTGGATGAAGCTGGAAACCATCATTCTCAGCAAACTAACACAAGAACAGAAAACCAAACACTGCATGTTCTCACTCATAAGTGGGAGTTGAACAATGAGAACACGTGGACACAGGGAGGGGAACATCACATACCAGGGCCTGTCGGTGGGTGGGGGGCTAGGGGAGGGACAGCATTAGGAGAAATACCTAATGTAGGTGACAGGTTGATGAGTGCAGCAAACCACCATGACACGTGTATACGTATGTAACAAAAACTGCATGTTCTGCACATGTACCCCAGAACTTAAAGTATATAAAAAATAAAAATAAAAATAAAGAAACCTAGTATTTCCCTAAGTACCAATTGTCTCAAATATTGCATTGTTCATTCAGAGTCCCTCGATGCCCAATTCACTCTGGCCGTGCTTTTATGTATCTTGAATTGCGTCAGATACATTTTCCCTTTAATCTTTGAAAACATCTGGGGATCCAAGTTACTATCCACTCGTCCTCCTGGACCATAATTCAGATTAACTTCCTGTGATCCTGGAACCTTTTTAATCATTTTTTTTTTTTTTCAGATTTCTTCCAGAGCCAGTGTCACCAAAGTATATACTTAGATGACAAACCAGGGGTTCCTGCCACAGTTTTGCCACTGTGCCTGCTCCTCAGCCACATCATTCCATGTAGCCATTTTAGCCAGGGCATCATTGACCAAGGTTTGACAATTATGAGAAGAATAGAAGATCCTGTGAAGCCATTACTAGCTCTTGACTCAATGGCAACAGCCCTTTTTTCCATTTGAACTAACGCAGTTGTAAAACCTTGGGCAAGTAGTTCAACGTGCCTGGACCTCAGTTTCCCTCAACTATGCAATGCAATTAATAAATCCTACCTCTCAAAAGCAGATTGTTCTAAATATTTACTGAGATTATGTATATGGGCCTGAGGGATCTCTAGTGAAACTCACTGGCTTCCCCTCAGTTTTTACCTGTGTGCTGAAAAATTAGATTCTCTTTCTACAATCTCTTCTGTCTACACCATATAGAATGTCTTTTCCTTTTACAGATTTGCTGGCATCCAATGTCACAATTCCACATACTCTCATTTGAACACTAGAAGCTTTAATAGATTTTTAAAGAGGATAAAAAAGAGCAAAGATTTCTTATAACATTCAGGTAGGCAAAGAAGATACCACTCAGCCAGTATATATGTCTCCCCAATGCTGCTTTCTGTCACTGTCACATATTCGAGCAAAGTCAGGAATCTGACTTTCAAAAGATAGCTAGAGAAGAAAATAAGAGTTCTGTTGCCAGAGAGGAAATAAAACACCTGTATGTCCCATTCAGGCATTGCCAAGAGTTTTTTGGCATTTAGTTTTATAATGCCTGTGAAATTAATGGGTGCCCTTCAAAATAGTCTCTCTCTTTATGCCTTATATAGCCATGCCCATGTCATTGTCCAGTTTCAGCAGGTTCTAGATCATTTCTAATTACTTGCTAAGCAAGGAGGAGAAGCATAAATCAACCATTTGGTGGACCTCAGGTAATAGGGAAATTCTTGGCTTGGCTGCTGGCTGGTATTTTTCACTGGTGACATCAGGGAAAGGAACAGAGGAAGAAGATGTCATGGAATTGAGATGACATCCCTTCATTCATGAGAGAGAGGTTCTAGTGCAAAATGGTTTATTTTCCTATCTGCTCTGAGACACTACCTCCTATTTTTAGGGTCCTGAGATTGAAGGCCATGTACCCTAGAAAGGGGCCTTTTTGATGTTGGAAAGGATATGTGTATTAGACCATTTTAGCATTGCTATAAAGAAATAGAGGCTGTGTAATTTATAAAGAAAAGAGGTCTGGGAGGGTGTATGTGTCCAACAATTTATCCACCTCTTCTAGGTTTTGTTTGTGTATATAGATGTTTTGTAGTAGTCTCTGATGGTTGTTTGTATTTATCTGAGGTCAGTGACAACATCCCCTTTGTCAGTACTAATTGTGTTTATTTGGATCTTCTCTTTTTTCTTTTTCTTTTTTTGAAGATAATGAATCATTTTATTTCTTTTTTTTTTAATTAGCAAATAATTTTACCACCACTGTGCACGTTGTACATCCAAGGCTTTCAAATTTAATTTTTCTATAGTATTTCGCAGGATGTCCATATTCATACCTCCCCCCCAAAATCATGAGCTAGGGCTGGTACAGTGAATAGCTAAAGGACAAACTGGGAGCAGCGAGGAAGACTGGCATTATCTTAAGGCTTGATACTTTCAGTTCCTGAAAACATTACTTCTTACATTTTCTACAGTTTTATAGTTGTACTTTTCAGGTGGCCCTATTGATATAAGTTATTCTCTGAACTGTCTTTGATATAACTATATATATTTTTTTCTTTTTTTTAATTTTATTATTATTATACTTTAAGTTTTAGGGTACATGTGCACAATGTGCAGGTTAGTTACATATGTATACATGTGCCATGCTGGTGTGCTGCACCCATTAACTCGTCATTTAGCATTAGGTATATCTCCTAAAGCTATCCCTCCCCCCTCCCCTGACCCCACAACAGTCCCCAGAGTGTGATGTTCCCCTTCCTGTGTCCATGTGTTCTCATTGTTCAATTCCCACCTATGAGTGAGAATATGTGGTGTTTGGTTTTTTGTTCTTGTGATAGTTTCTTATTATTAGTCTAGCTAGTGGTCTACTATTAATTTTTCTAAAAAGACCAATTCCTGGATTCATTGATCTTCTGAATTTTTTTGTGTGTCTCAATCTCCTTCAGTCCAGCTCTGATTTTGGTTATTTCTTGTCTTCTGCTAGATTTGGGATTGGTTTGCTTGTGCTTCTCTAGTACTTTTAGTTGTGATTTTAGGTTGTTAAACTGAGATCTTTCTAACTTTTTGATGTGGACATTTA
The DNA here is from genome assembly GCF_029281585.2 of Gorilla gorilla gorilla. Classification (NCBI taxonomy): domain Eukaryota; kingdom Metazoa; phylum Chordata; class Mammalia; order Primates; family Hominidae; genus Gorilla; species Gorilla gorilla. The sequence continues at coordinate 53,819,858 of NC_073247.2, forward strand.
GTGCTATAAGTTTTCCACTTAATACTGCCTCAGCTATGTCCCAGAGATTCTGGTATGTTATATCTTTATTCTCACTAGTTTCAAAGAACTTCTTGATTTCTGCCTTATTTATCCAAAAGTCATTCGGGAGCCAATTGCTCAATTTACATGTAATTGCATGGTTTTGAGTGATTTTCTTAGTATTGATTTCTATTTTAATAGTGCTGTCATCCAGCAGTGTCATTGGTATGATTTCAGTTGTTTTGCATTTGCTGAGGATTGTTTTATGTCTGATTATGTGGTCGATTTTAGAGTATGTGCCATGTGGTGAAGAGAAGAATGTACAGTCTGTTATTTTGGGGTGGAGAGTTCTATAGAAGTCTATCAGATCCATTTGGTCCCATTTTGAGTTCAGGTTCTGAATATCTTTGTTAATTTTCTGCCTCAGTGATCTCTCTAATACTGTCAATGGGGTGTTGAAGTCTCCTACTATTATTGTGTGAATGTCTGAGTCTCTTGGTAGGTCTCTAATAACTGACTTTATGAATCTGAGTGCTCCTGTGTTGGGTGCATATATATTCAGGATAGTTAGGTCTTCTTGTTGAATTAAACCCTTTACCATTATATAATGCCCTTCTTTGTGTTTTTTGATCTTTGTTGGTTTAAAGTCTATTTTGTCTGAAATTAGGATTGCAACCCTGCTTTTTACTGATTTCCATTTGCTTAGTGGATTTTCATCCATCCCTTTATTTTGAGCCTGTAGGTGTCATTGTGTGTGAGATGGGCCTCTTGAAGACAGCATACCATCAAGCTTCTTATCTAGCTTCTTACTCTGTGCCTTTTAAATTGGTCATTTAGCTCGTTTACATTCAAGGTTAGTATTGATATGTGTGGATTTGATTCTTTCATTATGTTGTTAGCTGGTTATTATACAAATTTGTTTGTGTGATTGCTTTATTGTGTCACTGGTCTATGTACTTAAGTGTGTTTTGGTATTGGCTGGTAACATCCTTTCTTTCATTTCGACCTTGGAAAATCTGATAATTACATTTCTTGGGGATGATATTCTTATGTAGAATCTTCTAGGGGTTCTCTGTATTATCTGAATTTGACTGTTGGCATCTCTAGTGAGGATGAGGAAGTTTTCATGGATGATATTCTGGTACATATTTTTCAAGTTGTTTGCTTTCTCCCCATCCATTTCAGAAATGCCAGTTATTTTGTTGATTTGGCCTCTTTATATAATCCCATATTTCTTGGATGATTTGTTTACTCCCTTTTATTCTTTTTTCTTTATTTTTGTCTTTCCTGTTTCAGAGAATCAGTCTTCAAATTCCTAGATTCTTTCATTACCATTGTCTATTCTGCTGTTAATACTTGAGATTGCATTGTGAAATTCTTGTAGTATGTTTTTTGGCTCTATCAGATCAGTTAGGTTATTTTTTATACTGGCTATTTTATCTGTCAGGTCCTGTATCATTTCATTGTGATTCTTAGTTTCCTTGGGTTAGATTTTACCATTCTTCTGAATCTCAATGGTCTTCATTCCTATGTACATTCTGAATTCTATTTCTGTCATTTCAGCCAACTCACCCCAGTTAAGAATCCTTATTGAAGAACTAGTGCAACCGTTTGGGGGACATAAGACACTCTCCCCATTGGAGTTGCTGGAGTTCTTGCATTGGTTCTTTTTCTTCTCTGTGTGTGGGTATTCCTTTAACTGCTGAGCTGCCTCTGGTTAAAGTGGTCAGGCAGGGGCAGAGTGGGTGTGCTGGGGTCCCAGGTCAGGCAGCCCTGCCCAGTGAGGAGAAGTGAGGACCAGGATGTAAAAGTCTGGCCAATTTTCCATAAGGCTGCTGCAGTATGCTGGGGTTCCACTCCAGCACCTAGTCACTCTGGGTTTCCCAGCACCTGAAGGTATCAACAGTGAAGGCTGTGAAACAGCAAAGATGGCAGCCCAACCCTCTCTGGGAGCTCCATCCCAGGGAGATATAGACTTGTTACCAGCCTAAACACACCAGCAGGAGATGGCTAGACATCCTGGCTGGGAGATCCTGCCCAGTGAGGAGAAATGGGATCAAGGACCCATGTAAAATAGCAATCTGGCTCCTTTTTTGTAGAGCAGTCGTGCTGTGTTGGGGGTCCACTCCAGCTCCCAGTCACTTCAGACTCTCCAAATTCCAAAGATAACAACAGCTAAGGCTATGAAACAGCAAAGATAGTAGTCCACCCCTTTCTCTGATAGCTCTGTCCCAGGGAGATTTGAAACAGCTGCCAGCCAGAAGACATCAGCAGGGGTTGTTATAGACCTCAGTCAGGAGATTCCGCCCAGTAAAGAGAAATGGGATCCAGGAGCCACATGAAAAGGCAGTCTGGGCCAGGTGTGGTGGCTCAAGCCTGTAATCCCAGCACTTTGGGAGGCCGAAATGGGCGGATCACCTGAGATCAGGAGTTCAAGACCAGCCTGACCAACATGGAGAAACCCTGTCTCTACTACAAACACAAAATTAGCCAGGTGTGGTGGCTAGCACCCAGATCTTGATGTGTAAGAACAATTTCCCACTAGAATGAACCTACATGGAGAAAATGGCTGAATTCACATCCAGGAAAAGGGAAAATAAAAGAGGAGCCTGAAAGATTTTGTGGTAGCAAGCGAGCAAGGGCTCAAAGAATAATGGGGACATGTCAAAATGATATGAGAGCCAGTGTGAAAGTGTTTGCACTGGCCAAACTGGGGACAATCTGAGTGTCAAAAAATTAGGAACTCTTGGGCCGGGTGCAGTAGCTCACGCCTGTAATCCCAGCACTTTGGGAGGCCAAGGTGGGCAGATCACCTGAGGTCAGGAGTTCTAGAGCAGCTTGACCAACATGGAGAAACACCATCTCTACTAAAAATACAAAATTAGCCAGGCGTAGTGACGCATGCCTGTAATCCCAGCTACTCAGGAGGCTGAGGCAGGACAATCACTTGAACCCAGGAGGCGGAGGTTGTGGTGAGCCGAGATCATGCCATTGCACTCCAGCCTGGGCAACAAGAGTGAAATTCTGTCTCAAAAAAAAAAAAAAAAAAAAAACAGAAGCAGTCTGGTCGCTTTTTCATAGGGTGGCTGCACTGAAGGCAGCAATGGCTAAGGCTGTGAAACAGCAAAGATGGTGGCCTGCCCCTTCCCCTGGGAGCTCTGTCTCGGAGGTGTAATGCTGCCACTGGTAGCTGGCTGGAGTTCCAAACCAGTGGGTTTTATCCTGCAAGGATAAGATCCCGTGGAAGCAGAGTATGCAGACCATCGCTGCTCAGCCCCCTGGATTCAGCCACTTTCCTAGGGTTATGTATGGGAGTCTAACCTCCCACTCTGCTGAAGTTGCAGCCACTTTTGCCAGGAAGCCAGGGCATCTAAAGCTCCTGGGGGTCCATGTGTGCCTGAGAAGCTTCTCTACCAAGACTCCACATAGTTCTGCATGTCACACGGCACACACGGCACACCCTGGTGGAGTGGGTTCACGAAGGGATCTCCTGACCTGAGGGTTACAAAGATCCATGAAAGAAGCATGGGTACCCAGGGTCACTCACTCATTCACTGCTTCCCTGGGTGAGGGAGGTTCCCCTGGCTCTGTGTTGCTCCCAAGTGGGTGGTTGTCCTGCCTTGCTTTTCTCCATTCACTGTGGGTTGAGTTGTTTTCTTGACGAATCCCAATGCATGTACCTGGATGTTTCAGTTGAAGGTACTGAATTTACTCGCCCCTTCTATTTCTCTCCATGAGAGTGGTGCACACTAGCTGCTTCTAGTTGATCATCTTGGCCAGCCTCTCCTGATGTTGGATTAATTATGTCACTTACTGGAGTCTGTTTCCTCATATATAACTTGATAATGATTTCATGTTGCATATTCACCAAATGGCTTGTAATTAAAATAAAATGTAAAGGACTTTCTAGGGTTGTACATATGTGAATGGAATCTATTCTATTGGAATAATATTAAATTTAGTTTATTTATTTACTCATTTCACAAATACTTAGTAGGCACTTGTTACCAATATGGAGGTAAGGAAACAAAAATGCAAAAAAGTCTGTCTCCTGCAATTGAGAAGTTTCCAGTCTAGCAAAAGATATTAATAGTTGTGTGAACAAACAAACAAACAAAAAATACAGTGCTGTGTGGGCCAAGAGGAGGGACCAAACAGCAGCAAAACAATGTCTGGCCAGGTTTTTCAAAAGAGTTGATGTTTGAAATAGCCTTGAGTTTTGTTACTACCTTGCAGAGAAAAAAAAAGAGAGAGAGAATTCAAAGTTGAAATGGCACAATATGCAAAATTACTCTGGCATATTAACATGGAGTGATGAGGAAATGAAGAAAAGTGTAGGATATCTGTATAATTGGGAATGTGGGAACAAAACGGTAGATCAGATTGGTGGTTATCCTAGGCTGAATTCCCCATAAGCAAACCCTATGATATAGATTTATGCACAAGTAATTTATTAAGTAAGTGCTTCTAGGAGACACCATTAGGCAAAGGGAGAATCAGGGCAGAAAAAATAAAGAAGGCGTGCAAAGGTCTGATTTCAGGCAAAGTCCCACACAGGGTAGTTTCAGTCTTGTCCTCAGGAGAATTCTGAAACATAAGTAAGTCATTCCTTAGAACTGTCTGACCTGAAGGTAAGTACCCAGGCTTTCATACTTCTGCACACAACATCAGCCCATTACCTGAGGTTCACCCAGGAAGATTCAAGCTCCCAGCTACTTCTTCTTCTCTGTTGCTGCAAGACAAGAAGCTCTACTAGCCAGATAGTTCTCTGAAAGTAAAGGTGCAGGTTTTTGGAGGCAAAAACACACCAAAGCTGGAAGAGGGAGTGCCCAGAAATCGTAAAGGTATCCAAAGGGCTCTTTGGTCTACAAGCTGACACTGGCAGTATATGCTAGAGCTGGGGTTGGTAAGATAGTCAAAGTTAGATTGTGGATAATCTTATATGACAATAGACTTCAAATTTTTTTTCTTCACATACCTGCTGAAATAATTTTTAAAAATAACATACACTTCCTTGGGCACTTTTAAGTTAGCATCTATATTTTATTAAATTAAGATGACAACTAATATTAGGTCAGCATTACTCTAATACTCAAGCCAGACAAAGACATTATGAGAAAGGAAAATTATACATCAATATCTCTCTAAACTTAGATATAAAAATACTTATCAAAATATTAACAAATCAAACCCAGCAATATATAAAACAAATGATAATATATTGTGACCAAGTAGGGTTTGTCCAACAAATGAAAGCCTGGTTCAACGTTTGAAAATCAATAAAGATAATTCACCATATTAACAGGCTAAATAAAAAATCCATATATCAATAGACGAAGAAAAAGCATTTGATAAAATACAACATCAATTCATAATAATACTCTCAACAAACTGGGAAAACAAGGGAACTTCCTTAATCTAATAAATGATGTCTAGAGAAAAAAATTATACCTATAGCTCTTTTCATACTTTATAGTGAGACACAAAATGCAATTGCCTTAAAATGAGAAACAGGGCAAATATGTTGTCTTTCACTGCTCCTATTCAACAAAGTACTGGAAGGCCTAGCCAATGCAAAAAGGCAGAAAAGGGAAATAAAAAGCAAGCAGATTGAAAAGGAAGACATTAAACTATCTTTATTTGAAACAATATAATTGTCAATGTAAAACAAACCTAAAGACAAAAGAAATCTTTCTATAACTAAGTAAATCTAGCATGAATGCACGATACAAATTTCTTGTACAATAGCCAGTTATATCTTTAAATAACAGAAAATAAAAATTGGAATTATAATTAAAATACTGATATGGTTTGGCTGCATCTCCACCCAAATCTCATCTTGAGTTTGTAGCTCCCATAATTCCCATGTGTTGTGGGAGGGAGCTGGTGAGAGATAACTGAATCATGGGGGCAGGTTCCCCCATACTGTTCTCATGGTAGTAAGCCTCACAAGTTCTGATGATTTTACAAGGGGTTTCCCCTTTTGCTTGGCTCTCATTCTCTCTGGCCTGATGCCATGTATCAGTGTGTCAGGTTGCCTAGGCTACAGTCTTCTGTCGTTCGATCAATCTAGTTGTTGCTGTGAAAGGACTTTGCAGATATAAAGTCTCTGATCAGTTCATTTTAAGTAAAAGACATTATCCTATGCAACCTGGCTGGGCCTGAATTAAAGTTGAAAGGCCTTAGAAGCTAGTCTGAGGAAAGAAAGAAAAAAAGAGAGAGAAAGATGAGAGAGGAGAGAGTAAGAGAGAGAAGAAGGAGGAGAAAGAGGAGGAAGAAGAAATTCTACTTGTGGACAACAGCTTCAGCTTGTGCCTGTGGAGTTTCAACCTGTTGGTGATCTTCCCTTCCTTACTAAGGTCTACAATCACTTATGCCAATTCCTTGTAATAAATCAATCGATAGATAGATAGATAGATAGATAGATAGATAGCTATAATATGCAAATGTTTTAGCAGCTGTTCATAATCTGCAAAAACTGCAAGCAACTAAATGTACTTCAGTGGGTAAATGGATAAACAAACCATGGTATATCCATATAATGGAATACTATTCAGTGATAAAATGGAATAAATTATTGATTGACACAACAACATGGATAAATCATAAATAAATTTTGCTAAGTGAAAGAAACCAGAACCAAAAGGTTATACATTATATGATTACATGTATATGGCATTCTGGAAAAGGCAAAACTATGCAAATGAAACACAGATCAGCTTCCCCAAGTTATCAGGGTTTATGAAAGGGGGAGTGGTTGATTAGAAAGGAGATGCACAGGATAATTTTTATTGTGATAAAACATTCTGTATGGTAGGTACTAGGATGGTAGATACATTACTAGGTGCATGTTTTAAAACCCTAAGAACTGTTCATCACAAAGATTAAGCATTAACGTATGCAAATAAAAAAATCAACAAGAATTTCAAGGGATCTCTGATGGGATTCAAACTGTGACAAATTAATGTAACCTTACAATAAATGTATTATATAACCTCAGTGAATGGTGTGGCTGGAAAAGGAGCTAACCTAAATAACTTTGGAAAACTGTGTTTTGACCAAAAAATGTAAGCTAAAAGACGAAACAAACTGTACATAAAATGTACTCTAATTGTCAAATTTGTTTCTCAAAGGGACATGGGTTAAGAAGTTTGAACACTTTAAGTACATACTATGATTGAACCTATAAGTACATAAATGATACATAGTGGAGTCATGTTTCTCACTGTCAAAGAAAGAAGTTACAAATAAAATAAGGGGGAAGACTAGAATGAACTCTGAATTAAAGTTGGAGACAGTAAGTATGAATTCATGTTTATGTTAATATACATACAGAGACAGAATAATTACACATATGTATGTATACTCTGGTTAGTGTTTGTGGGTGTGGGTGTGGGTGTGTGTGTGTGTGTGTGTGTCCTAGCTCTTTCTTCTGAGAGGGCCTAGAAGTAGCTATACTTCCAGTAGCAAGAAAATACACTTGGTGTTCAGATTTTAGTTTCTAAATACCATTCTTTAGTAAGGGGAACTAGGGCTCCTTGAAGAAATGACTGATTCTAGAACTGGGGAAGGAAATATACAAAATGAGCCTGAAGCATTTTGTAGTGCCAGAAATTAAGGAAGTGCTCAAACGAAAGGATGGGAGTATGTGAAAGGAAAACGAAATAATTCCCAATGGCTAAATCTGGAAAAATTTGAATAAGAAAATAAGCTGAAAAAAAAGATACATATGCTTGGATTATAACTCAAATATAAAATATACATTGTAGAAATAAAGAGCTCTCAAATGAGAACAAGTACACAGGCTATTTACTCAGAGCTTGCTATAGCAAGGGAGTTAGCCATCATCACTTGTGTTTTGGCAGAGACTCAAAAGCCAGTAAGAAGAGTGGGAGAACTTTGTGTTAGAAAAGAGGGAGAGCTTCAGATGTGCCCTAATTGGAAGCTGTTGACATGGGGAAGCAGGAAATGGGCTAAATGAAGCTGGGCATCCTGTGTGATTCCTTTGAGGAGCAGATTCAGGTTGATCCTAAGTTGAAAGCAGGGATAAAAATTAGGGAAGCTGTCAGTTATTAATCAAGTCCTGGCCATTTGGAGCTGATTGCTACAGGAGTTATTGTTTGGCTTCCTGGGTTATTAGCGATAGCAGCTTGACTGTCTACAAGTCTGACTCATAGATAGCAGGTTGGCTTCCTGGCTGGTTACTGTAGATAATGTATTGGTTTCCTGGGCTGGTTGCTGCAAGTTAGTTATTTCTGTTAGTGTTACATTTTTAGTTTGAGAAATGTGAAGGCAAAAAGAAATACTCTGTACTATCTTTGGGATGCTTCTATAAATCTGAATGTATTTCAAAGTAAAAAATTTATTTTAAAAAATATGTATCTCCTCAGGCACTTTTAAGTTGATGTCTAAACTTTTTCATCACAAGTTTAAATATTTGCAAAGAATATCATTTCCAGTATATTGTAAATATTGTTATTTTAAATTAAAACTGTCACATCACTCTTTTAAATATATTCAAAGGATTATAAATACAAATGCAATTTGAACCATGATCTTCAATTTAAAAAATACATGAAAAAGCTATTCTCCTGTAGAAATATTATTCCTTCTTTTCCTTGAACTTATATATCCAAATTACTTCCCCTCTATAATTTTATCCTATTGAAATACATTTTTTTGCTGTAAAATTCCATTGATTACCCTAACATGCCAGCCTGCAATAAGAATGTGTATATTAAATTGAAACTTTAATTTTTAAAATTACCTGTGACCTTAAGGCTCAAGTGTTAATTATATTTCAATCAAAAAGAAATCTTATTCTTAGTACACGTTTGATCAAAATGGAATATATTACAAAATTTGATAATTATCAAACCCAAAAAACAATTATTTATTGGAAATGCATATCTCCATAAAAAGGATAGAGGTTACTTTTGATTTAAGGAGAGCTTTTGACACCAACATTTGTAATTGTCTCTGTGTTTGTTACCCAGGAGGTATAACTCAGGGGAAAACTCTATGACAGGATTTTTATTGAGTAAGAAATGTGCCTTTCTTTTGTAAATAAGATAAAGGAGATTGTGAAATAGAAGGTGGGGATGTAAGAGAACTCAGCTTGAGGCCTTGACCCCAAGTGACTTTTTCTACTAAAAGAAAAAGTAAATATGGAAGTTTAGGATTTATAAGTGATTGCTTAAAAACCAACCATGCCTGTGTCCCACTTGGCAAGATGTAATGTATCCCTGGGAGTAAAAATTCCCCAGTCTACTTCATATAGCCCTGGGAATACAAATTCCCCAGTCTGAAAGCCACCCTCATGAGAATACTGAAAGAGTTGGAGTTTATCCTGAAGCCAGTGGAGAACCGAGAGCAATTGGAGTTGCCAAGCAGAAAACATCTGTGCTTTAGAAAGAGAATCATGGCCATTATTTCCTGGATGGATGAAAGGAAAAAGAAACTGAAGGCGTTGAGTTGCTATAGTAGAAACATCTTGCAAAAGTCCCTATGTGTGAGTTCCAGCCTTCCTCCTAAGCAGGTTCTTATTTATCAGACAATGAGGCCCATTAAGTGGTAATCATCTCGCTAGGAGGCATTTCCCCTGGTATTCTAGTTCTGTAAACATCAGGTAATTCTCATTCCAACAAGTTGAACCTATTCAGACAGAACAAAGCATATTATAGAACCACAGTCCCTCTGATGACAACACAGCATGATGAGCCTAAAGGATCTTTTGTCTCTATGTATTTGATAGAGACATTTATCCTTAGCACTTTCCACAATAGAGTTGGGTCCTAATTTAAGGAAACTCTCTCCAGATAGAATCTGCTTCAAATGGATGCAAGAACAAAACCTGGAGCCTTGCAGAGGGCCCTTTATATCCCAACAGTCTGTACCAGTATTGTTTTTCTGACATGAGCAAGCCTCTATTTTCAAATTCCCTGGAAATCCTTTAGGAGTAATACTTATGTAGTCCAAATTTAGATACCTGCTAAATATTTAATATAAATAATCCCTTTCAAAATATTTTTCTGATTATGGATAGATAAGAATAAATTTTCTCTAGGTAATACTAAAAATATGTTTTAAGTGTTTCACACCTGGGTTAAGGGAAAATTATGTTGCTGTAGTAAGATGATATCTTGACAGGTGTTATACAACCCAAGCCCTGGAAAGCCTAAAAGGGTTTAGCACTCACAGATGGAACAATGGCAAGAGCACACCTGGACAGGGGAGGGGAAGGAGTTCTTATTCCTGACACAGGCAGCCCCTACCACTGTGTCATTCCCCTATTGGCTAGGGTTGGCCCGCACAGTCTAAACTAATTCCAATCAGCTATTTTAAAGAGAGCAGGGATATGAGCCAGAGTGGCGGGGTGAGTAGTTTGGTGGGAAGGATGGTTAGGAACAGGTAACTAAAGGTGGCTTAAGTCAGAACAGGTGACTAGGAGTGACTGGTTTTCCCACCAAAGAAGCACAAGAAGACTCCATGAATCTTCCTTTCAATCGAATTGGCAAAGAAGGCAAAGCCTCTGAAGTCTAGACCCAGCCTGCTTCTTCAAGGGAATTGTGGGATTTCCATAACAGGATGGAGGTCAAGATAGTAAACATTATGAATAAACTGCCCTTGAGTTAATGCACAGTCCAATGGACTGCATGCTCTTGAATGGCAGGGGCTAGATCTCACATAATCTTATACTATTACACCCAACAGAGTGCCTGGAACTGTTAAAGAGAAATTGTACCAGACAAGTTAAACAGGCAAGGAGGACTTTATTCAAGATGATTGCAATACAGCAGATTGAATTTGACTCTGAATACAACATGGGCAGCTGGACATTTATAGCCAATAGGCAGGGTAAGGGACTCAATGGATAAAAAATTACCAAGAAGAACTTGGTTAGGTATCAAGGATCTGGGGTGAATTCTTGCTAAACTGGCTTGGCTTGATTCTTGCTGAACTGGGCTAGACTGGATGTGGCTTAGTTGAGAATAGGGCTCAGAGAAGCCTGATGAAAGTTTGGTAAAGGAAGAAGTCCCTTTTAGCACTTAAAACCATCAATATGTTCAGCTCTCTTATTCTTTGATTCTCCATTTTAAAGTTTAACTTCCTGGTTCTCTTCACTGCCTTGCTTTTAGTTTCAGGAAACAACTTTCCCACCACTCCTAATCAGTAGTTCATATCTGTTCCCTGGTCACCTCCTCCATCCTGACTCATCCTGGTCACCTGCTTTGACCTGAGTCACTCCTAGTCACCTGCTCTGACTTAAGCCACCTTTAGTTACCTGTTCCTAACCATCCTTCCCACCAAACTACTCACCCCACCACTCTGGCTCATATCCCTGCTCTCTTTAAAATAGCTGATCGGAATTAGTTTAGACTGTGCGGGCCAACCCTAGCCAATAGGGGAATGACACAGTGGTAGGGGCTGCCTGTGTCAGGAATAAGAACTCCTTCCCCTCCCCTGTCCAGGTGTGCTCTTGCCATTGTTCCATCTGTGAGAAACACCCTTTCTGCAGAAAGTAAAAATTGCCTTGCTGAGAAAATTAAATTTATGTTCAAGTGCTATATCTTTGCAGCACTGGGGAACAAGCATTTTGCATTTCTAACACAACTTAACCTCCTGAGAAGCTGGAACCACAGGTGCATACCACCAAGCCCAGCTCATCGTCGTGTGTGTGTGTGTGTGTGTATGTGTGTGTGTGTGTAGATGGGGTCTTGCTATGTTGCCTAGGCTGGTCTCAAACCCCTGGGCTCAAGTGATCCTCCCACCTCAGCCTCCCAAAGTGCTGGGGTTACAGGCATGAGCCACTGTGCCTGGCCAACATTTTCTAACAAAGGCATTTCTTCTAACTAGTCATTTTTGCTGACACTCACAAGCTGATCAGTGTGTCTTATACCAAAAAGGCCTGCAAACCAAATCACTGCTGACCATGCTGCTCTCAGTCTGAAAGTATGTAGTTGGGTCCTCCAGGAGGGAGGTGCTGAGACTAAATTGGAATACAATAGTGAAGCAGGATATTTCCCTGACCCCTTCACAAGCAGGAACTGGAGTATGTGGGTGCTGGCAGGGGCAAACTCCACTCACTTGACCCACTGTGCTCCACCCCTCATGGGAGGGGGCACACAGGAAAGCAGGTGCAGGAGCTGGGGCGAGTGCTTTTGGGTACTGGCAAGAGTCCCCTTACTGGGGACCCATCCTCTTCTGCCCAGAATTTCCCTGCCTCCTGTTGCTATCAATAGGTTTATTAGAGGAATAGCTCCCTGAAAGATAAAAGAACAGAAAGTAGAATTTGGCAGGGAGCATCTCCAATGGCAAGTCAGATGAGACAGTCATGGTCAACCCAAAGAGGGTCTCCAGATCAAAAAGTGCCCATTAGAGGAGCCTCACACTGGACAGAAATGGCCATGTCCTAGTAAGCCCAACCATGCTCAGCCTTTGGCTAAGAGTTGCACAGGATGAATGCAAAGTCTACTCTGAGGTAACTCTTGAAGGTGCTGCAGTTGAATGGCAAGTGCATTTTTGAAGGGAAATCTGAATGGCACAGCACCAAGACTGCCAAAAAGAAACATTGCAGAGAAATCAGGAGTTTTTCCTAAGAGGTAAACTGCTGTGAAGCATGGATTCCCTTCTTTCTAAGTACTAAGTATAAGAATGAGCATGAGAGTGAAGGACAATATGGCATCCCAAAATATGCCAGATAAGTATATTGATTATTTTGAGTTGAAAACATTGGAGAAATTGTAGTTTCAGAAAGGGCTAGTTGACCTGTCTCTTCCTGCATGTGACAAGCCATAAAGATTCCTCTGGGAGGCGTACCCTCACCATACTAGGGTGAGAAAACAGCCTTTATCACCAGACTGGAAATTGGGGGCAATTGAGATGAATAAATATATTCAACAAAGTATATTTCTCTATGCTTAATGAAGTAACCCTTGTTCCAATAGTTTCATAAACCCCTATATATCCACCTCCTAGAGACTCCCTTAGAAAATTTACTGCCCCTAGCCAGATTTTCTTTATCCTGTCACTTCTTCTCACATTTTTCATTCTTTGTCTAAAAAGTATAAAAGCATCTTGCTTTAACCACTTCTTTGGGCTTCACTCTGTTGTGAAGATCCTCATATACATGTAAAACTAACACAATTTGTATGCTTTTCTCTTGTTAATCTGCCTAGTGTCAGTTTGGTTTCTAGATCCAACCAAAAAGCCTGCATAAGAGCCTAAGAGGAGTTGGAGGTAATCTCTGACTCCCATATGGAAGTCATTGCCCAGTGTGGGGCAATTCTTCACTGGCTGGAACATTGCTTACTCCAGAACTACTACAGCTGAGATCCTGTACCTCTGACAAAAGACTGTCAAAGGTACGATTTCTTACTGTCAGAGTCCTGGATCGCTGTGGTGGTAGCTGGTCAAGGCAAGAATGGTAAGACTCTCTGCGTCATTTTCCCTCTCAAAACTGGGATCGACAGGAGGAAACACTCGTGAACTAGTTCTTTGGGTATAAAGTGACTTTTGGTGTTTTTGTGAGTACTCTAGATTTCTATTTGATCCTTTTGCTCTTAGATATAGTCTTTACCTTATTTTCTCACTGTCTTTTTGTGTTGTTTGCCATAAGGAGAGGAACCATAGGCATAGGTAGAGAACACAGGCATAGGTCCTTATAATCCTGCTGTTCGAATCGGCCTTCACAGATCAGTGAGTTTACAGTTCTCATCAGGCCAGTGTCTGTCTAAACAAACTGTGCTCTGGGTCCCTGAAACAAACAACAAATAAAATGAATGAGGTTCCCCTCTTGTCTTGTTTTATGTGTCCTGAGGGCTTGGCTTTGCAACCAAAGAAGACACCCTCTCTAATCACTGCCATCAGAGGGGCACAAAGAATTGGGTTTGTGTTAGGCAGCCATTCTGAAAAGACTGGGGATTTGAGACACGTAAGATATTAAGCAGCACTTTCTTTGTCCAAATGTACCAAGCTCTCAGGGAGTTTTATAAGAGGCCAACTCATGAAGTCTTTTGTTGTCTGGATCAGTGCTGGGAAACTCCCATCCCAGTATTGCCTGCCTGATGTCAGAGATTAGTGGGTTTATAAATAAAGGCGACTCACATTCCATGAGAGACCAGAGACATCGTCTGCACAATCTCCTTAATTTCCTGTGGCAACAAAGGTCTTTGCTTTCTTAGTCTATTTCTGAGAGTGAATTTTTAGATCATAGGGGCTGCATCTTCTGTGCCCACTCCAGAAATGTCCCTTGCATCCCTGTAAAGATTTATTCTAAGCCTGGAAAGTTACCTTCTAGTCTCTCCATCAAAAGGCTTAAGCGAACATGGAATATATACACTAATGAAGATCCCAATTGTTAATGACCAAAAGACAGATCCTTTGAAATAGAAAGACTACTATATTTGAAAAAGTTTTGAGAGAGCTTTCATTCTAAAACATCAACCTTTATGGGAAGATCAGGTAGAATGAAGAACCCAGAAAATTATGGCTAGCCTTAGAAATTCCCTTAACAAAATTAAAGAGCAAAAAACAGACCTAGAACACAAATTGAAACTCGCTCCTACTATAAATCCTCCTTCTCCACCCACTTACACCCTGCTTTATCCCCAGCTCCCTGTCCCTGACCCACCAGAGGATCTATTGGATCTCAGGGCCCCTGATTTGAACCCCCCTCCTCAACATCCAGCCCTATCTCCTCAGCCTCTCCATCCTATTCTGGCTCCTCAACAAAATTATTTGACTCCTTCAACCTCCCCAGAAAGCCCCTTAGATATACAGCTGCCTTCTTTAACCTTTTCCCAGGGTGATTTACAAAAAGCCCTCTTGATCTCAAAATCCAAGGCATACAGTCATTTGTGTAAAACTTAACAACCAAGAAGTAAAACTGGCACAGATTCCAAGAACATGCGGCAAGGCTCACTTTTTTTCTGTCCCTTACAACCTCTCCTATTTCCCAGGGCCTTGGAATCAGACTCCATCAGCTCCAAATCTTCCTACGCAATGTTCTCTGTGAATGTATCTTAGACCCCCTACTCAAAGAATTTTTGTTTCCTGGACAGCAACAGATCTTTTAAATTATAAAGCCATTTTGTCTCCACTTTCAGAAGATCCTACCAAGTTTAGAGAAGAATAGGAGAAATCAGTGGCCATCCATAATCCCATTCATAGGAACCTTGACTGGCTGCTAAGAGGTGTACTTCCCTCTCATGATCATACTGCAGTTAATAACTGGCCAGACGGGCCAGACAGCCCTCTGGGGAAAACCCCCTCCACAGAGGGAACAGATGGCCGGAGCCCCTCCCTGGCCCTCCTGCCAATGAGGAGATAGCTCAGCTAGATGCTGATATTCAGGGCCTGATAGGGACAATATTAGAGGCTTTCCCTCCTAAGATGAATTGGTCTAGGTCAAATTGTGTATCCAGAAAGAGAGTGAGCACCCCAAGGCATTTGTCGAGAAATTTACGCAAGGTTTTCAAAGGCATACGGCATTAGATCCAGTAGCTCCAGAGCATAGAAATCTTCGAATTTCTGCTCTGGTTGGGAATCTTCTTCCTGATATAAAAAGTCAATTCAAAAATAGTATAGTTGTTTCGGTTGGTCAGTCTCTAAGCATTATAATAGAAGCAGCTACTCAATTCTTTGAAAATAGCTTGCAAGAAAATAAGGGGAAAAATAAAATCAACAGTTCTTGTCTTGGAGCTTGAATTCTTACAAAAACAAAGGCAAGCCTCTAAGAGTGATTCAAAGTCCTCTCATACCTTTGGTCAGCTACAAGGCTTTTCTAGTTTGCCTTCAGAAATTTGCAGATCCTGCAAAAAGCTGGGGCATTGGAAAAACTGCTGTCCTATAAAAAGAAAGAAAGAGAGAGAGAGAGGGAAGGAAGGAAGGAAGGAGGGAAGGAGGGAAGGAAGGAAGGAGGGAAGGAAGGAAGGAAGGAAGGAGAGAGAGAGGAAGGAAGGAGGGAAGGAAGGAAGGAAGGAAGGAAGGAGAGAGAGAGGAAGGAAGGAAGGAGGGAAGGAGGGAAGGAAGGAAGGAGAGAGAGAGAGAGGAAGGAAGGAAGGAAGGAAGGAACTCTCCCTAAAACCCAGCACCCTCAGAAGGCTCATTTTTCCCCTCCTGTGGCACGATACCCCATTGATTGGTGGGGTCAGCCGATTCTCACTTGCACTCCAAAGCCCACCATTCAACTTAAAATAGAGGATCAGGAACTGGATTTAATTGACACTGATAGGACTTCCTCTACTATTTGCTCAGTGGAATTATCTCTGCTTGTTACCTCTGATTCTATTCAAGCTATTGGGGTCTCTGGGCAACCTATTTTACTGCCCATATCTCAGGACATTCAAACATCCTTAGGCCCTCTTAACACCCACCGTGCCTTTCTAGTTTCTGACTCCTCACCTGCAAATCTTTTAGGTAGAAATTTATTATGTAAGTTTAGTGCTATGATACAATATAATAAAAAAGGCATTTTTATTTCCCTACATTCAGAACAAACTTCGAGCTTCCTGCTCTCTCAGGGAAACTCTTCTTGATTTAAATTCCTCTAAAGAAGATGCAGTCTTAAAAGATGTCCCAGCTAGTCCCTAGGCTTCACATGCAAATGAGATTGGACTGCTACTGAGTAAAGAACCTGTATGCATTGCAGAGGAAAGGAACAAATATTTCCCATCAGTAGCTCAGTGTCCCCTCTCATGAGATGCAGAGCAAGGAATCAAACATATCATAGACTCCCTTTTGCAATAAGACATGCTTATTTTTACCACTTCACCCTGTAACACCCCAATCTTACCAGTAAAGAATGAAGGAAAATTTGATTCAGATGGAAATCAAATCTATTGATTGGTGCAAGATATAAGAGCCATAAGCACCTTTGTAATTCCCCACCACCTTGTAATCCCCAATTTGGCTACTATCCCTACCTCAGTTCCTGGTGATACAGCCTGGTTTACAGTAGTTGACCTCTGCTCAGCTTTCTTTTTGATTCCATTGCACCCTGACTCACAGTTTCTCTTTGCATTTAGAGGAAGACAATTAACATGGACTCTCATGCTTTAGGGATATTGTGAGTACCCTTCAATATTCTCTCCAATCCTTAAAACCACTTGGATTCTGTAGCCTCTACCCAACGCTCCACCTTGTGCTTTGTAACCAAACTAAAGAAGATACCCCTACAGACTCTCTCAGTCTACTAAAGGTACTCACTGAACCTTGCCATAAAGCCTCCAGGTCTAAACTTCAGTTTGTGCAAACAACGGTTACTTTCTTAGGACATGAAAGATCTCGGGGCACTCAGAAGTTCACCCCAAAATGCATCCAGTCAATTTTGTTCATCCCTTTCCCCAAGACAAAAAAGCAGCTGTGTAAGTTTCTAGGGGCAGCTGGCTATTGTCAGCAATGGATTCCTAATTTTGAGGCTATTGCCAAACCACTATATGCCCTCTTTCTAGATGCCACTCCAGAGGCCACTCTGTGGCCTTCAGAAAAATTAACTTCTTTCAAAGCCTTAAAATTAGCATTGTCCTACCCCCTGCTCTTGGCTTACCTAATTTTGATAAGCCTTTTCACCTCTATCGTCATGAAAATAGTGGGGTTGCTGCAAGTATTCTAAGGTAACCCTTTGCCTCTCAAATACAACCTGTAGCATATTTCTCATGCCAATGGGATCCTGTGGCAGCAGGCACGCCCCCATGCCTGCATGCAGTAGCAGCGGCTGCCGCCCTAATTACTAAAGTCAGCACCCATACATTAGGCTCCCCCATCCACCTCGATGTTTCCCATGCTGTGTCTGCTCTCTTCCAAGTTCTTAAGATGCAGCACCTCTCTACACATGGACAGAGCACCTAGGAGCAAGCCCTGTGAACCAATCTCTCCATCATCTTATGCCTTTGTGACACTAAATCCTGCTACACTCCTACCCCTCCCCGATGATGAAGAGCCTCATTCCATTCCACTTGATTGCCTAGCAGCTATAGAAATGTGTTCAAAGCCATGAGGGGATCTCTCAGACTCTCCTTTAGACAACCTAGCCTTGCTGCTATTTTGTAATGGCTCTTGCAAATTTAATTTTAAGGGAAACATAATAACTGGCTATGCCATAGTTTCCCCACATGAAATGCTTGAGGCATACTCTTTGCTGACTATAAAGTCAGCCCAGGCTGCTGAACTTACAGCTGTTATTAGAGTTTCCACATTGGCAAAAGGAAAAACTGCCACTATTTACACTGACTCCAATATGCTCTTGGAGTCTGTCATGCTGTTGGCACAATCTGGAAATCCCGTGGATTCTGAACCTCTGCTGGTACTCCTGTTGCTAATGGACATATAATTGCTGCCTTATCACAGGCTGTTCACCCTCATACTAAAATTGCTATTGTTCATTGTCCAGCCCACACTAAGGAGACTGATACTATATCTTTAGGGAATGATAGGGCAGAAAAGGCTGCTAAGTACACAGTCAAAAACTGACCCCTTTTCATTTTTCCACCCAATTTATGAATTCGCCTTTATTCCTGACTGATATTATTGATTTTCAGGTAAATGCCCCAAAATACAAAAAAGATAAATGGATACAAAAGGGTGCCAAGCAGTTATCAGATGGATTGGGTATATTGGGCCAAATGGACTTCCTGTGGCCCCTTTTCTTTTAACCTTTTGGCTTGTACTTATGTTTCATCAAATGGGACATATGTGCATATGGGGGATAGTTGAGGAACTAAAGAATACTTGGTTTTGTCCTGGGATCTACAACATTTTTGTCCAAATTATTTTCCCATGCATTACTTGTAAATCTCACCAAATTTCTGGAAGAAACCAACACTTCTCAGTCAGCCCAACAGGGTGAATATAGTCAATAATAATTTAATTGTACATTTAAAAATAACTAAGAAAGTATACTTGGGCCGGGCGCTGTGGCTCACACCTGTAATCCCAGCACTTAGGGAGGCTGAGGTGGGTGGATCACCTGAGGTCAGGAGTTCGAGAACAGCCTGACCAACATAGTGAAACCCCATCTCTACTAAAAATACAAAATTAGCTGGGCATGGTGGTGCATGCCTGTAACCCCCAGGTACTTGAGAGGCTGAGGCAGGAGTATCGCTTGAACCCAGGAGGCAGAGGTTGCAGTGAGCCGAGTTCACACCATTGCACTCCAGAGCGAAACTCTGTCTCAAAAAAAAAAAAAAAAAAAAAGAGTATAATTGGATTGTTTGTAACACAAAGAATAAATGCCTGAGGGGATACATACCCCATTTCCCGTGATGTGATTATTATGTAATGCATGCCTATATCAAAATATCTGATTACCCCATAAATATATATACCTAATAGGTACCCACAATTTTTTTAAAAAGTAAGTCTACTTCCACCTATTTTCTCCACTTTTTTGTTATTTTCCCACTACTCTTCTTTAGGTAAACGAAAAACAAAACAATACAAAAAGACCTCTTTTTTTCATTGACCAAATCTTTTCCCTGTCTGTTGATAGACTATTAAAAAGCTGACTGGAGACTGTCTCACTCTATTCTGTTCTCCCTCTGATCCTCTACTGTGCACCATTTTTCAAACTGTGTCTTGATCTTATTAACTCTTATTTTTTTCAACAAGTCAGGTACAGACCTGGTACCTCTTTGTACCAGTCTTCCAAATCCTGTCTATGATAACTAATCAATCTGATTGTTGGTTATGTCAACATATTTGAATGTCAACATTATTTGAAAGAACCTGAACATATTTTTGTTCCTGCCAATGCGTGTCTGGTGGATAAAGTCCAGAGAATAAACATATGCCAAGAGAAAACAATCTCATGCTATTTATCGTTTTGCCACCAACTCAACTTTTAATGTTCAAAACTTCTAGTGATGTTTCAAACTGGGAAAATGAAGGAGTAAAGTAATGTAAAATGAAGGAATATCCCAAACTACGCAGGACTTATATGTTGATTATTTTAAGTTGAAAGCATTGGAGAAACTGTAGTTTCAGGAAGGGCTAGCTGACCTGTCTCTTCCTGCATACAGCAAGCCATAAAGGTTCCTCTTGGAGGGGTACTCTCACTGTACCAGGGTGAGAAAATAGCCCTTATCACCAGAGACTGGGAACAGGGGGAAATTGACCTGAATAAGCATACTTAATGAAGTAACTCTTATGTTCCACTAGTTTTATATCCCCCATATATCTCCCAGTGACTCCCCTAGAAAACGTACTGCCCCTAGCCAGATTTTCTTTGTCCAGTCATTTCTTCTCAAATTTATCATTTTTTGTCTAAAAAGTATAAAAGCATGTTGTGCTTTGACCACTTCTTTGGACTTCACTGGCTTCACTCTCTCATGAAGAGCCCCATGTACATGTACAACTAACACAATTTGTATGTTTTTCTCTTGTTAATCAACCTGTCATCAGTTTGGTTTCTAGAGCTAGCAAGAGCCCATATAAAAACCTAAAGGAGTTGGAGGTAATCTCTGACTCCCCTACAGGCAAAATGATCACCATGACTATTTTAATCCTTTAGTTTGTGAAATATAACATGCATACAGAAACTTACACACAAAAAAGGCATACAACTGAAGAATTTGTCACAAAATGAACACTCATGTAACCACCATCCAAATAAAGAAATAGAACACTGCCAGCATCCCCAAAATCTTCCATGTCCTGCCCACCTCAAATTCTACCCCTCCTTTTACCACAAAGATAACTACTATTCTGATTTTATTATTATTATTCTCTAGATGGCAATTTGATTGTTCAAGTAGGTTAAAGAAAGCTTCTGGCCAGGCGCAGTGGTTCACGCCCATAATCCCAGCACTTTGGGAGGCCGAGACGAGTGGATCACCTGAGGTTGGGAGTTTGAGACCAGCCTGACCAACATGGAGAAACCCTGTCTGTACTAAAAATACAAAATTAGCTGGGCACGGTGGTGGGTGCCTGTAATCCCACTGTAATCCCAGCTACTCAGGAGGCTGAGGCAAGAGAATTGCTTGAACCTGGGAGGCGGAGGTTGCAGTGAGCCGAGATCGCACAATTGCACTCCAGCCTGGGCAATAAGAGCGAAACTCCGTCTCAAAAAAAAAAAAAAAAAAAACCTTCTGCCCAAACTCAAAAAAAGTAAGTAGATTTGGTGGTCGTTAGTATTGCTAATTATTTCTTCTGATACAGGACTCCCTTGCAGTCTTAGGTCCTTCCAGTAGATCAGAAAGAAGCTGAGGGACAGAGTGAAGGTAAAGTAGTAGAGTCCTAATTTAGTCCATTTGAACTTGAAATGACTGCTGTAAACTTATAAGGTATGCAAACAGAGAATATTAAAATAGATAGTTCACTATATTTGATTCACCATTAGGTCTTCAGAAACACTTTTGGCAAGTGTTAACAAGGTGAACTTGTTAACACAGACTATTGTCAAAGGCAGAGTTCCCTCAGAGACTCACGGGCTTAATTCTCCAAAGTGCCAGAGTTGTCCTTCCTTCTGTTAAGACTATTCTAAAAGTAGCTGGTTCAGGCTCCAGGAACCAGGATTCATCTCCCATATGCTCTTTATTAGTTTTTTCTTTTAAAAGGTTTTAAAAGAATATATTCTTGTAAAATTAAAGTTAGAACTATACAGAAGTAAAAGGTAAAATTGCTCTCTTAGATTGGATTCCCCCAAAAGTACATCCTGATATTAGGATTTGGGGACAAGCAGTTTATTTGGAAGGCCAAAGAGCACAGTGAGGGAGTGGGGGAAATTATACAGGAGAGGGAAGAAGGAAAGTCAGTAAACGATGTGCTGATGAGTAAATTCTCAGGGCTCAGTTGGGGCTCAATTCCCCTATGAACTTCTAGTAAATAGTACAAAACGGAGGTTGAAAACTACAGCCATGAGCCAAATCAGACTCACTGCTTATTTTTCTAAGTAAAGTGTTAATGGAATAGAACTATGCCCTGTTTTTGTTCACATGTTTTCTATGAGTTGACTAATTATGACACACAGTGTTATCTCAAAGTTTACATTATTTACTCTCAGTCCCTACACAAAAAGTTTGCCAGTCTGTGGTATAGAACATGTCTCAGAGTCGTCCCATCTGAGGGTGGGGAGCTGAAATATTTATCTACCATCATTCATACCTCATTGGCTGAGGGCTACTCTGAGTGTGACAACTCCTCAGACCTTCTGGCTGACTCTGTAGGCAGACCAAGCACACTCCTGTATCCAGAGAAAGCCCTCTTGCAGAGAGATGCATGTGCTTGCAGTATGAAACTATAGGCATTTACAGGAATAATGAATGCCAAGGAGGTATGATCAGGACAACAATAGTATCTGCTACAATCCCTATCCCACATATGCATCAATTCCAATCCCCATAGGTAACCACTTTAAGATGTAGTTTGGTGTGTATCTTTCCAAACGTTTCTCTATGTATGCAGAATGTATTACACACATTTGAATGCACTGGTTTATTTGGCAGTTAATGCCAGGGCAGGTATGAAAAAACAGGGAGAGTGAAGGAAAGAAGGAGAAAAATCTAATAAAGGTTTATGTTATTGTGTCGGTAACTGCAGTGGGCAAGTGGGGACCCTCTGAGTGCCTTAGAATTGTCCCTTGGTGCTGACTGAACCTGAGGATGTTAACATCTCCCTGTTCTATGGCTTCCCTCCATAAGGACTGAATAAGCCTCTACAACTTTGGAGAAAGCTCTGAAGCCAAACAACAACAACAACAAAAACAAAAAACTAGCAGGCAATGTAGTAGGCATTGAGACAAGATGTTGAAAATACACACGGAAACTGTCCAACATAGCTGCACTTGAAATCAAGGATAAACTATAGGATTCTGGCTAGGGGAACCAAAAGTTTCTACTACAACCCTAAATCATGTTCACATGGTTAATTGCTTATATGATCCAATAAATCTAACCAGATGAGAAAATAGTCAACTGCGGGATCAGTGAGTTATAAGATACTCGGAAACAGCAACTTGTCCATTCACCTGTCTTTGGATAGGCATACTCGTCAGTTATCTTAGCCAACCATTACAATAGACATAACATCACTACCTTTTTTGTTCAGTTATTTTTTAACCAGCAAGTTGTAAATACCATCATGCTTTCCTTACCTTTTTTGTTCGGTTATTTTTTAACCAGCAAGTTGTAAATACCATCATGCTATACGAGGTCAAAACCTTGTATACATTTGTGGTCCTAAAGTAAAAGGAAATGATAACTGTATTATTTATTCCTCTGCCTCGTTTATATGTGATCATTTTTCCCAACTACAGATAAAATGAGTTGTATTTAATTTGGATGATTCTTGGTTCTCTGACAAATTTCAGGGGGATTCTTTTTTTTTTTGAGATGGAGTCTTGCTCTGTCACCCAGGCTGGAGTGCAGTGGCATGATCTTGGCTCACTACAACCTCCACCTCCTGGGTTCAAGTGAGTCTCCTGCCTCAGTATCCTGAGTAACTGGGATTACAGGCACCTACCACCAGGCCCAGCTAATTTTTATATTTTCAGTTTCACCATGTTGGCCAGGCTGGTCCCGAACTCCTGACCTCAAGTGATCCACCCGCCTCAGCCTCCCAAAATGCTGGGATTATCGGTATAAGCCAACACACCTGGCCTCAGGGGAATTTTGCACCCAGGCCTCATTGCCTCCTCTGGTTTTTTGTTGTTGTTGTTTTTTTTTTTTTGATAAGGTCTTCCTTTGTAGCCTAGGTTGGAGTGCAGTGGTGTAATCATGGCTCGCTGCAGCTTCAACTTCCTGGACTCAAGTGATCCTCCTGTCTCAGCCTTGAAGTAACTAGGACTATAGGTGAATCCCACAATGCCCATCTAACTTATTTTTTCTAGAGATGGAGTCTTGCTATTTTGCCCAGGCTAGTCTTGAACTCCTGGCCTCAAGCAATCCTCCCATTTTGGCCTCCAAAAGTGCTGGGGTTACAGGCGTGAACCGCCATACCCAGCTTCCTATCTGGTCTTATACCTTTAGAGAGCATGCCTTGGGTGCCATACTCTTTGCCTAATACTGTGACTTGGGCTTAGCAGATGTTCAACATCCATTGCTGAAACTAAGGGTTAATTCCTTCATCAGTATTTTATTGTATCCAACTGTGACTCTACCAAATACATCACCCTGTGCCTTGTCGGTTTTCTATCCCTGCTTATTCCAGGCAGCCAAGGGATGCCTTGGGCCAAAAATAAAATTCTTCCATGCAAAGTGGTTAGTGTTTCAGAGACAGCACTGCAAAGATGCTGTAAACTTAATTCACATCACTTGGTTTGTGATGTGTGACACTCAGAAGGCAGAACATGTTTATATTTATTTTACCTATTGATCTGTCAGCACAGATTAGAATGAGGGAAGTGTACAAAGGATGATGCAGTTGGGCTTCTGTCCATTTACATCTTGAACCTCACACAATGGTCCCAGACAGAAGCAAAAGAGCCAGGAACTCGATAGAGGCTGGATCTAGGAGTGTCTTGAGTTAGCCTGAGTTCAGACAAAGGACCATTTAGACCAGCAGCATAGAGAGCTGATGATGGGGAATCGTGACCCAGAGAAATAAAAGAGAACATCAGATTATCAGGCAGTTCCTCTTGTATGCTAAGAGGAGCCCATTCCTACAGTGGAAACCTGTGAGTACCAGCTGTTACTATAGCCCTTTGGAGATAAATGACTATGTAGTTATTTTGGAGGGGGAATGATTATAGAAAGGGTGGTAAATGTCAAAGGAGTTGCTATAATTAGGCCAAGATTAAATACAATTTTTTCAATAAAAGATTAAAACAGATAATTAAAACAGATAAAGACCTCAAAGGTGGAAATGACTTTTTTCATTAAAGAAGTCATAGCATTGAACTCTCAAGCTGTGACAAAAATAAAAATGTAAATGGTACAATATAAAAATGACCAGGTGGGGAAAGTCATGACTGGGTTTCACTTCAGCTCCATGGGAGATTTGGAAATGTCTTGGGGCCCAACAGCCTTTAGCTCTATAGACTCGTAGAAGCAGACACGGTTTTGTTGTTTGTTTGCCAGACATAAGTCCTAGCGATGCACTTCTTGTCGTGGCAAATAAGAGAAGGAATTGTACTACTTTAGATCATCTCAATTGCATGCCAAATAAGAGAGCTACCTGTAGATGGATTGATCACTAAGTTACAGGTGAGTGTGGTGTTCGGTGAATTTTTTTAACAAAAAAGAAGACACTTATGAATGGAATATTGTGTATTTATGGAAACACAAAGTTGTGAATTGTGTAGTGTAGGTAGCCTTTGGGAATGAACTTTTATTCACCACCTCCCCTGCTGAAGCTTGGGGTTGTTTCTAGCATAGAAAAGATTTAAACTACAATTAAGAGCTATTTGTAACATTCATTTGCAATGAATTCCTTGTGGCATTGGCATGTCTTCTTTCTAATGCCATCAAGGTTGTCATGAGAACAAAGAATCAGCAGCTTAGAGCATCCAATTCTCCTTTCACATACTCGCCCATCAGAGAAGAAACAAAACATATAAAAACTTGAGACAAAAGAACTCAGTTTTGGGTATAGAGGCAAATTTTGACACCTCAGGAAGAATGAGGGACTATGTATAAAAGAAGGGCCAGAGAGAGAGGAATGAGGATACTCGCAAGAAAAAAATCAATATTCAGCAAATGAAAGTATTAAGAGATCATATTGTTACACCTAACTTCTTCACTACAAACCAAAAGAATATCTGTTACCTCTCAACCTGATAATTAAAAACAAGAAAACAAGTGAAGTACAACCACAGCAGAAACAAAGAAACAATTAAGAGGCAAATTGTCTTGTGGTCTCAATTAGTGGCAAGGTGACCTAAGAGAGGTTCAGAGCAGAAAAAATACATAATGACTCTTTTTAAAATAAGCCAAGCATATTATTTTAAATGAACCATTGGAAATAAGAAAAAAATTGATAGCATAAGCAAAAATTGAATTGCATGGTGGAGTTTAAGAACAAATTACCATTTGTTTATATTTCAGTCCCTTTTACAGGAAGTTCAGAGAACTCCATACTGTATTAAAATGCAATTTTTATGCCTAGGAGTCTAATATTGCTGCTTATATAATAATCCTCTTTAAGTGGAAAAGACAGATCAGCCTAGCTATGGGCTTCAGCACAGTCAATGTTTGTCTCACAAAAACCTCCAGGCTTCCTGAAGATTTTCCAACCATTCTGTGTTTTGCCTGTGAAAAAATACTGGTTATGGAAAATCTATTCCTTGGAGAAATGAGACTAACCAAAAGCTGTTTGCTTTGCTATCAATTCTGGGGATCATGTTATAGATTTACAGCTTTGCCTTTTTGGGGTATATGGAAGAGAGGGGAAAGACAGAGAAGGGAGGTAAATGCTATTTTCTTCTCATTTAAGAATATAGTTAGTCGGTAGATTGACATTTTAATCATTGGTTTCAACTGGTTGCTTTTTTGATTAAACAAGGGTCTTTAAATGCCACCTGAGTTAAATGGGAGAGGATGTGGGTTTTAGTTTGTTTTCAACCCTGCTTATTTATTTCTAGATAATAGAAAAGTGAACTGTGGCTAGCTGTAAAAATGTATAGAAAATCAAATCAACATAACACATTATCATAGTGGAGAAAGTATAGTATATGTAAGGGTAAGGAACTTATAACTGAAATATTTTAAATTCAAGGATATGTGAAAGTGATGCAGGATTTTTCTCAGCCCCTTAGCCAGACTCACAGCAGGGGTGCCCTGTCTACTTGGCTTGCTGCGTTCAACCCCTTGCGGGAGGGAGCACATGAGCCAGTGAGTGCAGGATCCCGCTGGCCCCTCAGGGTGCCAACACAGGAACAAGCCCCACGCAGGGCCTACGGCCACAGACCAGGTGTGAGCAAGCGAGTGCGGGACCTGGCCAGCCACTGTGAACGCGGACACAGGAGCAAACTCTGTGCAGGGCCCACGGCCAGACCAGGCATGTCACCCCAAGGGGAATGCAGCAGCACCCAAGTGATGGTGCCTGTGACCCCAAAGACCCAGAGTGGGTGTTACAATGCTCCTTTAAATCTGCTGTTCATGGATGGTGTTGTGCTGGCAGCTCAGTTGGACCCTTGTCTTGTCATATGGGGCGGCTGCCCTCTACGGCGAGGGCAAAGGGTCAGTGTGACAGCCTTTTCTGGTTACCTGCACTCGGTGGGTCCCCCAAGAAGAATGAAGTCACATGGACAGTTGAAGGATGGTAAAGGTGGGGAATTTTATTGAGCAATGAAAACGGCTCTCAGCAGAGAGGGGAGCTGAAGAGAGAAGGGCAGGTTGTCTTCCACAAAGTCAAGTTGTCTCTTCCCCAAAATCAGGTCATCTCCCCCTCTACTGACTGAGTCTGGGGTCTTCATAGGCACAGGATGGGAGTGTGTGCTGATTGGTTTGTGAGTATGCAGAAAAGGTTAAATTGAAAACACTCAGTGGTAGGCACGACAGTGTAGAAAACCAATTCGAAAAGAGTAGGTAGATGTAAAATAGGCAAAGGGTGGGGATTAATCAGAGGAAAACGCACCAAACAGAAGGACAAGTTTTCAACCCCAATCAGGGGATTTAAGTTGTAGCTTGGCTTTCAGGCTTTAAATTGTCTTTGGCTTGGAGGTGGGGCTTCACTGGGTATCTGCCCCTATCTGCCTAGGCATTTAGCTGCCTCCTGTCACTATCAAAAGTGTCTATCAAAAATGACTCCATAGAAAACATAACTAGGCAAGGATTCAGAAAACTTGTTTTGGGGAGTCTCTGCCTTTATGATTTTTCTATTTTCAAAAATTATTATATGTAATAAACCATTTTAAAACTCAGTGAATTAAAACCACAATCATTTATTCTCTCTTACATATCTGTGGGTTGTTTGGGTGGTTCTGCTTCAATCAGTGGCTTCAGCCTGGCTTGATCCCTTTTTGCCAGGGCATAACTCTGATACTGTAGAGTCCAGGCTGAAGGGATAGCAGCTAGCCAGGACAATGACAGAGAAACTGGAAGATGAGCTCAATTGTAGAAGCACATTTCACATCTCTGCTTGCATCACGTCTACTATTATATCGTTGGCTAAAGCAAGGTACATGGTCAAGCTGAAACACAAGGGACATAGAGAATAACTTGTCCCACTTAAAGGCCAAAGCATGGACAAGCCCAAAGTCAATGTATCAGGGAAAATGTATTTTTCCTGTGGATGAGAAGAAGGGAGTAAATATTATTGAACAATAATATAATCTGCTAAAGTTCTAACTGGCTGCATGACTTTGGACATATGTAACCTTTCTTGGCTAAAATTTTTTCAATAGAAAAAGTAAAGATAGAAATACAACATGACATCACGAATAACACGAGCTCTAGAATTCTATAGACCTTGTTAAAATCTCAAGTTTGTCAAGGATTAGCTATAGCTCTTGAGTAAATCACTAAATCTGGTTTTCAGAGTATTCCTGACCACTAGGGAAAATAATAGCATCTGTTGTAGGAAAAGAAAAATTCCAAACAAAATTCAGTGGCAGTACAATAGAAGTGTTTTTTCTCATATTTGATATGATCTGATGCAGTTTGAACATTGATCCTGGGTAGCTTTCTCCTCTAAACGAGGGGTTAGCAAACTCACAGGCCAAATCTGGCCAGCCCCTGTTTTTTTATAAATAAAATTTTATTAGAACACAGCCACACCCATTCATTTATGTATTGTCTATGGCTACAATGGTAGAGGTGAGTTGTTACAATAGAGACACCGTGGCCAACAAACCAAAAATATTTACTATCTGGCCTCTGGCCCTTTATAGAAAAAGTTTGTTGACCCTTGTTCAAAGCAGTAAATCAGGAATCTAGGCTCCTTTAATCATGATGCAGTCTTTCACCTTTAGCTACTCAGAGGAGAGAGAGAACATGAAGAAGTCACACTATCTACTACACTGCCTTCACCCAAAAGTGAAACATACCACACAGTTCATTAGATAGAATGAGTCACATGGTCAAGAAGGTTGCAAAACAGGCTGGGAAATTTGCAGGGTATTTTTAAAATTTCTGTTAAATGGAGGAGATAAAATGAAAATGCAAAATTTATTTTAAAAATATGACATTGATGATAGAAATATTCAGACCCTTAAACACTAAAATTGATAAAGGTGAATGCATAAAAGTAAATTAAACATTCAATTCAAAAAACAAGAAGCAATCCACAAAACAGAAATAAGAAAATACTAAAGTAAAATTTATGAGTTAGGAAAAACAGTACAACTAATATATAAATAACAAGCTAGTTCCTTTAAGAAATGGAAAACTAAAATCTGAACTAGTGAAAAGAAAACAGGAAAAAGCACAAATGCAACAGAAAGACAAGGTAGATGTAACCACTGAAACAGAGGAATCATTTTTTGAATTATAAAAGTTAATTATACAATTGGGTCATTCTTGTCATACTCAACTAAATCAGAGTTGAGGGGCCAGGGGGAAAAGCATTCAAGGCATATTACATTGCTCCAAGAATGTAATTCTCTGCAAGCTTGGCTGCTGAAATGGCCTGCTGTAACCCAAAGACCAGTTTTACTGAAACCACCTGTAGTGACTCTAAGACAAGTTTTATCTACCACAACTCACCAATCAGAGCTTGCCGGATGCCAAAAGCTTCTCAAGTGCCAATGAGCTTTCTTTCAAAACAATATGTAATATTTCTATTTCTAATAAAACTTCCAACCTTCTCTTTGTTCTTCGGACATACCAAAGATCAGTCTGTGTATATGCCCCAAACTGCAATTCTTCCTTCCCAAATAAAATGTCTTAAATTTAGAGATTTATCTCTATATTTTATTTAACTTCAACAAAATCATAATGGATTGAGTTGCAAAACTCTATGAAAAGGAAATTTGTAAATTGAATTAGATAATTTTCTAGAAAATTTTCTAGAAAAATATAATTTACCGTCTCACCCTAAGAGAGAGAAAAAGTTTAAATAAGCCAACTTCCACAGAAGAAATACAGCAAGTTATTAAAGGGTTACTCCCCAGTAAAGCAAAAGGTACAGATATTTTCAATCGGGATTTCAACCAATCTTTCAAAGACTAGAAAATTCCAATGGTTCTTAAAAGGTTTCAGAGAATAGAAAAAGTTTTCAAGTATTTTTTATTTAATCCATAAAGTATTGATACCTAAACCTGATAATGATTTAAGAATAACAGAATAACTGTACATCAATCCAAGTTATGAATTTTGATAGAGAAATTCTAAATGAAATATAAGCAAATTGAATCTAACAACATATTTAAAAAATTGGATGCCATGACTAAATTGGTTTATTTCAGGAATAACAAAGTAGGTATTCAGTATATCAATAAATCTAAGAATATTTATATGATCGTCTCAGAAGATACTAAAATTGTAGTTTAAAAGTTCAACACATATTCCTAAAAACATTGAATTACATAGGCTTGATGGATGCTTCCTCAGTGTAATACATCAGCTTCAAGGCCAACATCTTCCTTAATGGGGAAACACTGGACCATTCCTGCTGAAATAAAAAATAAGGCCCACACTCTTCTTTACTATTCAGCATGGTATTAGAACTATTTTCCAGTGCAGTGAGACACAAGAAAATAATGAGACACATAAAATGGAAAGGAAGAAATAAAGCAATCTCTGTTTGAAGATGATATTATAGTATCGATTTAAAACACCAAGAGAATTATTTTTAAAAGTCGAATGATAAAAATTCAGTTAGGTAGCAAAGATATGAAATAAACATATAAAAATCAAATTCAGACACACATATACAAATAATAGAAGATATAATGAATGAGAAAGCTACATTAACAATAGCAGGCCAGGTGCAGTGGCTCACATCTGTAATCTCAGCACTTTCGCAGGCTGAGGTGGGAGGATTGTTTGAGCCCAGGAGTTTGAGACCAGTCTAGGCAACAGAGCAAGACCCCATGCCTGCAAAAAAATTTTAAAATTTTAAATATTTTTAATGGCCGAGCATGGTGGTGCATGCCTGTGGTCCCAGCTACTCGTGATGCTGATGTAGGGGGATTTCTTGAGCCCAGCAGGCCAAGGCTACAGCGGATCATGTTTATGCCACTGCACTCCAGCCTGGGCAACAGAGCAAAACCCCGTATATATATTTTTAAAAAAGCAAAAAGAAAATAAAATGTCATGGAAAAACCTTAAGCAATTTACAAAACACTTGTAAAAGACAGAAAAGTAGATTTGAACAAATGGAAAAGTATGTTATGTTCTTGCATAGAATGATTTAACATTATACAAATGTCAAGTCTCACCCAAGTTAATATACATTAGTTTGACCCATATAAAATTACTAATAATTGACCTTTTTTTTTTTTTTTTCAAAAACAAAATTTTATTCTCTCACAATGTGGGAGGCCAAAAGTCTGAAATCAAGGTGTGGGCAGGTTTGGTCTTTCTGGAGGGTCTGAAGGAGAAACAGTCCTATGCCTCTCTCTTAGCTTCCGGTGGCTGCGGGTAGTCCTTGGTGCTCTCCAACTGGTATCATCAGTCTTGACTTCCATCTTCACAACACCTTCTCCTCTATGTGTATCTTCTCTTCCTATGAGGACACTTGTCATTGGATTTAGGGCCCACCCAGATATTCCAGGATGATCTCATCTCAAGATCCTTAACTTAATTACACTGCAAAGTTCCTTACTAAAAATAAAGTCATATTTGTTACCAGTGGAGGGTGTACAGGTTCTTGGCATCTTGAACAAAGAAAGAATTGGACAAAACGCACAAAGCAAGGAAGGAATGACGCAACAAAAGCAGAGATATATTGAAAATGAAAATACGGTCCACAGGGTGGGAGCAGGCCCAAGCATAGGGGCTCAAACCCCCCCTTACAGAATTTTCTGGGGTTTAAATACCCTCTAGAGGTTTCCACTGGTTACTTGGTGTACGCCCTATGTAAATGAAGAGGATGAAGTAAAGTTACAAAGTAATTTACTCAGTGTACGCCCTACGTAAATAGAGAGGATATTTCTTGTCATAGCTGAAGTGTTTCCATTTGATTTAGTTCTAGGAAGTCAGCATGAATCGGCCTTATGTTCCCAGCCTCCAGACCCTATTCTCCTGCCTCACATTCACAGACTCAAGGTGAACACATTCTCAGGTTCCAAATGGACACCTATTTTGTTGCGGGTAGGGGGGCGGGGGATGGAGGGAGTGCAGGGGGTCAGGAGAGGGGCAGCCATTCAACCCACCATACATAGTTTCCTACCATGATGTGAAAGAGACCAGATACAGAGAGGTAATGATAATCAGCAGTACCTTGGGCAATATTTTTGAAGAGTAAGGTGATCATTATCTGGGTTACAGCATTTTTATCATCTCCTTTAAACATCTAAATCAATAGAAAATGCAGATATTGAAATTTGTGAAACCCAGAGGGGTAAAAATGATTGCCTGTGTACTATATCAAAAGATCAAAAAGTACATCTTTGGAGGAATTCATGGTCACCTGCTAAAAATCCCAAAGATAAACAAGTCAGGAAATCCTCCCAGTTTGTTCTGAAAAGGCATTCCCAGCTCGACAAGGATTTCTCAGTTCTTTCTGCTGCTGGCACTTCTATTGATTGGGAAGGAAGATCCCAGGAGGGAAAGCATCAAGGTGATCTGAATAATATTCTTGAAAATGCCGATGCTTTTGTAAATGCTAAAGATAAAACATGCCGACTATAGAGAGGAACAAGAGGTATCTTTTGTCAAATGAAAGAAATCGTTTATGTTGTGTTACATTTTTTTTACATCCTCTTTCATGGAGTGTTTTGTAAATTAGTTAAGGTAGTTATAACTGTGGTTCCTCAATTTCAAGACCCATTTTCCCTTTTGCAGGTCAACTGCACACGAACTAACTTTAAGGAATTCCTCTCTATGGGAATTTTGTAATACTCAGAAAAATGTGACTTTTATGAAAGTGTTAGAGGAGAAATTTAATGACTTAAAATCAGCTGTGTTATTTGAGAACATAAAGAGAATTTCAAGTCCAAAAAAAAAAAACAGGCTAATTATTGGTTCGTATAAATCATTGAGCACATAGATAATGAATAAACACCTACATGTGTTTACATAATTTTGTATGAACAAATCTCGGAATCTATCCATTCTTTTCAGCAAGTTTTACTGAGTGCCTGTTGGGCCAGGGACAATGCTACTCTTTTACTATTTAGGAGGTGCAGTGGGAGAGTGAAACACATGCCCAGTGTTATCAGTCCTAGGCTGCCCAACCTCTTCTAGACCTTCTATAGTGATGGGTATTCACTACCCTTCTAGAGCAGCCCATGCCACTGTTGAATCTTCCTAGTGTCCATAGGAAACAAGTAGAAAGTTGGCGAAAATGCAGATTCCTGGAGCCACTCCAGAAATTCTGATTTAGCTAGTGTGCTGTGGGACCCAGGAACCTGTCATATTAACATGCACCTTGGGTGACTCTGGTGCAATTGTTTCCCAGGTGGTCCACACACCACTATTTTGAAAACTACTTGTCCAGTGGAGAGAAAGTGTCAATCATGCTGTCAGACCTGATGGGCGAGCTTGAGGCATGCACAGGACTGAGCCTCCTGGTGGTGAGTCAGAGGGCAGGAATGGGTGCCTCAGACAGTCTCCCTGGAATTAGCATCCACCATCACCAAGAAAACGTCACAGTTTTGCAGCCACACAGAAAAAGTCATAGTTCACTCTCTCGTTAACTGCTTATTGAGTACCAGTTATGTGCCATACACTGTTCTTGGTGCAGAGGCTAAGCAAAGCATCAAACAGTCAAAAACCTCATCCTTCTTGGAGCTTACATGCAAGTGGGGGAATAACCCTCATTTGTGCTCCATTAGTTTCACTCATGTATGCATGCATTCATCTGTTTCACAAGCACGGATTAGATCAGGCATGGTGGGGGAAATTGACCATTTTTAATGTACCAAAATAACTAACTCATGGTTCAATCTATACTTTTTCATAAAAAAGGAAAGGAGATAAGTACTCATTTATAATTTGTTCAAAAAAAACTAGAAAAATAAACCAGAGATTTTTAAAAAATGGCTGCTTATGGAGGTAGGGTAAAGGAATAAAAGGGCTGGACATGGATCTTCTCTGAATATAGTTTTTAAAATAAAGTTTTGACTTTTGAATCATGTAAATGTCTTACATACACAAAATAAATTTTCATCAAAAAAAAGCGAGCAAAACTTAAAACTAAGCACAGATGGGAACAAATAAACCCAATTTATATAAAATTTATAATAATCACACAAAGAAAAGAGCTATTTCAAGGGATTTTTTGCATAGATGTCTGTATATCCTTAGATATTTACAAAGCATGTATAGACATATTTGTGTTTGTTAACATAAAAAGAACTGCAAAGAAATCTTAACTTAGTCATTAAAAATGGGAATATTGGTATTTTCCATTTGCTATTGTATGTATATTATAGAATACATAAGAAAGCAAAGAGTTAACTTTTTAAGGAGTAAAATTTCAAGTGTTAAGAGAAAAGAAATATAAAGTCAAAAATGTTTTTAAAAACTGTGATGTTAAATTTGAGTTCAAAATATATTTTAAACAATTTAGTTCATATTTATACATGCTAGGTCTGTCTCTGAGTTGTACTAGAAACAATGGCATTCTCGGTGGTATTAAAGATAGCTAGCACCCAGATCTTGATGTGTAAGAACAATTTCCCACTAGAATGAACCTACATGGAGAAAATGGCTGAATTCACATCCAGGAAAAGGGAAAATAAAAGAGGAGCCTGAAAGATTTTGTGGTAGCAAGCAAGCAAGGGCTCAAAGAATAATGGGGACATGTCAAAATGATATGAGAGCCAGTGTGAAAGTGTTTGCACTGGCCAAACTGGGGACAATCTGAGTATCAAAAAATTAGGAACTCTTGGGCCGGGTGCAGTAGCTCACGCCTGTAATCCCAGCACTTTGGGAGGCCGAGGTGGGCAGATCACCTGAGGTCAGGAGTTCTAGAGCAGCCTGACCAACATGGAGAAACACCATCTCTACTAAAAATACAAAATTAGCCAGGCGTGGTGACACATGCCTGTAATCCCAGCTACTTCCCAGCTACTTCGGAGGCTGAGGCAGAAGAATCGCTTGAACCCAGGAGGCGGAGGTTGTGGTGAGCTGAGATCGCGCCATTGCACTCCAGCCTGGGCAACAAGAGCGAAACTCCGTCTCAAAAAAAAAAAAAAAGAAAAAGAATAGGAACTCTTGATTATGAAACACTTTAAAAATTTAAATACATGAACCCATAATGATGAAATAACTTATTTTTTAAACTGCTGTTTTTGCAGGACCTTAGTTCATTCCCAGCTAAAAAGGGAAACTCTTCTTTATGAACGATAGCCAACTAATAAAATGAGAGCATTAGAAAATTATCATTCTGCAACATCCAGTGAAATAATTTGATTCGGCAAATATCACAGGTCAATGAAAATCGCTGTAGTCAGGCATGTGGAGAACTGAGCATTTTAGAGCTACTTTTGGGGAGGACTCCAGGGTCTAAGGGCATAAGATCATGGTTATGTGCCCTTAAAAGAAGGGCTAGAAAGGATAGGAAGGTTGTCAGGGCTCCAGTCAAGGCGCTAGTATTCTAGTGACTTAATTCTGAGAAGGAAATAAAAGTAAAGTCAGGAATGGGATGGCAGGAGCTTACCTACAGACTGGGTTAGTGGGGAAAGCTGCAGCTCAGTGAGCATGAGTCATGTCCAGCAACAACTCACTCAGGCATACCAGCTATCCCAAAGTGGAACAACTGTAGAGCCCACCGCTTGTGAGCCTGGGGTTCATTCGGAATGATGGTGGGTCCTGGTTCTCATCAGCAAGGTATTCTTGAAAGACTCTGGTCATGCTCTTCTTTATAGTTCTGAAATTCTCCAAATGCTCACCACATACTTACTAATATCTTTTTCTTTCTTTTGGGAAAGAAAATGATGTAGCACCTTACTACTCAAAGTGTGGTCCATAGACCAAAAAACTTGTTTAAAAAACTTCTTAAAAATACAAACCTGGAAGAGAGGACTTGAAACGTGCCCAACACATAGAAATGATAAATACACAGGTGACAGATATACCCTAAAGACTCTGACTTGATCACTGTACATTCTATACATGTAACGAAATTTCACATGTGCCCCATAAATATGTACATATATAATGTATCAAAAAATAAAAATAAATACAAATTGCAGGCTCCTCGCCAGATTCTTACTGAATCTCACTCTTCAGTTTAACAATATCCCCAGGTGGCTCTTACACACATAAAATGGCTTGAGAATCCCAGGTGGGGCAGGCACTTATGAAAAACTTAGCAGAGATTGGTGGTGTGGGCCCAGGTGGTGCCACTGCACTGTGGAGGATGGCTCATAACACTTCTCAGAATC
Source organism: Gorilla gorilla gorilla (assembly GCF_029281585.2). NCBI lineage: Eukaryota > Metazoa > Chordata > Mammalia > Primates > Hominidae > Gorilla > Gorilla gorilla. Next base: position 53,856,228 of record NC_073247.2, read on the forward strand.
CTCCATCAAATGCGCACTCCACTCTCCTCTCCTTCTGTCCCCTAAATCCACATCACCAGCTTGGGAACAGATGCTTCCTGCTTGTGAGAATGTGAGTTGAGTTTAGGGAGGGATGGAAGGAAGAAAATGTGTCAAGAGGAAAGAAATTACCCTGATGACAGATAAGGAAAAAGACTGGCAGATATGGATGGAAAGGGAAAAATGATTGATATGGCAGAGAGAGAAGATGGATTTCATGTTTCTCCCCTACATCCTTGGTTGAAGTTTTCATTTTAATGATGGCGTCTTATGTGCCAAAGTCCTAATCAAAACAATTACATTTTTTAATGAAAAAAAAAAAGAATTTACAGAAACTAAGGAAGTCAAGGAATAAAAAGACCAAGTCCTGGATATATTGTTCATGTGGGTAATACATAGGCCTTAATTAAGTGACTTGAGTAGGTCTGAAGTTACTGGAACTCTTGTTTACAGTCCTGAACCAAGTCTCCAATACCTGGATTCCTAATGATGGATATGGGAACAAGCAGACATCTAGAAACCATGAGCAACAATCTAGAAAGTGTTGTAAGGTTAGTAAGTATACATATTAGAAATGTACAATGCCTGCCTATTACAATGTATTTCCACCTATCTAAAGAAGCACCGGTAATTCTCACCATTGTGTTTCTCCTTCAGATAAAGATATTGTCTCTCACAGTCTTTCTACAAAGTAAATATATCTAGCATAAGAAGCAAATGGTAGGATACCAACCTTTACAGGACGTGGAGCCATGACAATTTAAGTAATTAACTAGTTGTCACCTAGTCTGGGGCAAAACTCTAGAAAATGAGGTAACTGGAAAACAACGAGGAGAAGGTAAGGAAGGCCAACTAGGAATGGCAGCTTAGCTAGGGAGCCCTGGTTTCTCCCTAATACAAAGTAGCACAATTACACTTTGGGAAACAGCAAAGTGTAATTGTGAGTGCATGGCTCATGTGTAAAAAAGAGAAAATATTTCTCTTGGGGTATGAAGTTTAAATGAAATAGTGCATGTAAGGTGTCTGGGGCTCATTAGGTGCTCCATATATATCAGCTTTCTTCCTCACCTGCTCTTTTTAAATAGAATATATATATATTTTATATATATATATAAACACACATATATATTTTATATATATAAACACACACATATATATATTTGTATTTCAAGATGATTTTACACACGGAAATACACACGCTAATATTACTCTGAAAGCTATAGACAAGAGAAATTATATCTTTCCACTTCTTTTTTTTTTTTTTTTTTTGAGACAGATTCTCACTCTATCACCAGGCTGGAGTGTAGTGCGCGATCTCGGCTCACTGCAACCTCTGCCTCCTGGGTTCAAGTGATTCTCCTGCCTTAGCCTCCTGAGTAGCTGGGATTATAGGCACGTGCCACCACGCCCGGTTAATTTTTATTTATTTATTTATTTATTTTGTAGAGACGGGGATTCACCGTGTTAGCAAGGATGGTCTCGATCTCCTGACCTCGTGACCTGCCCGCCTCGGCCTCCCAAAGTGCTGGGATTACAGGTGTGAGCCACCGCACCCGGCCATATCTTTCTATTTCTATGCACTTCTTCTTGAACCATTCATTTGACTGGATCTTTAGAGTTAAATAAGTTAGTCTTTTGGCTTCCTTATGAAAGCTCTTCTGTCTTCAAATAAGATATTTTTCAACAGCACAGTGAATGAAGGCTTACACAAATGAGAAAATAGTGCAGGATTCCATTTATACAAACTTCTAAAGCAGGCTAAACTAATTTATAATGAAAAATATCAGAACAGAGGCTACTTTTGGAATAGGAGTGGAGGATGAGTGGAAAAGAGCACAAGAGATCTGGATGATGGTAATGTGACAGTAATGTTCTATATCTTGATGGGGGTTGAGTTGCACTATTCCCAGCGCATATTTTGCAATGCACATTTCAGATTTGTTCCTTTCATTGTACATAAATCAAAAGAAAAACTATAAACAAATATTGACCTGTAGTTAGTCATATAAATGCTGAAGTATTTAGGAGAAAACTGACGTTGGTAACTTACTTTAAAGTGCATTCGAAAACAAAAAAAGATAGATTGATGAATGTATAGAAGGGTGTACAGATATACAATAAAACAATTATAATAAAAACTCATTGGTAAAATCTATGTGGTGGATATACAGGTATCTACTGGAAAATTCTTTTAATTTTTCTGTATACTATTTTCATAACAAAATATTAGAAAAAAATATTGATTCTGACACCCCAAATTTCAAGACTCAAGGAGATGCCATGGATATTACATTGGGCAGGTTATATAAACTCTCTGTGCCTCCGTCTCCTCATCTGTGAAGTGGGGATAATGATAGTACCTACATCATAGGGCTGTTGTGAAGGTTAAATGAATCAAGTAGTGTGTCCAACATCACACAGCTAGTAAGTAACACAGCTGTGATTTGAACACAGCAATGTGGCTCGAGCAACCGTCAGTGGTTCTGAACTGCTATACTATGTTGCTACTCTGAAAAATGCAAGGAGAAATGACACAACTGAGAAGCAGTCGCTCCTTCAATCATAGCTTTGATGAACAGTCATTTCCAGATCTTTCCCCTTTGTGATAATCCAGATAGAGAAGCCTGTGGGTTTTTTTTTTGTCTGTTATTAAAAGTCCCATCATTGTGACTGTCCTCTGAGCACAGTGGGGGTTTCAGTTAGTTAACTCCCCGTTAACAGAGTGTTTCAGTGGGAATAAAAAAGCTTTGTTAGTGACCATGATGTGATTTGTAGAAATGTTTAATCAAAGGTTGACAACGATTTTATTCAAATACCACAGGGAAGATCTTGGGGCTGAGTCTCCTGAACTAAAATGAAGTAGCATCATTTAACTCTGATCTTTATGCCTGTTGATGAAGACTATCATCAAAACAACACAAGACAAGAAGGAGGAAAAAAATCAATAAATAGAATATAAAGTGAAGACAGGCGTGAGACAAAAACAGGAAGAATTGCAGTGTGATATGGTAAACAAACCCATAAGCTTTAAAATCAAGCGGGCCTGAGTGACAGAGATGTGTGACCTTGTTAAGTACCTTCATCCCTCCGAGCTTCTATTTCCCCATATCTAAAGTGAAGATAATACCATCCACTTTACAGAGAATTTGCGAGTTCCAGGAGACAAGCTATGTAAAGTTTTTATACAGAGCCCTACAGATGGTAGCCACTCAATAAATGGTAACTGGTATTCTTTAGAGTATGTCACATAATATCATATTTTTAAGGAGCTGATAGATCCTGCTCTGCACTCACAGCAACAAGGTATAGAGGCTGCACATGAAGCCTTTATTTGGTGAAAAATAGACTTGCTAAAAGTAATACTTACAAATACCCATTGTTTGTGCTAGCTGCTCCTTATTTATAGAGGAAGTGAAGGGGGAAATAAAATCTCCACTTCAAGAGCTTCTAGTCAGCTAAGTAAGACAACACAATTACAGACCTAAGAGAAAAATTACATTTGTGTGTAACCAAATACAAAGGAAAGCCTTTCAGAAATAGCTTGAGAGCAAGGGTGAAAAAATGACATCAGCTTAAATTCTAAGCTTTACATTGTATACTTGTCCACTGCAGTTCTTGTGTCATTTCAGCTAATACTATGACTAAAAGTTAGAACAAGGTCTAGATTATGGTAAACTCTATGTAAGTGCTTTATATTTATTAACCTCTTTAGTGCTATAACAACCATATGAGGGTGGTCACCTTATTATGCCTATTTTACAGATGAAGATACTAAGGCAAGAGAGGTAAAGTAATTTATCCAGGGTTACACAGTTAGTGAGAGATAAAGCTAGGATTCAACACCAAGCAGTTCACTCCAGAGTTCAGATCTTAGCCTGACGCCATACCATGTCAGATGTTGAATCCATTTCCATCACAAAGATAAAACCATCTGCATACATATATAAATGAAGATAAAGGTAAACTAAAGAAAGATGAAATGTTGAGGTCTTTTTTTCTTGTCAAATATAAAGTTATATAACTAACATGGAGACAATGCTGGTATGATAGTAGTTCAAAATTTAGTCCATATAATGTGAAGAGTGTTTTTCTGCTGTTGAGTTCACTCAGTTTCCACATGGCCAAAGATAATTCAAAGCATCTATGGATATGCTATTCTGTACTGCTCCTCCGGCCTTGAATAGTAGCTCTTAGGCTTGTTAAGCCAGCTGCAAAGTGTAGCTAATCAATTATAGCAGCCAGAAATAGTGTATATTCATGAGTACAGCAGTGGCCTTTAACCCACAGAGCAAGGCCATTGCAGAGGATAGAAAACCAAACCTTGCAGCTCAGCCTCAACTTTCACCCTGATTTCCCATCCTCGGCAGCCCCAGAGAAGTAATTTTCAGCTTAGTCTCTTGCTGATAGCCATCTGCGTCACAAAACTATTATCCACCCCACGCCTTCCTACTTAACTCAATGTGTTCTGAGTCTGATAACCGAGACTACTGCAGAGGCACTCAGGACTGAACTTAATAGAGAGACTCAATTGCATTTCACCCCAGAGGGGGCTGCTTACAGGTCAGTGCTAAGATAATCAAGCAGTTTACGCCTCTGCCACCCCTGCTATTGCCGCTGGTTGTTTCATAACCTGAGAAAATTCAAACACATTTATTGACAAATAAAAGTGACAACTGAAATGCTAGGAAAATCACCTTCTTTTTATTTTTTTTATCAAGATTGGACACAGCAAGTAATATTTCCCTAGGAGCAGTTTTGTTTTTCCTTCCAATCTTTCTGCCCAAATATTTTATGTTAAATCTCAGTTTTTGAGACTGAGGAACAATGTTAAGTCAACAACAGCTTTCCCAATTTGAGATAGCTATAGCTTGATCTGCAACAGAAAATGCCAGTGATAATAAGGCCTAATTGATTGCTTATAAGGAGAAATACATGATTGGTTTAATTCATTGCTTAAGGGGAAAAAGATATGATCCATGTTTTTATATATTTTTAAGGTCTTAAATTTATGTCTTGCTAAGCCAAGAAATATTTTTATAGAACTATTATGTAAATCGTTTTGTTCTAGGTACTGTGATTTATACAGACTATATCTTTATCAAATATATACCTGCTATCATGAGTTTTGACTGTCAGCTGTGTACTTCTCCACTGTCTGACCTAGAATCATAGATTATACACAAAAGGGCTACTGTTCCAGGAGGCAGATCCATCAAATGGAAAGAGAAAAGATGTCAATGTGATTTCCTTCTCTTTCTCCTCCCTTGGTCCAATGGAAGGAAAAATAAAAGGATGAGATGCTTTTCATTTTACTAGAAGGCCTTAAACATCAAAAAAAAGAAGTTTGGATATAATCTAATCATTCAACATTTTTAAGAAAAGCAGTGGCTTCATTTCTTAGGGAAGTGTTTTAGACAAGATAATTTAGAAGACATGTAGAATTGGTATAAATAAATATTAGAAACAGGTTGATCAGTTTAAGAACTACTGTGGAACATAGGTAATTAGATGTAGTTGAGAAGAGACATCTGCTTCTGGTCAAGATGGAGTAACAGGAGTGTATTGACCCTTCCACCTGAAACAACTAAAATATCAGACAAAATACGTGCTACGATGTTGTTCTGACATGGGATATCAGCGAGCATAAGATAATGATTCCTATGAAAGGGGAAATAAATGAGATAAGTCCTATGATTGCCTCAGTTTACTGTCAAGACAGAGTTCTCAGGCCACATCACAGGCAGAGAAAACACAGGAGGAGCCTAACAGTCTCCCTGAGTTAAAAAGATGGAATTCAGAGCCCAAGGATGGCTAAGTTTGCAGGAATAACAGAGAGGAGATAGATGCACAAAGACAGAGCTCCCAGAGATTTGCAGAAGATCTTCCTCAAATCTTCAGCTGAGTACTGATCAGCACAGTAGTGTAAGGAGGAAACCACCTGAGACTGAAGACAGAACCATCTCAAATCCCTAGAGAACATATAGGTATTTCCACTAACCAGAGTGAAAACACCTTGTAATTCACAAGACAATGGATTGAATGAGTACTCGGAAGGGTATAGCCTCAGTAGTAGGGGTGAAAAAATTAGTTATAGACTAAAAGTTGATCTGGTTCCACCTAACAAAGCTTTAAAGTAAGGCTTGAAAGGATTAAACTGTTTTCAAGTAATCTAACCACATTCAAGAACAAAGCTCAAAAATATTTATAGAAACAAAAAATAATCCAGCATAAAACAAAGTAAAATTCACTACGTCTGGCATCCAATCAAGAATTACAAGATATGCAAAGGAGCAGGAAAATGAAACTGATAATGAGGAGAAAGTAAATCAATATAAACAAACTAAAAACAACATAGGTGTCAGAATTAGTACACAAAGACACTAAAACAGATATTTTTATTATATTTGATATGTTCAAGAAGGCAGAAAAAAATTGAGCATGTTAGAGACATGGAAGCTATACAAAAGACTCAAATCAGCTAGGCACAGTAGATCACCTCTGTAATCCCAGCAACTCTGGAAGCTGAGGCACAAAGATCACTTGAGCCTAGGGTTTCAAGACCAGCCTGGGCAATACAGCAAGACCCCTATCTCTACAAAAATTTTTAAAAGTTAAAGAAAATAAAAACTCAAATCAAAAGTTTACAGATAAAACTACAGTGTCAAAGATTTCTTTAAAAATGCACTGGATAGGGTTACTAGCCAAGTAGACACTAGAGGAGAAAATATTAAACTCAAAACCCTAACAATAGAACTCATCAAGAATAAAATATGCAGAGAAAAAATACTGAAAAATGAACAGAGTATTAGTAACCTCTAGAACAATCAAGGAGCCTAATATACATGCAATTGGAGGCCACAAAAGAATAGAAAAATACTTGAGGAAATAATGGTTAAAATTTTTCTAATTTGATGAAAACCACAAACTCACAAATCTAAAAAGCTGGATGTTTTCTAACCACCAGAAATATTTAAAAAAATCAAGATACATTATATTCAAATTATTAAACCAAGGCTAAAAAGAAAATCTGAAAACTAGCCAGAGGGGGAAAAAAGACATTATGTAGAGTAACAAAGTTAAACAGGTAGCAGATTTTTCATTAGAGATAATCCAAGCCAAAAGACAATAGAGGAACATATTTAAAGTACTGAAAGAAAAACATAATTGTCACGTGGAAGGCTATACCTAGTGAAAATACCTCTTGAAAGGAGTGATTTTCTCATACATGCAAAGGCTGAAAGAATTAATTATCAATAGACCTGGACTACAGGAAAGACTTTCAAGCAGAAGAAAAGAAACAGGTTTATATGAGGAATGAAAAGTACCAGAGATGGTAAATATAAAAGACCTCTTTGTTATTTTTGAAGCTATTAGAAGATAATTGACTATTTAAAGTGAAAATAATAATGTATTATGGATTTATAAATTATGTATCAGTAAGACATATAAATCAATGACACAAAGGTTAGGGTAGAGAGATGAAAATATACTGTCATAAGATACTTATATGTAAAATAGTATCATATTATTTGAAAGTAGACCTTAAGTTAAAGATTTATGTTATAAACCCTAAAGAAACCAAAATAAATTTATAGCAATAATCCAACAAAGGAAATAATAAGAAAAATATTTTTAATCTCCTCAATCATAAAGGCTGCAGGGGGAAAGGAAAAATAAAAGAAATTACAGATGGAAAAAATAGAAAAAAAAGGGCACAAGATTTAAATGCAACTACATAAATAATCATGTTAAATGTATAATCGTCTAAACACTTCAATTAAAAGCCAAATTGGATTGTCAAATTGGATTGAGAAGCAAGGAGCAACCATCTATATGATGCCTACAAGAAACTCATTTTAAATATAGAGACAAATAGGTTAAAGTAAAAGAATAGAAAAAGATAGAGCATGCTAACACTGATCAAAAGAATGTTGCAGTGGTTATATTAATATTAGATTAAGTAGATTTGAAAGTAAAGATATTACCTAGGATAAAGAGGGGCATTTCACAATGATAATGGCATCAGTTTATCAAGAAGACATAACAGTTATAAACATTTATTTATCTAATAATAAAGCTTCAAAATGCATGAAGCAAAATCTGATAGGACTGAAATGACAAATAGAAAATTCAACAATGATAAGTGGAGCCTTTCAACACTCCTGTTTCCACAATTGATAGAATAGACCAAAAAATGTCAGCAAGGACATAAAAAATGAATATCACAACCAATTTGATCTAATTCATATTTACCAAGATAGATCATATTTCCAATTATAAAATAAGTTTCAATAAGTTTCAACAGACTCAAATTATATCAAGCAACTTCTCTAACTGTAATTAAATTAAATTTAAAATCAATAAGACATATCAGAAAATAATATATTTGGAAATTAAATAACATGGATCCAAGAAGAAATAACAAAGAAAATTAGAAGGTGTTTTCAATTGAATGAAAAATAAAAACATCCCATATCAAAATTGTGGGCTGCATTCAAATGTCTATATTAGGAAAGAAGAAATGTCTCAAATCTATGACTTTAACGTATACCTTAAGAAATAAGAAAATATAAATTAAACTTAAAAATAAGCAGAATAAAGGAAATAGAGTAGAAATCAATAAAATACAAAATCAAAATAGCAGATAAAATTTGTGAAACCAAAGGCCTTTTGAGAGGATCAAAAACCAGTGAAGGTGACAAACCTCTAGCCAGACTAATCAGAAAAAAGAAATCCAAAAATACCAACATCAGGAAGAGAGAGGTTATATAACTACAAATTCTACAGATATTAGAAGGAAAATACAACTAACTAATGGAGGATTGAGGCAAGATGGCTGACTAGATGAAGCCAGGAGGAACTCCTGCCACTGAGGGACCAGGACACTGTGAAGAATAGCATACTCTGAGCATATCTTCAGAGGTAAGGCACTGAGAATGGATGGAGGGAGGACACAGATGCTGGGCTGAAGCAGGAGGAAGCTAGAACCCTGCGTGAGGCTGTAGCACACAGGGACTCATTTCTGACCCCCAGTTACTTCTGGGGAAGGGGTGAGTTGAGCTGGCAAGGAGCCACCCACTCTTGCCACAGACCGCTGGAATCCAGGCAGCAGGAGACTCCACAGCCCCCATGGACCCTTGAGCAGACAGGAAGAGCTGCTTAGAGAGGTGATAAGGGCAGGACTCCAGCCTGTGTGGAGCCCAGAGGGTTTGATACAGGAAAGTCTGCAGTAGAGCACAGCCACGGATGCCCATCCCCCAAGGCTCCCCATGCTCCTCTAAAAGATGTAATTATGAGGACTGTTGGCCCTGAACAGAACAAAGGTAATCTTGCCCATAAGACAAGTCAATCCAACCTGAGCATCCCACTGTCTGCTGGCCTATCCCAGGGGCCCAGCCTGGCCACATCTGCTTGCAGTACAGCCTCGGATGTCTAACTGGGGTGGCTCCTGGGAATTTTCATCATAGCTCCTGCTTTGACAAACCATGCCTGACCACTGGAAAGCTCCAGCAGAGTGGCCCCCATTGATGCACACCAGCCCACTAGCACCCTTCCCTCACCACAACCTCCCCTGTGCCACTTTGCCAACACGCAATTCACCACAGCCACCCTCTCCATTGCTTTGATGGTGCATGTGTCCACACGTGGGCCTTTCCTCCTCTTCCCTGATGGCATGCATGTGTGCATGCACCCCACCATGCCACTGTTGCCAGCATGAGTACACCCCATCCCCGACTCAACCATGCCACCATTGCCAGAGCAAATGTACACACAGAGGCCAGTGGCCCCACCCTCCAATCTTGTGCTGTCATTGCTGCTGGTGTGAATGCATGCACAGAGGCCAGAGGTCCCGCATTGACACTGCTGCTAGCATGAATGTGTGCATAAGGTGCTGCCAGCCTTGCACATACCAGTGCTTTGACCCTGCACTGACACCACTGCCAGTGCAAACGTGTGAATAGACTCGAGTGGCCCTGCCCCTCAGCCAATGCTGGCACCGCCACTGCTGTGAACACCTGCACTGAGGCTGGTAGCCCCACAACTGCCAATGCCCTGCCACAGCTGATAAGCATGTATGCTGCCATGCTGCTGCAGCTGCAAACAAGCATTAATCCCATTGCCACTGCCTGACAAAGTGATTTGGCTGGCACCACCCATCAGTGTTTTGTCAGTGGTCCGGGAACACCTCGGCCCCTCCAGCACAGCAGATTCATAACCATGAGGGGCGAGAGAACAAAGCTGGGGAATTGAGACTAGCCACCCCCAAAGTTAGAGCACACAGCCCAGGAGTGCAAAAAAAAAAAAAAAAAAATCTAAAGGACAGTAAGATCAAAGATTGAAGGAACATCAGCCCACACAGATGAGAAAACCTGAGCAAGAACTCTGGCAACTCAAAAAGCCAGAATGTCTTCTTACTTCCAAATGACCACACTGGTTCCCCAACAATGGTTCTTAATCAGGTTGAAATGGCTGAAATGACAGAAAAAGAATTTGCAATATGGATAGGAATTAAGATTATTGAGATTCAGGAGACAGTTGAAATCCAATCCGAGGATTCTAAGGAATATAATAAAATGATACAGGAGATGAAAGATGAAATGGCCACGTTAAGAATGGACCAAACTAATCTGATAGCACTGAAAAACTCACGTCAGAAATTTCAGAATATAATCGCAAGTATTAACAGCAGGATCAACTAAGCTGAGGAAAGAATCTCAGAGGTCAAAGACCAGTTCCCTGAAATAATTCAGTCAGATAAAAATAAGGAAAAAGCAAAAAAGAATGAACAACACCTCCAAGAAATATGGGATTCTGTAAAAAGAGCACATCTATGATCCACTGGTGTCCCTGAAGAGTGGGCAAGAAAGCAAGCATCTTGGAAAACATACTTCAGGATATCATCCATGAAAATTTCCCCAACCTTGCTAGAGAGGCCAACATTCAAATTCAGGAAATGCAAAGGACCCCTGAAAAACACTACATGAGAAGATCATCCCCAAGACACACAGTCATAGTCATCAGATTCTCCAAGGTTGTAATGGGGAAAAAAAAAAAAAAAAGCTAAAGGCAGCTAGAGAGAAGGGGCAGGTTGTCTACAAAGTAAATCCCATCAGGCAAAGAGTGGACCTTTCAGCAGAAAACCTACAAGCCAGAGGAGATTGGGGCCTATATTCAGCATTCTTAAAGAAAAGAATTAGCAACCCAGAATTTCATATCCAGCCAAACTAAGCTTCATAAGTGAAGAATAAATAAGATCCTTTTCAGACAAGCAAGTGCTAAGGGAAATCATTACCACCAGACTTTCCTTATAAGAGGTACTGAAGAGAGTGCTAAATATTGGAAGAAAAGACTGTTACCAGCCACTACAAAAACACTCTTAAGTACATAGACCAGTGACACTATAAAGCAACCACACAAAAAATCTGTATAATAGCCAATTAACAGCACAGTGACAGGATCAAATCCACACACAGCAATACTAACCTTGAATGTACATGGGCTAAATGCTCCAATTGAAAGACACAGAATGGCAAGTTGGATAAAAAAGTAAGACACAACTATATGCTGTCTTCAAGAGACCCATCTTACATGCAATGACACCCATAGACTCAAAGTAAAGAGATGGAGAAAAATCTATCAGACAAATGGAAAAGAGAAAAAAGCATCAGTTGCTATTCTAATTTCAGACTAAACGGATTTTAAACAAAAAAAAAAAAATCAAAAAAGACAAAGGCATTACACAATAGTAAAAGGCTCAATTCAACAAGAAGACCTAACTATCCTAAATATATATGCACCCAACACAGGAGCACCCAGATTCATAAATCAAGTCTTTAGAGACCTAAGAAGAGACTTAGATAACCACACAAAATAGTGGGAGACTTCAACAGCCCACTGACAGTATTAGACAGATAATCGAGACAGAAAACTAATAAAGATATTCAGGACCTGAACTTGACACTTGAACAAATCAACCTAATAGACGTCTACAGAACTCTCCACCCCAAAAAAACAGAATATACATTCTTCTTATCTGCACATGACACACACTCTGACCACACAATAGAACATGAAATAATCCTTAGCAAATTCAAAAAAACAGATCACACCAATCATTCTCTTGAACCACATTACAATAAAAATAGAAATTAATACTAAGAAAATTCACTCAAAACCATACAATTACATGGAAATTAAACAACTTGATTCTGAATGACTTTTGGATAAATAATGAAATTAAGGCAAGCATCAAAAAATTCTTTGAAATTAATAAGAGCAAAAATATAATATACCAGAATTTCTGGGACACAGTTAAAGCAATGTTAAGAGGAAACTTTATAGCACTAGAAGTCCACATCAAAAACTTAGAAAGATCTCAAATTAACAACCTAACATCACAACTAGAGGAACTAGAAAAACAAGAGCCAACTAACCCCAAAGCTAGCAAAAGACAAGAAATAACCAACATCAGAGCTGAACTGCAGAAAACTGAGATACAAAAAACTATATAAAAGATCAATGAATCTAGGATTTGGTTTGTTGAAAGAATCAATAAGATAGATAGACAACTAGCTAGACTAATGAAAAAAAGAGAGAAGATCCAAATAAACACAATCAGAAATGACCAAACAGTTACCACTGATTCCCACAGAAATACAAAAGACTCTCAGATACTACTATGAACACCTCTATGGACACAAGTAACAAAACCTAGAAGAAATGGATAAATTCCTGGAAACATATCTCTTCTCAAAATTGAACCAGGAAGAGACTGAATCCCTGAAGAAACCAATGAGGAGTTCTGAAGTTGAATCAGTAACAAAAAGCCTACCAATCAGAAAAACCCCAGGACCAGACAGACTCACAGCTGAATTCTACCAGATGTATAAAGAAGAGCTGACATCAAGCCTAATGAAACTATTCCAAAAAAGTGAAGAATGGGACTCCTTGCCAACTCATTCTATAAGGCCAGTATAATCCTGATAACAAAATCTGTTAGTAATGCACACAAAAAAAGAAAACTTCAGGCCAATATCCTTGATGAACATTGATGGAAAAATCCTCAACAAAATACTTGCAAACCAAATCCATCAGCACATAAAAAAGTGAATCCACTACAATCAAGTAGGCTTTATCCCTGGGGTGCAAAGTTGGTTCAATAAATTGGTTGCAAATCAGTAACTGTGATTCCTCACATAAACAGAACTAAAAACATAAACCATACAATCATCTCAATATATGCAGAAAAGGCTTTTGATAAAATTCAACATCCCTTCATGTTAAAAACCCTCAACAATCCAGGCGCGGTGGCTCACGCCTGTAATCCCAGCACTTTGGGAGGCTGAGGCAGGTGGATCACCTGAGGTCAGGAGTTGGAGACCAGCCTGGCCAACATGACGAAATCCCATCTCTACTAAAAATACAAAAATTAGCTGGGCATGGTGGCAGAAGCCTGTAATCCCAGTGACTTGGGAGGCTGAGGCAGGAGAATTGCTTGAACCTGGGATGTGGAGTTCAGCAGTGAGCTGAGATTGCACCATTGCACTCCAGCCTGGGCAACGAGTGAAATTCTGCCTAAAAAAAAAAAAAAAAAAAAAACCTAAAGAAACCAGGCATTGAATAAACATACCTCAAAATAATAAGAGCTATCTATGAAAAACCCACTGCCATCATCATACTGAATGGGCAAAAACTGGAAGCATTCCCCTTGAAAACTGGTACAAGTCAAGGATGCCCTATCTCATCACTCCTATTCAACATAGTATTGGAAGTCCTTGCCAGACTAATCAGGCAAGAGAAAGAAATAAAAGGCATCTAAATAGAAAGAGAGGAAGTCAAACAATTTCTATTTGCAGATGACATGATTCTATATCTAGAAAACCCTACAGTCTCTGCCCAAAAGCTTCTTAAGCTGATAAACAACTCTGGTGCCAAGTTTCAGGATACAAAATCAACATATGAAAATCACTAGCATTCCTATACACCAACAGTAGTCAAACTGATAGCCAAATTAGGAATGTAATCCCATGTATAACTGCCACAAAAAGAAAAAATACCTAGGAATACAGCTAACCAGGAAGGTGAAAGATCTCTACAATGAGAACTACAAAACATGGCTGAAAGAAATCGGAGATGACACAAATAAATGGACAAACATGCCATGCTCCTGGATAGAAAGAATCAATATCATTTAAATGACCATACTGCCCAAAGCAATTTATGGATTCAATACTATTTCTTTTCTTTTTTTTTTTTTTTTTTTTGAGACGGCGTCTCACTCTGTCACCCAGGCTGGAGTGCAGTGGCATGATCTCGGCTCACTGCAAGCTCTGCCTCCCGGGTTCATGCCATTCTCCTGCCTCAGCCTCCCGAGTAGCTGGGACTATAGGCGCCTGCCACCACACTGGGCTAATTTTCTGTATTTTTAGTAGAGACGGAGTTTCACCATGTTAGCCAGGGTGGTCTCGATCTCCTGACCTCGTGATCCACCCACCTCGGCCTCCCAAAGTGCTGGGATTACAGGCGTGAGCCACCACGCCCAGCCAATTTATGGATTCAATACTATTTCTATCAAACTATCAATGACATTGTTTACAGAACTAGAAAAAAAAACTATTTATAAATTCTCATGTAACCAAAAAAGAGCCCAAATAGACAAGGCAATCCTAAGCACAAAGAACAAAACTGGAGGCATCACGCTACCTGACTTCAAACTATACTACAAGGCTACACTAGCCAAAACAGCATGGTACTGGTACAAAAAACAGACACATAGACCAATGGAACAGAATAGAGAACCCAGAAATAAATCTGCACACCTACAACCATCTTATCTTCAACAAAGCTGACAAGAAAAGCGATGGAGAAAGGATTCCTTATTCAATAAATGGTGCTAGGATAACTGGCTAGCCATATGCAGAAGATTGAAACTGGACCCCTTCTTTACACCATATACAAAAATTAAGATGGATTAAAGACTTAAATGTAAAACCCAAAACTATAAAAACTTAGAAGAAAACAGGAAATATGATTCTGGACATAGGAATGAACAAAGATTTTATGACAAAGATGCCAAAAGCAATTGCATCGAAAGTAAAAATTGACAAATGGGATCTGTTGATAGCTTCTGCACAGCAAAAGGAGCTATCGACAGAGTAAAGAGACAACCTGCAGAATGGGAGAAAATATTTGCAAACTGTACATCTGACAAAGGTCTAATATCCAGCATCTATAAGGCACTTAAACAAATTTACAAGATAAAAATAACCCCATTAAAACGTGGGCAAAAGACATGAACTCTTTTCAAAAGAAGGCAGACATGTGGCCAAGAAGCATATGAACAAAAGCTCAACATCACTGATCATTACAGAAATGCAAATCAAAACAACAATGATATATCATCTCATGTCAGTTAGAATAGCTACTATTAAAAAGTAAAAAAATAGCAGGTGTTGGTGAGGTTGCAGAGAAAAAGGAAAGCTTATACACTGTTGGTGGTAGTGTAAATTAGTTCAACTGTTGTGGAAAGCAATGCGGCAATTCCTCAAAGAACTAAAAACAGAAATACTATTTCACCCAGCAATTGCATTACTGAGTATACACCCAAAGGAATATAAATCATTCTACCATAAAGACACATGCACGTGTATGTCCATTGCAGCACTATTCACAATAGCAAAGACATGGAATCAACCTAAATGCCATCAATGGTAGACAGGATAAAGAAAACATGGTACATATACACCATGGAATATTATGTAGCCATAAAAAGAATGAGATCATGTCCTTTGTAGGAACGTGGTTGGAGCTGGAGGCCAATATCCTTAGCAAATTAACATGGGAACAGAAACCAAACACCACATGTTCTCACTTACAAGTGGAAGCTAAATGATGAGAACACATGGACACACAGAGGGGAACAACAGACACCAGGGCCTACTTAAGGGTGAAGAGAGGGAGGAGGGTGAGGACTGAAAAACTACTTATCTGGGTGACGGAGTAATCTGACACCAAATCCTCTGACATGCAATTTACTTATCTAACAAAACTGCCCACGTACTCTTGAACATGAAATAAGAGTTAAAATAAGTAAATAAAATAAAAATAAAAGGAAAATGCCTTAGTTATCTATTGCTGCATAGTAATTACCAGAAAACATGGTAGCTTAAACCAGCAAATATTTATTATCTCACAGTTTCTGTGAGTCGGGAATTAAATTTCTTCAAAAATCTTCAATCTTTCACTAACTCACTCCTCAGTGCTCTTCCATGTTGTGCCCACTGCTCAATTCCAAAACCACTCCCACTTTTTTGCTTTTTGCTATTCCAGTACTCCATTCTCAGTACAAAAATGTGTATTAGTTTTCCATTGATGTTTAACAGATTGTCCCCAGTCTAAGTGCTTAAAGAAACAAACATATATTATCAAAATTTATGTGGCTCAGGAATTTCAGAGCATTTTATCTTGATGTTTCTGTCTCAAGGTCACTTGTGAGATTGTAGCCAATATGGTAGCCAGGACTAGAGTCATCTGGAGATGTGGCTAGGGCCAGAAGACTCCCAGGATGGCTAATTCACATGACTGTTGGCAGGAGGCCGAAGTTCCTTGCTAACTTTTGGCAAAAGGCCACCATTTCTTGCCTGAAGGTTTCTCCATAGGGTTATACTTGAGTGTCATTACACGTAACAGCTGGCTTCTATTGAGCAGGCAATCCAAGACACAGATTAAGGAGGATGCCATCAGTGTCTTTTATATCCTAATCTTGGACATCATACAATTTTAATTCTGCCATATTTTATTTGATAGAAGCCAGTCATTTAGCACTATTCAAACATGGGGGGGTGGGGGGCAGAATTTAGTCTCTGTCTCTTTAAGGGAGGAATACCAAATTATTTGTGAATCTATTTTAAAACCACCACATTTAATAAGGGAATATTATGAACAACTTTATACCAATAAATTTGACAGCTTTTATGAAATGAACAAATAACTTGGAAGACAGAATTATCAATGATCACTCAAAAAGTAAGAGATAACCAGAATATTCCTATATCTACTTAAAAATTTAACTTGTAGTTTAAAAACTTTCCCACAAAATCAAAACAAAACAAAAACTCTAGGCTCAGATAGCTGCTCTACTAATGATTTCTACCAAACTTTTTTTTTTTTTTGAGACAGGGTCTTGCTCTGTCACCCAGGCTGGAATGCAGTGGCATGATCATAGCTCCCTGCAGCCTTGAACTCCTGGGCTCAAGGAATCCTCCTACCTCAGCTCCCTGAGTAGCCGGGGTTACAGGCATGCACCACTACATTCAGCTAATTTTAAAAATTATTTTTAGAGATGAGATTTCCCTGTGTTTCCCAGGCTGGTCTCAAACTCCTGGGCTCAAGCGAACCTCCCACCTTGGCCTCCCAAAGTGATGGGATTATAGGTGTGAGCCACCATATCCAGCCTTCAATCATTTAAAGGCCAAATAATACTAATTCTACAAAACTCCTACAGAAAATTAAAAAGAAAGGAATACTTTCTAACTCTTTCAATTAGTTGAGAAATATTGTGATACCAAAACCAAAGACATTTTATAAAGATAATATTACAGAGCAATATCCCTCATGAACATAGATACAAAACTTCTTAACATTTTACAAATTTAATTCAACAATATATAAAAAGGATCAGATGAGAATTATTATCAGAGTAGATTGGTTTAATATTTTGGTTTACGAGATTTAAAAAGAAAAAATATCAATAGATATAGAAAAACATTTGAAAAGTTTCAACATCTATTTCTGATTAAAACTCTCAGTAAACTAGGAATAAATGGAAACTGTCTCATACTGATAAAGGACATCTTTAAAAAATGTATAGTCACTATCATACTTATGGTGAATAACTGAATTATTTTCCCCTAAGATTAAAAAAAAAAGGCAAGAATATCCACTTTCCTTACTTCTATTCGACAGTACATTGTAGGGTCCAGCCAGTGAAATAAAAATTTTAAAAAAGGAAATAAAAGGCACAAAAATTGAAAAATAATAATTAAAACTACCTTTATTATCAGATGATATGATTGTTTATGTATAAAATCCTACATTACCAAATAAAAGGATACTAGAACAAGTGAAATTAGCAAATTGGCAGGATACAAAGTTACACAAAGCTAAGTTTATAAAACTTCTAGAAGAAAATATATGAGAAAATATTTGTGAATTGAGTTACATAAAGATTTCTTAAGTATAACAGCCAAGCACAATTTATAGAAGAAAAACTGAATAAACAGGGATTCACCAAAATTAAGAAATTTTCCTCAAAATACACCATTGAAAGAATGAAAAAGCAAGTCACGCACAAGGAGAAAATATTTGCCAATCACATATTTGATAAAAGATGTGTCCAGAATATTTAAATAACTCACAAGTCACAATAATAAGTAAACAGGCCAATCAGAGAAGACATATGGATGGCAAATAAGCATACAAAAAGATGTTCAGCATCATTAATCATTAGAGAAATTCAAATTAAAGCCCCAGTGAGATTACACACATGTTAGAATGGCTAAAATTAGAAATCCTGACAGTATCAAGCACTAGCAAGGATGTGAAGCAAGTGAAACTCTCATATATTCTTCATGGAAATGTAAAATGGGACGTCCACTTTGAAAAATATTTTGGAAGTTTTTTAAAAAGTTCAACATATGCCCAAAGTCTAACCTAGCCACCCTACTCCTAGATATTTACATAAGAGAAATGAAAACAAAGGAGCTCACAATGACTTGTATGTTTGTAGCAGCAGCTTTATTTGTAATAGACAAAAATAAAACAACCCAAATGCTCATCAATAGATGAATAGATTAATAAATTGTGTTATATCATACCATGAAATACTGTCTAGTAATACAAAGGAACCAACTAAAATGGTCATAATCTCAAAATCATCATGCTGAGTGAAAGAAAGCAGACGAATAAAGAGTACATATTATATGATTCCATTTATTTACGTATCCAGAAAATTTTATTAGGTTGTTGCAGAAGTAATCACCATTACTTGCCATTAAAAGTTTACTTTTAATTTTAATGGCAAAAACCTTGATTATTTCTGCACCAGCCTAATAACTAGTCTATAGTGACAGAAAGCACGTTGGTAGTGGTCTAGAGACTGGAGGATTGGAGAAGAGTGGGAATGAGGCATGAATGAGGGATTACAAAGGGGCAAGAGAACACTTTTGGTGAGGGTGGATATGTTCTTTATCTTGATTGTGGTGATGGTTTCATGGGTGTATACATATGTCAAAATTTATCAAATTCTACACTTAAAATGCGTGCTACTTATCTGTTGTATGTCAGTCATACCTTCAATAAACTATTTTAAAAATAACAAGATATGTTTGGTAAAATGCTGGTGTTATCATAGATGCAGAATTTGGAAAAGGCCATCTTAGTGTTGCTGAGAACTGTATTTGATGAACTCACCTCTAAGCCAAGCTGTAACAAGAATAAAAATTTGAGGTGAATGAAGAAAGAAGGCATGCTAAGACAGCCTTAGAATTAATATAGAATTATTAATATGTGGGTAGTGGTATCTCTTCGAATTAATGTGTTGAGGGGCCTACAGCTCTGCCCTCACTACCCTCTGTCTACAATAGTGGTCAGTGCTGTCGTTGTGGTTAGAGCAACCTTAGAATATGAGAGTCCTGAAGTAAGTGCAACAGCATTAAGAGTGCTATGCCCAGAATCTGATGAGGCAGGCAGCAGGAATTTCTATGATAGTATGTTATTAGAGGAATCTTTGGCCATGAATTCAAATGGGAAGATCCTTTTTCTGAAACAATGCTTTCTGTTTTCATTTTTTGATAATACTATAAAGAATTCCTGCTCATTGTAAAACAAGCAAGGAAAGAACATACAACAAAAAGGGATTAACTTTTATGCTCCTAACCCTTGTCCGCAAAGGTAACTACTTTAATAGTTTTACTATGTATGCACATTTTGCCAACTGACATGGTTTGGCTGTGTCCCCACCCAAATCTCATCTTGAATTGTAATAATTACCACCTGTCAAGGGTGGGGCCAGGTGGAGATAATTGAATCATGGGGACAGTTTTCCCCATACTGTTTTCATGGTAGTAATAAGTCTCACAAGATCTGATGGTTTTATAAATGGGAGTTCCCCTGCACAAGCTCTCTTGCCTTGCCTGCCACCATGTAAGATGTGACTTTGCTCCTCCTTTCCCTTCCACCGTGATTGTGAGGCCTCTCCAGACATATGGAACTGTGAGTCAATTAAACCACTTTCCCTCATAAATTACCCAGTCTCAGATATGTCTCTATTAGCAGCATGAGAACAGACTAATACACCAACTTTTATTTATTCATCATATATACACACCTATAAATTTCACTTTGATTTTTACAATGATGAGATTATAACTATATGCTTTTTTGTGAATTGCTTTATTCGTTAACCAACATATCAAGGACAGCATTTGTACCAACTCAATTAGACCTGCCTCATTCTTTGAACTAGATATATTAATTTTATATTATTTATGTACCATAACTTTTTACCCATTTCATTATTGACACAAATTTTGATTGTTTGAAATTTTTATGCTTACCAGCAGCTCTGTAAGTATAATCCTGTTAAATAAATTCCTAAGTACTTCTGTAGATGCATAAAATTTTATTTTGCTCCTATTCCTAAAGTGCTTTTAGAGAAGTACTTATCACATTTTCTCCAACTTTATTAGTACCTATTTCTCCACAGCTGGATTGTATCTGTCTTTTAACTTTTTCTAACATGAAATGTATATTAGCTTGCTAGGGTGACCATAACAAAGTATCACAAACTGAATGGATTAAGCAATGGAAATTTGCTATCTCACAGTTCTAGAGGCTAGAAGTCTGAGATCAAGGTGTTGGCAGGATTGGTTCCTTCCGAGGAGAATGAGGGAGAATCTATTCCATGCCCCTCCCTACCTCCTGGTGGTTGTTAGCAACCTTTGGCATTCTTTGGCTTGTTTAAACATCACCCTCAAGTCTGCATTTATTTTCACATGGTGTTTTTCCTGTGTGTGTCTATCTCCAAATTTCCCCCTTTTTATAAGGGCATCAGTCATATTGGATTAGGGTCCCACCATAATCCAGTATTACCTCATCTTAACGAATTATATCTGCAATTATCCTAATTACAAATAAGGTTACATTCCAATGTACTGGGGGTTAGAACCTCAACATATGAATTTTCGGGAGGTATTAATACAATATACATTAGTTATACAATAGGCATAAGATATTTTATTATTGTTAAGATATTGTATTAATCAGGGTTCTCCAGGGAAACAGAATTAATTACATGTCTATTTTAGGTAGATAGATGATAGATAGATGATAGATAGATAGATAGATAGATAGATAGATAGATAGATAGATAGATAGATAGATTCTGTTTCCATGGAGAAACAGAGAGAGAGAGAGAGACAGGTGTTGGCAAGCTGGAGACCCCAGAGAGCCAATAGTGTATTTTCTTTTCTAGTGGAAAGGCCTGAGAACCAGGAGAGCTAATGGTATAAGTTCCATTGTGAAAGGCAGCAGGCTTGTGACTATTAAGACCCAATTTTTCAGCTTAACTCCTAAAATAAGAAAAGACCAGATATCGCAGTTCAGGCAGTCAGGCAGGTGAAGTTCCTCTTACTTAGTCTTTTGTTCTATTCAGGTATTGACCGGATGAGGCACTCTCACATTAGGGAAGGCCATCTCCTTTAAACAGTCTACCGATTCAATGTTAATCTCATCCAGAAATACCCTCACGGACACACCCAAATAATCTTTGGCCAAATGTCTGAGCTCTCCATAGCCCAGTGAAGTTGACACATAACATTAACCATCACAGTGTGCAGCTTAACATAAATATAATTGTGCAATTTTTATGTTTATTGATCATGTTTTTGCTTCTTTTGTGAATTTCTTATATCCTTTGCCCATTTTTCTTTCTTTCTTTTTTTTGAGATGGAGTCTCACTCTGTCACACCCAGGCTGGAGTACAGTGGCACAATGTCAGCTCACTGCAACCTCCACCTCCTGGGTTCAAGTGATTCTCCTGCCTCAGCTTCCCGAGTACCTGGGATTACAGGCACATGCCACACACCAGGCTAATTTTTGTATTTTTAGTAGAGATGGGATTTCACCATATTGGCCAGGCTGGTCTCAAACTTCCGACCTGAGGTGATCTGCCCACCTCAGCCTCCCAAAGTGCTGGGATTACAGGCACAAGCCACCGTGTCCAGCCTCCTTTGCCCATTTTTCTATTGGAGACTCATTTAAAAGCTCTGTGCTTGATTAATTAAAAGGCCATAAAACAATTAGTAAGCATATTGAGAACAAATACAAGCAACCATAATTCAAAACGATTTTTATTTTCAAATATCACCTTCCAGTGATTTTTCATTATGAAAGCTCATTGTTGCATGATAGCAGCTGTAATATATAATTTTGTATTATGGTTTTTTGATTTATTTTACATCAAATATTAAAGTATCATTTAAATTTTTATCATAAAATAAAAGTGGGGAGAAGAAGGCAGTTTGAAAAGATGGCATTTGTTGAGATACAGTCCAAGGTGAAAAGAAAGCTCTTACAGTTTTACTATACTTCTTTCCCCCTCTTTACTTCCTGGGTTACTGTTTTTGTCTCTCATACTGCTTTGCTATTCCCTCCAGAAATGGTCCAGGGCAGTCCAAGATTAAATAACACAGCAAAGCCACCAGCCTTTCTCAGTAAGTTCTCACAGGGGACAGGAAACTTGCACACTGGAAAAATATAAGCAGGGCACTATGTTGGCTCCCTAGCAATGCTGACACTTTGTATAAACTTTCTGACAAGGCAAATCTTACACACTGCACATGAGTGCTACATACACTAATTTGAATGGAGTTAGAGCCAGAGTATAAGATTCTGGAAAACAGTGTTTCATTAAAAAACAAGTCAATTCAATCAGGTCCTGAAAGTCACATACATAGCAAAGGACCTTTCAGAAATACTGAACCCAGCCTGTCTGAAAGACTGCCCTTCTCCAAGGGTTTCAGGTTACTTCCCTGTGCCCTAAGCTGTTATTTCTTGAAAGACACAGCTGCAGACCAGCTTGATGTAATTTTTCTTAGGAAGGCAGCCTAGGGCATTGGGGAAAAAAGCTGCAGTTAGAATTAGAGATCCGGAAAACTGAGGAAGGGGCGTGACTTTCTCAAGCTTATACCTATAATGAGAACTGGGATAAGAATTCTAGTCTTCTGTTTCCTCGTTATGTTCAAAGGAAATATTGGCTTCAATGCTTTGTTTAGGGTAATCTCTAGTTCTATGATTCAAAATTCATTGTTTATTAGACTAAGTTTGAATTGTGGCTTTGCCTCTTATTAAATGTGTAATTTTGTTAAAATATTTATCTGTGCTTTTTGCAAATAACTACCTCACTCACAAGTTGTATATAAAATGCTAAATTCAATGCCTAGCCTATAACAATCAATTAATAGTAGCCAGTAACTGGCATCATTATTATTATTAAAATAATAACTGTATTTTCACAAATGTAGAGGAACCTTTCCTTTTCCATTTCATAGAATCATAAAAATGTTAAAACTCTCAGATCTTAGAGAGAAGTAATCCAATTTGCTAGTCTTTCAGATGAGAAACCTGAAGGCTAGACCTGGCCAAATCACCCAGTTAGTTAGCTGTGGAACCAGAATTGGAAGCTTGGCTTCCTGGCCCTGAGTTCTTACTACTCCACCCCTCTCCAGTTTCACTTCTGGTCTGTCTCATTCCCTGACGAACAACTCCCACAGGCTGGCTGTTCCCAGTGCCCATGCCTCTGCTTCCCTTCAACCCTTCTAAAGGTTCCTCTGGGGAAAGAGGATAAAGCCTCTTCCAGTTTTACTCCTGATCCATGCTCATTCCTAGAAGGGTAAGGCTTGCGCATCCTGACCTCAATTCTCTTACTTCCTTTGGCTATTCTGTTAGCCAGAGTAGCTCCCCTCCCCAGTTCTCTCTCCTTCTCTCCATTACCTACACCATATCATATCTCTCACAATAATCTGTGTGTCTGGTCGCAGGATTGCTCATCCCCATTTTTATCTAAAATGGCTTAAGTTATTTTCCCCAAGGCAATAGCCAATGTCCTGTGAAAGAAGAAAGAACAGCTCTTTCTCTCTCTCCTTGATTAACAGATCTACCATCCTCTCTATTAACAACATCTAATCAGTGGGCTTCTTTGATGTCTTGCTTCTCCATTTGGTTGCTAAAATTGAATTCATATAAATACAGATCCTCCCTGGTACAGTCTGGGTGAACAAAAGATAGAGAACAATTATTAAAGTTTGGAAGGGATCATAGATTTTCATCTCCTTATGTCATAGATAGAGAAACTGATGCCCAGAGGGTTTCAATGACAGCTTCTTGGACCCAAGATTTATGTGGTGGAGTTTCCTGGATCAGACACTAGGAGAATTGATAAATAAGCTTTAGAAGTTTGGTGCTTCAGAAACATCTGCAATTTTTTTTTTCTTTTCTGGATGTAAGTGAAGAAACAGGAGGCAATATGACAGGCTGGCAGTGACAACAGAAAGATATGGCAGCCCCCCTGGAAGAGATCAAAAGGAGGTTTTCTTTTTTGTTGTTGTTGTGGGTTTTTTTTTTTTTTGCCCTACCTTCCTCTGAGTTTTTGATGTACTGTGGGAAGGGAAAACAAGGGCAGCACATCCCAAAGAGGGAATGTCTGGATCACAGGTTTTGGAAGGAACTACAATCTGTATTTGCTGAACTTTCTGGGAAAGCTGGAAAAGGTGTGCCAGAATAAGAATCAGCTTGCATAACCAAGTTCATCATCAGGCAACGTGAGCTTGCTTTATTCATGACCACTGAAACTCATGTCAGTAACTAGAATGAGAATTGAAAGCACAGCCCATATCAGTGTCCAAAAAAAGTCTACACACACACACACACACACACACACACACACACACACATCAATGCCTTCTCCTGGTCATTGTACTTGTCTATTCAACATTGTTCTAGAGGTACCAAGAATTTAGAGAGCAATTCTGAGACATGGACCTCAGTGTCTCATATGATATATTCTTGAGGGAAGATACCAGATGAAGACAGTGCATATTTCATTAAACTAGTCACAAGGGGAATTGTGAGAAGAAACACTCATAAATTTCCTAACCATATATGAGACCATGAATGTGACAGGACTGAAGGCCAGTTTCAAGTCCACAGCCCAAGGCACAAAATCCATTTCTTTTCCACTTTTGTCTTCATTTTGGGAACTTTGCTTTGCTGTATACTGTCTATGCAAAGGACAAAAGATAAAACTTCTACATTAAATATCTCTAAGTCAGGATTATAATAAAATAAAGTAATTCCGGATCATAATAAAAGTACATATGTATAGGTAAAGAGCAGATTGAACAAACTTACATCAATAAATTCTAATTATTTTTATGTTTTTAAAGCCATAAAACCACAAAATGTAGGGAAACAGGAAAGGATGCAACACTAACAAAATTTTGGAAACTGGAAATCTGATGGACAAGCAGGCATAAAAGATTTTAGGAAACATGAGAACACTGAATTTGAAGAGATCAACAAGGAAACAACACAATGTACTTCAACTTACACAACAAAATCCCCAATGGCAGCATTTATGTATCTCTAGAAGTAGGGGAGAGAAGGGGAAAGGAAAGGTCCAAAAGAAGGAAATTGAGTTCAAAATCTATTTAAGAAACAATTAGGTTGCTAGATCTACTCTTTTACCCTTTGAAATTTCTTCCACTCACCCTAGAACATTATTAGAGATTTATTTTCTGGAAAGATCAAAAGTAGGGTCTTTGTGCCTTGTGTTCACGATTGAAACAGATAATATGGACAGTGAGGTCTCCCCAGACCTCTTTTCCATGTTGCTCTCAGAATTCCAGTCACCATGCCTTCATCCTTAAGGCAAGCCTTGAGGCTACAAGAAGAGCCTACTCTAAGGAATATGATCTCCCCCAAAGAGGAAAGCCTTAATCAAAGGTTCCCCAAAGAAAGGGCCCAGCCAGATAACCCTATGGAAATATTCACAGTTGATCAATTCAACTCTAAAAGCTTCCAGTCAGCTTTTTAGTGTCCCTCTTGTAAATGTAAACAGACAGCCAAGGATCATCAGATGAGCAAAAAAAGCAATTAGAGGAAACAGTTATTTTGTTTAACCTTTCCTCTTCCCAAATAACCTATCAGCACCTCACAGAGCTGAGAAGATACTGCAACCATGAAAAAACAAGGACAAGAAAGAACAGAGACTTAAAAGAAGAATATTTAAAATAAAAATATAAATGCAGACATAAATCTATAACACTATATGATACACATAAATGCATACATTTAATTATCTCATATATACACAATATTTCCTCTAATTCTGTTCTTGTAGTCCATGCCCAGGGGCTGTAGTGCAACTAGGTTCTTTAAGTACTTCATAAACTAAGATTGCTTGTATAAAGTCCAAGATGCATCCTGTGTATACTAAATTATAGTTCACTAAAATTGTTTTCTTATAACAATACTATAATATACACCATTTATTGAATGGCTACTATGTACTAAGAATTAAGCTGAATACCTTTAACCCATTCTTTCATTTAATCCTCACAACTCTGCAAGGTAGTATTATCAGAGAAGTTAAGTATCTGGCTGGCACTCAGCTGGTAAGTGGTAGAGTTGTGGTATAAACCCAAATCTACCCGAGTCCAAACCCCTTCAAGTGCAACATGGGTATTAAAATATCCATTCAATGGCTTGTTCCATTACCAGCAGGTTTAGGGTCTTTGCTTAGGCCCAGCCTGTCTGGTCTGCCCTTGTTATATTCTTTGTTCACTCTTCCTCCATGATGGGTCATCCATGAAGAAAGCAGTTTTCTGGACACCAAATATCTTATCCTTGGTTAAGATAATGCCATCATTTTAACAAACACACACACACACAAATATTTATGTATATATAATTTTTGAATTTATCTTCCTCTGTTTATTATTTCTCTTCTCCCCCAACTGTGTCTAGGCACATAGGACTGACAAGCTCAGGCATGAATTTTAAATCCTGCTATTCAGAGCCCACAGTTGTCATCCTTTCTGCTGAGCTGGCCATTCTGGTTAGTAATTGTTTGGTTTTTAAACTGCTGAGTCAGTCCCAGAGATAACTAGCCCTCTGTCAGCCTAGTAGCAGAAACATAAAATTCAGGTTAGAACATCAGTTCTGCCACATTTAAGGCTATTATAAATTGGGGGCTTATTTAAATGAAGCTTTCAGACTGGCATAGGCTTTTCTGTAACATGAGTCCTGTTTCCATGAGACACAGCAGGGAGATTATCATATTCTATTAACTCGCTGGCCTTCCCACCTCTTCGTCACCTATGGGGCCTCATAGGACCCTGCTTCATGAAAGGGTGACAGTGTCTGACCCACAGCTTTAGAAGGCCTCAAAATAAATTTTCTAAGTACACAGAGATAATGAGGCTTTGATAATTGAGTCACATTGACCCATCACCCAGATATCTTCCGAGGACAGACAGTACTAGCCATAGTATCTGGGTACTTGCTGGCTTCTGTCACAGAGGGTGGTTTGCTCCTCATGTTTCTTTTTTTTTTTTTTTTTAGCTTTTTTTTTTTTTTTTTTTTTTTCAGAGACAGGGTCTAGCTCTGTTGCCCAGGCCAGAGTGCAGTGGTGCAATCATAGCTCACTGCAGCCTCAAACTCCTGGGCTCGAGTAATCCCCCCAATCTCAGCCTCCCAAGTAGCTGGGACTACAAGCGTGTGCCAACACGCTGGGCTAATTTTTTGTATTTCTTGTAGAGATGGGATTTCACCATGTTGGCCAGGCTAGTCTTGAACTCCTGGGATCAAGTGATCCACCTGCCTCGGTCTCCCAAAGTACTGAAATAAAAAGCATGAGCCATTGCACCTGGCCTGCTCCTCATTCTGAGATTTACTTTGATTTTGGACTTCTCATATAACTCCTGGCTTCAGAATCTCTCTTGCATATTTCTTGGATTAATGGTGTGGGGAGTGTTCTATTTAACACACACATTAAGAGTAATTTTAGCCCATCTTGTTTTCCACTGAGATTTGGAGAATTTCTCAAAGATTGGTCCATGGATCACTTACATCAGGATTACCTGGGAAGCTTGGATCTCCATAAACAGAGTTTGAGGCAAAGGTTTTGATACACATCATTTATTTGGGAAGTGAACTCAGGGAGCAAGGGTAAAAAACTGAAGGAATAAAAGGGAAGCTGGACAAGACAACAAAAAAATGCATTATTAAGTTGGCCACTGCTACTAGTAACTGGTGTTTGAATTTGAAGAAATCTCTAAAAATCCTAATGAAATAGATCTCAGACCTGTTCACCTGGGGATGAGAGAGAGAATCATCTATCTATTGCATCTCATCCCCCATTGGCCAAGGGCCACCCAAGGAGTGTTAACTCCTCCATATTCTGAGTTACTCATGTGTCACAGCTGAGTGGGAGGCAGCAGGATTCCATGCTATTGTGTAAGAGAAGCCTGGAGCAAGAAGCAAGAAACATGAGGGGTTGGCTGGGAGAGAAGTGCTATCCAGGTGCACCTGTGTGAAACAGCCCACTCTACTTCGAATTGTAACAGGTGCTATCCAGGTGTAACAGTGCTATCCAGTGCTATCCAGGTGCACCTGTGTGAAACAGACCACTCTACTTCGAATTGTTTCATATCAAGGCTACTGGAATCCAAGATTGGGCCAAAATTATAAAGAGAAGCTTAAGGGGGTTTTGATACATCATGTAAAAATGCCAGTTTCTAGTTGTTATCCATTGTTATGGGTTGAATTGTGTGTTTTAAAAATTGCATACGTTGAAGTCTTAGCCCCTGGTACCTCAGAATGTGGTGCTATTTGGAAATAGGGTCATTGCAGATGTAATTAGTTAAATAATTCTTACCTTACTTAAATTGGAGTAGGGTGGGCTTCTCATCCAATATGACTTGTGTCCTTAGAAAAGAAATTTGAACACACATGCATACAGAGAGATTACCATGTGAAGACAGAAGTTATGCTGCCACAAGCCCAGGAGCTATCACAAGTTAGGAAGGACATCTGGAAAAGATCTTTTTCTAGCCCTTTCAGAAGGAGGGTGACTCTGCCAACCCCTTGATCTTAGACTCCAGCCTCCAGAATCATGAGACAATAAATTTCTGTTGTTTAAGCTGTCTAGTTTTGTGGTAATTTGTTACAGCAGCCCTAGAAAACGAATGCACCTGTGATCTATTGGCTCACAGTCCCCAGGGGTATGATTTACACTTCTGCACTTCCAACAAGATTTTCAGGGAGTTCTATTTGCACTCCAACTTTGAGAAAGCTGGTCTAGAGTAAAATAAATAACATGGTACCTGCACCGCAGGGAGAGTGAATCCAAGGAGGTGTGCTTTTGTCCAAACACTATTTCAAAGTCCGAGACAATATACTAGATGCAGAACAACACCTTGGATATAGGGAATTCTCTTTCCAAATGTCAACTCGAGTCACACAGTCTAGACCATGGTTGTTCTTCAAAACCAGGGGCTAGAAAAATGGTGAAGGCGTAAACTATGACTTCACTTCCATCACAAAACCTCTGCAGACGACAGTGTAGATCAATTAATGGACACAATACCCCTGAACTTTTTCAACTCCCATCAAAACATAGATATGTACACACACACACACACACACACACACACACACACACACAGAGCTATATATTATTTTGAAATAAACAGGAACAAAATGAAAACCATGCTTGCAAAGGGCAGCACATTAACTTGTTATTTCAAAATGGAATAGAAGTATTCAGTATACGTCAATATTAAGGAAAATGCAGACAGAAGGAGATAGAGTCAAAAGCACTAAAAGGGGGCCATTTAAACCATCAACAACTGCCTATTGTACCTTTGTAAAAGAGTAAAACCACTTGAGAGTGGGAACCAGCTCTATCCCCCACAACTCTTACCACATGTAAGAGTTTGCTCAGTGCAGAAATGTTGAACAATCTCTGACATAGTTTCTGCTCTTGGTGGACCCAGATTCTTGCTTCAGTCTAATGGGCCCTCTACCATGTTTCAACCACTCTGCAGACTGGTTAGTCTGTGCTCCCGTTTCTTGGGCACTGTGCTTAGATCTGAGATCTGACTTGAAAGGATATCACTTTGAACTCTGGCTTTGGTTTCTTTTACCTGCTGGTGATTTCTCCCCACAGCCTATAGTTCATGATATGCCAGCCTACCCCAGCACCAACGCCAGCTTCAGTAAATGAAATGTCCATCATTCCTTGGTAATTTCCCATCGACCTCTGGTGTGAAAAAGTACTCAATAAATATTCAAATGAATTTTCAAAAATGAACAAATGGGTGAGTGGATATGGCAATAGGAGAGCATCTGTCATGTGAACAACATTTTTGGAGTGGGGGCAATATAGGCTGGATGAGGATGACCACCGCTTCAAAGTTTTCAAAGCACTTTCATATAAATTACCAGAAACAGAATAGATACCAAAGCACATGCAAACTGAAAATATAGGGA
Source organism: Gorilla gorilla gorilla (assembly GCF_029281585.2). Taxonomy (NCBI): domain Eukaryota; kingdom Metazoa; phylum Chordata; class Mammalia; order Primates; family Hominidae; genus Gorilla; species Gorilla gorilla. The sequence goes on from NC_073247.2 coordinate 53,886,858, forward strand.
AGGAGACAATAAGAACCTCAAAATGAAGCCTGCCTATACGAGAAGGGAACAGATTTGGAGGGATATGTAGAGAAGCAAAATCACTTTTTGGGGAGTTGGGAGGAGATATGGAGAGAGAGATTGAGAGAGATGGGGGAGAGAAAGAAAGAAGAGAGGTGTGTAATAGCCCAGGGAGTAGTTGCATGACAGATTCACAACAATCTGGAGAATTTCTTACAAGCAATATTTTTTTAAACCTCCTAACTCGAGTGACTTTCTCTTGCAACAAAATGACTCTTGCCTGAGAGAAATGGCCACCCATAGAATATTGCTTGCAGGGAGGGATTTTTATTTATTTTATTTTCACCAAATAGAGCTTAGTACAAAATAGGGGCTCAGTAGATGCATATATAAATGTACAAAGTTGGAAACATGACTCAAGCAAAAGAATTATTTTGTAATCTCCTTGCCCCAAAGCTAAAGGGGTTTCTAATTAATAGGGATATTGTAGCAGGATCTCTTCCATTTGCCCTTCTAGACCTGTGCTCCATCTTTTTCCATCCTGCTTTCTGCCTTGAGAGCCTGGTCTATATAAATTATATCAATGTCTTCTTTGTCCTATAGTTTCCACTTAGGTTTGGCTCATAAAGACCCTTAGCGGAAGATCAGGGCAAAAATAAAGTGAGGTCAAAGTATTTATTTCCACATCTCCCTCCCTGACAGTTTGTCTTGAGCTGGGTGGGTTTCTCAACTGAAGGCAAACTTCTCTAGAAGACTCTTGCCTTCTGGGTCCCAGTTAGTGCTTTCTCATCTCCCTTCAGGCTGGGAAGTAGTGACGTCTTTGTAGTTACCAGCACTAAGTTTTGTGGTTCCTGAAATATTTTTTATGGTTCCTCTATGTCCCACCCACATCTTTATGAATAGTGCCTTTATTAATCCCTCCTTGAAGTATGCTAATTCAAGAGCATCATCTGTTTCCTGTTGGGGCCCTGACTAATATAGGGAAAATTCAAATTAGCTCTTTGTACAAAATAAGCCCTCTAATGTGTATCTTGGCCTCTAAAAATTACAGCTCATTGAAAATGGATTATTTGAGATGATTTAAGTGATGAAAGAGGCAAATATTCATGTGAGAAGAAGGATTGCATTTTGTCGAAGAAATTGTTCTGCAGATGTATACAATGGCTACAGCAAAAACACATCAGTGACTACACGCTTATAAACATGGGAAAGATATAAAAATAACCCAGCATGTTCTTTGAATGGAGCCATCTGTAACATTATTTTTATTCCTGTGTTTGGAATGAGTATATGGTGTTGGAGGTACAGTAAGGGAGATCCTGGGAAATACTTCCCTGCCCCAGGCTTGGTTTTATATATATTGAAAATAGTCTGGTTGTTTAATTATCTTATTTATATGCATTTTAATAAATAGAACCTTAATTTTAATACTTCAAGGAATTCTGATTCTTTGAAAGAATATAAGAGAACATGGAAGCATGTAAGCAATAGTATTTCCTACAAAATATATCCGAGGATCGGCTGTACCCTCTGCATGTGGCTGAGGCCATTCTAAGTCATCCACAAAGCTAAGTTAACTAGGGCTTAAACTTTAGCTAGACCCTGAGGCAAAGATGAAGTTTTTCTTGTTCATATTTTTATGGCAATGGGAAGTGCCACATAGAAAACACTCGATAAATATTTGTTGGAATAGTGATTGCTCACTAAACTATCACAGACAGAGGATGTGGAAGAGGGAAAATCATTAAAAACATGGGGTTTCATTTTCCTAGAGTTTTCTTTTGACCAGGATAGTTCTTTTACTAGGTGGGAAAAAGCTGCTGGAATCTAGTTTAGTTTTCCCAGTACAAAATCATAACGAAGAAACAGAAACCATGGCCTCTGCCTTCAAAGAGCTTATACAATTTTGTAGTTCTTTATCTTGGTTTTCTCCTTTTTGTTTTCCTTTATAGCCTCAAGATACTTTGCAAAACTATTTCAATATGCTAGGCAGACAGGATTTCCATGTCTTCTTGTACCTCAAGCTACTCATTTCTCCAAAATGTGACCTGGATTACTGGTCAAATTTATCTAATAACTTCTTTCTTTCTATTTTTTTGTTTCTTTAGTTTTTTGGCACCATTAAAAATGAGCCTGGGTGTGGCAGCTCATGCCTGTAATCCCAGTGCCTTGGGAGGCTGAGGCAGGTGGATAGCTTAGGCCCAGGAGCTCAAGGCTGCAGTGAGCTATGATCATGCAACTGCACTCCAGCCTGGATGACAGAGAGAGACCCTGTCTCTAAAAAAATTAAAAGAAGTCAATGAGCACATCCAAAGTCAAAAGCAAAGAGCAGTCATGGGGAAATGTGCACATTCTCCCGATGGGGAACAAAGCCTGGCACATTCACAACTGTGAGTGGGTACTAGAGGTGCTTCAGATCTGGCAATGGCCTTGGCAGCTTTCTCATCAAAAGTACATTTTAAAAGTGATTTCAAAAAGAAAACTTACTAAAAGGCTAAAGCAGGAACAGAATGCTAAGGATACTTGAAAGTTGGCTTCAGCCTCAGTATTTAGCCAAAATCAAATATTCCTCTTATATATCAACTTTTGAAAAGCTGAATGGCCAAACACCCACATCACCATCATTACTGGCCTTCCTCAGTAAGATCCATAATATTAAAAGGCCATGTCATTTTTCCAGATTTATTATTAACACCTCAGTATTCATTTTCAAATATATGTAAATATTCTATAACCTGAAATGACAATCCACATATAAGATTTATATGTTGAAATTCTATCAGTCAGTTAAGTCTAAATGTGTACTTATTATTGTAAGAGTAACCTGTAATATTATTATTATATATTTTTTTGAGACTGAGTCTTGCCCTGTCACCAGGCTGGAGTGCAGTGGCACAACCTCCGTTCACCACAACTTCTGCATCCTGGGTTCAAGCAATTCTCCTGCCTCAGCCTCCCGAATAGCTGGGACCACAGGTGCGTGCCACCACGCCCGGCTAATTTTTTGTATTTATTTAGTAGAGATGGGGTTTCACCATGTTGGCCAGGCTGGTCTTGGTCTCCTGACTTTCCGATCCACCCGCCTTGGCCTCCCAAAGTACTGAGATTACAGGCATGAGCCATTGTACCCGGCCTGTAATATTATTTTTTAAAATATTTCATTACTGTATTTCAGCTAACATTGCAGCATCTAAAAACTGCTACCTCAAAAATAGTATGTTTTATCTAGTCATTATTTTTGCCCATTCATTGTTTTCTCATTAAAGTGATGGAATAATAGGAGGAACTCTGGGTACCTGTGAAAGGTAAAATGTAACTAGAGTGTTGTGAATCTTGGGGAAGAATAGATTCCATAGATAAGAGCTGAGGAAGTGCTGACCTTTGGTCTAAACCTACTTAGATCAAGATTTTCAACCTGAGGAAGACAAGGTTCAGAGAGCATGGAGTGACAGTTCTGCAGTTCTTCTGTGATGGCCTAGGTTGGTCTCTACCTTTGGGAACAGTATAATTTAGAATTTTAAAGTCCTTTTCCACACAGAATCAAGGATCAATAAGTGCAACATCCTTTCCTTAGATAGATTAGATGCTAGTAAGTTATGTGACATATTTATTGTCACAGAGCTAAATCAAGTCTAAGTATACCACTCTCGAAGACATACGAGAGAATTAAATTAGAAGAAACTGATCTTTGATATGCAAATCTATTTAATTAAAAATATATTTGAGTTAAGTAACTATAGATGGAAGTATGTCCCACTGGTGCATTTAGGTCAGCACACTGGACAGGCATGATTTTAATAAGTCATTAATTCTTCCCATTAACACTGTGCAACCTTCTAGAATAATTAGAACCCCCTGCCCTTTGAAAATAAACCCTTGTCTTCCATTTAGCTTATAATTTACCATGATAGAGGCGATCATTGTATGATTTGTCTCTCTCTGCATTTAAGAGCACCCGTGTGATTAGAAGATTGTCTAAGTCTTCTGCGGCAGGCAGATACAATCTGGGAGTAGAAATTAGTCCAGAATTTTTCTTCTTAAGACAAGATATCTACTACTTAATTTAAGGATATTACAAATAAAGGGAGAAAAGGTTCTTATAAATTTTTTTCATAGTCACTTATCTCTAGCATCAACAAGTAAAACAAGAATATTGGTCAGCACCTTCTTTTATACCTTTTCTCCAGAATGTGATTCAAGATGTCTGGTTTGTCTCATACAACACCAGTACTAGCAAGGGTGCAGGTGGGGTAGGTATAAGAAGCATAGTTTCAGGCTGGGCACGGTGGCTCACGTCTGTAATCCCAGCACTTTGGGAGGCCAAGGCAGGTGGATCATGAGGTCAGGAGTTCGAGACCAGCCTGACCAACATGGTGAAACCCCGTCTCTACTAAAAATACAAACATTAGCCGGCGTGGTGGCGTGTGCCTGTAATCCCAGCTATTCAGGAGGCTGAGGCAGGAGAATCGCTTGAACCCAGGAGGCGGAGGTTGCAGTGAGCTGAGATGTGCCACTGCACTCCAGACTGGGTGACAGAGCAAGACTCTGTCTCGGAAAAAAAAAGAAGCATAATTTCTTAGTCTGGGTGCTCTAATAAGCAGAACCCAAGGTAAGGATTAGAGCACTGCTGTTTTATTTGGTACAATCCCATGACAGTGAAAGTGAGAAAGAAAAAGGGCAATGAGGCAAGCAAAAATAAGTGACATAATTTGTTACTGCATTGGCCACAGCTTGATGATAAGCCAAGAAACTAGAGCATAGGTAACTTGGCATCTATGTCTCTTTGTACCAGGATTCCTCTGGAAGGTGCAAGAAGAAACCACATGTCACAGCAGTCCATGGAAGGGAGAAAGGAGGAGGAATTTATATGATCAGCTCCCTCATGCCTCCTGTTTTCCATTGGCCAAGGTTTACCTCACAGAGAACTAACGCCCCTTTACTTCTAGATTGTGTCATCCAGCCCCTTGTCAGTCTTTCAGGAAGCCAGATGCCCCCTGAGTGTGGTGTTTCATCCAAGTCTGAAAATGGAGTGGATGTTGTCATGGATTAGCCCAGAGTATGGGTTATATAGGCCATCAAAGTCCCAGGATGCAACTTAACTCCAGCCAGCATAGGGATCTCAGCAAAGATGGTAATGGTGGAGAAGCCTGGGCAGCAGATGGCACCTTCAGAAAGAGAGAAGTAGGCAAGAGAATCTGAGGAAGTGTATACAATTCATGTCCAAAACAGGTATTTAACAGACACTTACAGTGTATCATGCGACCAAACCTCACCCCACCCAATTTTAGCATAGACAGATAATTCACTGTACATTGCCAGTATCTCACATTCATTTGGGAACTGCTTTGCTGCCTCAGAGCCTTCTCGCAAGCTCAGAACGCCTGATCAGCTCCACACAGGTGCAACCTGGAAATATGGGGGTGTGAATGCCTCCCAAGGGAAAACTTTAACCAATGAAGGACAAAAATAAACAGATAAATGTTCCAGTCCTGGTGAAACAATAATAAGGTCCCCAAGGAGACAGAGCTTCAGTTTCTCTTAGAAAAACCAGATCATTCATGCACATTTCATTGGCTTTTTCCATTCCCTCTCTCTCTTTCCCTATTCCCTTCTTTGGGACTAAACTACCTGTTCTTACATTCTTGTCTCAGGCTCTGAGACAGGGTAATAAAGGGTTTTTATAACAGAGTAAAGGGATTTTGAAGCTCATTGCTAAGGATTATGATTTGTAGTCCCTGAGAGAGTGGAGTGGAAGCATGTACTTGCAGGTAAGTATGGGAACTGGAGAAGAAGTACATGTGGTAAAGACTCAGCCCCATCTGAAACTGCACCCTAATGGGCAATCACAAGGGATTCTGCATAGCCTCAGGACTATGCTATTCAGCCATGAGAGAAGTGATGAGGGTCTCTTTAGGTGATGGTCACCGCAAGGGGCCTCTCTGAGCCCAGGCAGTATTGAATGAATTACCAATCAGTGACAGAATAAAGGAATAATGGTATACCACCATGGACTGAGGACCTAATCTCTACAATGGTTCTCTAGCCCCACATAGACCTGGACCCTGTATGTTTTATGTACTGAGGTTTAGGGAGTTATAGTAATGCAAGAAATTAAATATCCTGCCAACTAAGAAGTGGGCAAGGTTATGAATATATGAAATTCAATTTGAAGAAATAAAAGAATGTGATATTTCCTGTAACTAAGGGTTGCAGAGTAAACTCATCCTTGACACATATACATGCAGTAAAAGTCTGTGTTTGTCTAAAAGGAACAGCCAAGACCTGCAGGAGAAACTGGTGTAAAGGGAATCTGGAAGCCACAAAGGTGTACCCTTGCCTGATGAGCCACTTTTCTCATTCTTCTTGTCTTAACTGACCTAGACATTATAGCCACTCAGACTAGAGTTCAGTTATATAGTACATCTTACTTTTCCATTTCCAAAGGTAGGCAAACATTTTTGCCCCTTATAGCCGATGCTGTTTGCAACCTGCCAATATCTCTGCCACTTTCATCATTCCTGTACATGCTAATGTCTTTCTACTGAAAAGAGGCTTTTTCTGACCACAGGACAAGGTTTCACCTGTGAGTGCTACAGGCAGAAATTTCCAAGGGGTCTGATGCCCTTGTGAGCAGCCCTCAGCCAATGATGGATGGGAGCTGGTGATAAATACCCAGCTTCCTTGCACATCAGGTAAAACAACTCTGGCACATGCCCTTCACGGTTTCTCGGTGGTTCCCAGTGGGATCAGGTTCTGATTGCTTAGGGAAGTCAACTGCTCACCGCCACACCCTGTATTAGTTTTCTTCCACTCCATCCTCTCCTTATTGGTGTTTCCTGTGATCAGCTCCCAAATAAACCACCCAAATCCTTTCTCCAGGTTGGCTTTTGGGGTGCCACAATTTAAGACACTCCTCTCTTTCCTAAGTGTCATCACCAGATACAACTTAATTCAAGGCAAACTGACACTCCTAACTTGGAACTGTAGTCTAGTGCTGTGGCTTCTGTGACCTCTTCCTGATTCTGTTCTGAGTGAATATACTTATGGATGAGTCACATTTTCTCTAACGGGGTTTGTGCTTCTATGTGTAGATTTTTCTTACCTATCAGTAGGTGCTTTGGGCTTATATACTCCACTTTTGAGTCCTGCACAAAACAACTCCCAGTCTGTAGGATAGTGATTTTTGTCAAATTGTGCAACTCAGAGCCCTTTCAGGGGCACAATATGGGGAATGATGGGACTTTGAGGATTTGACTTTCTCTACTTCAACCAGAATGTCAGAACATCTCCCACATCCTTATTTCCATCCATTCCACATACTGAGGCAGAAATAAACACACACACACACACACACACACACACACATACACACACACATATATATGTATGTGCATACTCAAAGATATGTACAGGTAGGACGTATCTATATTATGTGCCTCCTTGGTATGACGCACTAAGAAGGACATTGCATTACTTTGTTGGTGCTCCTGTTATATTCATGAAAAAGCAAGCAGACAAACCCAAATTGAGGTAGATTCAGTGATGTGCTGGAGCTGGCTCGTACATATCAGCTCAGGAGAGCCAACTGTGCACAATTCTTTCCAATGGCACAACAGCACTTTCAGCAACATCACTTTGGTAGCCTGACATCAGCCATGATAGGAATATTTACACCAGGGAAATCAGTAAATGCTACACAGCAGGACTTTTTTTTTTTTTTTAAGACATCTGTTAAACATTTACCAGCACACTGCTGGACATTCTACAAAATAATTGGCCCATACTCTGAAAATGTCAGGGTAATGAAAGACCAAAAAGTGCTGAGAAAATGTTCCGTATTAAAGGAAACTGAAGAAGCATGACAACTAAGTATATGCATGGTTTTGGATTGGTTTCTGGACAGGAAAAAAAATTGTTTTCAAAGATACTATTGAGGCAACTTGTAAAAATGGAATATGAACTGTAGATTAAGTAAAACAAATGCATATTTCCTAAGAACAAGGATATTTTCTTATATAATAATGGTGTAACTATAAAATTCAGGAAAATTTAACGTAATGCAATACTATTAATGTGGTAAAGCGACATGGTATATTCAGCATACTCTCAGCTGGTTCATGAAAAACTGGTTCATGATAAAACAATGTGGCAAGATGTATGCAACTGATGCATTAGGTTACAGGTACAGATACACAGAGATCTTTGTATTCTTCTTGTAACTTCTCTGTAAACTTGTCATATATATATAATTTTTCATTTTAATATCATTTTAAACATATGGGGACCCATTAAATCTTGCCAATCCTCAAAGAAATACATAGTAATACATTTTTACAGTTATGTTTTACACCAAATACTTTCATTAAAATAATAGAATCATTTAAAATAATAATACTAGCAAGTGAGGTGGAAATGTTTGGTGGATTATAAATTGCCACATTTTGGAAAACAATCCAGCAATATCTCAAAAGCTGTCTAAATATTCATGCTTCTTTGACCAAGTAGTTTCTCTTCTCAAATTTGAGACTTATCTGTAGTATGAAAATTACAAACTAGCACAACTGTCCTATGGGAATACAATTGAGTAATTGCACAGAAGCCCGTGAAAACCTATAATTAAGACTGTGTAACAACATGGAAAAATTATTTTATGTAAAAAATCAAAACATAAAATATCTTTGCTACCATTATAATTATTTAAACTATGTATAGGAACAAATATTGGAAGGAGCACAAAAATGAAAGCAACTGCTCTACATAAAACATCTTTTAGCTAATGATGTATGGTCAGTATTATAATCTTTAACTATAAAAAAAAAGTTCAGAGTGGGATTTGAACCCACAACACTGACTTCATCACACAATTTTTCCATGGCCTGAAGCTGCATGAGAAAATAGGAAGCGCAGATTTTTGGGGACCATTGGTGGGCATTTCCTCTTTTTTTAGCACCCTTTTTCCTAATGTCCCACATCTCAGGTGCAGGTCCAGAGCTCTCAAATAGCTAAGGAAAACATATGTCATATGTACTTATTTCCTACTAAACATGAAATGCCACGTTTCTACTCCTAAGAGAATTTACATTTTCAAAATTATCAGAAAGTGTTTACAGAATATAGTCACAAACCCAGCTTTGTGCTAGGTGCTATAAGCTTCAAAAGCAATTATAAAGAAAAGATCACACAATGAAGTAATATCTAACAGAAATTTCAGAGAGAATTGGGGGTGCAGCAAGGAAAGACGATGGAGGCAGCTTTCCTAGGGAGCATGGCATGATGCCACAAGGGCAGCCAGTTTCATCTGCCAGTCCTGTTCTGAGGCAGTGTCTTGCAATTCTTCCTCCTCCATTCCTGTCAGCTCAAGCACTAGCAAATATTATATCATTTGTCATTCTGAGTTTTTCTTTCTCCCAGTCATTTCTTAATACATTTCCCTCATCGTGTCATTGAAATCTGTCCCAACATTCCAGATAAATTTCTCATGTCCTTACTTCCTATCATCTATAACATTCTGTTTTCTGGGGATTCTCTTGATATTCAGCAACAAAGCCTCCAGTTAGTGTTTTCTCACTGTTCATCTTCTTACAAATACAGGGAAAAAAATCAGCACTGCAACTAATTAGATCATCTCCATGGATTTTTAAGAAGGGATGCAAAATGGTGTAGCATGCTTTCAGAAATCTTGAAGGCATTCTTTTAGCTGTGTTTCTAAACTCCATTTCCCTCTCTCTCTCTCTCTCTCTCTCTCTCTCTCTCTCTCTCTCTCTCTCTCTCTCTCTGTCTGTCTCATTAGCTCTCATTTCTTCTCTTGCAAAGCTGAAGATCCAGGGTTGGGGAGAGAGGATGTGGGACAGACTTAATAAGTGTAATTGCAAAGATGTTCATTGCAGCCATAAAGGAGCTGCTTTGGAAATTTTTCTTCCAAAAATAATTTGGGAAACATAGAGAACACTTAATGCAATCATATAGCTTATAGTAAATTTGTTACATATGATGTGTATGCACAAATATTGCTCTGTATATTCTCTGGTTATGTATAATATGAGCTTGCGCAGCTGAGAAATGTAGAGAACCAATCATTTGAGTGAGGAAATACTTCTTATGCCATGGAATTGGCTAGTATGGAGTTCTAGTCAGGTTTCTTCTGGCCACCCCAGAATAACTGACCCTAGGATGGAGCATCACCTTGTCATCTGTGCCACCTCACTGTCCCTAACACCTTTCTCCCTCCACTTCCCACTTGCAGTGGATCTTGTGATTTGTGCCCAACTTCTCCCTCTGCCTGATCGTGCTGTCCTCCCTTCCCTGCATACAAGAAATATCCTGTATGCTAATTTCTGTTTTAGTCTGCTTCCCAGGGAATTTAATCTACAACATCACTCTAGATATTTCACGCAGAGGAATTCCAGAGAAATAAGCTATAAAAGTGTTTTACGACTGAGGAGTGAATAGGGAGAAGGTGGTATTGCCCAGAGGTCAAGAAGAAGCCTCTACTGACCAGGTAGGTTCCAAGAGCTATGTTGATTTCATCTTGAGAAGAGATCCCATATGGAGCAGTTGCTGAAATGAGAGTCAGCACTCAATTAACTGTGTGATTATCCACAGCCATTCTCTAAGACTCAGATGCTTTCTGCAGAAGACAAATAGGCAAGTTAAGTGGTGATGTGATAGGAACCATCTTTCTCAATTTTTCATGGTGACACCACTTTTTGTGGTTACCTTAGGGAAGTAATACTGCTTATGATTTATTATCCTGGTAGGAAATGGAAGTTCCAGGGGTTTTCATTGGCTACTCCTACTGTAATGTCCCTCAGTCTGAGCCTGGGAAACAATGTGGGGATTCTGTCATAGTCTGTGTATGTCTATCCCAGTCATAATTCCAAATCTGGGGAAAAAATCATATTCTCAGCCTGAAATTCTATGAGTCACCTAACCTCTAGCCACCATTCTGTTTGGTGAGCCACAGCAGCATCTGAGAACTCCAAGACTAGGTTCAACTCTGAGCCACTATCTGGTAATCTTTGATGTAACTACTTCCCATTCTCCAGTCCATGGTCCCTGATAAATGGCTCTAAACTGCCTGAGGAAAACTTAGAGACAAATTTACAATATATGCTTATGGTAATATCATAGGGATCCTTCTTCTAGGGGACCCAATATCCCCTTATTCAAGATGTTCTGATTCTGTGACCTGGCTCAGGTCTGTGAACAGAGTGAGAGACCATGATTTTCACTGTAATAATTCAAGTCAGGTCTCTCTCCACTAGACCTAGATTTTTCCCCCTGGTTATATAGATCCCATAAAACTTCAGTAGGTGTGTGGGTACTTCGGTACTTTTCACAAGCCCAACCCTTCTTCTAAGACTGGAGCATTCATTACCACAACTGATGAGGGTGTTGGCAGCAACATCTCAGCCAGGTCCTTCTTTGTAGCTTGCCTGGGCCTGAAGACAGAACTTGCTTGCCTAAGATTATGCCTCTTGCTGGGGGCAGGCTATATCAAATGGCAGGTCAGTACAGAGGCATAAAACAAGGCACCTTTGCTCCAAATCAGAACACTCTGCAGATCCATCTCAGCTTTTTTTTTGCCTAATGCTGCTTCCTTCACTTTCACATGGGTACTGATCCCAAGAGCATTTCCCAAGAAAATTTCGTAATGCAAATTTTGTATCAGAGTTTGGTCCTGAGGAAGGTGAACCATGACAACAGGCTGATAACTTATTACAGTCTTAGGGACATTGAGATCAATAAACCATCCCCAAAGATCCCTACAGGACAAAACTGATTGCCACTCTGACTCTGGCCATTTTGGTAATTGCACCCTGTATTAGTCTGTTCTCACACTATAAAGAAATACCTGAGATGGGTAATTTATAAAGAAAAGAGGTTTAATTGGCTCACAGTTCTGCAGGATGTACAGGAAGCATGGCTGGGGAGGCCTCAGGAAACTTACAATCATTGTGGAAGACGAAGGGGAAGCAGGCAATGTCTTACATGGCCAGAGCAAGAGGAAGAGAGCAAAGGGGGAAGTGCTACACACTTTTAAGCAATCGGATCTTGTGGGAACTCACCCACTATCATGAGAACAGCAAGGGAGAAATCTGCCCCCTTGATCCAGTCACCTCCCACCAGGCCTCACCTCAAACATTAGGAATTACAATTTGACATGAGATTTGGGCGGGGACACAAATGCAAAGCATATCATATCCACCTTTTCTCTAGTGGTTAAGTGCTTTCCCTTGGCCTCTATCATTCAGGGATCCCATCATTCCTAATTAAATGAGGAAGCTCAGTTCAATAGCAGCATCTCCCACCATGATTGCTAACCTGAAGAAAAAAGCTATGAAAGAGCTTCTGAAGCTCCCACTCCCATGGATTTCTCAGTGCCTTGAGAAGGGAGTATGTCATCTACATCTTGCCAGAGGAAATAGTGAGAGAGGTGGGTGGGGTGGGGCACACAATAAACTCACTCCAACATTCTTATCTCTTGTTGGAACTCAGAAAACCATACCTTCAAAGATTGATGCTTTGATATGCTGAGAAATCTTAGAAGCTGCCTCAGAATCAAGATCCCTCTAGCCTTGTCTTTTTCCACCTGCTTAAAGTAGAGGGAGAGACTTTCTCTGGAATGTCCCTGATCTGACCAGGAAAGTTTCTTTTCAAAAGAAACAGTTGCCTTCCTCCCTTCCTTGAAATCTCATTATCCATCTCAGAAAAGAAGACAGGAATGCCACCACATCTGGACAGACATTTTCACAAAATAATGCCTGCCTCTCAGACTCAAATTCCAAAGAGAATCATTTACAAGTTAACTTTTGTCCATTATTCTCCCTAATAATCATTTACTACTCCTCAAAAGAGTTGTCTACATGCCCTATCTTCCCCCTTCCCCTATGAAAAAGGTACATGCATTTCTGTACCCCACTGGGTTACTGGGTAATCATTCTCCTGGGATTCCCTCATGTTATACATATTAAAGTAAAGTCTTGTACACCTTTTCTTCTATTTAATTTGCCTTTTGTCAGTTGATTTTCAGTGAACCTTCACAGGGCCAAGGAGAAGTTTTTCCCTTGCCCCTTACACTCTCTAAGCTTTTGGATTCCTTCAGGCTACTTTTGGCTACTTCTGGCATCTTAGCTTACTGAATTCAGGCATCTTTCTGAATACGAATGTTCTTCCTGATAAACCCATCATAAATTGAAAACTATCATAAGTCAAAAGTGTATTTTCAAGTGATGATATTTCAACTTACAATGGGTTTATCTGGACATAACCTTATTGTAAGTCGAAGAGCGTACTGAATGAGAATTGCTTTCACACAATCCAGAGGTCAAAAAAAAATCATGTTAAACCATCGTAAGTCAGGGACTGTCTGTATAGCCCACTCTTGAGTTCAGATTTTAGTCAACCACTCCCAGCTGTTTCAGATAATATATGCAGTCCAGTTTCTCTAAATTGTCCAAATTGTTAAGTTTCTGGATGAAGCAGAAGTCATTAATAACAGGTATACTTAGCCAATGATATATTTCACATCCCTTGGTCTAGAACCTTCATAATTCATTTTCATACATATTTCTCATATTGTTGCTGATACAATTTAGCTAAAACCTTGCCATTTTGCCAATGTTTAAGTGTTCTCCTTTTCACTCAGTCTTAGCACTTGGCCCTCATTGGGTGTGCTGTGACTGGACTCCAGTTATAGGTCAGGAAGCATTGGAAGGTAGTGAGAATGTTTTGATGAGACTTGGCATTCCCCTGTAGGCTAACTCCCTCAAATGAAGATAATACAGGGTTTTCAAGCAAGAGAAGAGCCATATCTCTTCCGAGAGAAATTTCCCAGTGTTTCTCCCCGGGTCCTTATTCGCAGTCTGGTGGTTCTCATTCTGAATGCCAAGTGTGGATCTCACTTCTCTCCTCACTGCCCAGTGCATCCTCACATTTACATACAGAGCACATGTTGTCTTTTCATTATTTCATGGGATTTCTCCTTTAGTTTGTCATTAGGTAACATTCTTTTTATTCCTCCATTTTTATCTAGAGTTCTTCAAATTGAAAATACACTAAAGATGGCCCTGGATTCTATAGAGGGTGGGTTCCCCCAGCTCTACTGCAGCTAAAGTTGAGTTACCAGAGCACAGGGACAGATGCCAGGTCACCTACATTGACCCTGAGATGCTTTATTCATCCAAGTAAAGAGGGTTTAATTGTGGGCATCCATACCTCATTTTCACAAGCCCTTTTATCTGTGCTATCTGTGAAAAAAAGAGAAGTCAAGTGATCTCTTCTAGGTCTTACATTGAGGTGTAAGTACATTGAATCCAATGTACATTGAAAAGTGAATAAAAATATTAAATCTTTTGTAAATGGTAATAAAGCTCCAAATCCAAGCCCCGAATTCTAGAGTGACTTGCCTGAAGTCACACGTTTAGAAGAGGTGGGTTCTCCCCCCAGATTTGCCTTCATCTAACTTTCATTTTAGTCCCCTAAATAGACAAAGAAAGAGCTACATCGTGCTTACATTCAAAATGAGGTTGGCAGAAAAATTCCAAAACACAGTAATAATAATCGTGTTAGAAATCCGCATTTAGTTTCTGTTTAAAAAATGAGATCAGTGTTTAGGAGGCAGTATGAAGTAGGTAGTTATTGATCATTGTTTATTCTCTCAGGGGAATTTAAAATCAAATGATAAGAGTTCAGTATCCCAAGACCTGGTCATTTAATCAGGCAGACCGTGGCTCATCAGAATGTAAATTTCAAGACTTTGGAACCTGAATATATGCACATACAAGGCATCATGCTTTACAAGTTAAGCATTTATCTGTGATAAGATGTTGTTCTGCCATGAATGCCATTCCTTTTTCTAATTAATCAAGTTTATTAGATTCCACTTTTTCAAGTAGAATCAGATTCATTAGATTCCATTTTTTACACTAGGAAAAAAATCCCCTAGCCCAGTGCAAAACAAAATTATGTAAAAGCAGACAGTTCTTTCCTCCCCCAATTCATTTGCAATTCTAATGTTCACTTGTATATATTTTGGGCACTGATGTATGATGAAGCTGTTTATTTTCTGGAGTCAAATATGGCATGATTTCTTTTCTTTCTTCTTCATTCTCTCAGAGTCACTTAAAATCAACCAGCTTAGTTTACCATCAACTTAGCTTTCACATTTTCTTTGCAATGAGTGCAAGTTCTTTTCAAAAGTAAAACTTACTGTAACAACAAGGCACTTCCCAATGTTTTTCTCGCTTTAATAGTGTTAAGATATTAATGAGTACAATGAATACATAATTATATTGCTGAGCTCTCATTTATATAAAGTATAACAAAAAGGATCAAGTAAAGTTTAGTTGGTTGTGGAAAATTCTACCAACTCCTAGTTTAAATAAATAAGATCTATTAATGTAGGGCTGGTTATTATGAGTGGTATGTTGTTTAAAGACTGCTCTCCTAGAAAATTTACAATCAAAGATGCTGAAAGTGTTAGAGTCTCAAAACCATTAAGGAAATATATACATTACTACATTCTTATTGGTGCCTTAGAGCTCCCTAATTATATAGCAAACACTGTGGCCTTGTATTAAAAGCATTTTGCCAAGAGTTATTTCAAAGCAGTGGAGCTAGTGCTGTTTTGTCTAAAGAAAGAGTGTCATAAAATGACTCCCTGCCACTTCTTCATGTAATTAGTGAACAGGTCCACAGGCTCCCTATGGCCCAAACTTAGTAGAAAAACAACCTGGGCTGTGCCTTCCTGTCTTACAGTAAGGAAAAGAAAAACAAACAAAAAAGCGAAAAAAAAAAAAAAGGTAGAGTACAGGGCCAGGAACTGTTTCCCACTCTTGCCTTCAGTCTCTACAGAGTAAGTCAGACCTGTGCACAGAGTGGGCCTTTCATGAGAGAACTAAATAATATACTTGGTATTTTTAAAAGGTTACAGTAAATTTGTATTATGTTTATAGATGTAAGAATTGAAAAACATTGCTCACCTAGACAAGTAAATGAATAGAAATAGTTTCATTATAGCAAAGTTACTCCATTCCAATTCATATGGCAAAAATCAAATAGTAGTTATTTAATCAGAAAGCATCTTTTTTCTTAAGAGACACAGTATCCCTATGTCACCTGGGCTGGAGTGCAGTGGTAGGATCACAGGGCACTGGAGCCCCAAACTCCTCGGCTGAAGTGATCCTCCCACCTCAGCCTCCTGAGTAGCTGAGACCATGGACACTTGCCACCACACCCAGCTCCAGAAAGCATCTTTAATGACGTACCCGCTAATAATCTTATTAGGTCTTCTTTCAAATTACTTGAAAACGAAGAATTGAAAAGTATATGATTTGCAAAAGGATTTACCTAGTCAAATCAATCATTCACTTTCTCATTTTTCTGGTGGGAAGTATACTTTAAAAGACTACTTAAACGTGCAACATGGCAATTCATTATCCGTGTTACTCTTCCACTGAGAGGCACCTTTTGTAATATTGTATACATAGAAGGGGCTGGAAAAATTGAAACATTGTTATGGTTTTATACACTGCTTTTATCTTATTGTGTAAATAAATGTTGTTTTCACCAAATCCTTGGAGCTTAAAACAGACACTAAGATGTAGATGAATGAAATTTTTCATTCTCTATCTAATTACTGAGAATGTTGAAAATGCAGAAAAATGAGCTTTGTAAAAGATTGATGTTTCTCATAATACTTTAACTTTTCTTTAATATTCATATTATGAAGCCTTGTTATTGTCACCTGGGTGAAATAAGGCATGGCATTGTCATTTTTCCAACACTCTTCTTTCCTTTTCTTTCAGACTCTTTCTTAAGAATAATGTATGCATTCTTAAAAGCCCTTGCCTCTCCCATCCCCTGAACATTGTCAAAAAAAATTTGTCATCACCTCTACTTCTCCAGTCTAAATATGTAACTAAATTCAGACTACTCCAACATGAGCTAAAGTACCCCATGTTCACTCCAATTTCTTAATTTATCCTTAAGAGAATGTGTATACCAGAGCAAAACATGAAACCTAATAGCAGGCTTATGATACCTTGGTTAAAAGAAGCTGTGTCTAATTGTCTAATGTCTAATTGCCTATATGTTGGTTTGCAGGATGTTTTTACATCCCACAGCAATCAATACACCTTAGTAAAATCTGGGATGGGTGAAAGGCAAGCCTGTGTTTTGTAAAGTGGGAAAAGGACAATTATGAAAGGAGAAGTAGAAAGGAGAATCTTCATGACACTTGATTGCATGTATGTTCTCATTTTTAGCAAATAGTACATATGGGAATTTAGAGTCTAGAAATTGATTCTCACAAAATTCCCATGCCCATGTACTTGTTATAGACTAAACGGTGTTCCCCCTGCAAATTCATATGTTGAAGCCCTAACCCCCAATGTAACCATATCTGGAGATAGGGCCTTTAGGGAAGTAATTAAGGTTAAGCAAGGTCATAAGGGTGGGGCCCTAATCCAACATAACTGTTGTCCTTATAAGAAGAGGAAGAGGAAAAGACACCAGGAGTGTGCATGCACAGAGAAAAGGCCAAGTAAAAACACAGTGAGAAGGCAGCTATCTGCAAACCAGGAAGAGAGGCCTCATGAGTGTCAACTTAAAAATCACAAAGACGGCCAGGCAAGGTGGCTCACGCCTGTAATCCCCAGCACTTTGGGAGGCCAAGGCAGGTGGATCACCTGAGGTCAGGAGTTTAAGACCAGTCTGACCAACATGGTGAAGCCCTGTCTCTACTAAAAATACAAAATTAGAAGGGCGTGGTGGCACATGCCTGCAATCCCAGCTACTTGGGAGGCTGAAACAGGAGAATCGCTTGAACCTGGGAGGCAGAGGTTGCAGTGAATCGAGATGGCGCCATTGCACTCCAGCCTGGGCAACAAGAACGAAACTCCATCTCAAAAAAAAAAAAATCACAAAGTCTATAAATTTGGAAAGAAGAGTTTTATTTCATAAAAAGGGTTACAGTCTGCAAACTGGGAAGTGGAGCCTTCAGCTAAGACCAAAAGCAGGCACTTTAAGGGAGGAAGAGTGAGACAGGAATTTATGCTGAACAGATAGCCAAGTATACGTATCTAGACAATATGAATATGTATAGATATGAATATTCATGAAGGGGGAACTCATACATGCATAGTAAGCAAATGCATCCCATGTTCACTTTGGGATGGAGACTTAACATTTAAATGTATTACAATTTGGCCCTATATGTCAAAAGGTGAAACAAAGAACACAGAGGTGTCTTGTGTACAACCTTTATAAACCAGCTAAAACCAGTCCATGGAAAGAAGAACATAAGGAAGAAACACAAGGTATAACTGGTCATTTGCTGTGTCAAAACCACAAAAAGGGAAGGGAGTCTGGTTGCAGCATCAGGCGATTGGATGAAGTCAGTGATGGAACAAATCTTCTGTTTTTTGTTTTTTTCAGGGTTGGTTTCTGTTTGACTCAGGAAATAATCTGGGAAAGGTTAGCGAGGAAGGGGTTGTACTGAGGTGTGAGCAAACCTCTGTCTTTTCATGGCCAGGGAACTTAGTTTTCAGTTTTTCTGGGATCCCCTTGGCCAAGAGTAGGGGCTTAGGATTCTATTTTAATTTCACACCAAAACCCAATTCTGCTGGCATCTTGATCTTGGACTTCCAGCCTTCAGAACTGTGAGAAAATAAATGTCTCTTGTTTAAACCACCCAGTTTGTGGTATGCTGTTAGGGCAACACAAGCTGACTAAAACAAATCCCTTGGGATATCTTGATACATCTTTAGGGGTCACACAGCCTAGTTTGACAAGCTGACCCTAGTTTCCAGTTGCTGATGCACTATCCCTGCTACATCGTATAACTGTTGAACTCTGTCCATTGCTCACTCAACTAGCTAAAGCACAGACTTCAGTCATGCCTTGTTCAGGGGGATCACAGGGTTATAGTTCTTTAGGTTATACTTGCTAGGTCACCCTAACACACACTTCTGATGCCTTATATCACATTCCTTGGCCCACCTCTGAATTCACCCACATCTACCATGGACAGTTACACTCAAGCTCAGAAGTCCCATCTTCGGCTTTCCACAGTCATCTTTCCACTTTCTGCCTGGTGGACTTTTCTGGTGCCTTGAATCCTTTTCTGATGCCTTGAGAGCCTTATTCACAGGGACAACAATATCCCAGCCAAGAATACAGAGAAGTTAACAGCCCCCAGAGTCTAACCTTCAACCAATAGGAGGCTGCAAGCAGGAGATAAATGTTCCAGCCTCCCAGCCCTCAGACAATGTGGGGTTGGGGGAGCTCGGGTTTCTGTATGCTTTACAGAATGTCCTGGAAGAATAACAATCCCATTTCCCACAGAGGCAATCTCCATAATGTATCCTTAGGTCTTGGTCCTGTCCCCAGAAACAGACCCTGAAATGTGGATTTTTGTGTGAGCAATTTATTAAGGATGTGTTCCCAGGAGAGAGCAGTAAGGGTGTAGGGGAAACAGAGCAGGGCTAAGGAAGAAAGAAACAAAGAGAGATTTCAGGTGAATCCCAGCCTTGGGAAATTCTGCAATGTAAATCACACCATAGAGTGTGTCCCACCTGGAGGCAAGGCAGCTGTGCTTTCACACTTTTGTACTAGCCATTGGCTATGGGCCACTCTGGAGCATGGGGATCCAAAGGACTATAAACTCCCAGGCACTCCTGATTCTCACTGGCTCCAGATAAGGCAATTCTAGTAGTTCAGGAATGCTTCTATAATGAAGGCTGCACGTTTGATCCATTAAGAGCAAAACCCACAGAAGCCGGGAAATTGGGCAGTCAGTATAGGAGAGCTACACAATAGCAGTGACATCATTCACTACATCTTTAATCAGTTTATTCTCCTTCCCTGTCTCACTTTCCCCATAACGTCACACTTGCTTCCTGAGGTCCCTTCCCCCCAGTAACCCTCTGCACCAAAAGCCTTGTCTCAGGTTCTGCTTTCTAGGGAACACAAATTAATTAGCTTTGAGAAGAGTGGGTGTCTGCCTCCTTGGAGCTAGAACTTCTCACATGACTTTGAGCTCAGCATGCAGGGGGTAATGAGAGATGTGTACTTTGTCAGAAGACAAAAGGTTGTGTGGGACTTTTCTCAGAATAATGAGCACCAACTCAAATGTGTATACCTATGCAGAGCAGCTTGCAGGCTCTTTCCAAAACTAAGACGACCTGCTATCTACACCCAGGCATGTTCAGAGCAGCAGCTTCTCTGTTTAAAGTTGATTTTATTTATCGAGTACCATCTTACCATTTACCTAACTACATACAGAGTAAAAAACTGCTTTGTATAATTAGCATTACGTGAGTGCTATTTTCACTGGCAGGAATCTCCCTAGTAGGAGGGAATTCAAAGTTTCACAATCAAGCTTGTTATAATTTGCTGTATTTATTTTTGGTAATTCTATATCAGTGCCATGTGCTGTAGCAATAGAAGCAGAAAACTGTGTCTTATAAAACTGGCTGATCTTCCTGGATACACTCCTTGGAGGCACAGTTAGACCACTCCAGTTTTCCCCACCTTGGTCCTTCCTTTCTTGTCCTACCTTCAAAATCTAGGCACTGAGTTGAGAATACTATCACTCATTCTTAAGAACATCTCTTGAAGAGACAACTGACAGCCCAGAAGAAAATATTTGCAAAACATAACTGATAAGGAACTTACACCTAGAATATAAAGAACTCTCAAAATTCAGCAGTAAGACAAACCACCAAATGTTTAAAAACTGGACAGACTTGAATAGGCATTTCACCAAAGAAGAGAGGCAGATGACCTGTAAGCATGGAAAAAGACATTTAACATCATTCATCATTAGGGAAATGCAAATGAAAACCACAAGGAGATACACACACTCTAGAATGGCTAAAAGAATTTTTAAAAATAATAATAGTTGACAATACCAACTGCTGATGAGTTTGTGGAGTAACTGGAACTCCCATATGTTGCTCATGGGAATGCAAAATTATACAACCACTTTGCAAAAACAGTTTGGCAGTTTTTCCTCCCTTTCTGAGGGCAGCTCATTTCCAATGATTGGTTAATACAGGAGTATAAAGACCCAGTCCCCTTGCCCCAACTTGGTACACCTCTAAAGGACCATCCAAGCTCCAGAGCTCCTCCATGGGATTGGCTGAGTCATTTCCTAAGACTGCATTGTAGCCCAACTTCTCCCTCTGCCTACTCCTGATTCCTCCCTTTCCTTCATAGATATTGACACCAAAAGATACTCTCTCAGAAACCTTCTGCAGACTATTTTTCATCTTCAAATCTGCTTCCCAGAAAACCCAACCTGCGATACCCCTCCTGCCTAGTTTCCTCCTTGAAACCCCTGGTATTTTCATTCAGCATTATGTGGGACAATCTCCTACATGAAAGAGCCAAGAAGAAACTAAGTCCCTTGCTTTAAAATAAGATCTAAGTCTCTGGAGAGCTAACGAATGTTATTTCAGGAAGTAAAGACAGGGTGCTGTCCAAAGGAATTCTGAGTCAGCCTCTGGTCTGCCAAGGCTCTCAGGAATAATTACAATTTAACTCTACTACAAATGTATAGTCCATGACCAGCCTCTTCTCCTAACCTCCTGGATTGTTCTGTGTAACAAGTTGGATTCACTGAGAAGCAGACTTTGAAATGGATTTTGTGTGCGGGAAGTTTACTAGTGTGTGCTCTTAGGATCAACATCTGCTGGGAAAGTGAAGGAATCTGGATTGGGCAGAAGGAGAAGTTGGGTTGTGATGCAGCCACCAACAAAGGCGTGGTAGGCAGAATGATGACCACTTCCCTCCCAACCCAGCCCCACAAAGATGTTCACATCCTAATCCCTGGAATTTGTGAATATATTACTTTAGATGGCAAAAAGGAACTTTGCAGATGTGATTAAGTTAAGAATCTTGACATGGGAGATTATTCTATATTAGCCAAATGGGCCCAATATAATCACAAGGGTCCTTATAAGGAAAAGAAGGAGGCAGGATGGTCAGAGTCAGAGAGAGAAGATATAAACATAGAAGCAGAGGTTTGAGAGAAGATAAGATGCCTGATATGCTGCTAGTTTTCAAGATAGAAGAGTTTACAAGCCAAGGACTACAGATGACCTCTAGAAGCTAGAAAGGGAAAGGGAATGGATTCTCCCTAAGAGCTTCAGAAGGAAGGAGCCCTGCTGACACTTTGATTTTAGTCCAGTGAGATCCACTGTAGACTTCTGATCTCCAGAAACCATAAGATTACAACCTTGTGTTATTTGAAGCCACAAATTTATGGTAATTTATTACATCCAACAATAGAAAATGTATACAAAAGACCTCAGCCAATTCCAGCAGGAAGTTCTGAAGCTGAGATGGTCTTTCAGAGTTTCCCCAAGCTGGATTGATGGGCTGGGCATTATACCCGCCAAATAAACTACTCACTGGAAACGAACTGCTCCTCAGAAAAGGTTGTGACCTTGAGCAAGGCAGTTTTTGTTTTCAGCCAAAGTCAATTCTCAGAGAGGACTTATAGCACTCCTAGGGACTGAGGTAAACTAGTGCCTAAGCCCTGGAAGGATGAGGAGATTTATCTGAGTGGTATAACATGACAACCACTGTGCTCTGAAAATCTATGCATTTTCCCCATCCTTACCTCCAGTCCTTGCAGTACTGATATGTAGAAAAAGAAAACTCAGTTAGTTGTGCTCTTACCAAGAAAATTAAACTCTTTTATCCTATGCTCACTTTAACATTCTTGAGCTTACCTGCTCTATTTGGAGAGGGGAGGGTTACACTTATGTTCTCTATGCCTCAATTCCCTTGGGTTTCTAAATTTAAGAAAAGCTTCAGAGTGCAGATTTTCCCAGAAACTATTCAAGAGCAAAATTAATACAATTATTCTGAAACTTGCTAAAAGTGAAATAGAAATACTGTTTAACTGAGTACTGTAGAAGAGAAATTGGAAATTCATTTTAAGAAACATTTCTAAAGATTAAGTCTTTGAGGAACTTGCCAAATGATGCAATTCTAATTTCACACATGCTATCGACGTTAGTTGTTGAAATATCATGAGAAACTGTTAAATGAATGTTTAAAGGGGGTAATAAGTGAACTCATTTTTAGTACAACAGGAGTTACATTTTTGGCCATTTTGCATTTTATTGCTACAATCTGGTATCACGTATTGCTTGATTATTAGAATATGAAAATACAACTATTCCTTTGTATGTGCTATTTTCTAAACTAAATATTCAAATTCTGTATAGACTGTGAAATATTTCCATGTGTTCAGACACTCATTACACCTTGTTTGAACTAATTCCATAGTCTGCCCACTTGTCCTGCTCTCAGCCACTACTCCAACCCATTCTGCACACTGGAGTCAGATTAATCTTTCTGAACAATAACTTTAATTATGCCATGCTTTTATTCAAAACCTTTCAGTAGCTCCTCAATGTCAAGCTAGTTGCAAAGTCTTCTCGCTAGCATTGAAAGCCCTCAACATAATGTCCCTAAAATACCTTCCTAGCCTTTTTCCATTAACCTCCACCTCCACCACCACTACTGTACCTACCCCATGGTAGATCCAGCCAAATTGTAATGCTTCCTGCTCTTGAGAACTCTTTACTGGCCTGCTTTTGTTACTGCTCTTCCTTCAACCTGGAACACGCTCCTCATTTTTGGTAGTTTGAGTCATATCCATCCAGAAAAGTAAATGTTATAAACCACCACATAAAGTCTTTGCCCATTCAACTAACTAGATGTGATCTCTCCCACTTCTGATTCTCCATAAGATTCCTGTCCTAGTTAGGGATTGTTTTGATTGCAAGTAGTAGAAACCCACCCAAATGGTTTAAATAAAAGGGAGAATTTATGTGAAATATGAAAGGGGTATCATAATACCCAAAGTCCCAAACAACAGCCACAGTCCATGAGGTTAAAGAGAAAAACTCACTCAGAAGCACAAAACCGATTGCTATGAAAAAGATGAAATCAGTTATTAGAAATTGAAAACATGATTTATGACAATAAAAATACACAAATTGAATAGCAGAATGGACATAGTTGAAGAAATTAGTGAATTGCTCTGCTTGATTTTCCAGTTCACTAATTAATTCAGCAAAAAGATATGGGGGGAGCAAAGATGAAAAGCAGATTAAAGGGGGAGGTTAAAAAATAATGTAATTTTAGATGTTGATAGAAAATTTTCAGTTTAAAACAAAAAATGCTTCACTTTAATACCATGTACCAGCATGAATATAAGATGAATAGCTTCTGGAACACAAGAGGAAGTCTGGGGCAAAGGGTGAGAGGAGTGGAGAATGCAGAAATCTTGTTCAATCACTTCCTTTCAGTTTTGCCAAAATAGTAGGTAGCAAGGGATCTTATTTTTGTTTTCATTTGCATTTTCTGCATTACTAGTGAAGTTACTTATCTTCTCATATGTTTATTGGGTATTGATATTTCTTCTGTCAATTGCCTGTACATATACTTTGCCCATGTCTATTGGGTTGTCTTTCTTATTAATTTACAGTTCTCTTTATATACTAAGAATATCAAAACTTTGTCTGATGGACTGGGAGGAAACAGAGTATATGTTTCTTTCCCTTTTTTTTTTGTATTGTGTTTTCAAAATGGAGTCTCACTCGTCGCCCAGGCTGGAGTGCAGTGGCACGATCTCGACTCACTGCAACCTCCACCTCCCGGGTTCAAGCGATTCTCCTGCCCAGCCTCTTGAGTAGCTGGGACTACAGGCACATGCCACCATGACCAACTAATTTTTGTATTTTTAATAGAGATGGGGTTTCACCATGTTGACCAGGCTGGTCTTGAACTCCTGACCTCAACTGATCCACCCACCTTGGCCTCCCAAAGTGCTGGGATTACAGGCATGAGCCATCACACCCAGCCCAAAGTATATGTTTCTTGTCTTTAAAGTTTATTTTATTATTTGCTATAACACATTTTTAATTATTTAGAGAAATAGACTAGAGGAAAATATAAATGAAGGCCAATAGTGTTAGGATCAGATTGTCTATTTTTCTTCCTCTACAATTTCTTACCTTAAAGAAAAAATAAAAGGAAATACTGACAGATCCGACTACAAACTAAACTTAAAAATTCTACATGGCAAGCAATGAAGTTCACATTATAATAGTAATATGATGCTTCCTATATGCCAGGCACTATACTAAGGGCTTTATATGGATTAACTCATTCAATTTGCACAACTACTTTATCAGATGGATATTATCATCATTTTCTTCACTTGACAAATGAGGAAACTGAGGCACAGAGAGGCTAAATACTTTCCCAAAGCCACTCAGTAGGTAAACAGCAAAGGGAGGATTTGAACTCAGGCAGTCTTCTGGTTCCTGGACCCATGCTTTAAAGCACTGTGCTATAATTCTGCCTTTCAGACAGGCCAAACTCTGTAGAAAAATATCTTCCCAGAGCTAAAAGAATTGGGATATGGACATATTTTTCACAGACAGCTGGGTGCTGATCCTGCTGTCTTTCCTACAATGATGTTGTCTTAGAGGTGCTAAACTTGGCTCAAGAACCAGGAGAGACTGATGTTTGTGAAAATTGCCCTAAACTGAACTACACAGATTCGTGGTGTATGTTCTTCCAGAATAGTTATATAAGCCACAGTATAAATGACTTGCAGCATGGCAACAAATAAGCTGTTTTGTCAATTTTGTACCCTATCAGGGCACCTCAGCTGCCTTTGACAGTGTTTGTGCAAGTCCAAAACAAGATAATGCTGCTTCTGTCCCTTCTCTGTGTAGTACCTCAATTCCACCAAGCTCTGAATCCTCAATAAATACATTGGGCATTATAAAAGGAGTGTGTATGTGTGCGTGTGTGCTTGTGTGTGTGTGTGTGTATGTGTTGGGGGGGGTATGTAAATGTGACAGACCAAAAAAGGTGATAAAATACATAAGTAAAAAGTATGTTCAACACACCCTATTCCCACAGTTGGAACAACCCCAAATCCCCTGGTCTATGTGAAAAACAAACAAACAAAAAAGTCCTGTTGTGAATCATCAGCCTGCATTTAATGGGATAAATAATAAACATAATATCCTGTGCCAGCCAGGGTCCCAGCAGGAAACAGATGGTACACTCAAATTAGGATAATTTAAAGAGGAATTGTTATAGGTAATATCCCCCAGGAAGCAGACGACTCTGAGATGGAGATTAGCAAACAGAAAGTTTATTGTGCAATGCTCTGAGGATCAAAACTTGGGAAAGAAAAGGAAGCCGACTTGGGCAGAGGGAGAAGTTGGGTTGGTAATGCCATCTCAGCCAAGGTCTTGGTGGACTCTAACAGGAGTTACGAAGCTGGAGCAGTCCTTCAGAGTTGTCCCAAGTTGGGCTGAGGAGGCTGGGCCTTTATGCCTCCTGCTTTGACCAGTCACTAGATATTGGCTGCCCATGGGACAGGGGATTACTTGGGCATCATATCAGCTCCCTCAGCAGAGGGCAATTCCCAGAGAGGACAGGACTGACACCTGACGGCAGTTGGTGAAATAAATCCTCCCATCCTGAAGGGGAATCCTGACAACTTAGTATAGCATCCACTACAGGGTTTATAAAAGGAACTATTTCCCAAAGTAAATGCAGAGTGTATGAAAAAGCCATGTGGAAAGTTATCAGGTAACTTTATTCAAAGAGATATGATGTGCTGTGTCTCTCAACTGAGAGACTGAACAGAAATAGAAAAATGGCCATATCATATATAAAATAGAACTCTAACCCACAACCTAGAGTAACAGGCCCAGGAAACCAATCAATTATCTACAGTAACCAGCCCAGGAAGCCAGCCTGCTATCTACAAGTCAGACTTGTAGAAAGTCAGACTGCTATCTCTAATAACAACCCAGGAAACTAAATAGAAATCCCTGTACAATCAGCCCAAAGTAGACAGAACTTGATTAATAACTGATAGATTCCCTAATATTTGTCCCCTCTTCCAACTTAGGACCAGAGAAAAATAAATACGCACCCCTAACCAATTACATAAGATGCCATGCTTCTAGTTAGCCCCTCACAACTTCCCCAGGTCAATAGCATCTAATCAGGGCATACATGAGACCTACCCTTTTATCCAACATAAAGCTTTCCCACTCCTCTGCCCACCTTGGAGTCTATCCCAAAACCCAAGTGAAGGTGGCTGACTCTCTTGCTATAGCAAGCTCTGAATAAATAGCTTTTGTTTGTTTTCATTAGAGTGGTCTTCATTTATTTCCACATGACAAAGCCTCCACTGAGAAGATTATCTCAGGACAAATTGTAAGAGGACAATTTGCCTAGCCCTGAGGCATTTGGAGCTAAACTTAAGTTTCTGGAAGTCAACTAAGAATTTTCTTGTTGTATAGAATAAACATTCCGAATGATGAATATACCTCCTTGCTTTTAAGACATATCTAGGTGGACAGCAGGTCCAGGAGCAAGAGCAAGTTTGAGGCTGGGTACACCAAAAATATATAAGAAAGATCCTCCAATATACAGGAGTGGAAAAGAAACTTCAATTTTAACAGTCCAGTTGCCCAGTTACACTCTTAGTTATTCCAAATATTTCACATGAGAATATGCCCTGAGGTAAGGTACTTTGTGAATGTTCCTGATCTGATATGCATAGGTAGCTTTGAGAGAAATGAGCTTAGGGTTGGGGGGTGGCGGGAGTAGGGGGGAGTTACTTTATTAAGTACAAAAGAAACACTCTCTATGTTGTCTTCCCACCCTAAATCAAGTGTCCATGGAAACTGGGTAGCTTTTGCTTGAAAAAGGGGCTCTTGTTAAGATCTCCTTTTTGTTCCAGCACATCCCTGCTTAAGAACTTAACTTTCAGGCCACACACAACAGCTTATTAACCCAAATAAATGATTCATGCTGGACATTTTCAGAATTAAATGCTGGCCATTTTCAACAGCCCAGTGGGAATGGTCAGGTGAAGAAGAATGGAAAAATTATGCCATCAAATAATTTAGTAGATGGTTAACTATACCACCTCAAGCTGGCCCTGGATGAAACTAACTCACTAACCCTCTTTAATACATCAGCAGGCCTTAGTTTACCATATTAGCTAGATTCAGAGCTGAGTCCCTAGAGAAGAGACTCCGGATTGATTCAGTTTAAATGACAGGAGTATCTGAGAGGCTTGGGGTTACCATGGAAATACTAATAAATAGCATACAAAGCACCTCTTGGAGTTGGAGTAATGAGTGGATAATTTTTTTTTTCTTTTTTAGAGACGGAGTCTTGCTCTGTCACCCAGGCTGGAGTGCAGTGGCACAATCTCAGCTCACTGCAACCTCCGCCTCCAGGGTTCAAGCAATTATTTGTTTTGTTTTGTTTTGTTTTTTTTGATTTTTTTTTTTATTATACTTTAAGTTTTAGGGTACATGTGCACATTGTGCAGGTTAGTTACATATGTATACATGTGCCATGCTGGTGCGCTGCACCCACTAACTCATCATCTAGCATTAGGTATATCTCCCAATGCTATCCCTTCCCCCTCCCCCCACCCCACAACAGTCCCCAGAGTGTGATATTCCCCTTCCTGTGTCCATGTGATCTCATTGTTCAATTCCCACCTATGAGTGAGAATATGCGGTGTTTGGTTTTTTGTTCTTGCGATAGTTTACTGAGAATGATGGTTTCC
The DNA here is from genome assembly GCF_029281585.2 of Gorilla gorilla gorilla. Classification (NCBI taxonomy): domain Eukaryota; kingdom Metazoa; phylum Chordata; class Mammalia; order Primates; family Hominidae; genus Gorilla; species Gorilla gorilla. The sequence continues at coordinate 53,915,506 of NC_073247.2, forward strand.
AATTTCATCCATGTCCCTACAAAGGACATGAACTCATCATTTTTTATGGCTGCATAGTATTCCATGGTGTATATGTGCCACATTTTCTTAATCCAGTGTATCATTGTTGGACATTTGGGTTGGTTCCAAGTCTTTGCTATTGTGAATAATGCCGCAATAAACATACGTGTGCATGTGTCTTTATAGCAGCATGATTTATAGTCCTTTGGGTATATACCCAGTAATGGGATGGCTGGGTCAAATGGTATTTCTAGTTCTAGATCCCTGAGGAATTGCCACACTGACTTCCACAATGGTTGAACTAGTTTACAGTCCCACCAACAGTGTAAAAGTGTTCCTATTTCTCCACATCCTCTCCAGCACCTGTTGTTTCCTGACTTTTTAATGATTGCCATTCTAACTGGTGTGAGATGATATCTCATAGTGGTTTTGATTTGCATTTCTCTGATGGCCAGTGATGATGAGCATTTTTTCATGTGTTTTTTGGATGCATAAATGTCTTCTTTTGAGAAGTGTCTGTTCATATCCTTCGCCCACTTTTTGATGGGGTTGTTTGTTTTTTTCTTGTAAATTTGTTTGAGTTCATTGTAGATTCTGGATATTAGCCCTTTGTCAGATGAGTAGGTTGCGAAAATTTTCTCCCATGTTGTAGGTTGCCTGTTCACTCTGATGGTAGTTTCTTTTGCTGTGCAGAAGCTCTTTAGTTTAATTAGATCCCATTTGTCAATTTTGTCTTTTGTTGCCATTGCTTTTGGTGTTTTGGACATGAAGTCCTTGCCCACGCCTATGTCCTGAATGGTAATGCCTAGGTTTTCTTCTAGGGTTTTTATGGTTTTAGGTCTAACGTTTAAATCTTTAATCCATCTTGAATTGATTTTTGTATAAGGTGTAAGGAAGGGATCCAGTTTCAGCTTTCTACATATGGCTAGCCAGTTTTCCCAGCACCATTTATTAAATAGGGAATCCTTTCCCCATTGCTTGTTTTTCTCAGGTTTGTCAAAGATCAGATAGTTGTAGGTATGCGGCGTTATTTCTGAGGGCTCTGTTCTGTTCCATTGATCTATATCTCTGTTTTGGTACCAGTACCATGCTGTTTTGGTTACTGTAGCCTTGTAGTATAGTTTGAAGTCAGGTAGTGTGATGCCTCCAGCTTTGTTCTTTTGGCTTAGGATTGACTTGGCAATGCGGGCTATTTTTTGGTTCCATATGAACTTTAAAGTAGTTTTTTCCAATTCTGTGAAGAAAGTCATTGGTAGCTTGATGGGGATGGCATTGAATCTGTAAATGACCTTGGGCAGTATGGCCATTTTCATGATATTGATTCTTCCTACCCATGAGCATGGAATGTTCTTCCATTTGTTTGTATCCTCTTTTATTTCCTTGAGCAGTGGTTTGTAGTTCTCCTTGAAGAGGTCCTTCACATCCCTTGTAAGTTGGATTCCTAGGTATTTTATTCTCTTTGAAGCAATTGTGAATGGGAGTTCACTCATGATTTGGCTCTCTGTTTGTCTGTTGTTGGTGTATAAGAATGCTTGTGATTTTTGTACATTGATTTTGTATCCTGAGACTTTGCTGAAGTTGCTTATCAGCTTAAGGAGATTTAGGGCTGAGACAATGGGGTTTTCTAGATAAACAATCATGTCGTCTGCAAACAGGGACAATTTGACTTCCTCTTTTCCTAATTGAATACCCTTTATTTCCTTCTCCTGCCTGATTGCCCTGGCCAGAACTTCCAACACTATGTTGAATAGGAGCGGTGAGAGAGGGCATCCCTGTCTTGTGCCAGTTTTCAAAGGGAATGCTTCCAGTTTTTGCCCATTCAGTATGATATTGGCTGTGGGTTTGTCATAGATAGCTCTTATTATTTTGAAATACGTCCCATCAATACCTAATTTATTGAGAGTTTTTAGCATGAAGGGTTGTTGAATTTTGTCAAAGGCTTTTTCTGCATCTATTGAGATAATCATGTGGTTTTTGTCTTTGGCTCTGTTTATATGCTGGATTACATTTATTGATTTGCGTATATTGAACCAGCCTTGCATCCCAGGGATGAAGCCCACTTGATCATGGTGGATAAGCTTTTTGATGTGCTGCTGGATTCGGTTTGCCAGTATTTTATTGAGGATTTTTGCATCAATGTTCATCAAGGATATTGGTCTAAAATTCTCTTTTTTGGTTGTGTCTCTGCCTGGCTTTGGTATCAGAATGATGCTGGCCTCATAAAATGAGTTAGGGAGGATTCCCTCTTTTTCTATTGATTGGAATAGTTTCAGAAGCAATGGTACCAGTTCCTCCTTGTACCTCTGGTAGAATTCGGCTGTGAATCCATCTGGTCCTGGACTCTTTTTGGTTGGTAAGCTATTGATTATTGCCACAATTTCAGCTCCTGTTATTGGTCTATTCAGAGATTCAACTTCTTCCTGGTTTAGTCTTGGGAGAGTGTATGTGTCGAGGAATGTATCCATTTCTTCTAGATTTTCTAGTTTATTTGCGTAGAGGTGTTTGTAGTATTCTCTGATGGTAGTTTGTATTTCTGTGGGATCGGTGGTGATATCCCCTTTATCATTTTTTATTGTGTCTATTTGATTCTTCTCTCTTTTTTTCTTTATTAGTCTTGCTAGCGGTCTATCAATTTTGTTGATCCTTTCAAAAAACCAGCTCCTGGATTCATTGATTTTTTGAAGGGTTTTTTGTGTCTCTATTTCCTTCAGTTCTGCTCTGATTTTAGTTATTTCTTGCCTTCTGCTAGCTTTTGAATGTGTTTGCTCTTGCTTTTCTAGTTCTTTTAATTGTGATGCTAGGGTGTCAATTTTGGATCTTTCCTGCTTTCTCTTGTGGGCATTTAGTGCTATAAATTTCCCTCTACACACTGCTTTGAATGCATCCCAGAGATTCTGGTATGTTGTGTCTTTGTTCTCGTTGGTTTCAAAGAACATCTTTATTTCTGCCTTCATTTCGTTATGTACCCAGTAGTCATTCAGGAGCAGGTTGTTCAGTTTCCATGTAGTTGAGCGGCTTTGAGTGAGATTTTTAATCCTGAGTTCTAGTTTGATTGCACTGTGGTCTGAGAGATAGTTTGTTATAATTTCTGTTCTTTTACATTTGCTGAGGAGAGCTTTACTTCCAACTATGTGGTCAATTTTGGAATAGGTGTGGTGTGGTGCTGAAAAGAATGTATATTCTGTTGATTTGGGGTGGAGAGTTCTGTAGATGTCTATTAGGTCCGCTTGGTGCAGAGCTGAGTTCAATTCCTGGGTATCCTTGTTGACTTTCTGTCTCGTTGATCTGTCTAATGTTGACAGTGGGGTGTTAAAGTCTCCCATTATTAATGTGTGGGAGTCTAAGTCTCTTTGTAGGTCACTCAGGACTTGCTTTATGAATCTGGGTGCTCCTGTATTGGGTGCATATATATTTAGGATAGTTAGCTCCTCTTGTTGAATTGATCCCTTTACCATTATGTAATGGCCTTCTTTGTCTCTTTTGATCTTTGTTGGTTGAAAGTCTGTTTTATCAGAGACTAGGATTGCAACCCCTGCCTTTTTTTGTTTTCCATTTGCTTGGTAGATCTTCCTCCATCCTTTTATTTTGAGCCTATGTGTGTCTCTGCACGTGAGATGGGTTTCCTGAATACAGCACACTGATGGGTCTTGACTCTTTGTCCAACTTGCCAGTCTGTGTCTTTTAATTGGAGAATTTAGTCCATTTACATTTAAAGTCAATATTGTTCTGTGTGAATTTGATCCTGTCATTATGATGTTAGCTGGTGATTTTGCTCAATAGTTGATGCAGTTTCTTCCTAGTCTCGATGGTCTTTACATTTTGGCATGATTTTGCAGCGGCTGGTACCGGTTGTTCCTTTCCATGTTTAGCACTTCCTTCAGGAGCTCTTTTAGGGCAGGCCTGGTGGTGACAAAATCTCTCAGCATTTGCTTGTCTGTAAAGTATTTTATTTCTCCTTCACTTATGAAGCTTAGTTTGGCTGGATATGAAATTCTGGGTTGAAAATTCTTTTCTTTAAGAATGTTGAATATTGGCCCCCACTCTCTTCTGGCTTGTAGGGTTTCTGCCGAGAAATCTGCTGTTAGTCTGATGGGCTTCCCTTTGAGGGTAACCCGACCTTTCTCTCTGGCTGCCCTTAACATTTTTTCCTTCATTTCAACTTTGGTGAATCTGACAATTATGTGTCTTGGAGTTGCTCTTCTCGAGGAGTATCTTTGTGGCGTTCTCTGTATTTCCTGAATCTGAATGTTGGCCTGCCTTGCTAGATTGGGGAAGTTCTCCTGGATAATATCCTGCAGGGTGTTTTCCAACTTGGTTCCATTCTCCGCATCACTTTCAGGTACACCAATCAGACGTAGATTTGGTCTTTTCACATAGTCCCATATTTCTTGGAGGCTTTGCTCATTTCTTTTTATTCTTTTTTCTCTAGACTTCCCTTCTCGCTTCATTTCATTCGTTTCATCTTCCATTGCTGATACCCTTTCTTCCAGTTGATCGCATCGGCTCCTGAGGCTTCTGCATTCTTCACGTAGTTCTTGAGCCTTGGTTTTCAGCTCCATCAGCTCCTTTAAGCACTTCTCTGTATTGGTTATTCTAGTTATACATTCGTCTAAATTTTTTTCAAAGTTTTCAACTTCTTTGCCTTTGGTTTGAATGTCCTCCCGTAGCTCAGAGTAATTTGATCGTCTGAAGCCTTCTTCTCTCAGCTCGTCAAAATCATTCTCCATCCAGCTTTGTTCCGTTGCTGGTGAGGAACTGCGTTCCTTTGGAGGAGGAGAGGTGCTCTGTGTTTTAGAGTTTCCAGTTTTTCTGTTCTGTTTTTTCCCCATCTTTGTGGTTTTATCTACTTTTGGTCTTTGATGATGGTGATGTACAGATGGGTTTTCGCTGTGGATGTCCTTTCTGTTTGTTAGTTTTCCTTCTAACAGACAGGACCCTCAGCTGCAGGTCTGTTGGAATACCCTGCTGTGTGAGGTGTCAGTGTGCCCCTGCTGGGGGGTGCCTCCCAGTTAGGCTGCTCGGGGGTCAGGGGTCAGGGACCCACTTGAGGAGGCAGTCTGCCCGTTCTCAGATCTCCAGCTGGGTGCTGGGAGAACCACTGCTCTCTTCAAAGCTGTCAGACAGGGACATTTAAGTCTGCAGAGGTTACTGCTGTCTTTTTGTTTGTCTGTGCCCTGCCCCCAGAGGTGGAGCCTACAGAGGCAGGCAGGCCTCCTTGAGCTGTGGTGGGCTCCACCCAGTTCGAGCTTCCCGGCTGCTTTGTTTACCTAAGCAAGCCTGGGCAATGGCGGGCGCCCCTCCCCCAGCCTCGCTGCCGCCTTGCAGTTTGATCTCAGACTGCTGTGCTAGCAATCAGCGAGATTCCGTGGGCGTAGGACCCTCCGAGTCAGGTGTGGGATATAGTCTCGTGGTGCGCCGTTTTTTAAGCCGGTCTGAAAAGCGCAATATTCGGGTGGGAGTGACCCGATTTTCCAGGTGCGTCCGTCACCCCTTTCTTTGACTCAGAAAGGGAACTCCCTGACCCCTTGCGCTTCCCAGGTGAGGCAATGCCTCGCCCTGCTTCGGCTCGCGCACCCACTGGCCTGCGCCCACTGTCTGGCACTCCCTAGTGAGATGAACCCGATACCTCAGATGGAAATGCAGAAATCACCCGTCTTCTGCGTTGCTCACGCTGGGAGCTGTAGACCGGAGCTGTTCCTATTCGGCCATCTTGGCTCCTCCCCCGGGTTCAAGCAATTTTCCTGCCTCAGCCTTCCGAGTAGCTGGGACTACAGGGGCCCACCACCACACCCGGCTAACTTTTGTATTTTTAGTACAGACAGGGTTTCACCATATTGGCCAGGGTGGTCTCAAACTCCTGACCTTGTGATCCGCCTGCCTCAGCCTCCCAAAGTGTTGGGATTACAGGTGTGAGCCACCGTGCCTGGCCCAAAATATTGATTAGAGAGCAAGACAAGGTGCTATTAAGAAAAACAACTTCGCCTGTGGCTGAACCTAATCCTTAGCTTGAGCCAGTTATGGATGAAAGTCTTTAGAACATAGGAATATTATGATCAAATAGCTGCAGTGGGGGTAAGAGAAGTGGCCGTTAGAGATTACTTAGTGAATCATCATTCCTCATCTGCTCAGCCCAATCCCACCTAACCACCAGCCAAGCTGTCTCACCACCAACATACTCTAAGCCCCTATGGTAAATAAAAGATCTTTGGTGAGGTGAGGCCTTGCTCCCCATGACTACTTGATTTTCCACCTAGGCTTCTGTAGGGAAGTTGTTGAGGAAGGCACTCCTTTTCCCCAGAGACCCCTAAAGAGCATGTACATACTTCCCCAGCTATGTGATTTAGAGCCTGTTCCTCTACCTCACTGAAAGGGAAAAAGAGTACTTATAAAATGTTTACTACTGTTAATCCTTATAACAACCCTCTGGAATTCTTACTCTTTAGACTTCACAATGAAGGGGATCGGATTGTGCCAGTCCAAAATATGCCACCTTGGCATAAGGATTATTTTGAGCTAAAGGCAATTAAGCAGCAAGAAGAGAAAAGGAATTCTTTTTTTGGGGGTGTGGCAGGGGGTGCTGGAGTCTCGCTCTGTCACCCAGGCTGGAGTGCAGTGGCGCGATCTCTGCTCACTGCAAGCTCCACCTCCCAGGTTCACGCCATTCTCCTGCCTCAGCCTTCCGAGTAGCTGGGACTACAGGCACCCACCACCACGCCCAGCTAATTTTTTGTATTTTTAGTAGAGACGGGGTTTCACCATGTTAGCCAGGATGGTCTCGATCTCCTGACCTCATGATCCACCGGCCTCGGCCTCGGCCTCCCAAAGTGCTGGGATTACAGGCGTGAGCCACCTCGCCCAGCGAGAATAGGAATTCTTTATCCTCCCTGCTTCTGCCTAAAAGCAGGGCGTAAGTTTCCCTTTGTGAAGGTGTTCCCCCCTCCCCTCTCCAGTACTGGGAAGAGGAGAATGACTCTTAATCACCACAGACACTGGAGATCGCCCTGATTTGAGTCTGCATAACAAAGCTTACTAATTAACCCTATCTTCTTTAATTTTTTTCCCATATATTTACCTTCCCACTATTTACTGCCCCTAAAAATCCAAACCACTTTTGCTTTGTCTAGTCACTTCTCCATAATTTATTGACCTTTGTTATAATGGTACATAAGGTCTGAAGTTTAACCACTTCTTTGGATTTTTACTTTTTTTAATAAAGTTCCTGCATGCATGCATAGTAAACATTTTCTTCTTTTGTCAATTTAATTTGCAGGCCCAGCGCTTGAACCTAAGAGGGCAAAGTTTTTCCTCCCCTACAACATTAGCCACACTTTACAGATGGGAAATTGAGTTGGAGAAATTGAGGCTAAAACAGCAAGTAGCTAGTGCCAGAATTTGGGACCTGTCAGTCTGATTCCAGTCCCTATGCTCTTTCTTAACTACTCCACTACAACTTCAGTTTAGAGAAACAGAATTTTTCCATAAAGCCCAGTTGCACGCAGGGGCTACACTGTATTCAAAATACATGCTGAGTCTTTAAATACTGGAATCAGACTCAGTGAAGCAAGAAACATTGCAAGGAACATGAGACAGAAGCCTAGAATCTGCTGTCCCCTCAGGAAGTCTCAATCTGGGGCACATGCCTCTTGAGTGAAGGATGGGCAAAATCTCTTGAAGTGTTTAAATCCTTCCTTGTTATGTATGATCACAATAAGGAGATTATCAAAATGTGATTTCATTAATCACACAGTTTATTGCCATAAAAAGAGAATTTTTTTTCCCTTAGGTTCACAATGCTTATAAAGGGGGAGAATAACATGAACAAATCTCACAGGGAACACACTCAATAGATGAGGGACATTAAGCATATAGTGAATGAGATCCAAAATTATTAAAGTCTAGTTGTTCAATCAGGATGGAAGCAGGCCTCTGTGGGAAGTAACATCAAATGAAAGTTTGAGTTATACCTTTTGGTTACATGCAGTTTTTTGGGAGCGATGGCATTCAACGTAACAGAGATCCATGAGGACATGTAAGGCCCCTCAGTGCTAGAGGACAGTGCCAGTATTGGTGGGCAAGGCTTCAAAGCTCAAAGATTAACAGAGCAAACCTCAGGTATCAGAGAAGTGGCTGACAGAGAGCAGCCTGGTCACAGCAAACGCTCTCTGTCTCTCATATGAGGTCTGATAAGACATCACATGCTCAAGGGGAAGAAGGGGTATATTCCAAGTTCTTGCACAGCAAAACATGTTACTCACATAGCAAACTATGTAAGTATTTGGAATCATTTCCAATATACATAACATTCCTTCATCCCTCTTTGCTGCACACATACAGGAAAATTTACGTATATTAAATGTGCACATGAGGCCAGGCCATCATTTGTAAAACAAGGCAAGGTGTGTGGGTTTTCAAAGTACTTAGAAATATAATTGACAAAGAAAATAGATAAAAAGGATCTAAGGCCTGTACACTGGTCAACTTCCTTGCCTGTGTGTTGCTTCTAGTTGGCCTGTGGTTGTGCAGCAGAATAGAAAACATTATTTCCGCTGGTTAATAGAAGACAGGTCTGAAGCCTCACGCAATTGAAGAAGTGTTGGCCAGTGCTTCTAACAAGCTCTGCAGGAGAAAGTGCAGCTAGGAGGATAAGGAGAAAATGGAAAACCTCAGGGAGGCTTCCTCCCAGCAAGGCTGCAGGAAGGCAAGGCACTGAGCATTTCTGACAGCTCTCTTGTTTTCTGCTCCCCTATTGTATTGATAAAATATCACCAAAGGGCTTCTGAGCCTCGGACCTGGTGGAAGTACTTGGTTGAGCTGTTACTGATATTATGCACACATTCATACAGCTCCCAGAGGCTCAGGATTTGTTTGTCAAGAAAGCTACAATCAACACTTTCATCATGTCAGGAAGACATTCTAGGCTGTGAGCATGAGGCTAATGTCTGCACCCCTCACTTGGATGGAGCCACTTGGTCTCACATCATGAGACATGAGCTGTAAACAGAAATGGCAGATGCTGTACATCCCACCTCATTACCTAGTGCCTTCAAATGAAAAGCGATAAACATGCTGCTACCTTAAGCATCTTGTGCTTGTTCCACATTAATGGAAACTCTATGTTCTAGCTACAAGTAGTGGATTTCAGGTTGTTGGTTAATAACAATTCACTAATTTAAAACAAACAATTGGAGCATTCATTTGAAGGGTAGTTACTAGATGAGGAGACTGAATTCTCTCAGGCTTCATTGAGCTTGGTTTCAGGTGACTCTGCAATGACAGACTTTGGATACATGCATTGACTTCATCAGCAGAAAGAAAGATTTTTATAATCACACGTTCCAGGAATAATAACGAGGAAGGACAGGAGAGAGAAACAAAGAGAGAAGGGAAGAGGGGAGGGAAAAATCAGTGAGGGTGAGAGGAAGAGAAAAAGAGAACAGAGAGGTAGAGAAGAAGGGAAAAAGAAAGTGACGGGGGAGGGGGAACACACAGAGGAAAGGTAGAAGGGAAGAAAAAAAGAAAAGAAAGAAATATGTTCTATCATATACCATATGAGTTGCAATATTATGGGAAGAAAAACAATAGCAGAGAGGTTTTGTTTGTTGTTTCTTAATGCAAAGAGGTTTTTGATTGCTACTACCACAGCCAGCTGTACTCCATGGTGACTGAGTTTTGTTTTTTGTTTTTTGGTTTTTTTTTTGGAAAAGACCTAATAGAATAACTTAAGCAACCTAGGGAAACAAAAGACACAAAGAAAAAAGGAGGTTGGTGAAGAGAGGATGATGAGGCTTCAGATGTATTACTATTGCCATCATACAAAGGAATCCCAGGTAGATAAAGTTCCAGAGTGGTGCTGACCTGATTTTAGTGACATTTCTAATCCTGCCTAGAAGTACTCAGTAATTGACAGCAGGTAGGTTTTATTTAAAAGGGAGAAGAGAGAAGGGAAAAACATCAGTCATTAAATGCTGTTTACCATTTTGGCTCCCACCTTGCATTGAACCGAAGTTTGAAAACAATGGCTAGAATAAACAGAAATAAAAATGAGAAGGTTCCAAGGATTTCTTTTTGGCAGTACTGCAATGCAGATCTGACAGAGCCAAGGGGCCCAGGAGCAGTCAGTAAGCACTGCAGAAAAAGTACATTCACAACTCTGCAGTTAGTTGCCCTGTAGAGGGTTTTACCAGGTGGCACTCCTTTCAGTATTTTTCTGTGTAAAATGGTATAACATTTGGTCTATTTTTGCTAAAAATAATATTTTGGCAGGGACTCAGAAAAGTAAGGTCGATAAAGTTGAGAGGCTTGGTACTGTAACTACCTTATGGGTTCTTCCTGCCCACTGCACAGACAAAACCAATTCACTGAGACCATGCCATTGCAATAAAGAAAGAGTTTAATCAACACAAAGCCAGCCACATCATGTGGGAGAGAGTTATTACTCAAATCAATCTCCCTGAAAATTCAGAGGCTAGGGTTTTTCAAGGATAGTTTGGCGAGCAAGGGAAGGGGTGTGTGGAAAGTGGTCCTTCTTTTTTGGGGGGCGCGTGGGGGGCAGGTCTGGGTGGAGCCATCATTGTCAGAAATGCAAAAACCTGAAAAGACATCTCCAAAGGCCAATCTCAGGTTCTACAATAGTGATGTTATCCACAGAAGTAATTGGGAAAGTTGCATATCTTGTGGAATATCTCTGGAATAAGGGCTGGTAATTACTTATGTCTACACCTTAGCAGAAGCCAGGGTCCTCTCATCCTCCTAACCTGGTGGCCTTTCATTAGTTTTACGAAAGAGGTTTAGTTTTGGGAAAGGGCTATTATCATTTATACTATAAACTAAATGTCTCCCAAGGTTAGCTTGGCCCAGGCCCAGGAAGGATTAAGGGCAGTTTAGAGGTTAAAGGCAAGATGGGGGTTGGTTAGATTGGATCTCTTGCACTGTCATAATTTTCTCATAGTTATAGCTTTTGCAAAGGCAATTTCAATACTGAAATCATAGTTTGAAGACCAGCAGCAGGAGAAGCATCTGGGAGCTGGTTAGAAATGCAGAATGTTGGTCCTACTCCAGGCAGACTGAATCAGAATCGGCATATTAATAAAATCCCAGGGGATTAATACACAGATGAAATTTGAGCAGCCCTGGTTAAGAGAAAAATGGTAGGCTAACATCTCAAGTATCTATTTACTGAAGGCCTTTTGTTCTATCTGAGATCCTTAGTGCTTAACTGTGTATGCCCTTGCAAGTGACATGTGCAACCTCCATCCCCTTCCCCATCTCACGGCCAAGGCAGATGTTCCTAATTGATTAATCAATACTGGACACCAGGAACACTGTCCTGAATTGTGAAGCTGAAAAGTGACTGGGTGAAAAATCTGGCTTAGCTTTTGTGTGTATGTGTGTCTTTATCAGAAGTTCTCAAGCTTTAGCATGCATCAGAATCATCTGGAGAACTTGCTAAAACACAGAGTGCTGAACCCCAGAGGCAGAGTTTCTGAAGCAGCAGGTCTGGGGTGAAGCCTGAGAATTTGCATTTCTAATTCATTCTAACTGCTGATGGTCCAGGGATTGTACTTTGAGAACCGCCAGACACTATCCTTTCCCTACCCCTCTCCCTCATATAAAGGCATTGTCATCTATCCTTGCCCTTGTTCTCTACAAAGTGAGGGATAGTAGCTTGATGTGGTAACAAATATTGGCTGCTTAACCCGTTATACTCAAGAGAACAGAAATTTTATGAATATCTTAAAATGAACTCCTAAGAGTATCGTCTTAAATTATCTGCAGATGGTATTTTAAAAGTAAGAGTCGGCCGGGCGCGGTGGCTCACGCCTGTAATCCCAGCACTTTGGGAGACCGAGGTGGGCAGATCATGAGGTCAGGAGTTCAAGACCAGCCTGGCCAACATGGTGAAACCCCGTCTCTACTAAAAATTCAAAAAGTTAGCCAGGCGTGGTGGCGGGCGCCTGTAATCCCAGCTACTCGGGAGGCGGAGGCTGGGGAATCACTTGAACCCAGGAAGTGGAGGATGCAGTGAGCCAAGATCGTACCACTGCACTCCAGCTTGGGAGACAACAGTGAAAACTCTGTCTAGAAAAAAAAAAAGTAAGAGTCATGTGTTAGAGATGGAGAGGAGGTGTTTGGGGGCAGTAAGTACCATGCTATGTCCTCTAGGTACCATCACCTAGACACTTGCCTCCGTAGGCCCTACCAACAGGACCAGGGGTCAGCTTCCGTGAATGTTTCCAGCAAGGCATGAGTCACTCTGCCAGGGAAACCCCTTTCTTTATCATAAAATATAAGGGAAAAAACTCTATCCAAAAAAGGAAGAAAGGTTGCCTTGCAACATTTTTGGGAAACAAGTAAGTTCTTTGTCTTATTGTAAAATGTGAAGCCTTCTTTATTTCAGAGACTAAAATGAGTACTAGAGACAGAAAGTCAAATAAGATATGGTTCCCAGGTTCAACCATGCAATTACAGCATATTTTGGATAATACAGTATAGGTATGAACCAGGTCCCATATAAAGAGAAGGGAGGCTAATTTAGTCCAAAGGTTATGAGGGCTTCCTGGAGTAGAGGATGGTCAAGGAAATGAAAATATGTTACACCAAAATATACTTTTTTGACGTATTTTGACATGGATATTCAGACAATCAGAAAACAAAAGTATCCCTGCAAAGCTGTCTTTTGTGAAGGGGATTTGCATCAGGAGAGAAAATCTGCATTGATGCAGCTAGGCCACCTCATCCAGATCTAGGAAGGTTTAACTGATAATCCGACACCTTTGAAAGTCTGAAAAATAAACAAGCAAAAACAAAAACAAAAAAAAACATTTACCATGTATTGTCTCTGAGGGCTGCTACCTATGAAGTTTCAACTACATAGCAAGATCCCCTTCGCTAGCCAGGCCTCCTGTTCTCCCCACTCCCATAATCTGTCTTGTCACCATAACAGTTTTGCCAGGATCCAAGCCCCTGTTCTTTCTGTAACCTCAAGATGGTATGAAAGATGAAAGCATCAACCAATTTACCTTTGAGTTTTTATATAATGTGTGACTCCCATGCACATGTAATACATGTGTGTATTTTTTCTTGTTAATCTATTATCAGTTTGTTTCATAGACTCAAATTATCAAACCTTCAGAAAAACATTTAAACTTTCTTACAATGGCTAATCTGATTATCAAATAATGATTGGGAGTTACCTTTAGCAAGGGAATAATATGATAGTTGTACTTACTAGAATGATTACACTGGCAGCTTTGTGAAGAAAGGATTGAGTCAAGACTTGGGATAGGGACTGGTTAGAAGATGGTCATGTTAGCAGCAGAGAATCTGTATGGGTCTGCAGCAACCTCAATTCTTGCCTCCTCACAAGAAAGAATTCAACCAAGTGGCACAAGGCAGAGTGAGAGGCCGAGGAAAGTTTTAGAGCAGAGTGAAAGTTTATTTAAGTTTTAGAGCAGGAACAAGAAGAAGTACACTTGGAAGAGGGCCAAACAGATGACTTGAGAAATTCAAGTGCCCATTTGACATTTGACTTGGGGTTTTATATGTTGGCAGGCTTCCAGGGGGTTGCATCCCTTCTCCCCCAATTCTTCCTTTGGGACGGGCTGTCTGCCTGCACAGTGGCTTGCCAGCGCTCGGGAGGGGCTGCATGTGTTTACTGAAATTGTGCACATACTCATTTGAGGCATTTTCCCGTTAGCAGTTGAGTGTTCCTAGGGGAAGATTATATGTCAGTTAAACTCCGCCATTTTGCCTCTTAGCGCACATGCTTGATCCCACTTGCCCAAATCCTGAGATCTTACTGGGAAGCTGCTAATCACCAGCTTCAGGTGTTTCTATCCATTGGGAGACTGCCTTTCCCTGGTGCCGGCTGCAACCAAGCATTTTTTTAGAGAGAGTTTAACAACTGCCTGACCATCTCCTGATGGCTGCTTGACATTCCTGGTGTGGGGTGGTTGGGGAAGGGGGGTGTTCCCCTGCCCTGCTCATGTCTGACTAACTACCTACTGTAGCAGTCACAGTAGTATATGGAGACCTAAACTAGAGAATGGCACAAGGGGAGAGATAGACAGTCAGAAAATATCCAAGATATAGAATTATCCAGTCCTCATAATTCTAGCTGTAGGTTACTCTTATGCAGAGTCATGCTTCTTGAGGATGATACCCAGAAATGTGGTCACAGCTCATTTAGCCCTGCCTTCTGGAGAGGACTTCATCTTATTTTAACCCTCTACTACCACCATGTAGGGGCCAAGGGAAAACTTTTCCTTTGCCCTTTGAAGTTTCATTGAAAATCAACTGACAAAAGGTAGATTCGATTAATAGGAGAAATGGCATACAAATTTACTAACATGTACAGGAGAATACCAGAGTGATTACCCCAACTCTCCAATGGGGTTCAGAAGCTTATATACCATCTTGAGGTTACAGAAAGAATATGGGCTTTAATCCTGGCGAAACAGTTTAGGGTGGCAAGATAGATTATAGGAGAGAGAGAAGAAGCGGTCTGGTTAGCAAAGGTGGTCTTGTTATGTAGATGAAACCTCCAAGTTAGCAGTCCTAAGAGAGAATATAGATTGTAAATGTTTCTTTCAGACCTGTAAGGGTGTCAAACTCTCAATTAATCTTTCCTAGATACAGACAAGGGAAGGCCCTCAGAGAAAACCTGAAGTATCAATGCAGATTTTCTCTACAGATGCAAATCTCCTCCACAAAAGACAGCTTTGCAGTGTTACCTCTGTTTGCAGACCCTCTAAACAGCCATCTCAAAATATGTCAAAGTAGTATATTTTGCGGTAAAATATTTTTATTTCCTTCAACCATCATACTCTTTCCCTTATATTTTACTAGATTCCTCTAGAACTGACTATAGTGCCACTTCAATATTCTTGTTTTCAGACATCCCCATTAAAGAGGACTCCTTATTAGACCATGTTATTTTTACGAAATGCCCCAAGTGTCTGCCCTGGCTCTGCTTCCCTCCCCCAGGTACCAAACTCTGCTAGCAGACCCACTACAGATTTGACTGGTACCTGGCCTCACGGGGAGCCATCTTTAAATACCAACTCTCCTAGCCAAGAGCTGCTTGTATCTATGTACATGTATCTTTGCTGACTTGTGTCTTGCTAACATCTGCCTTCTAGTTACTCTGACAGTCTACTTATGCCGCTATATCGATAAACTCATGATTTTCTTTCTGAATCAAGACTTTTGGCTGGCAGGTAAACTCACAGCCCAATCTGTCTCAGCAACTTCCACTCCCAGCAGTTATTTGCCATCAGGGTATTTGATCTAGACCAAGGAGTGTCTCAGTCTCCACTATTTGGCCATTATAGCAAATGCCTCTGGTACCCTAGCCTTATCCCCTATATTCACCTCTGATTTCAGCCAAAGATATTATAAATAGTTCTGTGCAAAGGCCCCACTTTTGCCTTTATCCCACCTCAAGCCACACCTCTTTTTGCTTTTTGCCCTAGGGCCTTATCCAATATTCGAGGGAACTTCAAAAAGTTCATGGAAAAATGGAATTAAAAGATAAAAATTAAAAACATAAACTTTATTTTTTCACATAAGCTCCATCAAGTCCAAGACACTTTTCTAAGTGATAATAACAGCCATTTAGTTCATCCCTAGAGAAATGAGGATCCTGGGAATTTAACCATGTCAATGCAGTCATTGCACAGCATTAACTGAAGAAAAATGGGTGTCCTTTAAAGATTTTTTTTGAGACAAAGTCTTGCTCTATCGCCCAGGCTGGAGCACAGTGGCACAATCTTGGCTCACTGCAACCTCCGCCTCCTAGGCTCAAGTGATCCTCCCGCCTCAGCCTCTTGAGTAGCTGGGCCTACAGACACATGCCACCACGCTTGACTAATTTTTGTATTTTTTGTAGAGATGGGGTTTCATCATGTTGTTCAGGCTGGTCTTGAACACCTGGGCTCAAGCGATCCACTCATCTTGGCCTCCCAGAGTGCAGGCATGAGCCACTGCACTATGCAAAAGATGTTTTAAGATTAGGAAACAAAAGGAAGTCAGAAGGGGCCAAATCAGGACTGTAAGATAGAGGCCTAATAATTTCTCGTTGAAACTCTTGCAAAATTGCACTTGTTTTGGTGCAAGGAATGAACAGGAGCATTGTCATGGTAGAGAAGAACTCTCTGTTGAAGTTTTCCTGGGCATTTTTCTGCTAAAGCTTTGGCTAGGTTTTCAAAACACCCTCATAATAAGCAGATGCTATTGTTATTTGGCCCCCCAGAATATCAACAAGCAAAATTCCTTGAGCATTCAAAAAAAACTATTGTCATGACCTTTGCTCTTGACCAGTTTGCTTTTGCTTTGACTGGACCACTTCCACTTCTTGGTAGTCATTCCTTTGATTGTGTTTTGTCTTCAGGATCATAGTGGTAAAGCCATGTTTCATCTCCTGTTACAATTCTTCAAAGAAATATTTCAGGATCTTGAACCCACTTACTTAAAATTTCCATTGGAAGCTCTGCTCTTGTCTGCATTTGATCTAGGCACAATGGTTTTGTTGCCCATCGAGTGAAAAGTTTGCTCAACCTTAATTTTCCAATCACAGTAGTGTAAGCTGAACCAGTTGAGATATTTACGGTGTTGGCTATTGTTTCTGCTGTTAATCATCAGTCCTCTTCAATTAGAGCACAAACAGGGTGGATTCTTTTCCTGGCAAATTGATGAGGATGGTCTGCCACCATGGGCTTCATCTTCAACACCATCCTGTCTGTTCTTAAAATGAGTTACCCATTTCTAAACTGCTGACTTCTTTGGACATCATCCTTGTAAACTTTTCATAAAGCACCAATGATTTCATCGTTCTTCTACCCAAGTTTTACCATGAATTTGATGTTTACTCTTGCTTCAATTTTAGCATAATTCATGTTGCTCTAATAGGGGCTCTTTTCAAACTGGTATCTTATCCTTCTTAGTGTCTCAAACTAGATCCTGTCAAAAGTTAGTACTAGCTTATTGTACTAACAATACATGTATTTTATATTGTTCAATACATGAATTATATATTTTGAAATTCATCCATAATTTTTTCATAATACAAATTTTCTCATGAACTTTTTGACGCTTTCTCATATTAGTAGTTTGCCTGTACGTAAGCATACCCCAAAAGTGTGGGAAGGTAGTGTCTGCAGGGGTGATTTTCAAACAATAAGGGGGTAGGGAGTGATGTATAAATAGATGAAAGCTCTGACCACCCATGAGATTCTTTATACTTCTTCAGAAGCCCTGGTGGAATCAAGACCCTGTTCATCATAGCAATTACCTCAATTAAGTACCCATATATTAGGTTTTCACTCTCCCTGCCTCATTTCCCCATTTCTTCACTCTTGCTTCATGAAATCATATCCCAAATAAACCATCTACATTCAAATCCTTGTCTCAGTTTGGGTTCCCTGCAAGGCAGAGTCAAAGATAGTCATATAGCATGTTTTACTCTGTCTCCTATATTACTCATTTCCAGAAAATGCCAAACAATATACAACATTTAAGAGGAAGAAAGAAGGGGTATAGAGATCTACAAGGTAGAGGGAATAAACGTAGTATTAAAGTAGAAAAGTGGTGATATTAGGGACAACAAGGAATTATATATGCAAAGAAAAAATCTGAGACCAAAGTTGCCAACATTCTTTCAATTAAAGGACTAATCCTTAGGCAGACCACATATACAACTCAGAGCTCTTAGTCAAAGGAATATAGAGGTTGGCATGCCACCAAGCTGCTCAGAATCATAGTTGTTAGATTAAAATGTGATGGTGCCTCCAGGGTAGTGCAATATAGAGACTCTGATGTGAAGAAGTAATTTGTTTGAGATCCATTTGTCTAGTGGTAAAAAAATAACCTTTCAGTTGGGACAGGGGGTAAAGAGGAGGAGTCAGGGAGAGAATGTGTATGTGTTTGGGAAGGGATAAAGTAAATTTTAAGAAGCAGTTGAGGTGGGGTATGGTAGCTCATGCCTGTAATCCCAGCACTTTGGAGGCAGGAGGATCACTGAGGTCATGAGTTCTAGACTAGCCTGGCCAACATGGTGAAACCCCGTCTCTACTAAAAATACAAAAATTAGCCAGGTGTGGTGGTATGTGCCTGTAATCCCAGCTACTCAGAAGCTGCCCAGGAAGCTGAGGCAGGAGAATCATTTGAACCTGGGAGGCGGAAGTTTCAGTGAGCCAAGATCACACCACCACACTCCAGCCTGGGAGACAAGAGTGAAACTCCATCTCAAAAAGAAGAAGAAGAAGAAGCAGTTGACAGATTCACTCATCCTTTATGCCTTTTGTGAGAAAATGTAAGAACCCAGGATGGTGACAGGTAAAACATAGGATATTTAGACCCACCATTAGCAGATGCCATTGGTGCCCAGCCTATATCTTCCCATATCCACTGTAGTGGTTCTCAAATAAGTCCACAAATTCTTTGACATACCTCCTTTCAAAAGGTGATGATAAAGTTCCCCTTGAGTGTGTGCATTGGAATTAGTGATTTCCTTCTTACCAAAATAGAATATGGCAGGACTAGGTAACGGTGTGTGACTGTCAATACTAGGTTATAAAAGGCATTGTGGTTTTCTCCTTGTGCTCTGTCTTGTGTTGCTCACTCTGAAGAAATCAGTTGCTATATCTTGAGAATACTCAAGTAGCCCTAATGAGGGGCCCACATGGTAAGAACATGGGGCCTCTTGCTAACAGCCAGCAAAGAACTGAGCCCTTCTGCCAACAGCCATGCATCTTGGAAGTGGATCCTCCAGCCCCCATCAAGCCTTCAGATGACTGCAGCCTGGCTGACATCTTGAATGTAACTTTATGGGAAACCTTGATCCAGAACCACTCAGTTAAGCTGATTTCCTGATTCACAGAAACAATGGCTTAGAAACATTTATTATCCCACAAAATGTGGAAGTAATTTATTAAGCAACAATAGACAATTATTTACTATTCCAGTACCTGCCAATCCAACAGCTACCAACTGAAGGTACTTGTAACTCTGTGCCTGAGGGGTTTCTCTGGCTGCTGCTACCCTCTCATTCATCATGCTGGGGCAGGCTAGAAGTATCAGAGAGTCAGCATTGTCAGAAGTAGATTTCAGTCAATCACTCAGAGAGTTTGGCGGACAAACATTTTCACCTTCTTCCCCCTGAATGTAGAAAACTATCTTCCAGAGTCCTCCAACAGAAGTGAGGCCCAGGTGCTCGCAGGTAAGTAATCTGCTCTCATTTCATGTTCATCTTACCTTTCCAGTCCCTTATCTATGACTACTGATATAATCTCCTGAACAAAGTACTGCTACTCAAATCCTTGCCTCAGGGTCGGCTTTTGGGGTAACCTTACCTAAGATATCACCAGATAATTAAGTTCCAGCCTTTCTATTAAAATGAAATAAAATTATGGGAGAAAAAAATATACAGCAAGAAATTAAGAAAAATTTTTTTCTTAATAAGACAAGATGGCTGGGCATGGTGGCTCACACCTGTAGTCTGAGCACTTTGGGAGGCTGAAGTGGGTGGATCGCTTGAGGTCAGGAGCTCGAGATCAGCCTGGCCAACATGGTGAAACCCTGTCTCTACTAAAAATACAAAAATTAGCCAGGCGTGGTGGCGCATGTCTGTAGTCCCAGCTACTTGGGAGGTTGAGGCACCAGGAGGCAGAGGTTGAAGTGAGCCAAGATTGTGCTACTACACTCCAGCCTGGGCGACAGAGCAAGACTATGTCTCAAAAAAAGAGACAAGACTATTATTGATCACATAATATCTTCTAGTACAAATGTGCCCCCTCACCACCATGAACTCTACAGCTCATTGCTAAAGATTAAATGGAAAAAGAAAGAGGGCTGATGACACAGTATAGCAGAGATCTCTAGTTTGGGGTGATGATCTTGAAGAAAGTGCTCTGGGTAAACCATTCTTTTGATAAACTTCTCCACCCTCCTCCATTCTATCTGGTTTGCGTGAGGATTGCCCATAACAAGATTTTCTGAATTGGAATTAAGAAAATATATTTCACTGGCTGCTCCAGGATTCACATATATGAATATGAATGTGGTAACTTTCCCAGTTTCACCAATAGAGAAATATGGGCCTTGATTTTTGCCTTGAGGAGAAAGATAGCCTGAGAGAACAAAGCTGAAACAAAGAGAGAAGCAGAGAAGGAAGGAGAAGAGTAAGGGTCAGCTGGCATTTCAACTCCTGGTTCCTGAAGCCAGTAATATATCTGGCTCTCTTACAGACAGTTTACATAAGCCAATAAATCCCTCTTTTGCTTCATCTTATTTTGGGCTGCAAATGAAAGAAACCCAAGACGTGAATACTAATTAATACATCTTACTTTAATAATCCCCAAATAATCAGACATTCCTCTTCTTGAACCTCCAGCTCCCAAACTGGTCTTAATCAGGCTAATTGAGCTTAATTTAAAGGTCAACTTTCACCTAAAAAGAAGATGCACTAAAAACTTATGGCAGATGCTTTGCACAGAGAATTTTTAAAACCTGTCATTTAACCCTCACAATTATCTTTCAATGATATTCCTGTATCATACATCAGGAAATCAAGGCTCAGAGAAGTTAGGAAAGATTTGCCAAAGGTTATCTAACTGGTAGTGATAGAACTACAGATGGTCACAAAACACTAGGCTGGAAAAGGAGAAAGGCCCAGGCCTTCAGCTTCTCCCTGGTGTCATTTATCTCAAACCCTGACCCTTAAGACTGCAAGATCGTATTTAACACCTGTTGTTATTTATTGCATTTATGTATTCCACAAGGGTAACCCTAAAATGAATCCACTTTGCACTCACAAAAAGAAGACATGACATGCAGCAGCCAGGGAGGTGTACCACTCATATCCCCCTCCAAGAAAGTACTTGTCATTCAGCTGTAAAAAAATGCAGTTAGCTGACAGTTTCCAGCTTTTGAGCCAAGGCTATGCTTCCTGGGAAGCCCCAGCTGATGACTGAGCTCGGCAGGGCTCCTAGAGCCCTCCCATTTCCTGTGCACCATGGGACTTCTCTAATGAACTGTCTTTGCTCTGGGGCTCCCCACTGGGTTGGCCAAAACTTTGTCATATTTGCATGGCAGTCTGAAGCTCTTTTGCCCAGTCCTGCTTTTTTCCTTCTTTCTTCAGGAGTCGGATCAGTATCATAGTCTGGAAGCTGTGCCTGCCCAATCCTGCCTCCTCTCTGTTTTCCACACAGACATTTACCCCTCAATAAACTGCTTGCATTTTTGATTCCATCTCAGTTTCTGTTTCCTGGAGGACCCAACTGGCACACTAAACAGTGAGTGAACGAGCAAGAGAAGCAGAATTCAAGGGAAAATAGTTCTTTTGCAAGACATATTTTCCTATAGATAAGGCAGCTGTGGTAGACCTTTGTAATTCTAGTTCAGTAAAGCAGATTGTGCTGAATATGCCAAATGGCTTCTCTTAGCTGGAGGGAGTGCCTCCCTGAGACCTGTCAGGCAATAGTATTTATGCGACCATTTCTACTATCTTAGTGACCCAGTCCCTCTTTATGTGGATGATTGCTTTGCAGCCCTGCCATAGGTATTTACCATCAGGGCTATTATAGCCTACTGTGTCATCCAGGAGAGAAATCCAAGTTGATAATTAACATCCTGAGGAAGGTAATTGTGAAACACTTAAGCATGGGGCTATAACTTCTGGCTCAGTGTCAGTAAGGACAACCTGTAGGGCATATCATACTTAATGAGTCAGTAGCTACCTAAGATGATTATAAAAACCCAAAGCATATTATTTTTATTGCTGTGTGCAGGAGCTGCAGATTATGTCCTTTTGACCTATTTTGTGTTTTCATTCCCAGCTAAATAATAACCATTTGAGAGTGGAGGAGATGAATGATTCTTCCCATTATTAGGAAATGCTATATATATCTGCAGTATGTTTTTCTAAATAGAAAACTTGTAGGGTAGGAGCTTTTCTCCTTTCCCTCATGAGTTAATGTTCTGTTTTAATTATGAATGTGATTCTCCTTCTTAGAGTTAGTGGAAATTAGTAGACAAATGCACATCAAAGTCCATAGACAGAGCATGCATTGATAACGAAAGGGTCAGAGGTTGGGTTTGACCTTGGAAAGAAAAGTTGGAGCAGCACCCTTCAAACAAAAGGGGCAACACATTCACGGACAAGGCAACTATTCAACTGAAGTTTTAGAGTCTCCCTCAACTGTTCTGCTAGTTTCAATCACTGATGGTTTAAATGTAACCGTCCATTACTCCCAGAAGGATGTTATTTCATCTCTACTCATTTCTAATAGTTTCTTCTCCTTCTTGTCTATGCTGCAGTCCACATGCTCTATTTACCAGGTACACAAAGTAGATGACTTTTACCATAGTATAATGGTATCAGTTCAGGTCCTCTGGTAAGCAGACATCAAGGACAAGTTAGCAGTATAAGATGTGTATTGGGGAGTAATGCCTGTGAAAAATGACTGGAGAGAAAGCAGGAGTAGACATAGAAAGTCATAGAAAGATCATGATGCCAATTAAACTCGTGATTGAGTGTGGCTTTTGTTGCAGGAAAAAAAAATCAGACTCGTGAAAGGAAAGAAGGAAGAGGACAGAATCTGGCAGGCAGAACCTCAGAATGCAATGCAAATGTGGTCAATGCAATAGACAGCACAGAAACAAAGGGTGTCCAATAGCAGAGTCCCACACTGGGCAGAGAGGCTAGGCCCTAGTATATCCTCACCATGCTCAGTCTCAGTCATTGTGTGGGGGGCTGCCTGAGAAAAACATGGTCTTCGCTCAAACACTGCCAAAGGTGAAGCAGCTGGAGGCTGTCAGCTAGCTATCCTTCTTGCCTTGCAGCTGATCAGCAAGTTCTTCGTTGAAAGGAAATCCAAGAAGCACGCCTCCACAGCCACTAGGATAATCTAGTCTCTTGGGACTGTGATACAAAAAGTGAAGGCTTATTTCTTGGTTATGTTACATGTTATTTGTGGATTAACTGTGGTTCTATTCTATTTTGTCCCAAGTTCAGGACCCAAGCTAAGAGAGGAGCCACCATTTAGAGCATTGCCAGTAGGTGTGGTAGAGGGAGACCTCCATTAGGTTTCACACTAACAAGAGCTCACAATTCATTGGCCAAACTAGGTCATATGATTCCCACCCAACCACAGAGGAGAAGAAAGTTCAATCCTACCACATGCTTGGAAAGCAGAGAGCCTAAAACAAGCAACACCAACAATTACAACAGTGAACAAATTGGTTAACTCCCAAAGCCGCCTTTATATTCTATAAATAACAATTTGTGGGGTACTCAATAAGCCCAAAGGTTTGTATTGGTTTTTTTCCCTGATAACTTATAAGTCATCATTTCTCTAAGAACCCTTTCTATTTATAGCAGTAGAGACATTAAATCTCCCTGTTTTGTAAGGAATAAATCCAATGCTCCCTTTTGGTTGTTTGGAAGCAAGGCAAGTAGAAACTCACCATTTCGGGAGGAAGCATTGGAGCTCCAGCTCTTTCAACTATTGGGCAGAATCACCCAGCATCCCCACCTCTGTCCATTTCTACAAACTGTAAAACTCTCTAAGCTTTCTGAGAAGGTGGTGAGAAATTTTTCCAGGAACCTACTATGAGAGAAGAAGATGAGGCCACAAACTATTTCTTGAGAGTCAAAGTTATTAAAACGAATTTTGGTGTTTGGAAGTATTTCTGTCTGAGGCCTAATGTTAGAAAAGAAAGCCATACGTTGATGAAGAAATTTTCCTGAAAATAGAAAAAGACTTGATCAGGATGCTGGCTTCTGCACCAGTATTTACATTGCCAAAAGAGAATATGGTCCTGGGTTTACGAAAAGACCAACTGAAGATTCTACACAAAATCTTCTCCTGGTCATGGGATTTAACCCCAAAGAAGTACCTGTGAGTGGAGATACTAACTAACAAAGCCTTGTAAGTGAAGAACTGTAACTTGGAGACCAAGGCAAATGTGAGATAATCTGTAATTATGGGTAAAAGGAGATTCTAGCACCATATCAAAGAGAGAACCTCAGCTATCACAGGTCACTTAATAGAAACAGAATTGAATTGCATGGTAAAGGAAATCAAAATATTTTACCCCAAAATATATTTCTTTGACAAATTTTGAAATCGCTGTCACAGAGCCAGAAGATTGAGATGGAAGAAATTTGCATCTGTAGAGAATCTCTGCTAAAGCATCCAGGCATTCCCTTTCTAGGCTTTTCCTGGATCTAGAAGAAGTCTATAGAAGTCTGATAACTTTAAAAGTCTGAAAAGAAACACTTACAATTTATTCCCTCTGAGGGCTACTACCTATGAGGCTTCATCTATATAACAAGACTACTTTTGCTAGCCAAACCTCTTCCTTTCTCACTCCCATAACCTGTCTTGCCATGAAAACCTGATTTACCAACATATCTGTTTTGGGCCATGCTCTGAGCCTGCATTCTTTCTATTGCCTGGAGATAATAGATAAACTTCTGTACTCTGTTGGGGGGTTGGATCTTCCTTCTGAAGGCTCCCATGTATACATGTTAAATAAATTTGTATGCCTTTTCTCCTATTAATCAATCTGCCTCCTGTCCATGATTTTTCAGTGAGGGCCTTGGCCCCCACAATGGCAAGACAAGTAGAACCCTTTGGAGTTCCAAGCAATTTCTTTGCTTTTCTCCTCCTCAGGGTGCAGCAAGGTGGACCCTTAGGATTGTAGGATTGGCTAAACCACTATTCTTGTGCTTGTTACAAAGAAGAAAACCTAAAGAGAGAGGGGCTAAACTCTCTGCTAATATGAATCTAAGAAGACAAGAGGGCTGGGTGGAGTGGCTCATGCCTGTAATCCTAGCACTTTGGGAGGCCAAGGCAGGTGGATTGTTTGAGCCCAGGAGTTCGAGACCAGTCTGGACAACATGGCGAAATCCTGTCTCTACAAAAAATATTAAATACCAAAAATTATCCGGGTGTGGTGGCATGTGCCTGTAGTCATAGCTGTTCAGGAGGCTGAGGTGGGAGGATCACCTGAGCCTGGGAGATCAGGGCTGCAGTGAGCCATGATTGTGACACTGCACTGCAGCTTGAGTGACAGAGTGAGACCTTGTCTCAAAAAAAAAAAAAAAAAAAAGAAGAAGAAGAAGAAGGACAAGAGCAGCTTGGGGCATTGTACTTGGGGGGCATTATTTTTTTTCCCTGAATCTAATGTGATCAGAAAATGTTGATTTGTAAAGCTATGTTTTGAACACCCCAACAAGAACTCCTAAGGGAAAATTAATTTGTTTTTGTATGATCTGTCTTGATTCCTGGGGATTTCATTTGAATATGGACTTGTATAAATCACAATCATCAGTAATATTTCTCTGAATCTTTTTCCCATGCCTGCTAAAGTAAGATCTTCAGGTTGGGGTGGAGGGAGAGGAAAGGACAGAGGCACTATTTCTAGGAGTCTCCAAGGGACACCTTGCCTGAGCCCGCAGGAATATTTCTTTTTGCCACTCCATGGCATTAGCCATTTCTTTTTTCTGTTGTGTTTCCCTGTAGCTGAGATGTCAGGCCACCCATGCCCTCAAGAGGCAATGTCCTTCAGTTTATAACAACTCTGTCATCATAGGTGAGAGCCTTGGCACTGCCACGGGTGAGATAACATAACAGGGCAACTCACTGGGTTATTTAGAGCCTTTGTTCTACCATATCTGGGCTCTGTTTTCCTCAGAAGCAGAGACAATTCCTCTTTCCTCATCTTGGCATTTTAAATGCTACTCCAAAACAAAGCTGCACTGTTTTAGATCCTGAGTAAAAGCATTTCAATGCAGCTATTCTGCCAGTTTTTTCCTGTAGTTTTCTCACCCCAGGACTTCAGCGTCAGTCAGTGGGGATTAGATTGGAGAACTGGCTGAGCAGTAGGACATGTTAATACTCAAAATCATCCCAACCCCGATCAACATGGGCATTGTTATTAGGAAGGACAGTTGAGACAATCCACTTTGTTTGGAGGAGTTATTTCCCAAGAGACTTCTTGATCTTTCATCGAAGGGGAAACCTGGTGACCCCTAGCTCCACTGAGCAGAGGCAAGAAGCTCACAGACAGACTCTTGCTACCCATGCAGAGATCATATTGCCCCATGTTTAGTGAAACACAGTGACTGGACAATGGGGGTGAAAAGTGAGGAGTGAGCACTCCGACGCTTGAAGGCAGGGGTCAGGTGTCTCTACTTCTCTCTAGTATTTAGACCACACCCTCTTATATCTGTTATCTGCCTGGTGCTAATCTGTTGTGAGCACAAAAGATAAGAAGCAGAGAGACAAGGCAATGTCTTCTTTCCAAGTGAAGGTATATTGTGAGCATAGGTACTAACAGGAAGGTGGCAAATATGCTGGAAAATACCCTGACACATACAGCATTAGCACACAGGTATTTTTTGTTGGATGCTGTAAAATTCAGAGAAAGTTTGCCAAGAGGCAGAGTGAAAAAAAAAATTGGGTTATTATTTTAGAAACTGATTTTGAAAGAAGGAAGATTAAAAAAAGAAAAAAAGCCTTCTTACTAGAAGATACAGCTGACCTCAGAAATAAGCAGATGCGCCTCCACCACCAGGAGACAGTTTTAGAAAGGATTCCCCCTTGTTAGCTCAAGTTTATTCTTATCCCTAAGCACAAACTCCCTAGGGGATTTGGACGCAGGCTGATTGCAGAATTCCATATGTTGAAAGCCAGAGTAGCATAATAGCAGGGAATACAGACTTTGAAAGCAACCTGCCTGTGTTGAAAGACCTTAGATGTGACATTTAACTAGCTGTGTGCTAGTGAGCAACTGACTTAACCTCTCTATGTCTCAGTTGTCCCTTTTTGATAGATGAGGTGAGGACGCCTGCCTTACATAACTGCAGTAAGAATCACGTGGCTATATGTCAAAAGCGCTTAGCACATAATCATTCAAAAGATGTTGGCTTTAACATTTTGTTACCATCTAATTTTAAGATTGACACAGTAGAAATCAGAAATCTAATATGTATGCAGATATTTAGACTCAGGGCTCAACTTGCTTTAAAATTTTGTTCTAAAGAATATAATTTACTTAAGTATATTTCAATTTTTACAAGTTATTTGCACAAATGTGCAGAAATCCAATTGTATTACCAAACATGATTAAGACCCACCATCTTGAATCACGGAAAACACGTTTCCGGCAAAGCTGGGCTCTGAGATTATGGTACAGTGCTGACATCTGGTGGCAGCAAGCCCTGAAACATGAAATTGAAGTTCTCTCACTAAAAGGAAATAGGTAAACACCCGTAAATAAGCCTTCATAAAGGAAATAGGTAAACACCCATAATAAGTTTTCATTGGGCGGATAGGTTTTAGAACTCCTTCAAACTCTAAAATATAAATGAGTCTTAGAACTTTTATAGATAAGAAACTCCAAATGACTAATAAACATACTAAAGATGCTTATCTCCCCTAAAAACCAAAGAAATGAAAACTGAAGCAATTAGATACTATTATACCATTTTTATCCAACAGACTGAGAAATAGTAAAAAGACTGATAATACTAATTGGAGATGAGTATGGAAAAATTGGGACTCTTAAACACTGCTGTCCAAATTTGAAGTGCTATTTTGCTGTACCAATAGACATTTAGCAGAATCTGCTAAAAGTGATGATGTGCATGGCCTGTAGCTCAGCAATTCTAGTTCAGGGTATGTATTCCAGACCCCAGGAAAAGCCTGTGCTCAAAGAAATGTGGTAAGGATACAAATAATACGTGGCAGCATTATTTGTAACAGCAAAAAAAAAAACAAACCTGGAAACATCCTAAATGTTCAGCAATAGGATGATGGCTAATTTGTCGCATGCACATCCTTAAAAGGATAAAACAGTAAAACGAAATGCACTAGAACCACATGCATCAACATGGATAAATCTTGAAAACAACAGTGAGAGATGGAAACTTCAGAATGTCACATAGAGTATGCTATTTATTGAATATAAAAACACAAGAGAATACTATATATTGTTTTGGAAAACTAAACATATAATATAAAAATATAAAATGGGAAGAAACCCATCAACTTCAGGGTAGTGATTACCTTTAGGGAGGGAGGAGGGAGAATAGGATTGGGAAGGGGAATAAAGGAAGTTTAACTATAACTGCAATTTCAGTTATTAAAATTTCTTAATCTCTCACATTTTTATACCATTTATTTTTTGCTATTTATTGTATCCTTCAATATTTTCTGCACATTTATGTACATACAATGGAATATTACTCAGCTATAAAAAGGAATGAAATTCTGATACATGCTACAACACTGATGAATCTTGAGGACGTTATACTAAGTGAAATAAGCCAGTCATAAAAGGACAAATATTGTATAATCCCACTTCTATATAGTACCTAGAATAGGCAAATTCATAAAGACAGAAAGTAGAATAGAGTTTACTGGAGCTGGGGGTAGGAAGAATGAGGAGTTATTGTTTAATGGGTAGAGATTTTCTGTTTAGGATGATAAGGAAGTTCTAGAGATGGATGGTGGCAATGGTTGCACAACAATGTGAATGTACTTAATGCTACTGAATTACACACTTAAAAATAGTTACAATGGCTTTATGTTTATATATATATATATAACCACACATAAAAAAATTAAAAACCTATAAGTCAGTTCCTGCCCTTTGGGCAACCACTCCAAGCATGGCAGAGAAGTAGGATATCTCCATATCTGTGCTGGCAGTTATACAGAAGTTGGTGGAGAGGCAAAGAGGTGGCTGTCGCTGGCATTTCTTTTTTTTTTTTTTTAATTAGAGCTGTAGTAAGAGGATGAAACCAAAGTTTAGGTTTCGGCATCTAAAGACTAGAAAAATTGTATTTTATTGCTTCTTGAAATGCTAGCTTTTTCTGCCCTCTAACCAACAGGAGACCAGGGCCAGCTGGGCCTTCTTGTCTTTGAGTAAGGTCTGCTTCTTTCACTCGCCCTGGGCCCACCTCCCCAGGGGAGGTGTGACTTGATTCAATTTCCTGAGAATCTGGGGTGTAGTGAAAGGATGCCAGAAGGTGGCAGCAAAAGACCACCTCGTGGAAAAGACCTTATGCTTTCTTCTCTTCACTCTCCTGGGCATCTGGCAGAAGTTGGCTTTGATTGCCAGGGTCCCCACCTCAATTCAAGATGAAGCCTAGTGTAGTAACACCATGCCTGGGGCCAAGAGAGACACACCAAGCACAAGGTAATCAAGAGGCAATAATTCAAGAAAGGGTGCTTCCAAAGGCAAGGGAAGGATAGGAAAAGATATAGGTGAACCTGGCCAGTTAAACTCAATGAAACTTCCTATGTTTGGGGCTCTGTGGACCCAAAGCTGGGCAAAGCAATCTCTTTCCTCGAGACATAGTCTAGTAAGAGAGATTAAATACATGCACTTACATGAGGAAAAACAAAAGATCAAGGCCCAAGGTTTTTGGAATGAGCCCATGTTGGGTATTTTCCTTTCCCCTCCAGATCTACTTTTTCTATCCTTTTCCTTACCTCTCCCTGTCCAGAGATGCTGATCTGTATAGATTGGAAGCCAGAAGATAAAGGCACCTGTGAAAATGTTGGCAAGATCACAAGGAAATAGGTAAATGTGCTCAGGCTTTTATTCCCAGGACTCCCTCCTGTGATGTTGCCTTGGCCTGGCCCTGTTGCAGAAGATCTGTTCCTCTCAATGGGCCTGCTCTACAGGATTCTCTCTCATTCTAGTTTCCAGCAACCTTTCCTTCCCCTCATCTCTTCTAGCCTAGTGGTAGTAGTAGCTGCTTCTAGTCTTGGGTTCCTGCACTCTCTTGTAGTCCTCTTCACCCCACCTATGCTTTAATTAAACCCTTTGTAAATAAACCCTCCTTAAATGATCCTAATTCGTGTATGCCATCTGTTTCCTGTTGGGATCCTGCCTGACACAACACCTGGCTAAATTATATTCATCCTCTACAACTAAGCTCATATAAAACAAGGAATAGCAAGGAGTGGTTTACATGAAGGCTGTGGCATGTTTTCACAGAGGACTATGAGTAATTCAGTACCACCAGAAAATAAGTTATAAGACTAGACGTGGCAGTTCAGTTGAAGGTGACAAGGAGTTAATATGAGACACGAGGTTCTCTTGATCTGGCACCTAGCATCTTAAACTTATGTCTGAGGAATAAAGGCGGTTCTTAAAGGGCACCGATTAGTTAAGTGGTTTAGAATCTTGAACATAATTTCCACCCAACATAGAGATTTAAGACAGTAGTTAAGGCATAAAGTTAGCAACATGGAAACCAGTTAGGAAAAATTTACCACAACCTAAAGACATGGCAATTTGAACCAGATTTTTTTTTTTTTTTAAGTTTTAAGTTCAGGGATACATATGCACAATGTGCGGGTTTGTTACATAGGTAAATATGTGTCATGGGGTTTGTTGTACACATTATTTCATCAGCCAGGTATTAAGCCTAGTATCCATTAGTTATTTTTCCTGATACTCTTCCTCCTCCCACCTTCCATCCTCCAATAGGCCCCAGTGTGTGTAGTTCCCCTCTATGTGTCCATGTTGAACCAGATTCACGGTACTTGGAATGCATATGATAAATATTTAGAGGGTAAAACATCAATAGACCTGGATATTCAAATATTAGGGATGTTAAGGAATAAAATAAAACCACCAGAGGTTTAAAAATTACAAAATTGGGTGCTGTGGTTTGAATGTTTCCTCTAAAACTCATGTTGAAATTTAACTGTCATTGCAACAGTATTAAAAGATAGGACCTTTAAGAGGTAAGACCTTTGGCCGGGCGTGGTGGATCACACCTGCAATCCTAGGACTTTGGGAGGCCGAGGTGGGTGGATCACCTGAGGTCGGGAGTTCAGGACCAGCCTGACCAACATGGAGAAATCCCGTTTCTACTAAAAAAATACAAAATTAGCCAGGCATAGTGGTGCATGCCTGTAATCCCAGCTACTCAGGAGGCTGAGGCAGGAGAATCTCTTGAACCCGGGAGGCAGAGGTTGTGGTGAGCCAGGATTGCACCATTGCACTCCAGCATGGGCAACAAGAGCGAAACTCCATCTCAAAAAAAAGAGGTAAGACCTTTAAGAGGTGATTAGGTCATGAGGACTTTTTCCTCATGAATAGATTAATGCCATTATCACAGGGGTGGACTAGTTAGCCCAAGAGTTTGGCCCTCTTTTTCTCGCTGTACCTTGTGCACTCTCACCTTCTCTCGCCATGTGATGCCTTCCACCATGGGATGATGCAACATGAAGGATTTCACCACAGGCGGACCCTGAATCTTGGACTTCCCAGCCTCCAGAACCATGAGCCAAATTTATTTTGTTTATAAATTGTCCAGTCTCAGGTATTCTGTTCTAGTAACACAAAATGGACTAAGACATTTAGTCGATTAACTTCCTAGGCAAAGGAAAGCATGCCTTTGAAGAAATGCACTGATTTCTTTACTGAGAGAAAAAAATAGTTTTTAAATACCAGGCAGCAGGTTTCACAGTGGTTATACTAATTGAGGATTAAAAACTAGCACTCTGGCTAACATAGAATGAATCCATAGGTCTGACAAGGTTGGTTTACTCAATTCGTATTATTCATTGGTGAGGAAAGCATCATCAGTTAGGTCCAGTCAGTGTTTGGCTTACCAGGGGCACTAAAAGAGTGTGGTTTTAGTTTTTTGAAAACAAAAATACTTCAGCTGTTTACAGACAGTTGCAATGACGCACAACATTTAGTTTTGGTATTTCTTAGGCAAGTGTTGCTGTAGTTAAAACATCTTCCTTTGGTAATGAGGGCACTGGGGAGGAGGACATGGGGGAAGGGAAGGTGATGAAAGCACTGAAGATCCTCTCAGGTTACTGCCTTACATGATGAATTGGATAAGAATACCATTGACTGTGGTCCTGAATACCAAAAAAAAAAAAAAAAGGGGGGGGTGGTTATGGGTAGGCAGGTGATGAGAAAGAAAATCAGACATCTTGGCCATAGTGAATTTGAAATACCAGTGGGATAGACAAGTCTGCAATACAGAGGCTCTAAAGAAAGGCTTGAGATACAGCTCTGGCAGCCAGCATTGCTCAAGAGGAGCATGAAGAAAGGCAGTGAGCAAAGAAAGGCAGTGGGCAAAGAAAGATTGCGATGGTTAATTTTACATGTCAACTTGGCTGGGCAAACAATGCCCGGATATTCAGTCAGGGACATTATTCTGGATGTTTCTCTGAAGGTGTTTTTGGATGAGATTAACATTTAAATTGGTGGACTTTCCCTCCATAATGTGAGTGTGCCTCATCCAATCACCTGAAGGCCTGAATTGAAGAAAAGACCGACTCCCCCCAAGCAAAGAGGAATCTGGCCAGCCGATGGTCTTCTGACTTGAACTGCAACATCAGCTCTTCCCTGGCTTTCCAGTCTGAAGGAATTCAGACCTGAACTGTAGATTTTGGACTTGCCAGCCTCCATCATCACATGAGTCTATTCCTTAAGTGGCTCTACATACACACACATCCTACTGGTTCTGTTTCTCTGAAGAACCCTGACTAACACAGACATCTATCCCTCAGCCTTTTGCTATTTACATTAAAGTAGGAAAATAACTATTTTCGGGTGGAATGAAAACATCTTTCCTTTCCTGAAAGGAATAGAGATCCTTGACAGCAGGAAATAGATATTAGTCAAGCTTATACCACCCATCCCTAACCCTGCCCCTCGTCCAGGATATGGAGAACCAGTTTTCTGTTGCTTATAATTTTAACTCTAGTGATACTGACACTAGATAATGACTCTGGTGATAGGACTATTAAGGCTCCTCCTGACTGGCCATCAGACTTCTTCTGAGGGAAAAAAAGAGACCCTATCTCTAAAGGGATTGACGAAAGAAAATAGGGCCAGCTTCTCCATATCTTGTTCCTGCAAAGGTAAGGCATAGTTTTGGGCACTGTCCTCTTGAGGAGAAGTTTTAGCATCTCCAGACTCATTCTGTTTCATAAGGCTAACAAGAAACCCTGAGTGGGCATCTGCTTGAGAATCACTGACCTAGGGTACTTCTTTTCAAACTCTAACATGCATATGAATCACTTGGGGACCCTGTTACAAAGCAGATTCTGATTCAGCAAGTCCTGAGTAGGGCCTGAGCATCTACATTTCTAGGAACCTCCTGAGTTATGCCTATCCTGTCAGTTCATGGTCCCCAGTTTAGTAGCAAAGTCCTAAAGAGCAGGAGGTTACAAATGCCCAATTGACTTCTTTACAAAAATCAGGATAGCTTTTTGAAGAATTAGGCAACAGGCTTCACGTGGCCCAGTGGAAAGCTCTGAGTAATAATTGTTCTCTTGATAGTTGTCTTCTGTGCGCACATTTATTTTGGGGGACCTTACAGATAAGAGTAATTTGTTAAGGACTAGTCTCTTGTCCATCAGAAGTGAGAAGGGGAGATAAGGTATGTCAGCAATTCCTCATGTGTCTTGTCTTCGTGAAGTTTTTTCTCTTTTTTATTTTTCCAAGACTGAGTCTTGCTCTGTCATCCAGGCTGGAGTGCAGTGGCGCAATCTCGGCTCACTGCAACCTTTGCCTCCCAGGTTCAAGCAATTCTCCTGCCTCAGCCTCCTAAGTAGCTGGGATTACAGGCACCCACCACCATGCCTGTCTAATTTTTGTATTTTTAGTAGAGATGGGGTTTCACCACGTTGGCCAGGCTGGTCTCGAACACCTGACCTCGTGATCCGCCAGCCTCAGCCTCCCAAAGTGCTGGGATTACAGGCGTGAGCCGCCGCGCCAAGCCCTGAAGTAATTTTTATAGGTTTAAAACTATGTACACAGAGGCCTGGCTATTATGTGCTTGGCCTCACCCTCTTTGACCAGCACTAGATATTGCTCTCAGTCAGGGTCTCTGCTGGTTTAAACAAACTGATTGTGAAAAGTTACAGTTAGCAAGTAGCATTTGTGATGAATTCCCTTCCTCCTGGTTCAACATCTAAATGTAAACATACCTCTATTATTTTCCATCAGTACTGTCACTGACAGGAATAGAACCCCACAACCATTATCCCATTACATTTATTTTTCTTGCTAACGAGTTTGCACTAGCAGCAACGGTCTACCCAGGATCCAACTTATATCCCTGGTTCCACTAATACCAGATCCAACTTCCATTATGGGTGAAGTCACCTTTCCAAGCTACAGGCTTGCTTACTGCCTGTGGGATTTTGGGAACTTAGGAGAATGGATGTTTTGAACCTACCTCCAGTGAAATGTTCTATTGGGATGGATATGATTTGACGCACTGTGGAACGTGCTCCAGGAGAGGGATCCACTCACCTGAAACTCCACATTTTTATGAAGAAGTAGAGAGGAGAGAGGGAATATCCAACCAGTCTTGTAAACATCAATTAAAATTCCTTGAGCTCACAGAGTCAGAAAAATATCTTTCTGATAGGAGGAACATGCCATTCTCAAACATCAGGCAGGCAGGGAAGTTTGCACACCCATGCCAGAACCAGCTAGGGAAACAGCATTTCCTAAGCTACCTATGGTACAGGGGAGGGGAGCTACTTACAGTGGATGAGCGGGTGGGTGGGGGGTGGGTGTGCAAAGGGAACTATCTATAGGGGTGGGGCAACCTGGGCTGTCTAATAGACAAATGGGCTTATGTCTGTCTCCTCTAAAAACTATTTTAAGAGGCCCACAGTGTATACACAACCTCTGTGGGATGGTATAATTAATCCATAAGTAATTAAAGAACATGAGCCTAGGGAAGATAGTTACTTAAACCAAAACATAGTGGGGCAGGGTGGAAACCAATGAAAAAAGAATTGAAAGAAAATAAAAGACTAAGAAAAACCAACACCTGTCATGTCTTGACTTTAGGAATCAGACATAAGTGAGCGGAGAATCTTAGTTCTGTCCATTCAAAACCAATTCAGCAGACAATTAAAGCTTTAGGGATAGCATAGACACATCTAGAAAGAGTTGGAATCTAACAGAACATGAACCAACTCAAGAAAACACAGAAACTATCAGAGTCCAGGCTGATACCATAAGAAAAGAAACAAGGTGGCTCTAAACTGGAGAGAATGCTGTACCCAGCCCTGCCCCAACTTGGGAGAAGGTTGACTAACTGATCTTGTTTTAAAATATAGGAGTAAATATTTGATAGACTTGGAAAACACACAAAAAGTAAGCACTAGAGGTAAGGTAAAACTATTCCAAATCCCTCAACTCAAAGAGAATTTGTGTTAGATTTCTTCTGCTCTTTTCCTTAGGCACATTATTTTCTCTTTTTAAAGATTGGGATTATGATATATAACAGTATCATGCAGTACTATTTGAATTCTAAAACCTTTGTGAAGTATTAAATAATTAAAATTGAACATAGCTGCAAGACTTATAGTGAAAATAAACAGGTTTTTCTTCCATGCTCCACCTTAACATTTCATAAGTTTACTTATTATAGAAGATGAATATTAGCACTCTTATATAATACCAGTTTCTCTCTCTTTTAATGTTATATAGGTTTCTGGTTAAACCAGTATTTAATATTTACCTTTATGATTACTATGAGTCACTACTAAGCCAAGTGGTACATATGATTATGAGTCCTTGTTGATATTCTTCTACCTCATTCCTGGAATTTGCCTGGCTTTTCTTCTTTTTTATCATCAGTTATATATTTGTATAGGTTCAAAGGAAATAATTTGGAAATTCAACATGTCTTACAAGACCTACAATTTTAGTTATCAGTCATTAGTGGAGAAAAACCTTTTTGAACTAAAAAACACTACTATTATATTGCTTCAGCTTTGTGTATTGAAACAGATGCCTATACGTTCTCAATTCTTTCCAGAATTGCCAAGTCCCCAAAAATATTATTTGATGATGTATTATACACACTTCAAAGCCCCATTTCTCTTATACTAAATGTCCAGAAGTAGACATGTTTTCAGGAGATATTGATGATGTACTATTTGTCAACAGGAAACAGGAAGAGAAGGAAGGAAGGAAAGGCAGCTCTTTTTCTTGCTTGGCATTCATTTTCAACATTTCTTCTTTCTGAGAGATTTCTTACATTCACTTTTCCATCAAGACTTAAGTACATGTTCTGAGCAATAGTCCTAAGTGCCCAAGTGGAGATGTCTGCTCATTACTGAGTATTGGGTCAATGGCACTTCCTTGAGTATACCAGTATTTTCTGGATTTTTCCTTAACAGCTTCTGAATCCAAGTTCCAAAACACTATGAAAATCTGAAGCCTTTTTGTGCATTTTTGTGCATCTACCTCAAATGAATCTTCAATTTTTGAATCACACTAGCAATTGCCTGATTCACTTTTTGCTTTACCTCCAGCAAAATCATTTTTAATTTGTAATCTTGTTTCCAAACTCTTCATCTCTGCCATTTGCAAACGTCTGGACATTCCCTTTTATCCCATACTGCGGCATCAATACTGTTCCCTTTTTCCCCTTTCACTTTCTTTCAAGATTGGCTGGAGTTGCATGGTTTTCTCTTCCTTCTTCCCTTAATTTTGCAGTCTTCGAATTTGATCTTCAAGCAGAAGCTACATAATTTCCTATGGAACAGGACAATCTTTTCATGTACACTAAAAGGACAGTAAACCTCAGGATATTTTGCATGTTTGGATATGTATCTGTCATACTTCAGTACTAAAGCCATGGTCACATGTATTGCAAGGCAGTAGAATACCCTTTTTTCCTATTTTCTACTGAAGATATTAAAATCATTGCAATCTATGTCTTGTTTTCCACAAAA
The DNA here is from genome assembly GCF_029281585.2 of Gorilla gorilla gorilla. Taxonomy (NCBI): domain Eukaryota; kingdom Metazoa; phylum Chordata; class Mammalia; order Primates; family Hominidae; genus Gorilla; species Gorilla gorilla. The sequence continues at coordinate 53,952,264 of NC_073247.2, forward strand.
AATAAGCGATTTCAATATCATAGTACTGGGGACAGTGTCTTGAAATTTCCTTTTTCTCAGCAGAAGTATTACAAGCCTCTGGATGAAAACTGGGAATCCGGGAAGTCTGTAAAACAAGGAGGGCACTAGGTGCAGAAGGGGCAGTGCCCAGGGGAAAGGCTGGGCATCAAGGAGGTGCTACACCTCTGAGAAAAGTGGTAGAGGTGGTAAGGATAGAAGCTGCTGCAGCATTGCTCAGAGCATCCAGTTGTCCAACAGGGGGACAGTGCTGTCCAGAGGCCCCAACATGGGTGTCAACCGTGGGGTTGGGTGCAGCAACCATATCATAGAAGGGATGAAAAACTAGCTGCGTCAGCTATAGGACTTGCCAGCTTGGGAAACTCACCCACAAATGCCTTTTTTGTCTTATTTTTCATTACCTCACTTTCCTATCTATTATTAATTCTTCAGGTTCTATAATAGAACTCTAAAACTCTTATGAATGCTACTTTCTACATAATCAAAATCTAATATTTTATCATGGGGAAAAATCCATGACTGGGCAATTATTTTGATTTTTTTATTTTGATTTATTTGATATGACCCCAGAAGCACAGGCAACAAAAGCAAAAATAGACAGATGAGACTATATCAAACTTAAAAAGCTTTTGCACAGCAAAGGAAACCGAGTGAAGAGATAATCTATGGATTGGGAGAAAATATTTGCAAACTGCACCTCTTATAAGGAGTTAATATCCAAAATATATAAAGAAACAGATTCAATAGCAAGAAAATAAATAACCCAATTTAAAAATGGGCAAAGGACTTGAATAGACATTTCTCCAAAGAAGATATACTAATGGACAACAAGTATGTGAAAAAGTGTTCAACCCCACTAGGAAAATGCAAATTACCAATACTTAGGAAAATGCAAATTAAAACCATAATGAGCTATCATCTCATACCCGTTAGGATGGTTATTGCCAAAAAGACAAAAGAGCAAGCGTTAATGAGGATGTGGAGAAAAGGGAACCCTTGTACACTAAGAATGTAAGTTAGTACAGCTATTATGAAAAATAGTATAGGGTTTTCTCTAAAAAAAACTAAGACTAGAATTACTTATGATCCAACAATCCCACTTCTGAGTCCATATCCAAAAACGGAAGTCACTGTGTTGAAGAGATATCTTCACTCTCATGTTCAATGCAGCATTATTCACAATAGCCAAGATATGGAATCAACCTAAGTGTCTATCAACAGATGGATGGATTTTAAAAATGTGGTACACATGCACAGTGGAATACTATTCAGCCCTTACAAGGAAGGAAATTCTGTCATTTATGACAACATGGATGAATCTGGAGAACGTTATGCTAAGTGAAACAAGCCAGGCAAAGAAAGAAAAATACTACGTGATCTCACTTCCATGTGTAGCCTAAGGAAGTTGAACTCCCGGAAGTATAGAGTACAGTGATGGTTACCAGAGGCTGGGAGAAGTGAAAGAGAGATGGGAAGATGTTGGTTAAAGGGTACAAAAATTCCAGTTAGGCAAGAAGAATCAGGTTGCGATCTATTACGTAAAAGTGATAGATGTGAGGTGATGGACATGTTAGCTTGATTTAAGTATATCAAACTGATATCTATACTTCTATGTCTACTGTAGCACTATTCACAATACCCAAGGTATGTAATCAACGAAATATTGATCAACAGATGAATGGATAAAGAATGTGGTATATATACACAATGGAATATTATTTAGTCATAAAAGAGAATGAACTGGATGGAACTGGAGGTCATTATGTTAAGTGAAATAAGCCAGACACTGAAAGACAAATACGGCATGTTCTCACATTTTGAAGCTAAAATAGATCTCATGGAGGTAGAAAGTAGAATGGTGATTACCAGAAGCTGGGAAGGGAAGAAGGATGGTAGTGGATGAAGAGAAATTGGTTAAAGGGTTTAAAAATACAGTTAGACAGAAGGTATAAGTTCTAGTATTCGATGATACAGTAGGAAAATTATAGTTAATGATAATGTACTGTATATTACAAAATAGCTAGAAGAGAAGAATTATAATGGTCCCAACACAAAGAAAAGATAAATATTTGAGGTGATGGATATCCCAATTACCCTGATGGATCATTATACATTGCAGACAGGTATCAAAATATCACATGTACCCCCCAAAATATGTGCCAATTAAAAATGATGTTTAAATGTAATTTATGCATATCTTGTTAAGATTTTAAAGACCAAAAACACCCTTCAGTGTTAAACTCAAGAGACTTTTCATTATTTTAATGCAATTCAATTGTATTAAAAGGAAAGCCATTAAGTATCCACTATGTGTAAAGAATTATGCTCCCAGGGCAGGAGATACAGAGATGAATAAGGCATAGTCCTGGCCCAAGAAGGGTCTTTCATGTTACTCTCAACAAGCAAATGAGTAACCTATCAAACGAAAGATCTATAATAATCATAATGTTGTATTCCAGCAAATGATTACCAAAAATATTTTTCATGATTTATAGTGAAAAAGCTATGTTTTTTGAAAAGCTGGCAGAAAATACTTAACAATTTAGAAGTATGCTGCAATAAGTACACCTTCAACTTATTACAGGTCTCCACAGAGTAACAGAGGTTCTGGGGGTAAAGATAGGCATAACCCTCCAACGACCAATAAATTTCAGAGTTAAAGTTATCTTTTTTAGAAAGCAATGTATGGCCTAATGCAGTTTACTTTACATCCAAAAATTAGTTTGATTTAATCATTCCATGATGTATACATATATCAAAACATCATGCTGTGCCCTGTAAACATATACAATTATCAATTAAATAAAATTTTTAAAAAATGATTTCAAAAAAATCTAGTGTTTTGTTTTCTTGGAACCACCTCTCCTACAGCCCTCAGTTTTTCTCCCACAGCTCACTGGATGTTGATCTGGTAAGGTAATGCAAGCTTGTTAGAGTCCCACCAACTGTCATACCAATAGGTTTTCTCTAGGAATTTTGCTTTTGGAGATGTTCAGCAAGCCCTGTCTCCAGTGTGGGATGGAAGGGAAGAGAAAAAAGCCCAATGGCCAGCATTTTTAGGGTGAGCCTGAGAAAGGATTGTGAGTCTCCCCATTCAATTAGGAATATCTTCATTTCATCATTCCTCTCAATGTGACAGTTGAAGGATCAACTCCTATTGTGTTTAATGCTCTGAAATTTAGAGCTTCTCTGGTACAATGTTTCCTCAGAACAAGCCTCCAGATTCCAGTGCCATTCTGGGTTAAGTGGTCTCCAGGATTTATAGGAGAGGGAAAGGGGGCTGGGAGATTAATGAGTTCATTATACAGACTTTTTAAACGACTCCTTTATTTTCGCCACTACGACTCATCTTCTGAGGTACAGTGTCTTGTCTGAAGCATTTTCTTGTCAGCAGACCAAATCAGAATACTTTTCATGGCATCACCTCTGCCAACACTTGCTATTAGAAAGGAGACAGAGGAGCTGATAACATTTCTTTCTCAGCTTTCAAAGATGTGTTGATATTTTTCCACTGTTGTCTCCTCTCCCATCTTCTTTCTGCCTGTTTCTTTACAGAACCAAATTAAAATGAGAAGCAGGAATTCCTTAAAAGTATTAACCCCCAAAGACAAACAGTTCCAATCCAATATGTATAAGCATAAATCTACCCTTTTCCTTGGGTTTTGTGAGCTTTAAACTAGCAAAATTGTTTTAACTTAAGTTTGTATTTTGGAATACAAACAGCTTGACATTTTACTTCTCAAATTAGTATATTTACTGTTCCTCCCTCTTCACCTGTCTTTTCTCAAACAACCTGATTGTTATTGATTACCTTGTCCTTCTTAGCTTTAATGGTATAAAATTAAATATAAATGCTATCATAGCAAACAATGTGACCTCTCAGCTATAAAAGATGAGGAAATCAGCATATGTATAAACTCTGATAATGTAGAAATGACCATTACTTCCCAGCATCCCTCTCCTTTTCGTTCTATGTTTATTGGTTACAAAATAGAATGTGAATGTCCAAATTTATTTGAAACAATCTTTCAAGCATATTTGATTTCATAAGTTCTTTTAGCATAGTTTTTTCAGTAATTTTATCTGATTGAATTTAATGTTTAATATTTCTTTTTTTTTTTTTTTTTTTGAGACGGAGTCTCGCTCTGTCGCCCAGGCTGGAGTGCAGTGGCGCGATCTCGGCTCACTGCAAGCTCCGCCTCCCGGGTTCACGCCATTCTCCTGCCTCAGCCTCCCGAGTAGCTGGGACTACAGGCGCCCGCCACCACGCCCGGCTAATTTTTTTTTTAGTATTTTTAGTAGAGACGGGGTTTCACCGTGTTAGCCAGGATGGTCTCGATCTCCTGACCTCGTGATCCACCTGCCTCGGCCTCCCAAAGTGCTGGGATTACAGGCGTGAGCCACCGCGCCCGGCCCTGTTTAATATTTCTAAGGAAAGGGCTCATTCCCTGAGATCTAGAATGCTCATTAAAATATATTTATAGGTATTTCTTTTGTTCAAATAAGGGCAAGCAAAGTACTCAAGAAAATAAAACATGACCCAAGAATTTTACATGCAGCAACTACTCTTCAAGAAGAATTTTATATGCAGCAACTACTCTTCAAGAAGTAGTGAATATTGAGGAATGAAGGCAATCTTTTTATCCAGAAAGCTTTTAAACTAGAAGGCCATACCATGACCTAGGAAGATTAAGTCATTATGTTTTAATCATGAACATCTTATGTCCAAAACAAAAATGAATCTTTGGGCAGCCAGGCAAAAGACTGTCATTCACAAGAGAAAGAGAAAAAACTTAAAGCTATAAATTAATGCTTAATTTGAAACCATTAAAAGTACTGAATGGTGGCCCAGAAGTAAAGGGATAAAAAGAATTTAAAAGGATAAGTGAGAAAAAAAATAGGGGAGCTCCAAAACATGCACAATTTCATTTCTTTCTTATTTTTATTTCCTATTCCTTGCTATAATTTCAGCAATGCCTACCTTCTTCTACATTTCCTCTTAATTTGTGTATTTTTCTTCCATTTAAAGTGTGAGCTGGTAGAGCTCAGAAAATATAGGCCGGGCACAGTGGCTCATGCTTGTAATCCCAGCACTTCGGGAGGCTGAGGCAGGTGGATCACTTGAGGTCAGGGGTTTGAGACCAGCCTTTGCAACATGGTGAAACACCGTCTCTACTAAAAATACAAAAAATTAGCCAGGCGTGGTGGCAGGCGCCTGTAGTCCCAGCTACTTGGGAGGCTGAGGCAGGAGAATGGTGTGAACCCAGGAGGCGGAGCTTGCAGTGAGCCGAGATCACACCACTGCACTCCAGCCTGGGAGACAGAGCAAGAGTCCATCTCAAAAAAAAAAAAAATACAAAAAATTAGCCAGGTGTGGTGGTGCGAGCCTGTAATCCTAGCTACTCGGGAGGCTGAGGCAGGAGAATCACTTGAACCCCGGAGGCAGAGGTTGCAGTGAGCTGAGATCATGCCACTACACTCCATCCTGGGCGAGAGAGCGGGACTCCATCTCAAAAAAATAAGAAAAGAAAATATGGGTTTTCCTGGGTCAGTATATTTTCCATGAGCTCTTATACATCTACTTTTGCTATGTTTTAGAGAGATAGTTGCTTTAAATTTTCTTTTTAGGATAACATATTTTAGTTTTTATTTTCTCCGTGACAATATTTTTCTTGTATTAGTCTGCCATAAGGTATTCCTATGAATTTCCTGTATTTTTTTTTTCATCTCTAAACAGGTCATGTGCTGTTTCCTTTTTTTTTTTTTTTTTTTTTTTTTGAGAGGGAGTTTCACTCTGTCACCCAGGCTGGAGTGCAGCGGGGCAATCTCAGCTCACTGCAACCTCTGCCTCCCAGGTTCAAGCAATTCTCCTGCCTCAGCCTCCTGAGTAGCTGAGATTACAGGCGCATGCCACCACGCCCAGCTAATTTTTATGTTTTTAGTAGAGATGGGGTTTTGCTATGTTGGCCACGCTGGTCTTGAACTCCTGACCTCAAGTGATCTGCCCCCCTCGGCCTCCCAAAGTGCTGGGATTACAGGCGTCAGCCACCACGCCTGGCCGCTGTTTCCTTTTTAATTACTCATCTTTAGTTCAGAAAAGCTTTTTTCTGCCAGTCAAAATCATTTACAGATTTATGGTGGATGGGTTGGGCCCTGTTCCAAACAAGGAAAATTTTATCCAATGGATATAGACTTAGCATAAGGAACACCTCTATGACTACCTCTTCTCCCAACAGCCACATGGACAAAATGTGGCTTATCTGTGTGCATTTCTGTTCAGCTTCACCAACTTTTCCCTCTAAGAACCAGGAAACCTTTGGCAGCCAGGCTGTGTTTCCCATTTCTACTACTGCCATCAAGGAATTTATGTTTAGGGTGTGTCTATCACCTTAAAGAAATGAGTTTTATCAGCCCTTACTGAAATCTACAGCCACACAAATTCTCTTTCCATTTCCTCCCATATGTATTCCAGTTTGATTATCACTTTGGGCACTCATTCCACTCATTTTGTGGTTTGGGTTTTTAGTGAAAGCAGAAGTCCACTAAGATGGAACACATTTCTTTTTCTGCCTCCTGGGGTATGTCTGGATGATTTCCAAGAGGACAGGGAAATGCTAACTTTACACCTACATCTTCAGACCAAAATATCTCCAGAACAGGAATTCTTGATGATCTTTTGGAAGGCTGAAATAATACAGGATTCACAGGTCTCTTCCTCTCTTATATCCTCACATTTTACCCAGCTTCTACAGCAAAGCAAGTACCAGAGAAAACGAATGTCTATATAATCCAGCCAAGCTTTTGAATTAAGAATTTTTCTTTGGTTTATATATGTATTTTTTAGAGACCTTGAGGAAGCAAGTTGTTCAGGCAAGGGTCACTTTGGGGCAGGGAACGCATATACACTTCTTTCCACTTAGTACACTTAACTGCCATCAAAATTCTGTATGTCTTTACAACTCTGAATCATATAATATCTGATGGGATTGTGTTCTCACGAAATTTTTCCTATCCAAAGAAGGGCCAGGAAGGAAAAAGATTACTGTACTCCTGATTGCCAGGTCTTCAGCATTCAGTGATATTACAGGATGTTGCGGGAACTGTACCCTATTATAATGGGGGCAATTGGTCCCTAAATGGATATCATGTTGGGGACGCCTAAGGATCTGGGTTCATCAAGGTTTCTGGTTTCCAAACAAAATTCAGTCACTATTTGAACTTCTGCATGTCACACTAGATTTGGAGAAGAGGAAAGTACCTTGTCTATTTAAGCTAAACAGGCCTGATAAGAGGTCACTTCCAAAACAGAATGTTTCTGAAGAAAAGTCTTTTTTTTTAAATTTTATTATTATTATACTTTAAGTTTTAGGGTACATGTGCACAACATGCAGGTTTGTTACATATGTATACATGTGCCATGTTGGTGTGCTGCACCCATTAACTCATCATTTAGCATTAGGTATATCTTCTAATGCTATCCCTTCCCCCTCCCCCCACCCCACAACTGTCCCCGGTGTGTGATGTTCCCCTTCCTGTGTCCATGTGTTCTCATTGTTCAATTCCCACCTATGAGTGAGAACATGTGGTGTTTGGTTTTTTGTCCTTGTGATAGTTTGCTGAGAATGATGGTTTCCAGTTTCATCCATGTCCCTACAAAGGACATGAACTCATCATTTTTTATGGCTGCATAGTATTCCATGGTGTATATGTGCCACATTTTCTTAATCCAGTCTATCGTTGTTGGACATTTAGGTTGGTTCCAAGTCTTTGCTATTGTGAATAGTGCCGCTATAAACATATGTGTGCATGTGTCTTTATAGTGGCATGATTTATAATCCTTTGGGTATATACCCAATAATGGGATGGCTGGGTCGAATGGTATTTCTAGTTCTAGATCCCTGAGGAATCGCCACACTGACTTCCACATGGGTTGAACTAGTTTACAGTCCCACCAACAGTGTAAAAGTGTTCCTATTTCTCCACATCCTCTCCAGCACCTGTTGTTTCCTGACTTTTTAATGATTGCCATTCTAACTGGTGTGAGATGGTACCTCATTGTGGTTTTGATTTGCATTTCTCTGATGGCCAGTGATGATGAGCATTTTTTCATGTGTTTTTTTGGCTGCATAAATGTCTTCTTTTGAGAAGTGTTTGTTCATATCCTTTGCCCACTTTTTGATGGGGTTGTTTGTTTTTTTCTTGTAAATTTGTTTGAGTTCATTGTAGATTCTGGATATTAGCCCTTTGTCAGATGAGTAGGTTGCGAAAATTTTCTCCCATTCTGTAGGTTGCCTGTTCACTCTGACGGTAGTTTCTTTTGCTGTGCAGAAGCTCTTTAGTTTAATTAGATCCCATTTGTCAATTTTGGCTTTTGTTGCCATTGCTTTTGGTGTTTTAGACATGAAGTCCTTGCCCATGCCTATGTCCTGAATGATATTGCCTAGGTTTTCTTCTAGGGTTTTTATGGTTTTAGGTCTAACGTTTAAGTCTTTAATCCATCTTGAATTAATTTTTGTATAAGGGGTAAGGAAGGGATCCAGTTTCAGCTTTCTACATATGGCTAGCCAGTTTTCCCAGAACCATTTATTAAATAGGGAATCCTTTCCCCATTGCTTGTTTTTGTCAGTTTTGTCAAAGATCAGATAGTTGTAGATATGCGGCATTATTTCTGAGGGCTCTGTTCTGTTCCATTGGTCTATATCTCTGTTTTGGTACCAGTACCATGCTGTTTTGGTTACTGTAGCCTTGTAGTATAGTTTGAAGTCAGGTAGCGTGATGCCTTGAGCTTTGTTCTTTTGGCTTAGGATTGACTTGGCAATGCGGGCTCTTTTTTGGTTCCATATGAAGTTTAAAGTAGTTTTTTCCAATTCTGTGAAGAAAGGCATTGGTAGCTTGATGGGGATGGCATTGAATCTATAAATTACCTTGGGCAGTATGGCCATTTTCATGATATTGATTCTTCCTACCCATGAGCATGGAATGTTCTTCCATTTGTTTGTATCCTCTTTTATTTCGTTGAGCAGTGGTTTGTAGTTCTCCTTGAAGAGGTCCTTCACGTCCCTTGTAAGTTGGATTCCTAGGTATTTTATTCTCTTTGAAGCAATTGTGAATGGGAGTTCACTCATGATTTGGCTCTCTGTTTGTCTGTTATTGTTGTATAAGAATGCTCGTGATTTTTGCACATTGATTTTGTATCCTGAGACTTTGCTGAAGTTGCTTATCAGCTTGAGGAGATTTAGGGCTGAGATGATGGGGTTTTCTAGATATACAATCATGTCGTCTGCAAACAGGGACAATTTGACTTCCTCTTTTCCTAAAAGAGTTGGGAGGATGTGGGTGGGAAAGAAAAAAATGAAAGATGATTTCCTAAAGTTAATTTATCTTCTTTCTGGGAAACTCAGGTTCATAGAGACCCATTAAAAACAAACAAAAAACTTAAAGGCAAAGGCTTATGTGCCACTAATTTTTAAGGAAAGTATCATCCAACAGAAAGAAAGGTAAGGAGGGAAAGATGAGGAAGGCATATTACTAAATTTGAGCAACTGGTTCTATGAGATTGCCCTGTTTGGTATCAAGAGCAACTGCCTTCCCAGAGGCTGTATAAAGAGCTACTTCTCAGAGCAGTGTGCTTGTGGAAGGAAGAGGAAGAATTTGTCTGCAGCTGTCTCTCATTGCTTAAAATTTCAGCCCATACCAAATCATCTCTCCTGTGCTATTCTGATCCTTCTAGGCCTCAGCATCAAGCATGCCCCAGGAGCAAGAGATAAGCACTCTGTGGCTTAGGTATAGAGCTGCTGTCAGGTTGCACCTGCATGAAGTTGGAATCCATGTAGATTTCATGACTGGCCGTTTGTTCCAGCAACATCTGCTGCTGCAAAGGCAACATAATGATAAAAGGATCAGTCCATCCAGAAGCCATAACAATTTTAAATTGTATGTACCAAACAAAGCCTAAAAATACATAAAGCAATAACTGATAGAGATGAAGTGAAAAATAGACAAACTCCCAACTATAGCCAGGGACTATAACACTCCCTCTCAGTGACTGATAAAACTACTAGACAGAAATTGGCAAAGATATAGAAGAGGCGAGCAATTCAACCAATAGGATCTAACTGACATATATAAAATACACCGCTGCACCACCCACTAGTAGAATATTTTTCCCCCAAATGCTCAAGGGGCATTCACCAAGATAGACCATATGTATGGCCATAAAACAAATGTAAAAGAATGAAAGTCATACAGAGTGTTGCTCTCCAACCATAATGGAATGAAACTTAAAGAAAACATGGATGTCTCTAAATATGTAGAAAATAAACATACTTCTAAATAAACCATGGATAAAATATGAAGTTAAGGCAAATAAAAATACACAGAAGTTAATGAAAATGAAAATGCAATATATTAAATTGTAGGTGATGCAGCTCAAGCAATGCTAAGGGAGATTTATAGCACTATAGGTTTATATTAGACATGAGAAAAGGTCTTAAAACAGTCCAACTTGTTACCTCAAGAAACTGGAAAAAGATAAAGTAAACCCAAAGAAAGCAGAAGGAATAAAACATCAGCAGAAATCAATGAAATTAAAAACTAGAAAACAATAGAGAAAAAAACAAGTGAAACAAAAATCTGGCTCTTTGAAAAAACTCCATAGAATTGATAAACTTCTAACAAGACTGATAAATAGAGAAAAGATACAATCACCAGTATCAGGAATAAAATAAGAGACATCAATATTAATTTTGCAGCTATCAAAAAGATAAGCAAATACTACAAATAACTTTTTGTTCATGAATTTGTCAACTTAGAAGAAATGGATCGATTTCTCAAAAGCTACTAAAACTCCATCAAGAGGAAATAGATAATATGAGTAGCTGTGTGATGATTAAAGAAATCGAATTTATAATTTAAGAGCTTATAAAGAAGAAATCTCCAGGACCAAATGGTTTGCTGGAGAATTCACCCAATAATTTAAAGAAGAATTAACAGCAGTATTTCACAATCTCCTCCGTTTTATGAGGCCAATTATTACCTGATACAAAACCAGAAAAATGCATGTTCTGCATTTATGGTCATTATGCTTCCCATATTAAGTGAAACCGTTCGTTTCCTAAGGCTGCTGAAAAAAAAAAAAAAGCACCACAAACTGGGTGGCTTTCAACAGAAATTTATTCTCTCACAGCACTGGAGGCTAGAAGTCTGAAATAAAGATGTCAGCAGGATCATGCTGTCTCTGAAGGTTCTAGGGGAGAATCTGTTCCATGTGTTTTGTTGTCTTCTGATGTTAGCTGCAATCCTTGCTGATACTTGGTTTGTAGACCCATCACTCTAATCTCTCTTGTTATCACTTGGCATTCTCCTTTGTGTGTGTGTTTTCCTTCTCTCATAAGAACAGTCATTGGATTAGGACCCACCCTAATCCAGTGAGGTCTCACTTTAACTTGATTACATTTTCAAAGACCCTATTTCCAACTATATTCAATTCATGGGTGCCAGGAGTTAGGATTTCAACATACTTTTCTGGGGGACATAATTCAACCCAAAGCACCATCTGAATAAGTAGAACAACATTTGAAGAAAAGCTTTGTTTAATGTGATTTCATTAATTTAAAAAAAGAAGAGGCACAGATAGTTGATGCCAAATTTAAAGATTTACTTTTAACAGAAATCACATCTATGTAACCATGATAAACAATCAACATCCTCCAAAATGCAATTACAAATGCAATCCTGTTATCAGGAGCAATGTTACTGCAAGCAAAGGAAATACAAACAGTTGTCCAATTTCAGTTGCTTTATCTATGGTTTCAATGATTGTTTACAACCATTTACTTGCAGTGCCTGAATGTCATCAAAACAAGAGACTGTTCATGAATTCCTTTCATTCTGAGGTGGTTGAACTGCAGGCATTTACTATCTCACTCCCTCCTTCATAGACTCACACTTTCTCATCTTCACCCACCAAGTAGCAAGTGTATCTATCAGTCAAACAGGAAGACAGAAGCCACTTCAAGGATTTGCAACAGGTGAAATTTAACACAATAAATTGCTCACAAATAACAGAGTAAATGAAAGGAAAAAAAGTGGTGAGGCAACGTAGAAATGAGGAAAAACCGGAACTGACTACAATTCTTAACCTAGAAGGTCAAAGGAAAGAAGCAATTCTCAGAGCCCAGGGGGAGTTGAAAGAGGCTGGAAACATAGCAGAAGTTGGGTTTCAGGAAGGAATGGAACCATTGCCAAAGCTGTACCTAAGGCTAAGAAGGCGATGGAGAGAGATCCTAACTTCTCCCCACCCTCCAATCTGATCTCTGACCCTTGTCTCCTATTGGTCAAATCCAGCCAGAAATCACCTTTGTAGAGGCCAAGGGAATGCAGCTTTATGAGGAAGGGCAGAGCAAGAAAAGGGCAAGAAGTCTGTTGGGAAATAATGCCCGGGTCCTGCACATCTTACTCCTCTCACCAAACTTTACTCAGACAACTCTTCTACCAGTGACACTTTTTGTATTGCCTTTTTATTGGCATGTATGATGTCTAATATTCTACTGCTTATGTGTTTGCTGCTATGTAGAAGGAAGATAGCTCATATTTGTTGAACCCTGAAAACAAACATACCCAGCTAATGAATTCATTGTTAAGTAACTAGGAATCACAGTTTAATATGCTATTATACAAAAACCTCTTGTGAATTGCTATAGGTGTTTAAGAGTTTGTTTTTGTTGTTTTTTAGTAGAATTTAGAGGAATGGATTAGGATTTGGAAATGGAATGGGAACACATTTTTCTTATTTAAAGTAATAGCTCCTGCATTTCCAAAATTCTCTGCCACCAAGTTTTGGGAAACAAATTAAGAGTCAGAAATTAAGAGATACATGGACTTGCCTAAATCTGCTAACAAGTTTTTCAAATTGGGTCTGTAGAGTCCTCTTTCTAACTCTTGATTTATATTTTATTTCTTCCAAGATTTTAGAGATACCTATAGCCTAGATATTTTCTACTTGGATATATGCTTAGCCTTGGTTTTTTTTTTTTTTTTTTTTTTTTTTTTTTTTTTTTGAGACAGAGTCTCGCTCTGTCGCTCAGGCTGGAGTGCAGTGGCATGATCTCAGCTCACTGCAGCCTCCGCCTCCCATATTCAAGCGATTCTCCTGCCTCACTCTCCTGAGTAGCTGAGACTACAGGCGTGTGCCATCATGCCCAGCTAAGTTTTGTATTTTTAGTAGAAGCGGGGGTTTCACCATGTTGCCCAGGCTGGTCTTGAACTCCTGAACTCAAGTGATCTGCCTGCCTCAGCCTCCCAAAGTGCTGGGATTACAGGCATGAGCCACCATGCCCAGCGAAGTCTTGCTTTTGATCACTATTTATAAAGGATTTTTTGTATCAGATTCATTTAAAACATCAGTAGGCAAATTAGGTTACCCACCCTATTATGAGTTAGATCATCACTGCCTTGAGACCTAGATCTATTTGAAATTTTTTTAAAAGGTTACAATGTTTTCTGCTGCGAACTCCTGTCCTCAAGCAATTCTCCTGCTTTAGCTTTCCTAGTAGCTAGAACTACAGGCATGTGCCATCATGCCTCGCTCTTGTTACTGAATTCTTACATTCACATGTAACTTCACTTAGGATGGAAGAGTGCTAAAAATAGTAATAATTTTTATTTCCTTTAAATCAAAGTTATACAAATTAAGAGAAAAATAACTAGTGTTTGGGTAGGACATTTATTCTCTGAATAATGTCCTTTATCATGTCATATGTATAAAAACAAAGTTTATGGAAAGAACAGTGATATAAAATTTTATATATGGGACAAAGCCAATAGAGTCATCATTCTTCATGAGAATGGTGAGCCTGATACTAGGAAGCCAGGAATATTCCAGACATTGCATTCCAATCACAGCCTTGCCTCAGTATTCTATGATTTCACAAAAGTGAGACAAGGGGCCAGTGTCAGTAGTCCCCTCTCTGCCAACACAACTGATAATATCAAAGAGAATAAACGTAGCAGCAAGAAGGGTTTGGCCTCCAGGCATGTCAAAGAAGTTACAGAAACACACATGGAAGGCCCTGGTTCAAAGCATAGTATCAAACACCTGAAAGCAACATGTGGCAACTTGCAAGGTAGCTGCTGGTTCACAAATTGAACACCAATACAGCAGTGGGAGAGGAAGGAGGAGTACTCAGTGGAGAGACTCTTCCAAACAAAGGCTAACCGCATCTTCTAGGGATCATTTGGTGGGCTAGTCCTAGGTGGGCTGAGGTGCTCTATTTAAGAATCATAGCACAATTACACAGCCATTTTCAAACACTGTGACTACAGTGCCACCAATATGACACCTTTCAAGCCTCATACTTAAATTTCTCCAGCTGGGTTAAAAGCCATATCCCACACTAAGAGGGTGTGACATAGTCTTGGCCACAGACTGGGTTCTAGAAGGTGAGTGTCTGGAAAATGTGGTCAAACTAACTGCCACAGAAAATACTTTAAGAAGTTGAGTAGGAATATATTAGAGGACAAAAAATGTCAAACCCTAGCTTTCTGCTAATATGTAGTTCCTTGTTCCATAGACCTCAAGTCATTTTCATGTGCTAGGGAGAAAGATGACTAACACAGTTATCTGCCTCTTAAGAGTTATTACATCTAGTAACAGACTCTATTATATTGTATTTTAATGTTGGAATATGAAGTATTTACCAAGACCTGTGGCAATACAAAACAAATGTGTGACGGTACTGCATGAAGTAGAGGGTATTCTGGCACTTGAGGTCTATGCATTCTCTAAACGTGACCAAATTGCTCAATACACTGCCAGGTATTATCTAGTACACCCTTAGGTGTTAAAAAAAAGTCTCACTGGGCTATTCATGCTCAGTAATATGAGCATGAAAATGAGCAAGGATATGACAGCTCAGGCTGTCATAGGATCCAGAATTTACATAAAAAAAACTAGACATTTAGAACAGTACGTTTCCATATTATATCTTGGGATGTGATGCAGGTTTTCCCAAGGCCCTGTGGAGCTCTGTCTGAAGCACGAAACTACTTGCAGGGAACAGAAGAAAGCCTTTTGGTGAGGACAAAATATTGCCTAATAGGTTAAGCAAGCCCAAGACAAATGAACATAGCATAACTCCTGAGAAGTGAGGTACCTCAGCTTACAACACTCCGAACTTTGGGATCCTGTTCCTTCTCAGGTGATAGAAGATTGGCCCATGCTATCAAATCCCAAGTATTCCTTCAGAGTAAGAAGCAACTAACAAAATGTACTTGAGGTTAACAGTGGATATTCAACTTAGGTGATTAATTTCCTTAGATCAAGACATCCCAATATTCCAATATAAAAATAAAAAACAAAATACCAATGCCAATTTCCTGGTTTTGACATTGTACTAGAGTTATGCCAATGCTACTATTAGGAGAAATGGATGAAAAGTACGTGGGACTCTCTGTTCTATTTTTGCAACTTCCCAGGAGTCTATGATTACTTAAAAAATGTTTTTTGAAGTAATAGAGTCAGAGATCTTGCCCAAAGTCATAGACCTTTTAAAAACTTATGATTAGATCCTAGGATAGAATAACTTGTTTGATTAACTAGCCTTACGAAACATGCTACCACAGTTAGAGATCACCTTGACCCATGAGCTACAGGCCAAAATAAGCAATCTATTACATTAGGGGTTCTTAAGTTGGGGGTCTGTAATATCCACGAGGTGTTTGAGCTTGATTTAGAAAGCATTTATCTTTATTTTTAGTAACCTCCAACTTAAATTTAATACTTCCTTTAGCTAATATATTCAAACCACAGCACCATTAGCAGAACCTGTGAATTGTGAATTTGTCACAATAGAAATCAGCTATTTTCATTTCACATTACCTTGTTGCAGATTTCAAATTACAACTTGTGCTTATCATTATTTCAAAACTATGGTAGTAAATAGACTAGCCACCAGATCTTATATGACTGCTTTCTTTGTGTCTACAGACGGTAAAACGTAGTCGCTCAACTCTGGGTCAGTAAGATATTCAGCTACTAAACAACAAAGTAGAAAGTTATTTCATGGGTAATCGAGGCAGTCACGTTGCTTTCGAGTACTCCCTATCTACATTTTTTTTTTTTTTTGAGCTGGAGTCTCGTTCTGTCACCCAGGCTGGAGTGCAGTGGCGCCATCTCAGCTCACTGCAACCTCTGTCTCCCAGGTTCAAGTGATTCTCCTGCCTCAGCTTCCCGAGTAGCTGGGACTACAGGTGTACACCACCATGCCCAGCTAATTTTTGTATTTTTAGTAGAGACGGGGTTTCACCATGTTGGCCAGGCTAGTCTCCAACTCCTGCCCTCAGGTGATCCGCCCACCTCAGCCTCCCAAAGTGCTGGGATTACAGGTGTGAGCCACTGCGCCCAGCTACAGTTTTTTTTTAAATCTATTCACTAAAGGTGGCAAGTCATTCTCATTAAGTTGTTGCAAAACTAGCACTCAGATGAGAGCTCTTAACTCTCCATAAGGCAGCATGACTTTCATAACAGAGAGTACATAGACTACAAGGGTGGACCAGGCAAGTTCAAACACATCTAACAGTTGCAGTAACTTCAAATAATACGTTTAACAGTTATTACTAATAGATTAAACAATGATGTAGGTAGGTCATGCACAGGGTAAACATGAATAACAAGTGATTTTTTTCTTCTTATACTCTTTTCGCACACTGTTAGGAAATAAAGCTATATACAAGGCACATACAAGGTATTTTATGAGGGGCATTTACGTATTATTCTGTGAAAACACCCCACATTTAAAATATAACTTTTGAAGGAAAACCAGTCACACTTGTAAACCATTTTCCTAGGAAGGCACAGAAAGCTACATAACTGCAATGCTGGGGGGAGTGTCTTACCACGATGAAGATGCAAGTTCATTTCTTTGAGGAAGGATAGTTGTCAACACCTGGAAACACTGCAGAACTTTTTCAGAAAGTCATTTTTCCTTAAAGGCAAAATTCAATCATGGATTCATAATCTTTTTGTAAGTATAAAACTCTGTCAAAGATCTTGGCCTAGCCAAAGATGACCTATTGATTTTAAAAAATAATGGCTCTGAGACACAATTCACATATGAAAAGAATAACCCATTTCTGCTGTACAATTCAGTGGTTTCTTAGTATATTTACAAGGTTGGGCAACCATCATCCCTATCTGATTTCCAAACATTCCATCACCCCTAAAAGAACTCCCATACCCATCAGTAGTCATTCCTTTCTCCCAGCCCCTGAAAACCACTGATCTATTTTATTTCTATAGATTTATTCTAAACATTTCATAGAAATGGAATAATCCAACACATGGCCTTTTGTGCTTCCTTCACTTAGCATGATGTTTTCAAGCTTCGTCCCTTTTATCACCAAGTAATATTCCATTGTATAGATATGTCAGATTTTGTTTACCCATTCAGTTGGACATTTGGGTTGTTTCTACCTTTTTTGGCTATTAGGAATAATGCTGCTATGAACATTTACTTACAGAGTTTTGTTAGACACATTTTAAATTCTCTTGGTATATATCTAATAATAGAGTTGCTGGGTCATGTGATAATTCTATATTTAATATTTTAAGGAACTGCCTAACTGTTCTTCATAGCAGTGGTGCCATTTTTTTTTTTTTCTGAGACAGAGTCTCACTCTGTTGCCCAGGCTGGAGTGCAGTGGCACGATCTTGGCTCACTGCAAACTCTGCCTCCCAGGTTCATGCCATTCTTCTGCCTCAGCCTCCCGAGTAGCTGGGACTACAGGTGCCCACCACCATGCCCAGCTAATTTTTTTGTATTTTTAGTACAGACAGGGTTTCACCGTGTTAGCCAGGATGGTCTTGATCTCCTGACCTCATGATCCACCCGCCTCGGCCTCCCAAAGTGCTGGGATTACAGGCGTGAGACAGTGGTGCCATTTTACATTCTTAGCAGCAACGTATGAAGGTTTAATTCTTTGCAACCTTGCTAACACTTGTTATTGTTTGTTTGTATTTTAGCCATCCAGGTGGGTGTGAAATGGTATCTCATGGTGATTTTTATTTACATTTCTCTAATGACTAATATAGAGTATTTTTTGTGTATTTATTAGCACATTTCTCTAATGACTAATATAGAGTATCTTTTTGTGTATTTATTAGCTAATTATATATCTTCTTTAGATTTGTCTATTTAAATCCTTTGCTCATTTTTAAGTTGGGTTAATTTCTCTATATTGTCTTACAAAAGGGCCTATCAATCTTAGTGTGAATACTTTTCTATAATTGGACTTTGAACTCAAAAACCCTTGGTGAATTCAAGTGTTTTTGCCTCTCAATGTGAGTTAAGGAAGCTTTAATTTATTGTGAAACTATATATTTGTGAAATTGAGATTTTTGTTTCAAACCCTTGTATCCATTAAACAAAAAAGCAGAACTGATATGGACAACTAATTGGATATCTATATTGTCTTGGCCAAAGACCACCCTCAATTTAATGTTCTAACTCAAGCTAAACAGCGTTCACTCTGATGTCTTTAAACTTTAACCTGCCTGTGCTTAATATGTATCATCTTGTTACTTAATGCATTAAGGTATATTTTTATATCACAAGTTTGTTTTAAATTGATACCTTTAATTACTCTCTTTAAAATCTCAAGTGTTTTATTTTAGAACTTTATACACATTATACTGTACTGCCCACAAGCTGCCAAAGTGGTCCATGCAAAACAAACACACACAAAAATGCAGAGCTGCAACTGCAGACAGGATCATACTTTCCAAAGGGCATGAAGAATCACTGCAGCATTTAAAAAAATGGTACACTGAATTATATAGCTAGTGACAATGAGCCTCTGGCTTTTTTCTACTTCATTCTAACACTGCACACTGGAATGGGCAATATTGCTGATTTTGTTGGGAGCAAAAGGAAAGACAAAACCTTTGGCTTTTCTTAAAGATGCAAGCAAATCGATATTTGGGAGATAGCTTGTCTGTAATGATTACAATCAAATTTGTAAAGCAGATCCTTAGGCCAGCCCAAAATGGTAATGTCTGCACAGCTACATTTGACTTTTCAGAAAAACCTCTTAGCTTCTTTAAGCAGTGTCACTGTAAAAGAGTTGATGTAAATTTGTGAATCTTCACTGCTGTCTTATGAATGTGAGCAAGATGAGCTTTTCCAACTAAGTCAGATGGTAGAAATACAAGTCAATGGGGTCGGGCGTCATGGCTCACGCCTGTAATCCCAGAACTTTGGGAGGCTGAGGGGAGCAGATCACCTGAGGTCAGGAGTTCGAGACCAGCCTGGCCAACGTGATGAAACCCCGTCTCTACTAAAAATGGAAAAATTAGCTGAGCCTGGTGGTGGGCGCCTATAATCCCAGCTACTCAGGAGGCTGAGGTAGGAGAATTGCTTGAGCCCAAGAGACGGAGGTTGCAGTGAGCTGAGATCGCGCCACTGCACTCCAGCCTGGGCGACAGAGTGAGACTCCATCTCAAAAAAAAAAAAAAAAAAAAAAAAAAGAAATACAAGTCAAAGTTTCTGGGATCTGAGGAATCTAACTGATTTTTACCCACCCCAGTAAAAATCTTATAGAGAAGAGCATGACAGATCTCATTTGCTCTGTTCCTAGAGCACCTGGATGTTGCAGGCAGGTTCTTTGGGAAAACCCAGGATCCGGAATCCCAAACACAGGAGACATCTGAAGAGGAGATTCTGTGATTTAATCAACAAACTATTCGTTTTATTGTCTCAGAAACACGGAGAACTAGTCACAGAGAATGAAAGTTTGCACACTAGAAAAACTAGATACTCAGGAAATAAAGGATGGAGAGAGGAAGACCTCCTACTAAGGACATGGTGAGATCCCTTCTAAGTTTCCTAACTCTAATAGGACAAATGGCTAATGCATGCGGCGCTTAAAACCTAGATGATGGGTTGATAGGTGCAGCAAACCACCATGGCACACGTATATCTATGTAACAAACCTACACATTCTGCACTTATATCCTGGAACTTAAAGTAAAATTTTAAAAAAAGAATCAGAATTATATCTTGGATAAGTTAGCATAAATAAACAAATGCCTTAGCTCTAATTTAATGATTTTGGAAAAATAGTATCTATCCATTTCAATCATTTGTGCAACTGCTGTCAGGTGCTAGATGCTTCAGATACGGATAAATGGCTGTTCTTGAACTCAAGGATTTTGTATTCTGGCATTTGACACACTTACGCATGCCAACCTCAACACTTTCAAAATAGAACTCTTCAGGGTCCCTATGCAGTACCTAGCCCTCACCCCGTCAGGTCTTACTCGTCTCAGCCATTGTCACCATCCACCCAGTTGTTCAGACCAAAAGTTTGTATCATCCTCAATTTATCTCTTATCCCACAATTAAGCCATCAATATTCATGGAGGTTCAAGCTTCAAAGTTTTCAAAATTAGGTTCACTTCTTACTAGCTCCCATCACCTCCACCTGAGCCACCACCATGTGGCAGACTACTGCCAAATCTTCCTAGCTGGCCCTGTTCATTTTTACCCCAACACAAGTCAAAGTGACTTTTCTACTACATATGTCAAATGCAATGACTTTGCTTAAAACCTCCCAATAACTTAAAAAATATCCTTTAAAAATACATGTTAAAATGAATTTGCAGTTCTTTACCATGGCCTCCAAGACTCTACATGATCCAGCCCCTGTCTGCCTGATTTCCTTCCACTTTCCTATTTACTCAAAACTCTTCAGTCACACTGGACACATTGCTGTCTCTCTACATTTACAGTTCTGGTAAAAAGAAACTCCTACCCCCAGTATTCATTCTGCTGCATCCTTCTCATTCAGGTCTCTACACTAAAGAGGCCTCCCTCAAAACCTAAACTAAAACAGTCACCTTGGCTATAGTTACTCTCAACCACATCACCCTATCTTTATGGAACATGATTCTACAAATTCTGACATACATGTGTCATCTTCCTGCAGTAGGATATAAATTCCTTGGAGACTAGTACTCATTTTAGAGCCTGGTAAAAGAGTAGTAAGTCATGTCTGTTGACTGCTTGACTCAGTGACAGCCATTCCTGGCTGTTTTTTCTGGTAGCTAAAGCTGTCTACAAATACGATTATCTGATTTTTGATTTGGACATTTGCTCATTCTGTGTCTTTTGGGCGGGGGGGTGGGGGGTGGGGGATGGGGCCTTGCTATATTGCCCAGGCTGGTCTCGAACTCCTGGGCTCAAGTGATCCTCCTGCCTCAGCATCCTGAGTAGCTGAGATTACAGGCATGCACCACCATGCCTGGCCTATTCTGCTTCTTAAATGTATTCAACTACCTCCCTAGCCCAGCTTAAGACATCTTCCTCTTTACTTCCTTACTTGCTCCCTTTTTACCCCTACATGACTCTCCCCTCAGAATTAAACAGAGGCAGACGTTTACCTGGTGCTTCCTATACAAAGATGTACATCTCTTTCTTTTTTAAAATTTTTACTTTTTATTTTTGTTATTTCCATAGGTCTTTAGGGAACAGGTGGTGTTTGGTTACATGAGTAGATTATTTAGTGGTGATTTGTGAGATTTGGGTGCACTCATCACCCGAGCAGTCTACACTGTACCCAATTTGTAGTCTTTTATCCCTCACCTCCTTCCCACCTTTTTCCCTGAGTCCCCAAAGTACATTGTATCATTCTTATGCCTTTGCATCGTCATAGCTTAGCTCCCATTTATGAGTGAGAACATACGATGTTTGGTTTTCCATTCCTGAGTTACTTCACTTGGAATAATGGTCTCCAATTCCATCCAGATTGCTGTGAATGCCATTATTTCATCCCATTTTATGGCTGAATAGTATTCTGTGGTGTGTGTGTGTGTGTGTATATATATATCTCACAATTTCTTTATCCAGTCATTAATTGATGGGCATTTGGGCTGGTTCCATATTTTTGCAATTGTGAATTGTGCTGCTATAAACATGTATGTGCACGTGTCTTTTTCGTATAATGACTTCTTTCCTCTGGGTAGATACCCAGTAGTGGGATTACTGGATCAAATGGCAATTCTACTTTTAGTTCTTTAAGGAGTTTCCACAGTGTTTTCCATAGTGGTTGTACTAGTTTACATTCCCACTAGCAGTGTAAAAGTGTTCCCTTTTCACTGCATCCCTGCCAACATCTATTATTTTTTTATTTTTTGATTATGGCCATTCTTGTAGGAGTAAGGTGGTACCTCATTGTGGTCTTGATTTGCACTTCCCTGATCACTAGTGATATTGAGCATTTTTTCATATGCTTTTTGGCCATTTGTGCATCTTCTTTTGGTAATTGTCTATTTATATTCTTAGTCCATTTTTGATGGGTTTGTTTATTTCTTGCTAATTTGAGTTCCTTGTAGATTCTGAACATTAGTCCTTTGTCAGATGTGTAGATTGTGAAGATTTTCTCGCACTCCATTTGTTGGCTGTTTACTCTGCTGATTGTTTCTTTCGCTGTGCAGAAACTTTTTAGTTTAATTAAGTCCCACCTGCTTATCATTGTTTTTGTTGCATTTGCTTTTGGGTTCTTGGTCATGAAGTCTTTGCCTAAGCCAATGTCTGGAAGGGTTTCTCTGATGTTATCTTCTAGAATTGTTATGGTTTCAGGTCTTAGATTTAAGTCCTTGATCCATCTTGAGTTGATTCTTATATAAGGTGAGAGATGAGGATATCTCTTTATTAATGCAAACCTTGCCTACTAGCTGTCCTAGCAGCAAATCCTGCCAACAGCAACCTTAAATTTAATAGAATACGCTTGAGACTCCCAAGGGTCTTACAATGAAACATGACCATAAAGGTCTGCGAGTCTGTCTAGCAGAGGCCACCCTCCCTTGCCTCACTGGGAAAATGATTACATAGATGGTCTGATAAATGCATCAGGAAATCTGTCATATGCGATTCCAACAAGAAGTCTGACACCTTTGAGAGACCAGGACAAACGATGACCTCAGTTTGAAAAGGAAGAGATTTGTTCTGAAGATGGACGCTGGAGTTGTGTCAATCAAATACAGAATTCAAGAGGTGGCCAACCAATTGTCCATCAAACCCAAGGTCTGGTACATGTTCAAACTGATTATATTGACCAGGTAATTTCCTAGGCTCAAGATCTGAGCTGATGCCCAACCTCATTGCCTTCCTCCCCTCCCATGACCCCCATCCACAAGATAGCACCAACTCTACAGGTTTCTCCTAGTTTGTAAGTAAATTAGAGGTGATAGAAGGCTTCAGCTTCAGGAACCAGAGTTGCCTCTTTCTCTCCCCTTACAAGGCCCATTTATTGAACAGTTGGATTAGATGAAGCCAACCCCACAGGACTTCAGTGAAGACAGGGCAGCTCTGCAACTCAGCTGACTCTGAAAAGACTAGCACTGCAGAGAAACCACCAGGTCAGAAATACTGGCCCTATAATCTCAAACAGTAACTGTTCTGATGCTCCAGTGCCCATGTTGCTTTCATCCTAGACCATTTCATGTCAATCCCACCCACTTGTCCAGCTGTTCTGTTCAGTTATAACTAAATATTGAAATGCAGAACTCGAAGTCCATAGGGAACAGAATAGCAACATTCTTCAGGTCCCAGCTTACTAAAGAAGGGGAACATGGAGCAGACCCATAGGTCTAGTCATGAAGTCTGGTAACCCACAGAGAAGCCATGGGATTTTTCATCACAAGACATGTGCTCTATGCATATGTATGACTGGGCAATGGCACTGGCTCAATTATTAAGTCTAGGAAGAAGTATAGTAAGTCTTCTCTTAACATCATAAACTCTTAGAAACTGTGACTTTGTGCAAAACAGCATATAACAAGACCAATTTGACCATAGGCTAATTGACATAAACAAGAATTAAGTTCCCACAGCATGCCTCTGGTCACAAAAAACATCAAACTTCTAAATAAAGACCAAAACACTTCTAACATTAAACACTGAAATAAATGTGAGCCATACATAGAAAGATTAACAAAAACAAGGTAATTATTTACCTGCTTATTCCAGTTTGGAATCAGGTGACCAGAGCCTGTCCTGGCAGCTGAAGGCACCAGGGAGAAACTCACTGTAGACAGGATGCCATCCCACCACAGGGCACACTCATATACACACCCACTCACACTGAAACCATGTAGACACACAAATTCACTTCACATGCACAGCTTTGGGATGTGGAAGGAAACTGAAGTCCCTGGAGAAAACCCATGCGCACATGGGAAGAATGTGCAGGCTCCACACAGACAGTGGCCCTGGCTGAGAATCAGTGATTGTCATCAACATTGTAACAAAATAATGTTGAATGAAATGACATTATTTGAGGACCTACTGTACATGGAGTGAAGGAGATGGGGACCCAGCCCAATGGCTGCTCAACCTCTAAATAAGTAGATTTTAGAATGGCTGCTTCTAAATAAGTAGATTTGAGAATGGCTAAAGTTCAGCTACCTTCCCCTCTCCACACACATTTGCACCTACCTCCACTGAACAGGAGATGGGGAACTGCAACCAGCTATGTTCATGCTAGCACTTATAGAGGGGGCGTGCCATGCTGCAGGGGCTGCTATACCATGGCACCCAAGGCTCAGAAAGCTTTTGCCCCTGCTGCTAGGAAGCACCTGGCCCAGTAGACATTGACCAGCAAGGCCCTACATTGTATCTCCCATCCTCATGCTCTCATTTCACCCTTCTGAGAAGTGTGGATGAGTAAACCTGTCTCCAAGCCAACATGATGGGTAGTTCAAGAGAATGAGCATATTTGTGAATCAAACCTTGGTCCAACAGGCCAGCAGCAACCATAAGCCACTTGTTGATGGATAGCCCCTGCTGAGGGGAGGGCAATATCCCACATGACCACTCCTGTGTAGCTACCCATGGATAAGCAAAATTTTGTTTTACTTTACTGAGACTTTGGCATTAGGATCCTTCCAGCTATTAACCTCATCAGCATTACTACAAGATCCACCCATTATTTTCGCAGTTTTGCCACCAGACCTATCTATGTGTCCCACAGTGTCCTGTTCCTCGTATTCAGGACTCCAAGTGCTCTATCTCTACAAATACTTCAAACACAGGGACAAGGGAGTTGCCTCTACATTTTATATAACAGCACAACTAGCCTGGATCCCAGCAGCTATAGCAAAAGGAGACTCACTTTGGGAAGCCAAACAGACTGAGTTTGTTGACAGTAACTTGCAGCAGGGGCTATTCCAGGGCTTGGCTAATGGAGATTCAATCTCTGCCACATGACTGAGATCAGAGTGTTGCCCATCCCTTAATTGCTCTTGATCCTTCAAATCTGGAGGTCACAGATCTTCAGTAAATTATACCTCTGTGATAACCCCAGCCTTGCCAGCCTTCAGGAAGGACTTTCACCTGTTACTAAAACTGAGGAAAACAATATGGCTTGGGCAATAAATGAATGCCCACCCACAGCAAGGACAAAATCCAAGGTTACAGATGCACTTAGAGCACTTTACCTGGGCATTATCTTCCTGAGACTCTGCTCCAAGAGGCTTGTGTTCACCTCTTCTTTTGGACACACCTGGAATACAGAGATCCCTCGTGATTTCACCTGACATAATAGGTAACCTTTGAGAAACTCCTTACGACACCTGAATTTGACTTAGAACAAGATGTGGGAACTTGAAAATCTTACACTCTTCCAAGCTTTGAACATCCCTGGGTTTTGGACAAATTTTCCTATGGCTGTTGTGACACTACCTGGTGGACATCAAAGAAATGCTATTTTTCAGACTTAACACAGGTACCACATTTACTCCAGCCACCAGCTTTATGCTTGGTAAAACTTTATAACTCCGTGGAAACCACTTTATTTCCAACCCAAGCCACGTTTTGGGGATAAGCTCAATGTTCTCCAATCAAACCTACATCCATATCTCCTTCTCCATTACTCTGAGGCTAAAAAGGTACATCAGTGAGGTTTAAGGAATATCCATGCAATTTTCTTTCCCACAAACGGCATGAATACTGAAACTAGTTTACTTTAGTGAGCAATTGCCCACCCCCAAAACAGTTCATCACCTACAGCCTCTATCCCTCAGCCATCTACCATTGAATGCTCATCAAATGGGCAGTACCTGGAGGATATGAATCCTCCCCAGTATTATGGGACCTAGAGGTCCACAGCTGCCACCAGTCATTTGGCCACCTCACATCAACAAGGCTCTGTTGCTCAGAACTTCCTCGATTTTTAAACTAGTTACTCTTGTGAAGTGACTGGATTATCCTCCATCTGATTTGGCATTTGACTTTTTTTTTTTTTTTTTTTTTTTTGAGACGGAGTCTCCCTCTGTCACCCAGGCTGGAGTGCAATGGCGCAATCTCGACTCACTGCAACCTCTGCCTCCCGGGTTCCAGCGATTCTCCTGCCTCAGCCTCCTGAGTAGCTGGGATTACAGGCGCCTGCCACCACATCCAGCTAATTTTTGTATTTTTAGTAGAGACGGGGTTTTACCACATTGGCCAGGCTGGTCTCAAACTCCTGACCTCAGGTGATCCACCTGCCTCAGCTTCCCAAAGTACTGGGATTACAGGCGTGAGCCACCGCGCCCGGCTGGCATTTGACTTCGTAACTGGCCACTTACCTTTAAGACTTCTTACGTTTGAGTTTGAGAAAGCATGAAGCACTGCTGCTTACTGGTCCAGGCCTCCCTCTGCTTCCAACAGCATCTGGCCCTAATGTGGAAACACTCTGGTTTACCAGCCACCCTAACCCCCATATACGACCAGCCTTTCACATCTTTTCTGTTGTCTTGTCCAGTAGGTCTCTTTCCTAGGGGTCCCCAGTGGCTTTTGAACCCAGGGTCTATCACAACATGGCCACAGCTGAGCTGAGCCCCTGTCCTGAGACAAAACTACTGATAGGTTAATGTCACCCCATGGATACCTTAAAGAGTATCCTTGTGTGAATGCCCAGTGAAATTCAAAACCACACAGAACCCTCACATGGTATGGAGTACTCATGCAGCTTGGTAAACCTTTTTAAAGTAAACCTCACTGAGCTCTGAAAACGAAATAAGAAAGTCTGCAAATTTTCGGGATTCAAGAGAACTTATGCACAGGTGAAACAATCTATACTTTCACAGACTGGTGAAAAGACTTGCACAAGGTAATACAACAAGTTAGAAGCAAAGTCAGGGTCCTTGCAGGCTAAATAAGCCCCTAATACCTTAAAGACTATGACTTGATTATTTTGATCTCAATTTTTCTCCACAGCTAGTTGCTTAGGTATTTTAAAATAGCAGATCTTCAGTAAATTATACCTCTGTGATAACCCCAGCCTTGCCAGCCCTCAGGAAGGACTTTCACCTGTTACTAAAACTAAGGAAAACAACATGGCTTGAGCAATAAATGAATGCCCATCCACAACAAGGACAAAATCCAAGGTTACAGATGCAGTTAGAGCAGTTTACCTGGGCGTTATCTTCCTGAGACTCTGCTCCAAGAGGCTTGTGTAAAATAGCATGTAGGTGTTTAAGAGGTAGAGGAAGTCACTTGTGGGAAAAAATTGAAAGTCTGAATCAAGGTTTTTTAGAATGACTTAAAGAATGAATAGGAAAAGTAGTTACGTTTTTTAGTTTGTTTGCAGACATAAGATGAGAAATCACACAGAACAGAGAGAAAACCAAAGGAATTGCCAACAGTAATCTTTAGCTTTTTAGCAGTCACAGGCATGGAGCCCTAGCAGTGTGTGGCCAAGGAAAGGCTTTATATAGTGAGTGAAGCTGTCCTTCCAAAGTTTCACTCATTTCGTTACTTAAGATCCTTATCAGGTTATAGCCAATACTGAGAAGTTTGTTGGAGAATGCCATTTCCCAAATAAACCTACGTCAAGATGTATTAGAACTTTTTTTTTTTTTGAGACAGAGACTCGCTCTGTCACCCAGGCTGGAGTGCAGTGGCGTGATCTTGGCTCACTGCAACCTCTGCCTCTTGGGCACAAGCAATTCTCCTGCCTCAGCCTCCTGAGTAGCTGGGACTACAGGCGTGTGCCACCATGCCCAGCTAATTTTTTTATTTTTAGTAGAGATGGGGTTTCACCATGTTGGCCAGGCTGGTCTATGAACTCCTGACCTCAAGTGATCCACCTGCCTCTGCCTCCCAAAGTGCTGGGATTACAGGTGTGAGCCACCACGCCTGGCCAGAACTTCTTCCTCATTCATAGCTGGGAGATTAAACCAGTTGTGCAGGAGGACAGGCAACTTAGAAAACAGCCTGAAACAGCAACATCCAACAGACTCAGGTCTCTTTCCCTGTGAAAGATTCTTAAACTGGTGCTTTCTGAATGAATTTTTTTTTTTTTCTGGAAAACCAACTAACCTATTGACCACCAATCTTAGCTCAACAGGCTAAAACCACCAGGGACAAACCTATAGTTCAACAAGGTCAGGTTTATTGACCCATTGCAATAAGGAAGACTGGACAACAGAGGAGTGTTAGAGAGCAGCTCTCCCCAAAGGACAAGGTGGTTATTTGAGGGTTTGAGAGAAGACAGAGTATAGGTAAGTAATGGGCTCAAGGAAAAGCAGACCAATGTGTAAGGGAGTCAGCATCAAAACTAGTCTGCAAAGTAGTCACAAGCTCCTGTGTCCTTGAAGATTACAAAGCTAAGATAGATGTGGAACACTGTATTCTGTAACCACTTTTCTGCACCTGGGTTAAAATGCCAGGCTGATTCTCTCTGTCACAGCAACTCAGAAACTCTAGGCAAGAGTGGGTGATTTAATGTTACTGTTCTAATTTTAAACACTTAAGTTTCTGATAGTCTATGATTTTGGAGAACACATTTCTCAGTAAAAACACAATAGTTAAAGAAGGAGGTGCTTATGACATATACAGCTGCAGTGACCTGAAAACATATTCTTTCCTGATAACGTACAGCTGGCTTTATTTGTATCGGAGATTGTACCAACTTGATGAATAGCAAGGCAGACTTTTACCTTCTGAATGTAAGCTAATTTTTACTATGTCACATTCAAGCAGGGCCTTTCCACTGCTCCTCATTTGTTTGCCAAATGTTTTTAAAAAATGAAGTATTTGCCAACTCTCATTAGGTCTAAGTTCTAACAGTACTGCAAGCAGGAAAACCTGAGGTCGTTAGTGCTTTGCAAATGAGGAAACCCAGGATAAAAAGCTTACTTGAGTCCTAACCGTATTGGAAAGGCAAACTCATATGTAAACAAAAGTTACATTAGGGAAAAGTTATAAAGGTAACTGATTGAGCAAGAGTCTAGAAAAGGGAGGGGTAGTCAGAATAGAACAGAACTAGATGTTCTAGTTATATTACAACAGAAAAACCTTTCCAGTGAAAACAGCTGGAGTTAAAATAGTTAACCCTTTGCTGACAATGAGAAGCCCTTTATTATTGCCTCTTTCTTGGTTTCATTAAGCAAAGAAAGCCCCACACTGTTAGATTAATTTTGGCCAAATGATTTCAGAGCCAAAGACATACAACATTTAAAAGTCCCTGACATTGAAATATGATTAAAATGTGAGACCATTTCTAGAGAGGAGTTAGCACACAAAGACTCCCCGGAACATGAAGGGCAGTGCTGATGTAACTTAGGCTGGTTTTGAGTTAATACCAAAACTTGCTTGGCTAGAAAAAAATAAGCAGTCTCATTTCAACTTGGCCACTTACTAACTCTGTATCCTTGAGAAATTGCACATCTAAAGCTTCAGTTTTTTAAGCCATAGAGCACAGATCACTCACTGATGAGTGATAATCAGGTCACAGATGCTTAACAATGAAGTGAGAACAAAAATGGGAAAACTGTGAGATATGAAGCACTGTACCATGTAAAATATTATTGCTGATGAGCCAAGATTCTGGTCTATTTGAGGCAAGTGTTAAATCCAAGAAGAAAGCCAGGGAACACCAATTTCAAGATAAGTCCTACTATGACAGAAATAATCCAGTGGTGGACCCCTAAAATTTCCCTCTTAGCTCTCTGAGTACATAGTAGGAAATCACTTTTAGAAGTTGTTAGGGTGTTTTCTGAAAAATCCTCTTGATTAAGCTCACAGCTCCAGCACTTTAAGTTAATTGTACTCAGAAGAGAATTGGCATATGAGGGAACAAAAAACAGAAGCCAACAAGAATGTAAAGCCTTGTGCTATGGTTGCCTCATACAGTGATAGTCTCTAAAAAACAAAGTACCTCAAAGAAAATTGTAATGTCTTGTTTCTCATCTGGCCCAAGTGGTTGTGTTAGTCAAGCAGAGCTGTCTAGTTTATTTACTTATTTATTTATTTTTTGAGATGGAGTCTCATTCTGTCACCCAGGCTGGAGTGCAGTGGCGCAATCTCGGCTCATTGCAACCTCTGCCTCCCAGGTTCCAGCGATTCTCCTGCCTCAGCCTCCCGAGTAGCTGGGACTACAGGTCCCCGCCACCAGGCCCAGCTAATTTTTGAATTTTTAGTAGAGACAGGGTTTCACCATGTTGGCCAGGCTGGTCTCCAACTCCTGACCTCAGTTGATCTGCACATCTCGGCCTCCCAAAGTTCTGGGATTACAGGCGTGAGCCACCACGCCTGGCTGGGAGAGCTGTGTAGTTTAGAACTGAATGGCAAATATCAGAGTTAGATGTAGAAACTTAATCTCATTTAAGAATAAAATAGTTTGGAGTAAGATAAAGCAAAAAGCATTTAGGTGTTCTTTCTGCTAAATTATTCTACTAGTACTTTCTTCCAGTTATTTGCTACAATTTCCATGCATTGACTATACTGCAAAATTCACATGTTTCATCTTGACCAAGGACAAAGTAAAATCAGCTCTTTGCTCTCACAGTTAACAAACCACTTGTTACTCAACCGGACTGTCAAGAGTTGTCAAGAAATGAAAACAGCAAACTAGAAAAAGGCTAACTAGAGGAAGAACTATTGTGCCTAATGAAAAGATCAAAGCAATTGAGAAGGAAGGAGCACCTACCTTTATGACATTCAGAAAACATAAATGGTGTTTGGCTACCCTCTTTGTATAAACTGACCTGACTGGCTGGTTGAATACTGACTCATTTTTGACCTTATCAAACAGGTGGTCCCTTTTAATTTTTGTTGTGTGTGTGTGTGTGTGTGTGTGTGTGTGTGTGTGGTGGTGTTGTTGTTGTTGTTGCTGTTGTTTTTTTGAGATGGAGTTTCATTCTTTTGCTCAGGCTGGAGTGAGGTGGCACGATCTCGACTCACTGCAACCTCCGCCCTCCATGTTCAAGTGATTCTCCTGCCTCAGCCCCCCAAGTAGCTGGGATTACAGGCACCCGCCACCACTCCTGGCTAATTTTTGTATTTTTAGTAGGGATGGGGTTTCACCATGTTGGCCAGGCTAGTCTTGAACCCCTGACCTCAGGTGATCCACCCGCCTCAGCCTCCCAACGTGCTAGGATTACAGGCGTGAACCACTGCACATGGCCCTTTTTAACTTTTGGCTCAGAGGTATTCCTATTGGAAAATCAGAGCCATTAAAAGCCTAATGTAGGACAACCTAATTAAATTCTAATAAAGTTTGTGGTTTATATCACAATGTTTATACCAAAGTTTATTTCTTAGTTTTGAGAAATGCACCATGGTATGTAAGATGTTCACATTAAGGGTAGCCAGGTAAAGGGTACACAGGAACTCTCTGTATTTTGTTTGTAACCCTTCTCTAAATCTAAAATTATTTCAAAATAAAAGCTTATTAACCAAAAAAGTCTACTGTATTCTCAGCATTGTGCTCCACAAGGTGATGGCTAGCCTCCAAGAGCTGGATGTATTCTTGCTCTGTCAGCTATTCAGCCTCTACAGTCAATTCAGCAATATAAGGGAATTTTCCAGGCAGCATCCAGTACAGACTTCTTTGATGAAGAGGAGAAACATCTCTAAAAACAGAGCTTTGTTCACGATGGGAAAGAACGTGGGACTCTGCAAGACTTGTTACTACCTGCCTGTCTCACTTCCACCCCTAGGGCCACTGGATTCTGGAGTCCATCTAAAGGGCCTCAGGAGGACTATAACTGTCAGGGAAAACTTTCACTACTGGAAAGCTTGTTAGCACTTTCCTCTTGCAAATGATCCTTCCAAGAAAGCTCATCTTCTACTCCATTGACATGTGGGACAAATGTTGAAGTTTAATTTGTAGGCAGGGAGTTCTCCATCGACACACACCGTGGCACTCTGCTTTGATGGCTAGAGTGTCTGCTTAGGAAAACCTAGTGGTGCTGAGCAACATCCTTGACACCTTTGTATTGAGGCATTCCTGCTAAGGATTCATTATGATGTCGTAACAAGAAGATCCCTGTAAAAGACTTTGGTGGGTATTTTACTTGGTGGGAGTATTTTGTGCTAGACGGCCTTTTGCTAGTTGTTTCCTTACAGATGATAGATTATTTACTCTCTCTGTATTGGAAGGTTCCTGCCTCTAGTTTGAGATGTATTAAAGCTAACATTTTCTACTCCCCTTCCTCAATAAATTCTTCAGCCTTTCTTGATGTTTAAAGGAGCATTAAAGCCTCTAGGCTAAGCTATATTTATTTGCAAGCTCCATTACTAAGCCATCCATGTGACTCAGTGAAAGCCTTTTATTGAAAAAGTAAACATCTTAAACCAAATCAATCACTTGCTTTTTCTCAGTCTATCAAAAACTTCATATCATTTTTTTGTCCATCAGATATAGGTGAAAGAAAGATAATAAAAAGATATGTTGAATGGGGGCTGTGGATGGGAAGTAGAACAAGCTAATGTTTTGTAGCATTCCCTATAAGATTCAAGGAGCATTGGGAATATAATGAGAAATGAGCTTCCTTCCTTCATGGAGCTTACCTGCTCATAGAGGAGGGAAATAAAAATCGATCAAACATAGACATTGAGAAAGTAAATGTAAATTGTCATAGATGCTATGCAGCAGACAAATAAGGGGCTGAGACAGGGAATATGGTGGAAGGAAGGGGATCTCTACCTGGAATGAGTTGTCAGAGGAGGCTTCTCTGGGAAAATGATTTGAGCTGAGACCTAACAAAGGAAACAACCAAACCCATAAAGATTGGAAGAAGCAATATATGTAAATCCCTGGGGTGGGAAAGCTGCTAGTGAAAACTGGTGGGGTTGAAGCACACTGAGCGAGGGGAAAATGGTCCAAGATTGGGCTGGAGAGATGAGCAGGGGCCAAGTGATTCAGGGCCTCATAGGTCATGGGAAGGAGGTTGGCTTTTTTCCCAGGTATAGAGGGAAGCCATGGAAAAGCTGTAAGCTAGGAAGTGACATGATCTGTCTAAGACTTTAAGAAGATTACTTTTGCTGCTATTTGACATGATGTACTAAAGCAGATCAAGAGGGGAGCTGGAAGGCCAGTTTGAAGCTGTTGCACTGCTCTGTACCTGGATGAGGAAGATGCCAACGGAGAATGGTGAAAGTGGGCAGATTCAGGATATGTCTTGGAGAAAGAAACTACTAAACACTTCCATGGATTAGATGTATGAAGTGAGGGAAAGGAAGGAGACTAAAATAACTACTAAGTATGACTTAAATGACAGGACTTGATTGTAAGGGCTGTCATTACAAAGTAAGATTTTAAAAATAGGATTTTCTTTTTACAGAAGATAATAATCTCAATTTTTAAAAATAAAGGTTGGTGTCTTTGGTTTTTAAACTTTCATGTGTATTAGAAGCCATTGTAGACTTGTTTTCTTTGCTTAAGATACAGATGCTTAGGCTTCTACTCCAGCCCTACTGAATCCAACTGGGAAGACATAGGGCCCAGGCATCTGCTCTTATAACAAGCTGTGAAGAGTTCTGATGTAGTTTGAGACCCACTGGTTTAAAGAGAAAAACGTGAGATGCACAGACACAACAATTTGTTTAAAGAATGGGCCGGGCACAGTGGCTCATACCTGTAATCCCAGCACTTTGGGAGGCCGCGGCAGGTGGATCATCTGAGGTCAGGAGTTCGAGACCAGCCTTGCCAACATGGTGAAACCCTATCTTTACTAAAAATACAAAAATTAGCTGGACGTAGTGGTGGGTGCCTGTAATCCCAGCTACTCGGGAGGCTGAGGCAGGAGAATCACTTGAACCCAGGAGGTGGAGGTTGCAGTGAGCCGAGATCGTGCCATTGCACTCCAGTCTGGGCGACAGAGTGAGACTCCATCTCAAAAAAAAAAAAAAAAAAAAAAAAAAAAAAGAATAGATAATAAACCAGATTTACCTACAAGTTTATTCAAACCACTCTTTCTGGTTAACACAAAAATAGTATTCAGATGACAATGATAAAGAACTCATGAATATCCTAACAAATTGTGTTTCTAAAAGATAAATTGAATGACTGGTAAAGAGGAAAGGCAAGCAGCAACTTTGAAAGGAAAGAATTATCTCTACTCCAATGATTCTATATTTGAATCAACCTGTTTTGTGTTTATAAGGATATATCAGGTAATATAATTATACACACGCACACACAGCGGGAGAGAGTGATTTGGTTAATCAATAACAGATATTTCTGCCATAGTTTATAAAACTCCGAAGTGTTTTTGATACCCTCAACAAAATAATGAATTCGGTAAATATTAGTGGAGAAGCACTATAGGAGGGACCATAGAATGTTATGGAGTACATAAGGATGGGAGGCACGAGTGGTGGTTTACAGTGATGAAGAAAGGCGGAAAGGGAAAAGGTATCTCTACAATGTGACATTCATAGCATACATTATTTCCCTGAGTCTTTAGAGACCACCGTAAGACTGAAGTCATATGTTCGTTTTATAAATGAAGATACAAAAACTCAAGAATATTAGGTACCGTGTTTAATCCTGCTGCGAGTGAGCAGTAGAACCAGAATTTAAACCAATTATGTCTGGTTCTAAAGCCTGTCTATGCTTTTTGTATGCGTGCATTGGCACAGAAAATCAAGTGATACAGTCATCCCTCAAATTTTTCAGCAAATACTTGATGGAAAGGAAGACTGTGAAATAATTGCTGAAAGCTGAAATATTTCTTCCTCCTAACATGGTGGACATTATATGAAGTCTACCAGGAATAAATATAAATTTGGCATGACCACAAGTCAGACAGGCAGGCAACAAGAAGGGTATTTATTGTATTGTGTTATGTAGTCACTCTGCTGCAGCATTGCAAAACACAGTTCTGCTGCAAGTATTACATTATTGAGGTTTCCTGAAGCTTGACCTAAGCCTAATATAAATTAAGTAAACATATTTTTTTAAGGGGGGTGGGTGTGAATTTTGGTAAGTTAAATACAATTTTAGGTTAAATATAAATTTGAGGAGCAACAATAAGGCATTAAATCCATATCAGGTTTTTGCTTGTGATGAGGTATTGACTCCCTTGGAGATATCATTCATCATTCAAACATAGAAAGGGCCAAGCAAATTATTTCAAGCTTTTTTTAATATCATGAAGGTGGCACAGCCTTATGAAAATTAAACAATTTTATGGCCAGACGTGGTGGCTCAAGCCTATAATACCAACACTTTGGGAGGCCAAGGCAGGCAGATCACCTGAGGTCAGGAGTTCGAGACCAGCCTGGCCAACATGGTGAAACCCCCTCTCTACTAAAAATACAAAAATCAGCCGGGTGTGGTGGTGCGCCCCTGTAGTCCCAGCTACTCAGGAGACTGAGGCAGGAGAATCGCTTGAACCAGGGAGTCAGAAGTTGCAGTGAGCCAAGATGGCGCCACTGCACTCAAGGCTGGGCAACAGAGCGAGACTCTGTTTCAAAAGAAAAAAAAAGAAAAGAAAATTAAACAATTTTAAATGCAAGGTTTCCTACAATTCTTTTCACAAAACCTAGAAATGTTGATTCTTTATTCTCTACAAATTACTGGTTTCCTTGATCTCCCTGTGC
Organism: Gorilla gorilla gorilla; assembly: GCF_029281585.2. Taxonomy (NCBI): domain Eukaryota; kingdom Metazoa; phylum Chordata; class Mammalia; order Primates; family Hominidae; genus Gorilla; species Gorilla gorilla. Next base: position 53,988,149 of record NC_073247.2, read on the forward strand.
CCTAAGATAAAATTAGACTTTTTGAAAGGAAATGAAAGACCCTTTTCCATGAATATTCATATCAAAGAACCCCTCACACTTGCCTATCTATCAGGGTGACTCATTGTATTAGTTTCTTATGACTGAATTAACAATTTACCCCAAAACTTAGCCTAAAATAGCAAATGTTTATTTAACAATTTCTGTGGATCAAATATTTGAGAATGGCTTAGAATGGTTCTGATTCACGATCTGCCAAGACATTATAATCAAGATGTCGGCCAGGGCTGTAGTCGCCTGAAAGCTTGCCTGAGGTTGAAAGATCCCATTCCAAGCTCACTCAGGTGGCTATTGGCCAGAGTCATCAGTTCTTCACCAGATGGATCATACCATAGTGTTGTTTGAGTGTTCTCATGTGACAGTTGTTTTCCCGCCAGAGGAAATGATCCAAGACAAAGAGAAGCAAGAAGTAAGCCACAATGTAACTTAGAAGTTATAAACCATTGTTTCTGCCATATGCCATTGATGAGAAGTGAGTCTCTAAGCCCAGCCCACACTCAAAAAGAATGAAATTAAGCTTCAACTCTTCAAAGGAGAAACATCAAATAATTTGTGAACTTATTTTAAAACCACGGTAACCACTGAAGTAAAAAAAAAAAAAAAACTAATATAGTTCCCTGTGAGACAGAAAAAGTTTCTATTAAATACTAGTGGTACTCTTTTGTGATTTCTAAATCACAGCTAAGAATGATGAATTGCTCAGTAAGAAAACACTATATCAGGTGGGAAACCATTTTTATACAATGGTGGTCATACAGATTACTATCAGGCAAGCTATCCTAGAGGTTATGAAACAGAAAGGCTTATTAACGAAATTATAAATGTTTAAATCATACACAGTCTTTAAATAAGTTTAAAACACAGAGTGAGAAACAAGAGGAAAGAGGTGGGGTACCTTAGTACACTTAAGATAGGGTACAAGCAGGGTGGAAGGACTGCACACCTGAATCCTTAGAACGTTCTTCTGTTCTCTCTTTCTCTCTCTCTCCCACCCCCAAATCCCCACCATACTACATCATGCTACATTGATAATGTAGTTATAAAATTATGTGTTATGGGATCTCAGGCCACAAATGGAAGATTCCTGGGACTAATGGCACACACTTGCTCTGTTGGAGATGTACAGGGACCAGCACACCTGAACACAGATGTAGCTTATTGATACTTCTGCTGAAGAGCTATGAGATTTATTTGTTTTTTTGGGAAGAGCACATGTGAGTCCAGTATTGTACTCTACTGGATGTCACCAATGGATGACCAATTTAGGGGCTACACAACTGTCAGTCCAAAGGTAGCATAATTATGACTTGGTCTTGGCCTATCCATCACTTTCTAGCCATAATAACACTCTATTCTATTGCATATTTCATTTATTCTATCTTTTAACATATCTTATAGGTTACTAATTTACTATTTACATTTAAACACTTTTATATATTCTGCCTGTATCACAAACTACATGCTTATTTATTACTTACACTTAACACATTCTATAAATTTTGTCTGTATTTTATAAGCTTCTAGCTTACTATTTATTGTTAACACTTCTTATGACTTTCTTCTATTCCATTAAATTTTCTTTTCTATAGCAGAGTTGAATTATTGAATTATGGCAGAAATATGAATTATATTATTATCCTCAAATAATACAACAAAAGACATTTCACAATGTTTCCAAAAGCAGAGACAGCTCTTCTCTTATTGAGGAAATATGTTTTTCCCAATATGCAGTTGGGTTATATAATCTCTAAAAGGAATGGATTAGCATTTAAAAGAGGTGATTATGTCACTGGATAATGGAGCTACATGGCTGTCAGTTTGCTTGGACAATAGGAAATCTCCACAAACCCCTTACCCCCACCTCTGCCTCTGAACAACCAGTGACAAACAAAGTCTACCCAGAAAATACAGGAGACCTCTAGTAATGACTTCAGGAACCAAACAGGATCCAGAGAGCCTCTTGCAGGTTGAGTTCTCTGGAAGCAGATGCTGTGATAGAATTTGGGGTGCAAGATGTTTATTAGGGGTCAACGTGTTAGGAAGTGAGAGCAGAGGGAGCAGGTGAGCTACAGTGTAGGCTCAATACATCCTAGTTCAATTCAGTGGAGATCTCTGAAGAGAAGATTGCCCATTAGAGTTGTCTTCCATTAGGCCAAAATAACAGGGCCTTTATACCTCTGCCTCACTCAGTCATTGAATGCTTGCTACCCTGGAAGGACTCAACCTCCAACAGGGCTGCTCTCTGCAGATGAGGCAGATTCTGAAGGACTGACAGCCGGAAACTGCCTGCTGACTATACTTCTCACAGCTGGGTAACAAATCCTTCCTTGAAGGAGAATCTAGCGGGTATATCTCTGTGTCTAACACAGAACCAGATAGATCTTTTCTTTTGGGGTAGCGTGTGGTTTTCCTGACAGAGAAGAAAGAGTATTCAGACTGAGAGATTTGAAAGAAATCGTTCTTGGGAAGAAGAGGCCCAACCGGAGGGTGAAAAGGCCAATTAGGAGTTCAGGGAAGCTGGGAGAGATTGGCCTTCTCCAAGGGAAGACCTATGTCTTTGGGAGCATCCCTTGGGAGATGGAAAGCAAAGTCTAATGCAGCTAGAACTTTAATTTGTATCTCCCTCTCTATACCTCTTTTCTAAAAATGCTTTATCCCTGTAGGAACAGGGTGTAGAGGCAGAGTATCCAGAGCAAATAGGTCTGTTGTATTCTATCCCCCATTCCTTGCCTAAGGAGAAAGGAGAGGTACATCTGCTGACTAACTGGACCAGATCTCTGAGAGCACAGAGCTGATTTCCAGTCCTGGAAAGCTTCCCACAGTTAAGCCCGAGGCAGAAGAAAGAACCAAGACATAAGATAATTTTTCTGGAGAGAACATATGCAGAAAAGACCAAGCCTTTTGACTATGTTCATAGATTAGCAAATGATGGCTCCTAAGAAAGAAGGAAGGGACTCCAGAAAACTCCTGATTTTGTAACAAACTTCCCACATTGTGGAGTGAAGTAGCTTTTTCTGAAATGTTTACCTAGGAACCAGAATATATTTTTAATCGACCTAAGTTTTGAGTTTTTCAGTTCAGTCACAGGTTCCTACCAATGGTGGCTGGATTAGTCAGGAAACAGTAACAAATAAAACCTAAAATCTCAGTGGTTTAACATGACAACAAATTATTTCTAACTCACATATGATCAGCACAGTCAATGGGGGACTGTGCTACACAATCAGTCACCCAAGTCTTGGAAGCTCCACCATCTTGAATATATACCATTCGGAAAACATGGCCTTCACCCACTTCCACCACACACAACCCATTACCTAGAATCCAGTTACATGGCTGAAATTTCAAAGCAAGTGAATTTGGAGACTGTAACTTTCCTATTTATCCAGACAGTGGAAAATGAAATGGGATTTGGTGAGCATATAGCATTGTTTCTAGCACAATAAGGAACAGCTGGCTGTCTGGTTTTGCAGAAAAGCCTGGTGAACCTTACAAACCCCTTCTCGGTTGCTTCTTACTTTTATCTGGGCTAAATAATCCTGGACTTGGAAACACATACAGGCAACACAGAACAACTGCTTTTGAGAAGAGGATATTAAACTACACTTCTGAGATGAATTGGTACCCAGAGATTATTGCCTTAGCTTATTAATAAACCTTCAAGCAGTTAGGGTAAAGAAATGATGAGTACAGCTGAAAAACCATTATAATATTTTCAGGTTCAAATAATATTTTAGAAATAGTCTTCACAATTTTAAGAAAACCAGAATCAGTAGAGGACTGATGTGCTCTGTCAAAACACCAAGGAGTAACATAAACATCCTTCTATAGTCTCCAGAAATTATTTCTTACAGAAAGTAAGATAAGGCCAGGCGCAGTGGCTCACGCCTGTAATCCCAGTACTTTGGGAGGTTGAGGCAAGCGGATCACCTGAGGTCAGGAGTTCGAGACCATCCTGGTCAACATGGAGAAACCCTGTCTCTACTAAAAATACAAAAATTAGCCGGGTGTGGTGATATGCACCTGTCATCCCAGCTACTCGGGAGGCTGAGGCAGGAGAATCGCTTGAACCCGGGAGGCAGAGGCTTCAGTGAGCCAAGACCCCACCTTTGCACTCCAGCCTGGGCAACAAGGGCAAAACTCTGTCTCAAAACAAAACAAAACAAAAGTAAGATAAAGTAGTTCCCTGGGGTTGTTTCTGTGGATTCTTTTAAAAAAAACATGAAAAAACAGACTGTTTCCAGAACATTCATGACATCTAAACCCATGGATAAATACAGCATCTGAATATCTTTTACTCATTCCATCTTTTGCTCAGTTCAATAAAACCATGACTTATTAGCAAACAGGTACCATAAATTGCATCATTGAAATGAGTAGATAACTTACCTTTAGTCTACAAATTTTTATTGAATATGTATTATGTGTGGGGCAGTTTCCTCTGGAGCTATAACAGTGATCATAACAGAAAAATTCCCTGCCCACTTAAAGATTACATTTTAATGGATAAAATCAAACAAACAAAGAATTTAGTAAAGCAAACATTGTGTCAGAAAGTTGTAAGTGCTATAGAGAAAAAACAGAGCAAGGAAGAAGGATGGAACTTGAGATAGGGGTTGTCACTGCTCAGAGAATTACTTGGGGATTAGTTTCTGGGAGAATAGAAAAGAAATGATGGGTTTCTTATGGGTACTGCCATAAACAGGGACAAAGATCATGGTGAGACTTTTTAAAAGTGTTTATTTTAGGTTAGGGTTACATGTGAAGCTTTATTACTTAGGTAAACTCATGTCAAGGGGGTTTGTTGTATGAATTATTTCATCACCCAGGTATTAAGCCCAGTACATAATAGTTATCTTTTCTGTTCCTCTCCCTCCTCCCACTCTCCACCCTCAAGTAGACCGGTGTCTGCTGTTTCCTTCTTTGTGTTCATAAATTCTCATCACTTAGTTCCCACTTATAAGTGAGAACATGCAGCATTTGGTTTTCTCTTCCTGCATTAGTTTGCTGAGGATAACAGCCTCCAGCTCCATTTAAAGGACATGATCTCATTTCTTTTTATGGCTGCATAGTACTCCATGGTGTATATGTACCACATTTTCTTTATCCAATCTGTCATTGATGGGCATTTAGATTGATTCCATGCCTTTGCTATTGTGAATTGTGCTGCAGTGAACATCCACATGCCTGTGTCTTTATGGTAAAATGATTTATATTCCTCTGAGTATATACCCAGTAATGGGATTGGTAGGTTAAATGATAGTTCTGCTTTTAGCTCTTTGAGGAATCACCATACTGCTTTCCACAATGGCTGAATTAATTTATACTCCCAAAGATCATGGTGAGATTATTCTTGATTCCCTCAAGGCAAATAGTGGTAGTAAAGCTGTAATGAATGGAGAGATGGAAGTCTTGCCAGAAACACACAGAGATCTGGTCTCCCTTTTCATTCCTGCCAGTGATGACATGGAGACTGGGGAGTAGATGATTGTAACTAGAGAATGTAGACCTCTGGGACTCCATCTGCACTCTTGCTCTCCATTGATGGAACTGTGAATTTCTTAAAGGCAGGAGACTGTACCTCTTATCTATTGAGACTTGTCAACTTAAAAATCACAAATTTATAAATTTAGAAAAGAGACTTTGTTTTGTATAAAGGTTTATAGTCTGCAGGGCGGCCATTCCACAGGCTGGGAAGTATGGCCTTCAGTAGAGACCAGAAATAGGCACTTTGAGGGAGGGGAGGGTGGAAGAGGAACTTACGTTGAACAGGTTGGCCAAGTATATATATTTAACAGGTTATAGCAGGAGCTATGAATATTCACAAAGGGGATCCTGACACATGGGTATTCAACAAACATGTATGTAACATACAACCCAAGTTCATGTTAGGGTAGAGACTTAACATTTAAATGAATTACTATTAGGCCCTATACACCAAAAGCTAAATAAAGCAGGGACATGGAGGCAATCAGGTGTGCAGCCTCTGTAAACAAGCGAGAACCAGTCTATGATTGGTGGTCTCTCATCAGAAGAAAGTTACTGAAATCATTCTCCTTCATGGCTTTTGGTACAAGAGGTTAGTTAGTCAGTGCCTGGCGGTGGATGAGCCACAATTGTTTAAAAATTGTTTATCTCAGGCCATGTGCGGTGACTCACGCCTGTAATTGCAACACTTTGGGAGGCTAAGGCAGGCAGATTGCCTGAGGTCAGAAGTTCAAGACCAACCTGGCCAACATGATGAAACCCTGTCTCTACTAAAAATACAAAACCTAGCCAGGTGTGGTGGTGTGCACCTGTAATCCCAGCTACTTGAGGGGGCTGAGGCAAGAGAATCGCTTGAACCCGGGAGGTGGAGGTTGCAGTGAGCTGAGATTGCGCCACTGCACTCCAGCCTGGGCGATAGAGTGAGACTCAGTCTCAAAAAAAAAAAAAAAATTGTGTATCTCAAGGCCAGTGCTTGCTTAGCTACTAGTGAAAAAGAAAAATGTTGTGGCAGCTAGAACATAGTTTATTCTTTAAGTGTGGTGGTGCGTGACTTAACCCTTGCCTGGCATGTTTATAATTTGGTATCTTATTGTCACAAAGACCCCGTTCTATCAATCTTATGATCTCTATTTAACACTATTGTTGGTTAATTGTTCTGTCTAAACCACAAAAGGGAGGGAATATAACAAACTGTGTCCAACCTCTTGTCACATCATGACTGGGAACTCAATTTTTAAAATTTCTCTGGGGTCCCCTTGGCCAGTCCATTCAGTGGTTGGGAGGTATAGGATCTTATTTTTAGTTCTCAGATTCAATACATGTTGAATGAATCGATCTCTATGAAATGCATTTTTAAATGTATGGTATGAGCCATCTATAGCAATCTAAAAAGTAGTTTGGTGCCAGGCACGGTGGCTCACGCTTGTAATTCCAGCACTTTGGGAGGCCGAGGCAGACGGATCACGAGGTCAGGAGATCAAGACCATCCTGGTGAACACTGTGAAACCCCGTTTCTACTAAAAATACAAAAAAAATTACCTGGGCGTGGTGGCTGGCGCCTGTAGTCCCAGCTACTCGGGAGGCTGAGGCAGGAGAATGGCATGAACCCGGGAGGTAGAGCTTGCAGTGAGCAGAGACTGTGCCATGGCAAGCCAGCCTGGGCGACAGAGTGAGACTCCATCTCAAAAAAAAAAAAAAAAGTAGTTTGGTAATTGTGGTGGCTTTATAACGTGTCGACTTGGCTACACTGAACTACATTTCCCAGAATTCTCTTTATTGTATGTTTCCTGTTGCCATCAGCCGCAAGGGAGATTCTGGGAAGATTTGGAGCTTAGGCAGGAAACAGTAGCCATTTTGTAGCTCACACAAGTTGTTGCTAATCTGCTGACTCATGTGTTGATGTGAAGTGGTGGCTGAACCAGCAACTTCTCTACCTTCCCTGGATCCTCCTTCAGCTTTTCCAATTCTATATGTGTGTTTACCTCCATGATGAAGCAGAACACTCACACCACTAAGGTCAGAACTGACATGGATTTCAGCCTCTCCTTATGAGATCCCGGACTGCATTTTCCCTTCCCCACTTTACAGTTATCTTCTCTCATGACACACTGCTCTGTGGACTTAACATTCTAACATCAGATACAAAGAAACACAGACATACACACACGCACACACACACACACACACACATCCTTGTGGCTCTGTCTCTCTAGTTGAACCATAATGGATACAAATATTTTAATTATTAACATCCCTAGGGAGTTAAGAGAAAATATTGCATCCATGAAACAAGACTAGGGTACTACAATGGAAAAACCATTTAGAAAATAACAATCAAAAAAAGTTATTAGAAGTGAAAAACATGATAGCAAAAATTTCAAAAACCAACAGAAGATTTGGAAAACAGAGATGAAGAAATCTCAGAAATAGGAGCAAAAAAATATGTCTTCCACCTTATACTCTCTCTCAGGCTCTTCTTGCTTGTTTGCTCTTATGAAGCCAGCTGCCATGTTATAAGCTGTCATATGGAGAGGCCCATATGACAGGAACTGAGAATGGCCTCCAGTCAACAGCCAGCAAGGAACTGAGGCCCTCAATCTAACAGCTCACAAGGAACTGAGTCCTGACAGCAACCACATGCGTGAATTTGGAATTGGCTCTTCCTCCAGTAGAGCCTTGAGATGACTGTGGCCACAGCTGACACCTTGATTGAGGCTCATGAGAGACTCTGAGCCAGAGGCACCCAGGTAAGCTGCATTCAGATTCCTGATCCACAGAAACTAGAAAATAATAAATGTTTGCTGTTTTAAGCTGCTAAGTTTTAGGGTAATTTGTTATGCAGCAATAGATAATGAATATACTGATAGTGGATGATCGATAATCTAAAATTAGTTATTTCTATTCAGAAGTTCTAAGTGAAATATTATCACTGTTATTACAGACTTGTATCCCGATGGAATCATGTGCAGGTTAGGTGGAAAGCATTAGTGTTTTGGAGTATAATAAAGTATGTAAACGTCGTTCTACTCTCTCTCCCTGCCTAAAAGTATCATAGAGTAAACGTGGCAGTGAATAAGACATTCTCAGAAGAGGAAGGTGAGTTTCCATGGGTCCTGGACTAACATGAGAATTTGGCAAGGCTGGGAATCCTGAAATCGAAATAAAGAAGTGTTTGTCTGTAATTAGGCTTTCCTGGAAAGTTTTTAGAAGTGACTAACTCACATCCTGATATACCAAGATACCTAACCCTATGTGAAGTGTGTCATTATTAGGATTGTGTATAAGTGTATGTAGTACTGCCTTACTATAACTTACAAACCACTGAGAAGGGCCAAGGCCCTCCAGTTTCAGAATTAGGCTTAATTCTTGGATTATTCTTCTTTTATTGTATGTTTTTAAAGAAATATCAAAACTATTAAATACCAATAAAAATTTTGAAAAATAAACATAACTATTATATATCATTTAAAAATTTTTAAATAAAAAATAATTGTTCTGTATTTAGGAAACATTCCATAAAAGCAATGACAACTGTGGTATTTAGATAATGGTTCAAGGATTTCTGGGTAAAAAATGTGTCATATAGAGTTGCTTTTCCAACTTTCAAATGGAGATTTCATATTGTAATGAGTCTTTTATGCATGTTTAAGGATTTTAAAATATAGAGGATGTGGAAAATGAAGATGAAATGAAATCTACATTGTTGAACTCCAACAGAATTAGTAGTTTTAGATTAGAAAGTGTCTTTCTGTATGTGATATTTTTGGGTCAGTATTTTACCAAGATTATGCAACGCTCACTTACTATTGATTTTTTAGTATCTATCTTGTTGTTTCAAATCTATGACTTGCTAAGGGATAGGCCAAATTAGCATGTAAAAATGCGTGTAAATAATTATAGGAAAATATAATAAAAATTGATTTCAATAACTTAAAACTCTCTAAACACAGAACTGTCAAATTTACTTTTTTATTTTAATTCTATTTTTATTTATAATTTTTTATTTTAATTTTTGTAAGTACATAGTAGGTGTTTATATTTGTAAGACACATGAGATGTTTTGATACAGGAATGCAATGCATAATAATCACATCATGTAAAATGGGGTATGCATCCCTGCAAGCATTCATCCTTGTTGTTACAAACAATCCAATTATACTCTTACAGTTCTTTTTAAATGTACAACTCAATTATTATTTTCTATAGTCACCCTGTTGTGCTATCAAATGCTAGAACTTATTATTCTTTCTACCTATTTTTTTGTACCCATTAACCATCCCACCTCCCTCCCCACCTCCCTCCCCACCATCCACCACTGTATTTCCCAACCTCTGGTTCTCATCCTTCTACTCTCTATGTCCATGAGTTAAATTGTTTTGATTTTTAGATGCCACAAATAAGTGAAAACATGAAGTTTGTCTTTCTGTATGTGGCTTATTTCACTTAGCATAACGACCCCCAGTTCCATCCATGTAGTTGCAAGTCACAAGATCTCATTCTTTTTTTATGGCTGAATAGTACTTCATTGTGTATATGTACCACATTTTCTTTATCCATTCATTTGTTGTTAGACACTTTGGTTGCTTCCAAAGTTTGGCTATTGTGAACAGAGCTGCAACAAACATGGGAGTGCAGATATCTCTTCGATATACTGATTTCCTTTCTTTTAGTTATATACCCAGCAGTGAGATTGCTGGATCATACAGTAGCTCTATTTTTAGTTGTTTGAGGAACCTCTAAACAATTCTCCATAATAGTTGTACTAATTTACATTCTCACCAATGGTGTGAGAGGGTTCCCTTTTTCCACATCCTTACCAGCATTTGTTATCACCTGTCTTTTGTATAAAAGCCATTTTAACTGGGGTGAGATGATATCTCATTGTAGTTTTGATTTGCATTTATCTGATGATCAATGATGTTGAGCGTCTTTTCGTGTGCCTGTTTGACATTTGTATGTCTTCTTTTGAGAAATGTCTATTCAAATCTTTCACCTTATTTCTTTTTCTTTTTTTTTTTTGAGACAGTATCTCTCTGTTGCCCAGGTTGGAGTGCAGTGGCACGATCTTGGCTCACTGCAACCTCCGCCTCCCAGGCTCAAGAGATTCTCATGCCTCAGCTTCCTGAGTAGCTGGGATTACAGGCGTCCACCACCACAACCAGCTAATTTTTGTATATTTAGTAGAGATGAGGTTTCACCATGTTGTCCAGAATGGTCTCGAACTTCTTAACTCAAGTGATCCACCTACCTCAGCCTCCCAAAATGCTGAGTTTACAGTCATGAGCCACTGTGCCTGGCTTTCACCCATTTTTTAATCAGATTATTAGATTTTTTTCCTATAGAGTTTTTTGAGCTCCTTATATATTCTGACTATTAATACCTTGTCAGATGAGTAATTTGGTTAGGTGAATTCCTAGGTATTTAACTTTATGTGTGGTTATTGTAAATGAAATTACTTTTTAAATTTTTTTCACATTGTTTATTGTTGGCATATAGAAATGCTACTGATTTTTGTATGTTGATTTTGTACCCTGCAACTTTACTGAATTTTTAAGTTCTAATAGTTTTTTTGGTGGAGTTTTGAGATTTTTCCAAATATAAGATAATATCATCTACAAACAAGGATAATTTGACCTCTTCCTTTTCAATTTGTATGCCCTTTATTTCATTCTCTTGTCTGATTGCTCCAGCTATGACTTCCAGTACCATGTTGAATAACAGTGGTGAAAGTGAGCATCCTCGTCATGTTCCCTACCTTAGAGGAAAGGCTTTCAGTTTTTCCCCATTCAGTATTATACTAGCAGTGGGTCTGTAGCATATGGCTTTTATGATGTTGAATTGTGTTCCTATTATACCCAGTTTTTTAGGGTTTTTATCATGAAGGTTGTTGAATTTTATCAAATGCTTTTTCATCATCAATTGAAATGATCATATGGTCTTTGTCATTCATTCTGTTGATGTGATGCATCACATTGATTGATTTCTGTATGTTGAACCATCCTTGCATCCCAGGGATAAATCCCACTTGGTCATGATGAATGATCTTTTTAATATGCTGTTAAATTAAGTTTGCCAGTATTTTGTTGAGAATTTTTCCAACAACGTTCATTATGGATATTGGATTATAGTTTTCTTTTTTTGATGCATGCTTGCCTGGCTTTGGTATCAGGATAGTACTTGCCTTGTAGGATGAGTTTAGAAGTATTGCCTCCCCCTCTATTTTTCAGGATAGTTTGAGTAGGATTGGTATTAGTTCTTCTTTAAATGTTTGGTAGAATTCAGCAGTAAAGCCCTCAGGTCCCTGGCTTTTCTTTACTGGGTCACTTTTTATTATGGCTTCAATCTTGTTACTTGTTATTGGATTTCTTCATGGTTTTGGATTTCTTCATGGTTAAATTTTGGTAGGTTGTATGTGTCTAGGAAATTTGTCCATTTCTTCTAGATTTTCCAATTTATTGGCATATCATTTCTCATAGTAATCACTAATGATCCTTTGAATTTTTGTGATAAAAGTTGTAATGTATCCTTTTTCATCTCTGATTTTATTTATTTATTCTCTCTTTTCCTTAGTCTACCTAAGGGTTTGTCAATTTTGTTTAACTTTTCAAAAAAACGTTTTGTTGCATTGATCTTTTGCATTGTTTTCTTCATTTCAAATTCATTTATTTCTGCTCTGATCATTATTATTTCTTCTACTAGTTTTGAGTTTGGTTTGCTCTTACTCTTCTAGCACTTTAAGATGCAGCATTAGGTTGTTTATTTGAAGTTTTTCTTCTTTTTTGATATAGACACTTATAGCTACAAACTTCCCTTTTAATACTGCTTTTGCTGTATCCCATTGGTTTGTGTATGTTGTGTTTCCATTATCATTTGTTTCAAAAAGTTTTTCAATTTCCTTCTTAATTTCTTCAATGACCTACTGGTCATTCAGGAGCATATTGTTTAATTTCCATTTGTACAGTTTCCAAAATCCGTCTTGTTATTAATTTCTAGTTTTACTCTATTGTGGCCAGAGAAATGCTTAATATTATTTCAACTTTTTTGAATGTTTTAAGACTTGTTTTGTGACCTAACACATGATCTGTCTTTGAGAATGATCCATGTGCTCAGGAAAAGAATGTATATTCTGCAGCCATTGGAGGAAATATTCTGTAAATATTTATTAAGTCCAATGTTTATTTGCTGATTTTCTGCTTAGAAAATCTGTGCATTGCTAAAAGTAGGATATTGAAGTATCTAGCTCTTATTGTATTGGGGCCTATGTCTCTCTTTAGCTCTAATATTTGTTTATATATCTGGGTGCTCTGATGTGGGGTGCATATATATTTAAAATTGTTATATCCTCTTGCTGAATTGGCCCCTTTACCATTAGTGAATTTATTTGTCTCTTTTATAGTTTTTGTCTTGAAATCTATTTTTTCTGATATATGTATAGCGTATAGCTACTTCTGCCCTTTTTTATGTTTCCATTGGCATGGAATATCTTTTTCTATCCCTTTATTTTCAGTCTATGTGTGTATTTATTGGTGAAGTGTGTTTCTTGTGGGCAACATATTATTGGATTTTGTTTATTTTATCCATTTAGTCACTCTGTATCTTTTGTTTGGAGAGTTTAGCGCATTTACAGTAAATGTTGTTATTGATAAGTAAGGACTTACTCCTGCCATTTTGTTATCTGTTTTCTGGGTGTGTGTGTGTGTGTGTGTGTGTGTGTGTGTGTGTGTGCGTGTTTGTGTATGTGTGTGTGTGTGTGTGTGGTCTTCTCTTCCTTCCTTCCTTGTTTCTTTCCTTCCTGTCTTCCTTTTAGTGGAGGTGATTTTCTCTGATGATATGATTTAGTTTTTTTGCTTTTAATTTTTTTGTGTATCTATTTTATGTTTTTTGGTTTGAGGTTACCACGAGACTTGCAAATACTATCTTATAATGCATTATCTTAAGCTGATAACAACTTAGGACTGTTTGCATAAACAAACACACAAAAAGAAAACTAATAAAGGCTCTATGCCTTAACTTTGTTCCCCCTCATTTTAACTTTTTGTTCTTTCTATTAATATCTTATTGTTCTCTATGTCTTGAAAAGTTTTACTTATTGTTTTTGATTGGATCATCTTTTAGTCTTTCTACTTAAAATAAGAGTGGTTCACACACCACAGTTATAGTGTTATGATATTCTGTGCTTTTCTGTGTACTTACTATTGCCAGTGAGTTTTGTACCTTCAGATGATTTCTTCTTGGTCATTAACATCCTTTTCTTTCTGATTAAAGTACTCCCTTTAGCATTTTTTTTTTTCTTTTTTTGAGACAGAGTCTTGCTCTGTCACCCAGGCTGGAGTGCAGTGGCGTGATCTCGGCTCACTGCAAGCTTCACCTCCTGGGTTCAGGCCATTCTCCTACCTCAGCCTCCCAAGTAGCTGGGACTACAGGCGCCCGCCACCATGCCTGGCTAATTTTTTGTATTTTTAGTAGAGACAGGGTTTCACCATGTTAGCCACGATGGTCTCGATCTCCTGACCTCGTGATCCGCCCGCCTCGGCCTCCCAAAGTGTCCGGATTACAGGCATGAGCCACCGTGCACAGCCTCCCTTCAGCATTTCTTGTAGGACAGGTCTGGTGTCGATGAAATCCCTCAGCTTTTGTTTGTCTGTGAAAGACTTTATTTCTCCTTCATGTTTGAAACATATTTTCACCAGATATACTATTCTAGGGTAAAAGTTTTTTCATTCAGGACTTTAAGTATGTCATACCACTCTCTCCTGGTCTATAAGGTTTCCACGGAAAAATCTGCTACCAGACATAGTGGAGCTGCATTGTAGCTTATTTGTTTCTTTTCTCATGATGCTTTTAGGATCCTTTTTAAATCCTTGATCTTTGAGAGTTTGATTATTAAATGCATTGAAGTAGTCTTCTTTGGGTTAAATCTGCTTGGTATTCTATAACATTATTGTATTTGGATATTGCTATCTTTCTCTAGGTTTGGGAAGTTCTCTATTATTATCCCTTAGAATAAATTTTCTACCCTTATTTTTTTTCTCTACCTCCACTTTAAAGCCAATAACTCTTAGATTTGCCCTTTTTATGGTATTTTTTAGATCCTATAGGCATGCTTTATTCTTTTTTATTCTTTTGTCTTTTGCCTCTTCTGACTGTGTATTTTCAAATAGCATGTCTTAAAGCACACTAAATATTTCTTCTGCTTGATCAATTCTGCTATTAAAGAACTCTGGTGTGTTCTTCAGCATGCCAATTGCATTTTTCAGCTCCAGAATTTCTGCTTGATTTTTAAAAAATATTTCAATTTCTTTGTTAAATTTATCTGGTAAAATTCTGAATTCTTTCTCTGTTTTATCTTTTTTTTTTTTTTCTTTTGAGACAGAGTCTCGCTCTGTCGCCCAGGTTGGAGTGCAGTGGCGCAATCTTGGCTCACTGCAACCTCTGCCTCCCAGGTTCAAGCAATTCTCCTTCCTCAGCCTCCTGAGTAGCTGGGATTACAGGCGCCTGCCACCACGCCCAGCTAATTTTTGTATTTTTAGTAGAGACGGAGTTTCACCTTGTTGGTCAGGCTGGACTCGAACCCCTGACCTTGTGATCCACCTGCCTCGGCTTCCCAAAGTGCTGGGATTACAGGCGTGAGCCACTGCACCCGGCCTCTCTGTGTTATCTTGAATTTCTTTGAGTGTTATCAACACAGCTATTTTGAATTCTCTGTCTGAAAGGTCACATATCTCTGTTTTTCTAGGATAGGCCTCTGGTGGCTTATCCAGTTCATTTGGTGAGGTCATGTTTTCCTGAATGGTGTAAATGCTAGTCGATGCTCTTTGGGGTCTGGGCATTGAAGACTTAGGTATTTATTGTAGTCATTACTGTCTGAGCTTGTTTGTACCCACCCTTCTTGGGAAGGCTTTCTAGATATTCTAAAGGACTTGACTATTGTGATCTAAGCTGTATCTGCTTTAGGGGGCACCCCAAGCCCAGTAACACTGTGGTTCTTGCAGACTCATGGAGGTACACCTTGATGGTCTTGGACAAGATCCAGAAGAATTCTCCAGATTACCAGGCAGAGACTTTTGTTCTCTTCCCTTATGCTCTTCCAAACAAACAAAATCTCTTTCTGTTTGGAGCCACCTGGAAGTGGGAGTGTTGTGACACAAGCATCCCTGTGGCCATCACCCCCAGGACTACACTGGGTCAGACCTGAAGCCAGCACAGCACTGGGTCTTACCAAAGTTCTGCTGTAACCACTCTCTGGCTACTGCCTATGTTTGCTCAAAGCGCTGGGGTTGTACATTCAGCAGGTGGCAAGCCAGTTAGGCCTGTGTTCTTCCCTTTAGGGTGGCAAGTTCTCCCAGGCCCCAGGCATGTCCAGAGGTGCCATCTGGGAGCTAGGGACTACAGTCAAAAACCTTAGAAGTCTACCTAGTGTTCTATTATACTGTGGCTGAGCTCACACTCAAACCACAAGATGCAGTCCCTTCCCACTCTTCCCTCCCCTTTTCAAAGGCAGAGGAGCCTCACCCCATGGCCACCATCACCAGAAGCCCATATAGAGTAATACCAAGCTAGCACTGATGTTCTTTTAAGGCCCAAGGACTCTTCAAGTCAGCTTGTGGGGAATGCTGCCTGGCCTGGGACTCACCCTTCAGGGTGGTGGGTGCTGCTCTGACCTGAGGGAGGTCCAGAAATGCTTTCTAAGAGCTAAATCCTGAAATTGGGAACCCCAAGAGCCCACTTGGTGCTCTACCCTGCCGTGACCAAGCTGATACCTGAGATGCAAGAGAAAGTCCCTTTTACTTTTCCCTCTGCTTTTTTGAAGTGGAAGGAATCTTGTCCAATAGGTACCACCAGCTGGGAATGTGCTGAATCTCACCTGAAGCCAGCAAGTCTCAGAGTCTCATCCAAGGCCCTTGACATAGTACCTGGATATCGCTGCTGGTTATTCAGAGCCCAAGGGCTCTTCAGTTAGCAGGTGATGAATTCTTTCAGGACTGGGTCTTTCCTTTCAAAGCATCAGGTTCCCTTGCCCAGGGTGTGTCTAGAACTGTCAAGGGAGCGAGGGCCTGGAATGGGGGCCTCACAACTCTGACTGGTGCCCTGTCCTCCTATGGCTGAGCTGATATCCAAGATGATAGCCTTCCCCACTCTTTCCTCTCCCCTGCTTTCCTCTCCTATTCCCCCCTCTCCTCTCCTCTCCTCTCCTCTCCTCTCCTCTCCTCTCCTCAAATAGAGGGAAAGGGTTGCTTTTGGAGCCACAAGCTGTACATTCTGGGGTTAGGGATAGGGTGATGCCAGCACTGCTTTAGCCACCCCAGCTGGTGTCTCAGTAGGTCATGGAACCCCCAGTCCACTGTCTCTGAGCCCAGTTCAGCACTAGGACTCACGCAAGGTTTGCTTGTCTATTTAGGGCCCTGGAACACTTTAGCCCATGGTGGTGAGGCTTGTGGGAACTCAGGTAGGGACCACTGGGATTGGCCATTCTCCTCTGGCTGGGACTAGTTTAAATGCTCCCTCTGTGGGTGGGTGTCAGCTGAGTTTGGTCTGGTTTTGCTTTCTGTTAAACAGGGAAGCACTGACTAGATTGCCTCACAGTTGCTGCCATCTCCTGCTCCCCAGCATACAGAAATGCTCTCTGCACCAGACTGCCACTGCTGGAGGATGGGGGAGGGGTGGCATCAGCAATTCAAGACTGTTTTTCTTATCTCTCCGGTGCCTGTTTTAATGATATGAAGTTAAAACCAAGTACTGTGAGTGGTCATCTGATTTTTGGTTCTGATGAAGGTGCTTTTTTTGTGTGTAGATAGTTATTAAATTGGTGTCCTCGCAGCAAGAAGGATTGGTGGAGCCTTCTATTCTGCCATCTTGCCTCAAATTTTCTTTTGATGATGATACTAGATTTTGAGAACGGAAGAACCAACTAGAGCAATTACCAGAATTGTGTATTAAAAGAACAGCGTATTGTGTTTTCCCTGACATTTAAGCTATCTATTTAATGCTTAACTATTGTGTTGCGGAATGATGGTTTAAATCAGGAAATCAATCATTTGACTTCAGGTCTGGAACTTTTGTTTTTCCTGAATGGGTATAAAAGGAAGAGTGCTGAAGAAATGTCTAACAATATGCAGGAAGAGGTAATGCCTTTTCCCCACCTTCTCTTCAGTCACCTAAAATAAAGCTTATCATGTAATTTATTCATATTGGAGTGCCCCAAGCTATCCCCTGAATTTATTTACAATTCTAACATATGTTATTCATTCATTAAACAAATAATAAATTGAGCACCTACTATATGTCAGCTTCCTATCTAGTTGTTGGGATTATAACTGCAAGAAAAATAGAAACAGTTCCTGCCCTAATGATCTTACATTGTATGGGGGATATAGATAATTAAACCAATGGCCGGGTGTGATGGCTTACACCTGTAATACCCAACAAATGTAATAAAATATCATAAGTGCCATTACTGGGGAGGAATTAAAGAAGCACATGGCAGGGAGACCTAAACTAGTACAGGCAATCAGAGAAGTCTTCCCTCACGAAGTGATATTTTAGCCGGGCAAAAGATGCCTCTCATTAAGATAATAGAGGAGGAAGAGCAGTTATGTCAGGTGTAAGAAAAATAAAAATGATTTTTTCAACATTCATAGGTTCTTAGCTGGAATGGACCCCTGTACCAAAAGATAAATTAACAAGAGAAAAACAAATTTATTAACATGTATATTTCATACATGAAGCATACACTTGGAGAATGAGTAGTTCTCAAAGAGGTAGCTTTGAATTCCAGCTTATATATCATCTTCAGCAAAGAATGGTCAACTTTTGGAGAAGTGACAAGACAAAGGAAAAAGGCTTTGAATCTCTAGAGGTGGAAACTTGAGGGAAGGCAAATAAATGGCAGGTAAAGGCTAGTTAGTAAAGCTTATAGATTCCTCTAGTAGCATCTACAGGCCAATAAGGGCTTACACTGTCTTGTTTTCTCTGATAGAGAAAGGACAGGATATCTTTTGTCTCTGTAAATTTATGTCCTGATTTTAAGCAAATAGAGGGAGAGCAGGGAGCTTTCCTGCATCTGCTGCTTAATTGCCTTCAGCTCAACTATGATTCATATTATGGCGTGGCACAGGAAAGATGGATTTTATTCTAGATCTGTTGAATAGGCTTATAGCGCCTAGGCACAAGCGATATTTTGGTGGCATTGAGATGTATCTTTGTCTTGAGCCCACAAGAAAGGTCAGACTTGGGACTCTTCACCCTGTGGATAGTAAAGGAAGCCGGAGGAATAAATGAGTTCACCTAGTCAGAGGGCATAGAGTGAGAAGAAAGGACACCTAGAGAAGAATCCCGACAGACAAAACATCCAGACACAGGCAGAAGAGAATAAAAGCTGCCAAAACAGCGGGAAGAAATCCAAGGGTATGGCATGCCAGCAGTGAAGGGAGAGGAGAGCTTCAGGGAGAGAGAGAACATTGAGTGCTCGGGAAAGCCAAGTAAAATGACAACGGAGAAATGTTAATTAGATTCCAACAAGCAGCTCCTTGATAAACCTGGCAAAGCCAGTTGGAGCAGAGTGTTAAAAAACAGAATACAGATTGCTAAAGAGTGGGAGCTGAATTAGGAGAAACATCCAGTACAGACAACTTACCCAAGAAGTTTGTGAATGGGGATTGAAAGAGGTAGAGGCTGAACGAGAGGGCAAGAAAAAAAATGAATTGCATAAGCAATAGGTGAAGCCGGATGAAACCCAAAGAGACTTTGTTCTTTGTTTTGTCCTTTTAATATTAACTTGAGCATATTCACATTTCGATGGGATAGAGAGTGTAGAAAAGAAGGGGATAAAAATAAAAGCAGGAGAGAGCAGGAGTGGGGGGAAGGGGCAGAGGTTGGGAGAAGGAAATGAAAATAGCCATAAATTATAACAATACTACAGGAGATAGGATCCAGAGCACAGGTTTTACTGCAAGGAATGAGGAAAAGACTGGTGCAGATGTTGACCATGGTTTGTAGATGTAATTGCAGGGAGTTGAGAGGATTTTGTTACACGGGTTCTCAAACCTCGTAAGATTCAAGATAAGAAATCTGAAAGTGTGGACTTACTTGGGGCAAATACATTGACAGTAATAAAAAATAACAGTTGGCCAGGCACAGTGGCTAACGCCTGTAATCCCAGCACTTTGGGAGGCCGAGGCGGGCGGATCACGAGGTCAGGAGATCAACACCATCGTGGCTAACATGGTGAAACCCCGTCTCTACTAAAAACACAAAAAATTAGCCAGGCGTGGTGGTGGGCACCTGTAGTCCCAGCTACTCGGGAGGCTGAGGCAGGAGAATGGCGTGAACCCGGGAGGGAGAGCTTGCAGTGAGCCGAGATGGTGCCACTGCACTCCAGCCTGGGCAACAGAGTGAGACTCCCTCTCAAAAACAAAAAAAAAAAAAAAAAAGTAACAGTTGATCACAAAAGATACTCAATTCATTTATTTAACAACATTCAGCTAGTACTATAATAGGTTATATAAGTGTTACCAGAAACGTGTTTCAATCTAGACCCCAGGAGAGGGTTCTTGGATCTCCCGCAAGAAAGAATTTGAGGTGAGTCCATAGGGTAGAGTAAAAGCAAGTTAATTAAGACAGTAAAGGTATAAAAGAAATGGCTACTC
Organism: Gorilla gorilla gorilla; assembly: GCF_029281585.2. Taxonomy (NCBI): domain Eukaryota; kingdom Metazoa; phylum Chordata; class Mammalia; order Primates; family Hominidae; genus Gorilla; species Gorilla gorilla. The sequence continues at coordinate 54,008,320 of NC_073247.2, forward strand.
CATAGGCAGAGCAGCCCTTCGGGCTGCTGGTTGCCCATTTTTATGGTTATTTCTTGATTATATGCTAAACAAGGGGTGGATTATTCATGCTTCCCCTTTTTAGACCGTATAGGGTAACTTCCTGACATTGCCGGGGCATTTGTAAACTGTCATGGCGCGGGTGAGAGTGTAGTAGTGAGGACAAACAGAGGCCACTCTCTTCCCCATCGTGGTTTTGGTGGGTTTTGGATGGCTTCTTTACTCTAAACCTGTTTTATTAGCAAGGTCTTTATGACCTGTAGCTTGTGCCAACCTCTTATCTCATCCTGTGACTTAGAATGCCTAAACATCTGGGAATGCAGCCCAGCAGGTCTCAGCCTTATTTTACCCAGCCCCTATTCCAGATGGAGTTGCTCTGGATCACATGTCTCTGACATAAGAATACTTCAGTAAAAAACTCATTGTCTTGGCCGGGCACGGTGGCTCACGCCTGTAATCCCAGCACTTTGGGAGGCCGAGGCAGGCAGATCATGAGGTCAGGAGATCGAGACCATCCTGGCTAACACTGTGAAACCCTGTCTCTACTAAAAATACAAAAAATTAGCCAGAGTGGTGGCATGCGCCTGTAGTCCCAGCTACTTGGGAGGCTGAGGCAGGAGAATTGCTTGAACCCGGGAGGCGGAGGTTGCAGTGAGCCAAGATCACGCCACTGAACTCCAGCCTGGGCAACAGCAAGACTCCGTCTCAAAGAAAACAAAACAAAACAAAAAAACAAAAAACCCATTGTCTTAATCTTATGAACAAGTAAGAAAAAACAGGCTTCCTGCTCTCAGGAAATGGTGGCTCCCCAATTCATCTATTTGCTTCCAAAAGAAACCCAGGAATCAACATTGATTCCTTCCTTTCCCTCTCCTATGCCCCACCATCCCCTCGCTCCAGAAAACACACCACACAAATAAATATATACATACCATACTCAATTCACTGGGGAGCCTGTCAATTCTCCTTCCAAAACAGATCTGGAATTTGACTTCCATTTCCATCTTTACTGTCTCAACCTTGATCCAAGCCACTAGTGTTTTCCACCTGGAACTAATGCAATCACCGTCTAACTGGTCTTCTCTCCATATCTACCTTGATCCCTTTCGGTCCATTCTCTATACAGCATCTATAACATAGATCAGATCATTATTCTCCCCTACTTAAAACCTCCCAATGATTTCCAACTGCTCAGAAATAAAATTCCAGATCCTAGCCATGTCCTGTGTAGAAGCAGAGGGAAAGCTTCCCTTTCACCCTCTCTGAAGGCTCACTGAAATGAGCTGACAATAGACACTATCAGGATAAGAAACCTACAAATTTATTTAAGCGCACATGGACACAGGAGTCCGGCAAATATGAGACCCAAAGAAGGGCCAGAGATTTGAGACTTAAATACCCTCTTTATAGTGGAGAAGAAACATGGGGGATGTAGGTAATCCTGATGGGTAGTAAATGCTTTTCAGGGGAAATGCATGGGCCCAAAGAGCAAACAACTTGGCTAGGATGAAGTTCCTCTGAGCTTTGGGGGAGGTGGTGGCAATTTGTGGGAAGTGAGAGGTAGAATTTCACTGTGAACAAAGGTGTTCTTATTATGCAGATAAAGTCTCCCAGGCAATCTCTGGGAGCTGCCCTCAGAAAAGTAGATGAAAACTCTATCTGGGTGTGGTGATGACTTTTAGTCTTTTTACCTGCTCTGGTCATTAATCTTTTCTGATTATTTGATGAGAATTCTAAAGGAGAAAGTTTTAAGACAATTGCATTTCTTCTGGAAGAACTTCCCTTAATGGCATAAAGGGACTTCAGAGGAAGCCCCTGTCTGTGCTTCAGGAAAGAAGGGATCAGAGCAGGGGCAGAGAGAGACCTTGGTTCTGAGGCTTGTTTCTGAGGCCTTTTCCTTCCTTCCTTCTCTCCCTCTCTATTTCCTTCCTTCCTTCCTTTTCTTCTTTCTTTCTTTCTTTCTTTCTTTCTTTCTTTCTTTCTTTCTTTCTTTCTTTCTCTTTCTTTCCTTTTCTTTCTTTCTCTTTTTCTTTTCCTTCCTTCCTCCCTCCCTCCCTCCCTTAATTCCTTCCTTCCTTCCTTCCTTTCTGTCTCTCTTTCTTTCTTTCTTTCTTTCCTTTTTGATAGCTGTTGTTGCTGTTATTTTCTTCTGAAGTTTGAGTTGTCAGGCTTCAGTTCGCAGGGCTTTACGAAAGCATAGCTTAGTTTTCAGTGACTCCAAATTAGGAAAAATAGGGGAAAAAAGAAGGAAAAAAATGAAAACATTATTTTGAAGACTTGTAGCCAAGAAAAATTAGAATTCTGTCCAAACTGTAGAAAATAATAAAAACTGAAAAACATTAGGCAAGACTAGAATCTAACAACAGGTGTACTATAGTTTTGAAACAATTATAATTATTACAGATAATGTAAACTAAGTCATGTCAGAATTGTAGGAGTTTACCATGATTTTAGAACACATACCAATAACATATTTATACAAAGACAGCTCAAAGAAAACCAAACACCATTTCATATTTGACAATGTTTCCTATATAATTTTTATACCAAAAAAGCCAAATCATGCTATTTTTGGACTTTAGGGAATCTAATATGGTAAAAGATTAATTAGATCAGAAAAAAACATAATTTATAATTTGATTTTGGGAAGTTTGTCAAATATCAAAGGTTTAATTAAAACACTTGATATCACAGTTCATTGTAAAATAAGTCATTCATTTGACCAAAGTGATAACTCAAGGATTTCAAAAAAAAAAAAAAAAAAAAGGTGAAAACCTTCATTATCTGAGAGAGGACACTTAATTTTCCAAACAATAAGTCTTGATAAAAACAGCATGAAGCCAATTAAATTTGTTTTTCAAAATTTTATAAGCAGTATATAAAATTTTAATCTTGACCATAAGATATAACTTCCGTAAGCCTTTTATAACCTTTATAATCTTTATTAAGGAGTTGGTTAATGCTTCAAGAAAACCTTGTTAATCTGACACAGGGGCCCATATGCTGGTCTTGCATCAGCGTGTCTTTGACATTAATGATTAATTAACAGAGAAACTGAACTTATTTTATCTCTCAAAATCAGCCTTTACAATCTCACACGCCCACCTCTTCTGCAATAGTCCCTGGCCTTGAGGAGTTGAATAGCTTTAATTTCTGGCCCTGTGTCTCAGGAATGCAGTTTATTTTGATTGGCATCTTCTACTGGGCCTGAAGATGAGGCTTTAATTACTGTCAGTGTTTAAGATTTAGCAGGACTTGGTGTCCTTTTTAGACTCAGGGGTCAAAGCTCTGTAACTCAATGTCACAGGAACTTTAAAAGCACATACAGAAAGGTACATGGATGTAATAACTTTAATTAAAAAGAAGTTTTTTATCTTAGTTTTTTCCCTAAGCAAGCCAAAATGTAACAATAATGGCATAGAAATTGTTTTGATAAACCATAAAATCTATTAAGCCAGTTACCAAAAGGCAAAAGAAAAGACCTTCTGCACTGCACAGAATATTATGTTGGAAGGAAACTTTTTCTTTAGACCTTTAAGAAAACATTGTTAGCATCAAGCCACAACAAACAGAACTGGAGGAAAAAACTTACATGAGTTGAAGAAAATGAGTTGAAGGAGAGCATTACTATTTCACGCCTTTTAAAAGGGGAAAGAAAACCGAAAATGGCGAGATGCAATAAAAGTTGAACTTTGGGTTAAAAAAATTAAAATATATTACAGTTTATTAAGGGTAAATAAATCCCTTAAGGAAATTTTATTGTTCTAACCAATTATTTAGTGTATAAGGGTTTTTTAAATGTCAAGCCCAATCTCTAGAAACACCATTATAATTTTCCTTTAATTATAGACAACTTGATCATATAAAAGTTTTTTTTTTTTTTTCCTGGTTTGTCCTCAACATCTCTCTTTCTTAAACAACCAGTCATTTTATTCTAGGCTTAAATTTACCATACAAGATTCTTTCTCATATAAAATTACTTCTCTTTAAGCTTTCTTACCAAAGGAAAAAAAAAACCTCTTTATTTTTATAAATTTCCTTATTGCTCTCTTATTTCCTGGTTTCTTTTACTTTGTTTTATACGTAATCTTTAAATAAGCTTTGAATTAGACAAAATTGTTCACCTTTTTAAAAAGAACACACGGCCGGGCGTGGTGGCTCACGCCTGTAATCCCAGCACTTTGGGAGGCCGAGGCGGGTGGATCACGAGGTCGGGAGATTGAGACCATCCTGGCTAACACGGTGAAACCTTGTCTCTACTAAAAATACAAAAAATTAGCCGGGCGTGGTGACGGGCGCCTGTAGTCCCAGCTACTCGGGAGGCTGAGACAGGAGAATGGCGTGAACCCGGGAGGCAGAGCTTGCAGTGAGCCGAGATCGCGCCACTGCACTCCAGCCTGGGCGACTGAGTGATACTCTGTCTCAGAAAAATAAAAAAATGAAAAATAAATAAATAAATAAATAAAATAAAAAGGACAAACTTTTTTTTAGAAATAATGTTTTCCTACAATATATTTTTATTGGAAAATGCCCAAATAATGAAATATCTATTATTTAATTTAATATAATTTTAGATTCTAAATTATAATGAGTTTGTCTACAAGTATTTATTCCATTACATTTGCCTAGTAATTTAATTTTAATCGTTTACCTATATTATTTATAAAAACTGCAATAGTTATCATTTAAAATTATGGAACTGCCATTGCAAAATTATAACTGAGACAGTGAAAAAGAGCTGACCTAACTGACTCTATCTTGCTTCAAACCTCCAAGCTGTCTTGTTCGTTCCTGGGCATAGGCCAAACTAACTTTGGGAGGAATTTAGTTTATAGTTTAGCTTTGAAACAAAGATGGTAACAGTCCTTACCCAAAACAAATCTTACTGCCTGTGGACTGGACAGTCTAAAGCCACAAGATTAGAAGTTATGGTAATCTTAATAAATTCAAGATGTAGCTAGTTTCATGAAACCAGTATCAATGTCTTACTTATTAAAAATTACATAAGCAAATATTATTCTGTCTTGGGCTAGGTTTGTAGTTTTGTAACTCCTATGCCAAATTTTGACACCCTATAGTATGTGGCAGGGGTTAAGTATGAAATTGCTTGATTAATAAATGCAAACAAAAATGTATGCTGGACAGTCTTAAGACATTTCTAATATTACTTTACCAATAATTTTAAAGCTAGGTTATTTATTGAAGATTTTACTTAAGTTACATAAACTTCAAAAAGCATTTGACTAGTGTTTTCTTTTTTCCTGATAAAGTATTGGATCAAGTGCTTTTATTAAACCAATTAATTAGAACTCTTTTATACATTTTCAGTAGTGAAACTTTGTGTACACACCACATAAATACATAGACGTATTAGGCATGCCAATAGAAGCACATTTTATAGATTCATAAAAACCTTTTTTTCCCTATCTTAGACCTTCAAATTCTTGATAACCTGTTTTACTACCCTATGTAGTTGTCAGCTAAATAGCTTTAAATTTGCATATTAAAGGAAACAACTCAGGTGAAAATCAAATAGCAAAATTTACATCATAAGGCATGGAGAGAAAAAGTCTGGTGTGCTAGAGGGAAATTAAAACAGATTTCATTGCCAATTAAACATAAACTTATAGAAATTATAAAGGCCTTTTTAATATATACACACACAAAGATTCTGTAGCTTTTACTTCAGAACTTTAGCCATGAGATAAATACAAATTCACCTGCTTGCGAAAAGAACTTGTTGGATTCAAACAGTGGCTTTTATCTGAATAGAAAAATAACAGCAGATTTAAAGCAGGCAGAAAAGAAAATAGAGGAAAAAGAGGACTTAGGAACTCTATGGTATAAAGGTCGACCTTAGGGTTCTTTTTCCTTCATATAAATGTGCACAAAGACCATATTACTTCCATTTTACATAAACTCTGGCAAGTCGAGGTGCCATCAAACCTATGGAGTGTTCACAAGGGTGTCATTCTCCTTGTTTTCTCCTCATTCTCAGATTATTTGTTTCTCACTTTTTTTTTCTTAAGAGGAGGAACTGAGCTATGGCCTAGGGTTTTAGTGTGGTGGAACTGTGTGTGCTGCTTGTGGGCAGGACTCCACAGTGTATCACCACTGAGTCCTTTCTGTCAGGCCTCTGAGCCCAAGCTAAGCCATCATATCCCCTGTGACCTGCACGTATACATCCTGAAGCAGATGAAGAATCACAAAAGAAGTGAAAATGGCCAGCTCCTGCCTTAAATGATGACATTCCACCATTGTGATTTGTTTCTGCCCCACCTTAAACTGAGCGATTAACCTTATGAAATTCCTTCTCCTGGCTCAGAAGCTCCCCCACTGAGCACCTTGTGACCCCCGCCCCTGCCCCCAAGAAAACAACCCCCTTTGACTGTAATTTTCCACTACCCACCCAAATCCTATAAAACGGCCCCACCCCTATCTCCCTTCACTGACTCTCTTTTCAGACTCAGCCCGCCTGCACCCAGGTGAAATAAACAGCCTTGTTGCTCACACAAAGCCTGTTTGGTGCTCTCTTCACACGGATGTGCGTGACAGTTTCCACCCCCTTACATGTCTCAGTTTCTCTCCCCAGTGGTCTATGACCTCTGAAATGACTCAAAATGCCGGGTGATCAGCCCTTACATGTGTTTCCCGGAAGAGCCCTTTTTTTTTTTTTTTTTTTTGAGACGGAGTCTCGCTGTCGCCCAGGCTGGGGTGCAGTGATGCGATCTCTGCTCACTGCAAGCTCCACCTCCCGGGTTCACGTCATTCTCCTGCCTCAGCCTCCCGAGTAACTGGGACTACAGGCGCCCACCACCACGTCCGGCTAATTTTTTGTATTTTTAGTAGAGACGGGGTTTCACCATGTTAGCCAGGATGGTCTCAATCTCCTGACCTCGTGATCTACCCGCCTCGGCATCCCAAAGCGCTGGGATTACAGGCATGAGCCACCGCGCCTGGCCGCCTTTTTTTTTAAACTAATTTTTGTTGGGGATTTCCCTGTAGGACTGCTGCACATTGTGGGAGATTAACCCCCCAGACACCCCTACGAGGCCCCTGGTCACCCAGGGGTGCCTTTTGGCTGGGAGGAGAACAATGCCTTTTCTCTTCAGAGCTAAGAAAACTGAGTCTCTCATTTATCTATTAAAATAACAGCTCAGCTCCTCACACAAATGTGCACAGACAATCCAAATCGAGATTAACTTTGGGAGAAAAAGCAATAGAGAAGACCCTTTAGAATGCATCTCTGAACTAAAATTAGTATCCTTAAACAACTTCCTAGGAGAAGAAAAAAAGGAAAACAACAGCCAAGACCTCTTCCTGTAAACTGGGCTCAGCCACCACTACTTTGCAGCTCTTGTCCGCTATTATACTCACCAAGGTCAAATCCTCTCACAGTACAAGGTAAATCTCTGGTACCTCCAAAGATAAAGAGGTCAGGTCATGCAATACAAGAAAACAGAGCTTTAGACCTAAGAAGAATCTGCCCATGACTCTTGAAACTCCACAAGGAAAACAGAACACCCCAAAAGGGGTGAGTGGCGCCTTTGTTCTGAATTCTTTAAAGGGGTTCAAGTCATTAGAAGCCTTCTCTAGGTTTTTTGGTACTGCAGATGGCAAAGGGGGAAGGAGGTATAGGGTGGAAGAAAAGTAAACGAAGGATTTTTTTTTTTTTTTAAGACAAGCAAACACAGGAATCAAACACGTGGTTTTTTGTGTTTTGTTTTGTCTTGCTTTTCCTTTTTTTGCAGCTGCGAGGAATTTTAGCCAAATTAAAGAGGATTTGTTATTCATAATTTGGAATTCTCACTCGGATTTGACCAAGTCGGGTAGAGTCGGTCAAACCTGATGGGAGAAAGACCAGAACGAACAATAACAACAAAAAAACCAACAATATGATCACTGAGCGCTCTAATGGTGAGGAGAAATTAAGACTAGCTGGTTATTAAACTCTAGCCAAGACAAAACCCCAATTCAGCTACTTACCTAGGGACAGGTCTCAGGCTGAAGACTGCTTTCTTCCATCCTAGAAGCAGGAACAAAACCTCAAACTCGTCTTCCCTGCTGGGAGCGAGCTCAAACTCCATAAAGGAGTTACCTGCCTTCTATCATTATGGAAGCAGGAAATTTTGCCTTCCTTGTCGGAAGCAAGTAAAACTCCAAGAAAAGGGGAGTTGTAAAGCAAAATAAACTAGATCTCAACCAAATTTTGGGAGATCTGGGATTCTCTGGAGGGGGACCTCAGACCTCAGCAAATTGTCCTATTGGTTTGAGCCATAAAGTTAGCTCATGCTGGTCCCAAGCACTGATAGGAGATTTGTCAAAGGTCGGGGCATCCCCACTCAGAATCCCCCCATGGTTACCAAAATGTGAACCCCAAATATCTGAGACAGGTCTCAGTTACTTTAGAAAGTTTATTTTGCCAAGGTTGAGGGCACGTGCCCGTGACACAGCCTCAGGTGTTCCTGATGACATGTGCCCAAGGTGGCAGGGGCACAGTTTGGTTTTATACATTTTAGGGAGACATGAGACATCAATCAGTATGATGTGTAAGATGTACGTTGGTTTAGTCTCGAAAGGTGGGACAACTTGAGGCAAAGGCGGGACAACTTGAAGCGAGGAGGGGGTTTCCAAGTTATAGGTAGATAAGGACAAATGGTTGCATTCTTTTGAGTTTCTGATTCACCTCTCCAAATGAGCCAATCAGATATGCATTTATCTCAGTGAGCAGAGGGGTGACTTTGAATAGAATGGGAGGCAGGTTGGCCCTAAGCAGTTCCCACCTGGACTTTTCCCTTTAACTTAGTGATTGGGGGACCCCAAGATTTATTTTCCTTTCACAGTTTACTTTTATTGTCTGTCTTCCCCTCTGGAATGTAAATTCTATGGGGGCAGAAACTACATCTGTCTTATCTCTACTTCCTGAAAAAGTACCTGACATATAGCAGGTATTCAAAAAGGTAGCTTGAATAAATGAACTAATCAAAACCAATTGAACAATAAACAAGGCAGAATGGAAGTGTATTTAATTACACATAAGATAAAAGCTATGAGAATACATAAGAAGGGATGATTAATTACCATTGTTAAATGATAATAGTTACAGTGAGATAAGGTTTAAGGCAAAACTAATCTATGCTGTCAGAATTTAGGATGATGTTTTGTTTTGCAGGGGGCTGCAGGTAATGACTAAAAGGGAATGTGAGTCAGGCTTCTAAAGTGCTGGTAGTATTTTGTTTCTTTATTTGTTTACTGGTTACCCAGGTATGTTCAGTTTGTGACTATTAACTTATGTGCGCTTTTCTGGATGTATAATGTTCTTCAATAAAAGATTAAAGTTGAGGAAAAACATAGTTATATGGACCATATTACATCAAAGTACTATAACTGATGTTCATAATGATGGTCTAATTCATCAAAAAGATTAAGTTTAGTGTGACTATTTTCAAAAACGTCAAGTGTATAATGTAGTTTTAAAAAGATTTCCATGAAAAATAGTTAACATTGTGCCATGATGTTGTGTCTATAACATCCTGACTTAGATGGAACACCTTATGTTTCAATGATGCTCAAGAAATAAGGTATTAACACATTAATATCTTTAGAACAACCACAAACACCATGCTGGCATTATTGCCCCTGATTTTGCAGAAGTACCTGAGGGAGGTAACTCGATTTCTTCAGTTGCACATAAGGAAAGTGGTTGCTCCAAGGCCAAGATTCCATTTACTGTGGCTTCAGGAGCAGGACAGTATGCTTCTTTCAATACATGGTAATATGGAAAAGGAGAGGCAGATCCAATGGCATTGAGCCATCTCAAGGAGAAGGGTCTGCTAAGAAGATGATCTGTGAGTGGCCCCCACCTTCAAGACTCTTCTTGAGTCTTGAAGTTTTGAACATCTCCCATGCCTCCTCCTCACTTCCTTTGAGTGGTACTTGGCATTCTTTTGAGCAGTGAAACCATGATTTTTCAACAGATATTCATGAACTCTTACCATGGATATACCTTGGCTTAGTAGAGCCGTCTTTTATTTCTAGGGGCCATTGTGCATCTATTCTCTGGTTGTAAAGAGCAACAAACATATGCAGAAATGACTCTGAAAAATGACTATATTCTGTTGAGGTCTAAAAATTTTACCCTAAAGCATGGGTAACCACTTCAGCATTCAAGTTCTACAGCTGATTGACTTTGACTCAGTCAAGGACTATCAGGTCCCAATTGAGTGAGGAAGTGGAGTGTTACAGGAAAAGGAAGAAATGAGGCCCACTCTGGTATACAGTGGTTCTGAGAAGGCTAGGTTTTCCAGGCTGTCATATCTGGAGGGCTTAGTGCAGGCCTCTTCTTAAGCAAACATGGTAAGTGCATGCAGATCAGATAAAGCCCACATAGCTACAGAGCCCCATGAGCCTGAGAAAGGGGAATTCTATGGCCTGGGAAGAGCCTGAACTTGATCCAAAGCTCTAAAGTAAACTTCTAGGTAAGATCCATAATTGACATAAGACCTGAGAGCAGATTAGTTGAACAAAGCCACACTTACCCTCCCAGGCCTATGAGAGACCATTGGCAGAGAGTGAGAGACACCGTGTGGCAGAGAAGGAGTCATTGCCCCCTGAAATTCCAAGTAATGCCAGTGTTTTCAACCCTGTAGTGGATGCTATGGTTGGTCATCCCAGATTCCACCTTCAGGGCTGAGACAGTCACTCATTAGCCCAGCTGCCAGGAATGTTGGTGGCTGGTAACCATCAGCTGAGTCTCTGTCCAGGAGTTTCTGTAAGCCAAAAAGAGCCACTTGCCTCAAGGTTCTGCTGCCTGCATAGAGGTAGACATCATCCAATGACCAGTTATGACAGGAGTTGAAAGCCTGGTCCCGGTGTCTCAAAGTGAGACAACACTAAGGGGCCATCCCTAGGAGATCAGCTGAGATCTTTTCTGTGACTGTATCACAGCTCCCCTCCACCCAGTCCTGCTTCCTTCACTTTCCCACTTTCAATGTTCACTTCAACACTTCCGGGTATCAATCTTTGTGTATAGGAAGATCCTTAACACACTTCCTATACACAAAGCTCTGGCTCAGAGTCAACTTCCCCAGAAACAGAGAACCTGACTTCAAACAATCCCTTATTAAAACATAAAAGGTATCGTAAGTTTAGAAATCAGAAAGGCCATGAGTATAAATAGCTAAAGTATGAATGCAGCAGAAAATACCTTCCTTAGAACATTGTTTTAGAAGTGGCAAACTAGGAAACTTTGAAAAGAGGTCAGTATGAATCTGTGATTTTTTAAAAAAAGATTTCATTTTGACTTAGTTTTAAGGGTGTTTCAGCCTGCAGTTATTTCAGAACTGGAGATCTAAGCAGATGTGCTGAGTTTTCATTCGTGGGAAATTTTGCATCAATAGACCAAGGGTTGATATTTTTAATGTCTAAGAAGCTCATACACATCAATAAATAAAAACGTGAACACTTCAAAAGACATAAATGTTTAATGGTGTGAGCATGCAACTCAAAAGCAGCAAATAATAACAATCTCTAGTAATAAAAAAAGTAATCGAAACTAAACAATATTTTCCCTATTAAATTAGGACACATTAAAAAATTATAAAATGTCTAACCCTGGTGAGATTTTAATGAAACATAACTGTTACTTACTGCCAATGGGGAGCAAATTGGCACAGTCTTTTTGGGAATCACTTTAACATTTGATATTAAAACTAAGAGAATAATATTACTTGTTAAAGCAATTCTATTTCTGGAAATCTATCCTAAAGAAATAATTCCAAATGTGGGAAAAGCTTTTCTCTACGTATTTTTTTTATCACAACATTAATTCAAGTTGAAAAAAACATGAAAACAAATACATGTGAAATTTGTTTAAAAGAGTCACTATATATATATTTCATGGGCTGTTATGCAATCATAAAAAGTGATTACAATGAGTTTATGAAAATTTGAAGAATGCTTATAATTTAGTGTTAAGTGAAAGAAGACACATACTTTTTCTATTTCCTCTCTGCTGTTGAGTAGAAAGTTTCTCTTCCATTGATACCACTTTAAAACTGTTATATCCTGCATTTAAACTATGTTTTTTTATCTCAACAATTTAAGATGCTAAAAAGGTGTTTTCTATGTCAGTTTTACTTACTTTTAAGATGATTCTTATGTTGGATATGATTCATTCACATTAGTTTTCTCTAGGAATTGGACAGAATGGTTCACTGAAACTTTGACTGGAACACAGCACAGTAGCAGGTTAAAACACTGTCCTACTGTGCAGTGGTTTACAATAATTTTAGGGCTTTTAAACACTCCTAGATCATTGCCTTAACTGTATTTGCTGTAGTAAATGCAATAAGATTTTACTGAACCGCCAAAGAGATTTTGCCTCAAGGTCATTTCACCCATAAAGCCATCAACAGTAAAGCTCAAGGGCATTCTGGCAGGGATACGGCACCCTGCTGTTGTTAGCTCTGGTAGGAAGAGCTGTACTTCAAGCTGAACTTCATCATTAACTGGTCAGTCCCCACGTTATTTGAGCAGTGTCCAGCCAGAAGTGAAGGTAATGGCTTTGTATTTTGTACACATGTTCCAGAGTAAAATCCACAGTGAGGTACTGGAAACACAGAAATACTTCTACTATATTGCATTTCTCTGCATTTCTAGAACAATAGTCCTTAAGGGAAGAAATGCTCATTAGATTGCTTGGTCTGTGACTTCCTAGACCTCATTGCCCTGGATGAGTTTGACACATACAAGTCTATTCCTTTACCAGAGCAATACTTGGAAAGTCACATACGTATCAGCAAGAAATGTGTCAATTTTCAAATGCTTTGAATGTTTCGGGCTTTAAAAAAATTTCAAACCCAAAAATATGGTGAGAAATATATCATCTTTCCTCATGTCATATAACTTTGCAAAAATTATTCCTAATGTGTTAAAATATCTTAGCTACTGCACATATAAAGTTAATGGTTTTCTTATTTTTCATACTTGAATGTTACTGCCTTATTCCTTCTCATTGGGTTGTAATTTTCCATAACGGGTTAATAGAAGACTGGATTTTAAGGTCAGTTAATGTTTGTTAGAACCATATTATTTGTCCCAAATACAGATAATTCATATGCACTGCTTTACCAAAAATAAAAAATAGAAACAACAAAAAAGAGGGAAAGAAAAACTTTCCTCTTTAGGTTCAATTATAACAAATCCATTTCACCAAAGTGACACTCTTAATAACAGAATATGCAAGGATGTGGAAGAACTGGAATTCTCATAGATTGCTGGTGGGAATGTAAAATACTGCAATCGCTTTAAAAAACAGTGTGCCCATCTCTTAAAAAGTAAAAGTTAAACATATTTTTACATTATGATCTAGCCATTCTACTTCTAGGTATTTATTTAAGAGAAATGAAAGCGTAAGTCCATACAAGACTTGTACACGAATGTTCATGGCAGCTCTTTTTTTTTTTTTTTTTTGAGACAGAGTCTTGCTCTGTCGCCCAGGCTGGAGTGCAATGGCACGATCTCAGCTCACTGCAATCTCCACCTCCCAGGTTCAAGCTATTCTCCCGCCTCAGCTTCCCAAGTAGCTGGGATTACAAGCACTCGCCATCATGCCCGGCTAATTTTTGTATTTTTGTAGAGACAGAGTTTCACCATATTGGCCAGGCTGGTCTTGAACTCCTGACCTCAGGTGATCCACCCACCTCGGCCTCCCAAAGTGCTAGGATTACAGGCGTGAGCCACTACACCAGGCCAAGCAGCTCTATTTGTAATAACCAAAACCCGGAGTCATTGAAATATCCATCAGGAGGTGAATGGATAAACACATTGTGGCATATCCGCAATTGTCCAATATCCACAAATACCCAATATCAGCAATAAAAACAGAATGAACTGTTGATACACACAATGTGGATGCATTTCAAAATAATTATGCTCAGTGAAAGAAAACAGATAAAAAAGAATATGTTGTGTTTGACCTCGTGTATATAAAATTCTAGAAAATGCAAACTAGAGTGACAGAAAGCAGATCAGTGGCTGCCTAGGAGATAGGTGTAAGGGAAGGGCAGGAAAGAGAGATGACAAAGGAGCTCGAAGAAATTTGTGGGGCTGGTAAATATGTTCATTTTCTTAAATATGGTGATGGTTTCAGCCATGTATACAAATGCCAAAATGTGTCAAATTATACTCTTTAAATATGTGCAGTTCATTATATGTAAATTAGACTTTATTAAAGCTCTTAAAAAAATAATAGGCCAGGCAGGGTGGCTCACGCCTGTAATCCCAGCACTTTGGGAGGCTGAGCTGGGCGGATCACGAGGTCAGGAGTTCGAGACCAGGCTGACCAACATGGTGAAACCCCATCTCTACTAAAAATACAAAAATTAGCTGGGTGTGGTGGCGGGCACCTGTAATCCCAGCTACTAGGGAGGCTGAGGCAGGAGAATCACTTGAACCTGGGAGGCAGAGGTTGCAGTGAGCCAAGATCTTGCCATTGCACTCCCGCCTGGGCATCTCAAAAAAAAAAAAAAAAAAAAAAAAAAAGAATAACATTCAGTGGAACAAAGGTTGTAAAAAATGTGATAACTAAGTTTCTTTGAAAAGGGATATAAAATTTAAACATCCTGTTTTTTTTTTAAAGAGTGGCTTGGGGGTTACATAAGGAGTAGGACTAGAACTGGAAAAACCTTGTGGAAGGGACAGTCACTGAGTGACTTTCTATTCACTAACTCATCAGCTATGAGATGTAGGGGCCAAGGTCCTTGGCTCTCTGGAGGCTTGAAAGTGATATGAGGCAGACTAATAGGAGAAAAGGCATACAAATTTAGTTAATGTGCATACACAGGAGCCTTCAGAATGAAGACACAAAGATACAGGGGAAATGGTCCATTGTTATGCCTAGGTTCAACAAAGTATGGACAGCCGTGTAGAAATATAATTGGAAAAGAAGGGCATTATTTCATGTTAATAAACCGTGTGGGGAGACACAGCAAGGTCTATCTTCTTGGCCTCTCTGAGCAACATTCCTTGTCTAGATTTTTCTTGGCCTCTCTGAGCAACATTCCTTCCTTCTGAGTGTGGGGCAGGGCCATCTCTGGAATGAGGGTCTTATGACTGACAAACAAGGAAGGTCAGATAATTTCTTTATGGCCAATTTTTACACAGAAAGGCAGAGGGAGCATTAGAATAATAATTTTAGGTTTTATGACAAGTTTTGTGGGGAAGGGGTTCTGGTTTCTATGACCCAGCTTGGGGAAGAGGGATTATAATTTCTGTGGCTGGCCTTGAGGAGAATGGGACTGAGACATGCGGGCAGAATGTCAGAGAGAAACTTTTGCCCTCTTTCTAACGCCTTCATTTTAGGCATTGTTTTCTGAGCCCCAACAGTAAAAATACCCCCAGAATAGATAGCAATAGTCTAGATTATTGTATCAATAATTGTGTAGATTAAAATACCAATGGCCAGGCACGGTGGCTCATGTCTGTAATCCCAACACTTTGGGAGGCCGAGGTGGGTAGATCACCTGAGGTCAGGAGTTCGAGACCAGCCTGACCAACATGGTGAAACTCTGTCTCTACTAAAAATACAAAAATTAGCCAGGCATGGTGGTGCACGCCTGTAATCCCAGCTACTCGGGAGGCTGAGGCACGACAATCGCTTGAACCCAGGAGGCAGAGGTTGCAGTGAGCCAAGACCATGCCATTGCACTCCAGCCTGGGCAACAAGAGCAAAACTCCATCTCAAAAAATAAAAAAATAAATACCAATGACAACACTCAGAGATTAAGGGAGAGCAAAGTAAGATACTGAGCATATAAAATCCTGGTCCAAATATAATCCAAAGTTTCTCCACCCAAGAGAAAGGGATATAAAAAATTTAAAAGCCCTTAGAATCCACAGAAGGTATTCTCCTGACAAATTGCAGCTTATTGCCTAGGCCAGAAAAGGTGTTAGGAATGCATGTGAAAACACATATTATCCTGCAAATCTCTTTTTTAAATAAAACTCTACCCATGGACCATTTTTCTAAGCATTCATTAGTATTTAAAACACAAACCCAATTGAAAAATTTTACATTTCACTTAGGGACACACCAAGGAAGGGGTTGGAGGGAGGGGGAGAACATAAAGGTTAGAGGCCTGAGGATCTGCCATTCCTGATTTAATGTGCCAAGAAACAGATACCCTAAATGAGTTAGGGTTACTGGATCTGCCTTTCCTCAAAGCAAGGAAATAATCCTATTGAATATATCTCCCCTCTGAGGCTGCTTTGGAACTGCTGTTTCACCCTAAATCTTCTCTGGATCCTCTTGGCAAATGGCTTTGAGATGACATAATGAAAATGGACTTTGGGTCTTGTTTTTAATTTCATTCATGCAAACGGAAAGATGGGTTCCATCTAAAAGTTCTGATGTGGACACTGGCAAGTGTTGGAAGTAACACAAACACAAAACAGGCAAGAAGATGAGGAGAAAAACAGAGAATACAAGAAGAGATGAAAGGAGGGAAGAAAGACCCTATATATGATTATTTGGAGTTAGGAAAGGAAATTGGATTGCCTAGAATGGCAGACACTTGGAATAAGTGGGAACCCACAACGTTTACTGATGGATACAGCTTCATTAGGAGATAATTGTTAATTTAGTCTAAAAGAATTAATAGGGAACATCCAGGTAAAAATGTATATATAGAGAGAATGAAGCCCAGGATGCAGCACAAATAAAGGCGTGACATTATGTGCTGCTATTACTAGTGCATAGAATGTGTGTATATTGAGGGTGGAGGGTGGGACAGGTAAAGAAATGTGTAGAGGGTCAAAACCAGGAAACTGACATTGGCACAATACAATTAATTTGACTACAGATCTTATTCAGATTTACCAAATAACAGTGTTTTAAAAATTGAAGTGTTGACATTTCAACAGTGACATGTATATTAGTCAGGTATCATTACTGATGGCTTACGTGGAACGTCATTCAGAAATAACTTCAGTGATGCTGGTGAACATGTAATAACCTATATAAGTACATTTCCTGGTATGAGGCACAGATGGCCCCTGTCTTAGAGAAGTGTGCAGTCCAGTTGGGGAGCTGATGTAGGGGAGGAAAAACAATTTTCTCTTTATCCTTCGTAGTTCTTAGTTGAGATGGATCCTTGTATCAAAAGATACATTAATAGGGGAAAAACAAAGTTTAATAACATGTATGCTTCATGTATACAAGGGATATATTCAGGAAGAATGAGTAAATCTCAAAAAGTTGGCTTTGAATTCAGGCTTAAAAAATCATCATTCTCTAAAGCAAAGAAAGAGAAGAAGACCAGTTATGGGGAGATAGCTAGGAAAAGGAAAAGCATGGTAAAGAAGCATAAGGTTTGTTACACAGATTTAAGTTGATTCCTTCTCCATTGATAAGAGTCTTTATTGATTTAGAATCATTCCTCTCCTCCTGATACAAAGAGGGAGACACCCTTATAAATGAATTATTTCCTTTATAGATGTAAATTTCCCTTACAAAAGGATAACCTCTACTCTGTTTTCAGAGTTTCCCCTGTGTCTGCCATTTCTCAAAATAATCTTTATGCCAAAAAGCTATATTTTGGGGTGGCATATTCTGGTCTCCTACAGTCACATTTTGGGGTGGTGTTGGGGTGGAGAGAACAATACCACAAAGTATAGTGCTTGGGCATGCTGAACACTTTTGAATTAAAGGAAATCGGAAGGCCTTCGAAGCTACCTCAAAACCAAGGACTTTCTAACCTTCTCTTGTTTTTCCCCGACTAGCACAGGGAAAGAATCTTTCTGGAATTTCCTCATCTGACTAAGAAATCTTCTTTCCAAATAAAATGCAATAGTCTTAAGACTCCCTCCCTAGGAATAAATAACCAAGAAAAATTAACCAGCAGGGACAAAAAAACACAAAAAGTTGTCACTATGCCCAGACAGGCTTTTCATCTATTCTTCTGAGGACAGCTCCAAGAGATTACCTGGGAAACTTTATCTGCATAATAAAACAACCATTGTTCACAATGAAGTTCTGCCCCTCATCTTCCTACTACCTCACCCAGAGCTCAGAGGAACTCTGTCACAGGTCATTGTTATTTGGGTTCATTCATTTCCCCTGAAAATCATTTATTACCCCTCACTGCTAGGTGGGGTGTCAGAGCCCTGGCATCAGAAAGTGATCGACTCATGGGTTGGTAGGAAGAATTTACCAATGACAGTATAAGTTTGAAAAAGGAAAGTTTTATTAGAAAGAAATAATGCTGTAGACGAGTGCAATGGGGCACCTCAGAAAGACAGGACTGAGTGTGCCATGGTGGATTTTTTTCCTCAGGGGTATTTATGGACCTTAAAGCAGGAGCTTAAGGGTAATTTGGAGTATATTAATCACAAAGGTCATGATAAATGATTACATTTGTAGACATTTTGGGGCCTTAATGTCAGCAATGGTTGCACAATGAGTTTCAGTATGCATGCATTCCAGAGATGTATAGAAATTCTAGTTACTTAAAAATTTGGGGGAAAGAGACCTGGAACCAGATGCCTGCTTTAGATAATAGGGAAGTCTAATTACTTCTGAATTCCTCAGATAAGGAGTTTTGTCTCTAGATGGTCTGCTTGCTGGTCACCAGGTGATCTTGCTCTCCTCATTTTCTGCCTGAAAAATATCTTGGTCAAATCTTTGACCCTTCATATTCCCCCATGCTCATGTCTAGCTGCTGCCTCTTAGGGTCTCAAGAAGAAAGGGAAAATGGCACAGTGAAGAGCAGTGTCGAGTCTGGTTACCTCCTGCTGAAAGGGAGCATTGAGGGGATACATTGTGTTTTCCCCTTTCTTACTCTCTGTCATGAAGGGAATGAAAGTCATGAAAACTTGTTCACAGGGAAGACTGGATTCCATCAAGAGTCCCCTTGTAAGTGGAAGTTGCTGTTGCAGGCCAATATTGGGATTGCATAGTCATCTGTAGATGGAATCATTGTAATCAGGAAGATATAAACTTAATAAGAGCGTTTAAGAGGCAGGGACCAAATATTAAAACAAGAATGATATGGATGAAAGGTGCAAAGAACGGGGGAAGCCAAGTGATTTATGGAAACCAATCAGTAAAGGTTTTGGGCCAGTCTTGGTTACCTTGGGAAAGTGTGTGTAGCCATTTGGCTTGTTTGAAAATTTCTTGGACCTTAATTTTCACTTCTCCAGACACATTAATATAGATGCAACAGATTTTGTTGATGACAGCACAGACTTCTTGCTCAGCTTGGAGGTAATCTAGAACTCATCTATTCAAAAACCATTTCTGCTAGTGAGTTTAAAGACTTTTCTAGCACTGATAGACTTGCACTAGCTTTGGCTAAGGCTATTTCAAGGGAGGCAGTAAGTTCTCGTAGTGTGATTTTATGGTAAGTAAAACCTCCCCAAGGGGCAAGAATTGCAATGCTTCCTACAACTCCAGTCACAATAAATCCTAGGGCCCTTTTTCTTCTTGAATGGAATTATAGATTGGAAGTTATGCTCAAGATAGTAATTTGGATGGGAGCTATTGTTCCCAGAGTGCAATCACCATAATGAAGAGAGAATTATCAAGGTGGTATAGTGCCAAAGCTTGAAAAGGGTTTAAATAATTCTTAGCAGTGCCACAAAGCCATAAGAGCCCAGGATGGGCAGGTAATATAGTTTCAGGCTTTTTGGACTAAGAGGTCCTCCACTGCTGAGGCTTTTAAGTGGGTGCTGGGGGGCCATCCCTAGGATACTAGGTCTAATGTTTTTGAAAAATATGCCATAGGGTCCTTAGAGAGCCCCAGATTTTGGGCTAAGAATCTTAAATCTATTCCCCTTTGTTCATGTACATACAAAAAGAAAGGCTTAGTCAAGTCTGGTAGGGCCAAGGTCGGGGCTGAGATTTAAGCTTGTCTTAAAGTGTTTAGAGCATGCTTCATATCATTAGTCCAGGATAGAGGTAGTTCCTCAATTCCCTTGAGGGCTCATATAAAGGTTTTGCTATTAATCCAAAGGAAGGAATCCATATTCTGGCAAAGCTACTGTTTAGTTTCTGGAGTTGTCACATTTAAAACGAGATCTTTTCAAGCACTAGAGAGGCTCTTTGTACCAGGGGTTAAAATAAGACTGAGAGGTGCTTGTTCTTGCCCTTGCCCTTGCCCTGGTCCTTGTACTGTAGGATCCCTTTGTTGGGTAGGTTGGCAAGATTGTGGCTATGACAGCACAGAAGGAAGAGATGTCCCCCTTCTCATGAGGGAGAGAGGGGCACTCACTCTTCCAATGACCCTCTTGTTTGCAATGAGGACAGGGTCTAGGGGACAGCTTGTAACCCAGAGGTTTGGGACATTCTTTACTCCAGTGTCCTGGATTTCTACAGCAATGCCAGGCCCCCATTCTTTTAGTATTATAGGGACGAGCCTTGGGGTTATTAGCTAACAAAAAAGAATGTGCCAATGCTGTTGCCATGTATTTAGCTTGGCAACAGCATTTTTTTCTCCTCTAATTGAGCCTTTTTTATTTTTGGTGTTTCCTCCTGGTTATTAAAAACCTAAAGTCTGTATTTAATAAAGTAGGAAAGGGAGTTTGTGGGTCTTGCTCTAACTTTTGGAGTTTTCGTCTGATCTGTAGGGAAGCCTGACAAAATGGATTGGCCCTCAGGGCTTTTGGAGTCTAAATTTGTATATTTATGCATGGCCTCCACCAGTCTAGCTTGGAAAAGGGCAGGATTGTCAGATGGCTCCTGAGTGATTTCTTGTAATTTAGAAAAATTAACAGATTTTATTACAGCCTTTCTCATTCCTTCCAAGAAACAATTTATCATATAGTCTCATCTGCCCCTGCCTCTGTTTGGGCTGGCATCAGCAGCCTGGTATTGCAAATTGGGTTGTGTGTTGGGGACAGCTTCTGCACCAGCTCTATCATCATTAGGATTATAAGCATGAGCGTCATCTGCCCAAGCTGGAACTAAAGACCATATGTGTGATTTTTCTTCATGGAAACAGCAAGTAGTTAATACCACAAATATGTCTTGCCAGGTTAAATGAAAGACAATAGTTAAAGCCCCCAATTCTTGAATGAACTTACAGGGATCCTGGCTAAATGAACCCAACTTGGATTGAATTTGCAAAAAATCAAACATTGGGAAAAGAACATAAACTCGAATTGTTCCCAAATCTTCATTTGCCACCTCGTGGAGAGACAAAACTGTGCTAGTGGTATATGTGACTCCTGTGTGAGTATGTGAGAGGGATAAAGTGTGTAGATATGGAAGGGGTGTTGATTAGCAGATGGAGCAGATGGAGGGGGTGTAGGTGAAGTGGGAGCAGGCTAAGGAGAGTGTGATAGGCAAAAGGAAGGATCATCTAAGACATAGAATCAGGGAGGGAGGAAGTTCCTTGGAAACGTATGCGACAATTTTTATGTTATTTTGGGTTTTGGGATAAAGCCAAAAAGACCTGAACATTTGGGACCTCTGAATCCTTTCCAAGGTTCTGGCAAAATGAATCTAGTTGTAAAATAATATTCCCGTCCAGGGTTGGTTTAATTAAGAGGCCGATTTAAATTATCGGGAAGCTTATATTGAACCCAAGCTGTATTACAAAAGAAAATCATACACTTCTTTTTCAGAGTGTGTGGGTCAAAATGGGACTAGTTTTTAAGTATGCAACCCAAGGGCGAATTGAGTGGAATTGAAGAATGAATTGAACCCATGTTGGATTTTGGTAAAGGACTACAAGATCCCTGGGGCAACCTTGAGGGATTTGGACCTCCCTTTTTCCATTGGCTTGCTCTATTCAGTGATGTTCCACCATGGATATAGGGCCTGCCCTTGCCTGGATGACCAGTCCAAGAGTGCCCTTGTTTGAGTGGTCAGCTCAAACCTAACGTGAAGGAGAACTCACCCATAACTTGGGATGAGGTGCTTGTGATGAAGGTGAATCCAAAATTGGGTCCACAACCAGTAGAGTGTGTCTGCGCAGAGTTGAGATTGCTGCTGCTCGTTTCCAAGTCACAGTTTACAGAGTGTTAAGTGAAAGTGGACTTGCCATCCTGACGGGCAATAGGGAATTCACTCTTTTGTCTTGGCCTTCCCGTAACACCAGGGAGTGCCCTCAGCCAGAAACCCTCAATTACCAAAGAATACTTAAGCTGATTCGCTGGCAGTCAGAAAACAGAAAAAATCCCTGGCCAGTCCCTCACCCCTAAAGGCAATGACAGACAGGTGTCCCTTCCCTAGGGCTTCAGGATCTCACCGAAGAGTGGCCTCCGCCAAGGATCTTCAGTTCCCGAGAGTAAAGGACCAGACCATCAAGGGAAGCAGGGAGGAAAAAAGAAAGGAGAAATCCCAGTAAAGTCTCACTATGGGCGACCAAGATGCCAAGCAAGGTATCAGAGCCCCAGCATCGAAAAGTGGTCAGCTCATGGGTTGGTAAGAAGAATTTACCAACGACAGCATAGGTTTGAAAAAGGAAAGTTTTGTTTGTTTTGAGATGGAGTCTCACTCTGTCGCCCAGGCTGGAGTGCAATGGTACAATCTCGGCTCACTGCAACCTCCGCCTCCCGGGTTCCAGCAATTCTCCTGTCTCAGCCTCCCAAGCAGCTGGGATTACAGGGCCCTGCCACTGTGCCTGGCTGAGTTTTGTATTTTTAGTAGAGATGGGGTTTCATCATGTTAGTCTGGCTGGTCTCGAACTCCTGACCTCAGGTGATCCGACGGCCTCGACCTCCCAAAGTGCTGGGATTACAGACGTGAGCCACCATACCCACCTAGGAAAGTTTTATTAGAAAGAAAGAACACTGTAGAAGAGTGCAGCGGGGTGCCTCAGCAAGATGGGACTGACAGCGTCGTGGTGGATTTTTTCCTCAGGGATATTTATGGACCTTAAAGCAGGAGCTTAAGGGTACTTGGGAGCATATTAGCCACATAGGTCGTGATAAATGATTACATTTGTAGATATTTTGGTGCCTTAATGTCAGCAATGCCTGTGATTTTTGTTGTTGACAGGTACTGCTAATACTACAGTGGTTTGTTACCTACATTCATAGTAAAAAAATATTAATTTCAGTTAGAAGTTAGCAAAAATGAGTACGTAATTTTTTTTTCCTTTTCAAGATCACAGATCCTCCTGAATTCTATTAGTTGACTTCAAGTTGAGAACTTCTGGTCTAAAAATCCGTGGTTTTATTGTATACCTCCAACACTGGATCTGCTAGTGTGTCCTGAGAAAACTCCCATTAAATAGCAAACTACATGCTCAGAGACAATTGCCAATCTTCACATATCCCTCACCTCTTCAAGTCATAGAGAACTGGTCAGGAGCATATGCAGGGCCTGGCATCTCTGCCACTTGCATAGTATCTGTTTGTGTCTTTTTATCCTTAAATCTCTCTTTTGTCCTGTCCCTGATGACCTTAGGGCATATTCTTTTTTCTTTTTTCTTTTTTTTTTTTTCAGTAATTATGGTTTCAGCTTTTATTTCCCTCTAGGGAAAACCTTTAAAAGTTTTATTTTAATTTATCACAGATGTAAACTGGAGGGATTTCCACAAACATGAGTGCTCTACACTTGTAGTAAGAGTTGTTAGCTCCAAATTTTTATTCCAAACAAACATGAAAACAATTGAAAATAATGAGACGCCAACTCATGCTTATATTTATCAATCTAAGTGGTGCTAAAGGACTTTCATCCCCATGCAAAGGACTTTGGTAACTGATAACAACTGACTGATAACAGATGTCACGTCCCACTTTCTCTTTTTAAACATTCTTTTCGAGCTCAGCAAATTTACAATGGTATATTCACCGTGCATATACACTGTAATTACAACTTCATTTTAAAATTTTTTTTTTTTTTTTGAGACGTAGTCCCGTTCTGTCACCCAGGGTGGAGTGCAGTGGCGTGATCTCAGCTCACTGCTACCTCCGCCTCCCGGGTTCAAGCAATTCTCCTGCCTCAGCCTCCCTAGTAGCAGGGATTACAAGCATGTGACACCACACCTGGCTAATTTTTTTTTTTTTTTTTTGTATTTTTAGTAGAGATGGGGTTTCACCATGTTGGCCAGGCTGGTCTCGAACTCCTGACCTCAGGTGATCCACCCGCCTCAGCCTCCCAAAGTGCTGGGATTACAGGCGTGAGCCACCGCACCCAGCCCATTTTTGAAATGTTTAAGGAACTCATTCAAAGCACAACATAGAAAGTGGACACAGATCCAGAGCCTTGCTTATCAACTGCTGTAGTAGGTCATGTTGACATGGTCGACCATCAATCAGGATCCTAATAAGAAACACATGACAAACTCAGCTGAGATTTTTGTATAGAGTTTTAAAGATGGGAATATTCACAAAAGTATGAGCTGGGTTAAGAAAACTGACAAGGGATATTGAAGCATCCAGGGACTAGTCATGATGGGAAGCCACTACTTGGCCTGACAGGATATGGGGAGGAAAAGGTGTTAGGCTACCCCAGCTGAGAGCTGGAGCTGTGGACAATGACAGGACAGAAGCTATAGTTAGAAAGGGGCAATCATGGCCATGTCTCAGCTGTGGAAGATGGGGTGAGGAAAGATGGTGACAGTGATGAAATAAATACCGTGACCATTCTCTCCTGCCCTTTAGTCTCTTGTCAATCCCCACTCCAATGCCCCAGCCCAACCAGAAGCTAAAAGGCAGGGACACCCAGGTGATGCATTCCATGGGGGTCAGAGCAGGACAGAGAAAGGTGGAAAATCAATGTGGAGGAGAGAGAAACAGAATAACCAGTACCTTCCCTCCACACTTTTGAACAGTGTTTTTACAAAAATAGGGTGAGGAAATTGAAGGCAGTAATCTGGTTTAAAATTCAAGTCCCTCTTAAGATGATGCTTTTAAGGAAGGTCTTGTCTGCCTAGCATTCCATATTGATCAAATTGTGTAGATAATTGTTTGTTTACCTTACCATTTTACTTTGCCTTCCTGGTCCCAGTCAGTGGGAATGCCTAGAGCTGCATCTCTTAAGTGAGTCTGATTTGAACTTAATTGCTTATCTGCTGAAAGAAGGGCACTGCCTGGTTTTTTAAAAATCATTCTTGTTCAAATTGTGTCTTGAAATATTGAAAGTTAAAAGAATGATTTAAAGAGCCTGGACTTAAAATTGCCCAGAGCTGCATGATTCAGAGGATTCTCTGACTCTTGTCTATTTAGATGGAAGGAAGAGTAAACACATGTATAAATGTCAGACATGGCCCCTGTAGGGGCTATTGATGCAGACAGCCAGAGCCAGCATTAAAAAAATTATCCAAAGGGCTTGATTCAATATCACTGCTGACCAGAAGTCTGGGAAAGAACTGAGGTTTATGTGCTTGAAAGCCCTAAATTACCCTTATCCTCTGTCCCTGCACATAAGAACTTCTTTAAAGGAGCAGCAGTTCTTGTGGTATGAGCATAGAAGCTTCATCTTCAACTGTTGAGTAGCTGGAATGCTGTACCTTCCACCCCACCACAATACATCCAATACCTTGCTCTGAGCTTAAGTCACCTGTCACTTATTAAGGCACTAAACAACATACATTTATACTTCTTGAATCGGGGAGAGTCCTCTGAGGATTTAATTAGGTCCACATATATCATATCTCAGTGATACCATCACTAGTTATCACCATGATAATCGGTGAAGCCCCTTCCCATAATGGAATGGGTTATACTTCAAAGTATTATTCTGCTTGTTTTCAATGTTCTCCCCTGCTCCCTCTTCTCTCTCACTGATATACGATGGTTCAATTTCACTCTTCCAGTCTACATTGAAGTTGAAATAAAGTTACACAGAAAACATAAAAGAAACTTTTAAATTTATGTGTCAAATGGAAATTCAAATGGAAGAGGAAGGACACAAGGATGGGCGGAATGAACTTTCCGTCATGATAACCAAAGAGCCAAATAAAAGGGATTCAGTAGGGGCTGTTGTTGAATGCAGATTCCCCTTCCTCCACCCATGCCAACTCACAGCATGTAGACAGCCCACCTTTCAATAATATTGGATATTTGTAAGTCTTCTCCACTCACACCCACCTCTGACCAAAAGGTGGAGATGGGAGGCATGAAAGGAGAACCTCAGTCCCTGGTAAGGTAGAACTGAACAGGGCCAATTGGGAGTATCCTCCTTGGGCAGGGCAACAGTAGACACACATTTACTGTTCTACATTCATTTAAAGAACTGTATCAGAAGGATTAAGTTCAGCTGCTTTTGACAGAAAACCCCAAATAATAGTGACTTCAACCAAAAGAAGTGTATCTGTCATATAAAAATGTCTAGCAATGTACATACTCCTTCTAATTATTCTGCCAGCTTTCTTCTATCTCTTTGTCTCAGGTGGCAATGCCTACATTCCAGGTGGCAGAAAAGAGGAAGGAAAGAAGAGAGAACAATCTTTCCCTTTAAGAAAACTTTGTGGGAGTTTCACACGACATTTCCAATTATATCTGTTGACCAGAACTTAGTCACACTTAACTGGAAGGGAGGCTAGGAAATTATGGTCTTTATTCTGAGCAGCAAAACTGTGGTTCCATTTCTAAGGAAGAAAGAGGAAACAGATACTGGGGGATAACTGTCTCTTCCACAAAGATAATCACAGTGATCTTTCATTTACAATGAAGTAGAAGATTGCGGGGAGAAAGACAGATGAAAGAACAGAAATAATGCTCAGATTCTTGGTAGTTATGCTTTTTAAGAGTAGAAGTATACTAAGAAAATTGGTGCCTCATAATGTGGCAGCAGACAAATGAAAGGTAATTTTAACATATCTGTACTACATGCAATAGAAGATATAATGCCCACAGGAGGACCAGAGGCTAGACATTTATTCAGGACTGGAGACTGGACAAAAAGGGCTGCTGTCAGGGCCTGCTACATAATTTGCATGGGCCAGTGCAAAATGAAAGTTCAGAACTCCTTACTCAAAAAAAGGCATGCTGGCAGGGTGTGGTGGCACACAACTATACTCCCAGCTACTCAGCAGGCTGAGGCAGGGGGATTGCTTGAGCACAGGAATTTGAGGCCAGCCTGAGAAACATAGTGAGCCCCTTATCTCTTTTAAAAAAAAAATCCTAACACTATGCAAATAGGGCAACAATGGGATGACAAGGAACAGAGGACATGCATATTACATGGATCTCCTCAGCTCATATGCATCTTCCATTGCCCAGTGAAGTCTCTTTGGGCTTCATTTAAAAAAAGCAAGTTCAAAGGTAAAATCATTAAGCATTTCAAGACAGAAACAGCAGGGCATTAAACCTAGGGCAAGACCCTTCTAAGAGAGGGGCCCTATATGCCCATGAAGCCAGCCCTGGGTGCTATAACAGGCATGGACATGCATCACTCATATCCTTCAAGAAGGCTCCTGCACAGATGTGAGAAGTGTGGCTAGCTGACAGCCCCTTGCTGTGATTTTCTTCAGGATCTGCCTCAGCTTTAGTGTTAACTTCACAATATTCTTGGGGAAACACAAGCCAATGACTAAACAAAACAGTCTTCATAAGAAAACCCGCAGTGAATGACTAAGCAAGGCAGTGGTATGGGGCTAGACATTTACTCCAGTTGAGTAACTCCGGGCTTCTCTGAGAAGTATCTTTCACTGGGAACTCCCACTTGGCTGGCAGAGACTTTCCAGATCTGCATCTGGATAGCCCTCTTCTGAAGTTTCCTTTCAGAAAGAGAGATAAAGTTTATTTTTTGTTTGTATGAAGATGAATTTCTTTTGCCTTCACAATTGAATAACAACGTACCTTGGTAAAGGATTTTTGGCTCAAAATAACTTTTCCTCTGAACCGTTTCTCCCCAATGCCTAATATTGAGCAAATGTCAAGCCTAGAGAACAGTTAAAAGAATATTTTGACCAACACCAACATAGTCTTGACCTGGACTCACCAATTGTCATAGATATTACCACATTTTCATTATTTGTCTATTTTCTTTTCTTTTCTTTTTTTTTTTTTTGAGTCAGAGCTCTGCTCTTGTTGCCCAGGCGGGAGTGCAATGGCGTGACCTCAGCTCACCGCAACCTCCGCCTCCTGGGTTCAAGCAATTCTCCTACCTCAACCTCCTGAGTAGCTGGGATTACAGGCGTGAGCCACCATGCCCAGCTAATTTTTTGTATTTTTAGTAGAGATAGGGTTTCCCCATGTTGGTCAGGCTGGTCTTGAACTCCCAACCTCAGGTGATCCACCTGCCTTGGCCTCCCAAAGTGCTGAGATTACAAGCGTGAGCCACCGTGCCTGGCCTTGTGTTTTTTAATAAACTATTTAAAAATAAGTTGAAGCACTCATGACATTTCACCTCAAAGAACTTCAGCCTGCATCTTCTAGGAATAAGAACATTCTTGGCCTGATGCGGTGGCTCACACATGTAATCCCAGCACTTTGGGAGGCTGAGGTGGGCGAATCATGAGGTCAGGAGTTTGAGACCAGCCCGGCCAACATGGTGAAATCCCGTCTCTACTAAAAATACAAAAAAATTAGCTGGGTGTGGTGGCGGGCACCTGTAATCCCAGCTACTTGGGAGGCTGAGGCAGAAGAGTCGCTTGAACCCGGGAGGCGGAGGTTGCAGTAAACCAAGATCACACCACTGCACTCCAGCCTGGGTGACAGTGCAAGACTCCATCTCAAAAAAAAAAAAAAAAATTCTCCCCATAACTATAGTACTATTATCACATGTAGTAAAATTAACACTAATCAATAATATCATCTAATATGCAGTCCATATTTAAATTTCCTCCATTGTCACAATAGCTTTCTAATTTTCCAAACCAGAATCCAGCCAAGTTTTACAAATAGTCTTTGATCGTGTCTCTTTATTCTCTTAATCTTGCACAGTCCCAATACTTTTTAGTTTTTTTCACAACATTAACTTTTATTGAAGGATCCAGGCCAGTTGTCTTGTAAAACAGCCTGTATCTGAATTTGTTGGATTGTTCTCTCATGATTGGATTCAAGTTAAGCATTTTTTGATAAGAATACTGCATAAGTAAGGTTGTGAACTTTTTTTTTTTTTTTTGAGACGGAGTTTCACTTTTGTTGCCCAGGCTGGAGTGCGATGGTGCGATCTCAGCTCACTGCAACCTCTGCCTCCTGGGTTCCAGTGATTCTCCTGCCTCAGCCTCCTGAGTAGCTGGGATTACAGGCATGCACCACTACACCCAGCTAATTTTGTATTTTTAGTAGAGACGGGGTTTCTCCATGTTGGTCAGGCTGGTCTTGAACTCCTGACCTCAGGTGATCTGCCCGCCTTGGCCTCCCAAAGTGCTGGGATTACAGGCATGAGCCACCACGCCTGGCCGGTTGTGAACTTATTACATGACATCAAAGGACATATTATATTAGATTATTGATGATTGATTATCTTAAGTTTGATCATTTGGCTTAGGTGGTAACTGCCTGATCTCTTACCTGTAAAGGATTGTTTTTCCCTTTATAATTAATAAAATAATCTGTGGGGTGATATTTGGAGACCTTGTGAATGAACAATTTCCTAATAATCTTTCACTCCTGGTTTTTATCATCTGCTGAGATGCTTGAATTGATTACTACAAGAGTTCAAAGTGGTCGTTTTTAATAATGCCTTCTACATTTACTACCTGATATTTTTCTGTAAAGAAAAACTTTCCTTTTTAACATCTTTCTCCTTATGTTTTATTAACTTATTAATTTTGGTATAACACAATGGGCTGATGGATTTTCTATTAATGTTTTATTATTGTCATCATTTGTTGATGCTCAAATTGTTCCAACTTCAGGCAACATTACTTATAGCAAAAAAGTGCCCTCTGACTGGTAAATAGCATCTGGACTGGTAGACTTCATAAATAAACTCTAAATACTCAATGCAAATACCATAATTTTGGGCTTCCTTTAGTGTGGTAACTGTTATAATTGGCTATGTCCCATGTGAGGGATCCTAGAAACTATGCCTGTGTAATTATTACAAAAGTTATTGGCTCCTATGGGGCATAAGGCTGCTAAATCAGGCTAAGTTCCACTGTTGTCTGAAGTGAAACTTGTTCCCTTGTATGTAAACTACCACTTGGGAAACTAATGAGAATAGCCGCAGGATAGCTAGTCTGACTGCTCTTTGATCTGCTGTAAGAACACCCATGGAAGGTAAATGCTCCATGCTGTCCTGCTGGCAAGCTGTGGTTTGTTGTATCCCTTTGAGTGTACTGATGCCAAATATAGTCCATGGTAGTTTTGTGAGTCTGAAGGTTTAGTTGGACCCATGAAGAATCCCTAATGGGAGTTGCACTATTTAAAAAAGAATACTCAGAGAAACTTCACTTCCATTCCTACCCCTTCCATCCCATTCTCATTCATTTCTCCATATACGATTTATCCTTCCTATATATTTTTGAAAATATAAGTAATATATCCTTACACAAAGATACAAATAGACATACATACATATAGACATATTCAAAGGTATGCTATATATATATTCTCTCATACCTTCATTTTACTACTTTTTTTTTTTTTGAGGTGGCATTTCACTCTTGTTGCCCAGGCTGGAGTGCAATGGCGCGATCTCAGCTCACTGCAACCTCCACCTCCTGGGTTCAAGCGATTCTCCTGCCTCAGCCTCCCTAGTAGCTGGGATTACAGGCATTCACCACCATGTCCGGCTAATTTTGTATTTTTAGTAGAAACAGGGTTTCTCCATGTTGGTCAGGCTGCTCTTGAACTCTCGACCTCAGGTGATCCACCCTCCTCTGCCTCCCAAAGTGCTGGGATTACAGGTGTGAGCCACCGCACCCGGCCTTCATTTTACTACTTGAAAATATATCCAGAAAATCACTCCATATTCCATACCAGTTCACAGAGATCTTCTTTCTTTTCTTTTTTTGTAATGACTGAATAGTGTTTCATTGTGTAGACTTATCAATGTTTATGCAAACGGTCCTCTATAGATGGGCATGTAAATTGTTTTGAATATTTTGCTATTCAAAATAATTCCACAATAGATAACCTTGGGCATATTTTTTCACTGTTTGTGGAAGTGTATTATTAAGGTAAATTCCTAGGAGGATTGCTGGGTCAAGGGGTAAATGCATAGGTAATTTTGTTAGATATTACCAAATTCCTCACTATCAGAGGTTGTACCATTTGTACTTGAGCCAGCAATGTATGAGAATGCCATATGTGTCTATAGACCGAGAATAGCATTTTTGGCCCAGGGCAGTGGTTCACACTGTGAAATAGTGAGGAAATCATAAGGAGAAAATGCATTGAGATATACATGGCATAAATGAAAAGTGAGTTGACTGAAATAAGAACTTAAAGTAAAAAACAAAACAAAACCTAAAATGAAATGACAGTTAAAATCTGCATTAGAAGCAGTACAAATAGAATTAGAACTTCAGAAAATTAAATCAGTAATGTGAAGGATAAATTTGATTAGCTCTCAAAATTCAGAGGAAAAGGACAAAGATGACAACAATGATAAAGGACATAGAAAGGTGATCCAACAAGATAACTATAGGTGTTTCTCAGGAAGAAACCAAATATTTAAAACAGATAAAATAATCCAAGTTATAGTAGAGAAAAACTCCTTGCCCAGGAATGAACAAAAACCCCAAATTAAAAACCCACGGATTGAAAGGATTTATGATACTACACACACGCAAATAGACACACACAGACACACACACAGACTCTTATTATCCTCACAAATTTGTTTAATTTCAGGGATAAATGAAACAATTTCTCAAGAGTATTCTGTAAACGAAGACTTATTTTAAAAGATGTGAGGGCTGCCAAATAGAAATTTTTCAAATTGATGTCTAGGAAATATCATCACAATTAAATTAACCAGTCATTTCATTGATGAAATGATTTTGAAATTTATTTAAATATATAAGAATATATTAATAAAAGGACTATGTAAGAATATTGCTAAGAATTTGTTAAAAAACTATTGGGAAGGGACTAATCTTTCTATCTGATAAAATCTAATAAGGCAACAATAAGTAAATCAATGTGACATTGATGGTAATGTGGCAAAAATAAGCAGGTCAATATAACACAAGAGACAGTTCAAAAGCATATCACTATTTATGTTACATGAGGTAAAACAAATCAGTGGAGAATGGAAGGATTTTTCGACAGACAGTTCTTTTATGATTGGTTAGCTATTTGTGTGGGGGAGCAGAGAATCCATTTAGGTCCTCACCTTATAGCACATAGCAAAATACATACCACTAGATTAGGCTTAAATAATTAAATTTTAAAATATCAGGCTGGGCACGGTGGCTCACGCCTGTAATCCTAGCACTTTGGGAGGCTGAGGTGGGCAGATCACTTGAGGTTAGGAGTTCGAGACCAGCCTGGCCAACATGGTAAAACCCCTTCTCTACTAAAAATACAAAAAATATCTGCATGTGGTGGCGCAGGCCTGTAGTCCCAGCTACTTGGGAGGCTGAGGCAGGAGAATCTCTTGAACCCAGGAGGCAGAAGTTGCAGTGAGCTAAGATTACGCCACTGCACTCCAGCCTGGGCAACAGAGCAAGACTCTGTCTCAAAAAAAGAAAAAAAGAATTTAAAATATCAAATCATCAAAAAACTATTATAAAAGAAAACAGATTTTTTCCTTCAAATCTTTGAAAGACAAAGCCCTTCCAAGTTGAAAAACAATGGAAGAAATCACTAAATAATAGATATAACCACATAAATTTATTTATTTATTTATTTATTTTATTATACTTTAAGTTTTAGGGTACATGTGCACAACGTGCAGGTTTGTTACATACGTATACATGTGCCATGTTGGTGTGCTGCACCCATTAACTTATCATTTAACATTAGGTATATCTCCTAATGCTATCCCTCCCCCCTCCCCCCACCCCACAACAGGCCCCAGAGTGTGTTGTTCCCCTTCCTGTGTCCATGTGTTCTCATTGTTCAATTCCCATCTATGAGTGAGAACATGCGGTGTTTGGTTTTTCGCCCTTGCGATAGTTTGCTGAGAATGATGGTTTCCAGCTTCATCCATGCCCCTACAAAGGACATGAACTCATCATTTTTTATGGCTGCATAGTATTCCATGGTGTATATGTGCCACATTTTCTTAATCCAGTCTATCATTGTTGGACATTTGGGTTGGTTCCAAGTCTTTGCTATTGTGAATAGTGCCGCAATAAACATACGTGTGCATGTGTCTTTATAGCAGCATGTTTTATAATCCTTTGGGTATATACCCAGTAATGGGATGGCTGGGTCAAATGGTATTTCTAGTTCTAGATCCCTGAGGAATTGCCACACTGACTTCCACAATGGTTGAACTGGTTTACAGTCCCACCAACAGTGTAAAAGTGTTCCTATTTCTCCACATCCTCTCCAGCACCTGTTGTTTCCTGACTTTTTAATGATTGCCATTCTAACTGGTGTGAGATGATATCTCATTGTGGTTTTGATTGGCATTTCTCTGATGGCCAGTGATGATGTGCATTTTTTCATGTGTCTTTTGGCTGCATAATGTCTTCTTTTGAGAAGTGTCTGTTCACATCCTTTGCCTACTTTTTGATGGGGTTGTTTGTTTTTTTCTTGTAAATTTGTTTGAGTTCACTGTAGATTCTGGATATTAGCCCTTTGTCAGATGAGTAGATTGCAAAAATTTTCTCCCATTCTGTAGGTTGCCTGTTCACTCTGATATAACCACATAAATTTAAATATTATGCATATCTAAAATGTCATAAACAGCACTAAAATACAAATTGGAGTAAACTATCTTCAGTGAAAATAGCAAGCAAGGGGTTACTATCTTTTATAAAGCACTTTCAGAAATCAACTGCAGAAAGGCATGAAGTGATCATTCACAACAGAAGAGATGGAAATGGCTATAATACATTTTTGAAAGATGTATTTCACCAGTAAGCAAATAAATGCTAATTTAAATAGCAACGCCATGCTGATTTTTCACCTTTCAAGTTAAGAAAGGTTAAAAGTGAACTTGTTTATTGTCGGAGTGGGTATAGTAAGAAGATAGCCATTCTTAGGCATTACTAATGAAGTATAAATTTGTATAATTTTTTGGGGAAGTAATTTGGTAACTTCAATCAAAGAGCTTAAAAATGCTCCTACTTTCTTACCTCATAATCCTGTTTTAGGATTCTATCTCAAGGAAATTGTAAAAACTACATACAATATTTTATGCACAAAATGTTCGTCTCCATGTTATGTATTATATTAAAAATTGGAAAGTACTAAACGCTTAATGTTAGAGGGTAATGATTAAGTAGACTAGAGTAGGCAATTGAACATAGAGAGTGAATATATATATATATATGGCATGAATATATAATGTAGTTTTTTAAAAATTAAAATGTGAATATGTATTGAGTAATTCTTACATGTCTGGTACTACCCTAAATGTTTTAATGCATTTGCTCACTTAACCCTCGCTTCAGCTGTGCTAGATATCTTCATTTTGCTTCTCCGGGTGCTACTACCACACTTCTCTACTCTGTTGTGGCCCCTGAAGGCTGACCTGTGTCAACTAAGGGAAAAAAATGAAGCTTTTAAAGAATTACAGTTAATTTTATACAGAAGTCTTACTGGAGACTATAGACCAAGGCTTATAGCTTGGGAGCAGTTCCGTCAGACGGCTCGGGCACAGTATTTCAGCCCATTGCTTATAGACAAGCGTGGGAGTTCAGTACGTGCAAAATTGCATCAAACCTGCTTGGAAGTTACAATGAAGCAGAATCACATCTAGATTTGGGTGTAAGAGTACATCTGGCAACAGATTACGGAAGCATAATCACCAACCCCATCAGACGTTACCTTATGTATAGGGAAAGGCAAGGATTAGGGTCATTTATCTTTTAAGGAATATAGTGACTCAGACAAGAAACATGGGGGGCCGTGTGCTCTACCCTGTTGTGTCTTCAAAGCATCCTTCTGGTGAGCTGCATATCTTCACAGAGTCAGAGGCTTTGTGAAATTATGCTGGCAAGCAGAAATGAGCAAACATGGCTTCTTGGCACTTGCTATTTTGTCTCACACCTGTATGGACTGCATCAACAAGAGTCTCCCTTGTTTTCTAGCTTCTGGTTGGGTTAGGTCTATGCAGAGGACCAGCAGGAGACTGGAGGGAGGGAGATTAGGTATTTATTCTCCCAGCTTCCTACCTGCGGGTTTCCTGTGGGCTGGCTCTCTCCCTGAACTAAAGGCCACACCTTGTGTCAGGCAGCCCTTTCCTAACAGCATTGTCACTAAATTTCTGATGACTGCTTCCTCCCCCTACCTGTTCAGAGTGATACCTTCTTGCTGTTACCAACCCAGGGTACTGCACGATTCCTTAGGGCTTCTCTCCATCTTGCCCATATCTTTGAAAATAGTTCATTGATGATACGCTCTTGAAATTACTTAATTTGAGTTTGCTGTTTCCTGCTAGAACCCTGACTGATTCAACAACTTATAGGATTCTACAATTCTACGGCTGGGACAACACGCAGAGAGAAGTCTAGTAATTTGCCTAAGGTCACACAAGGGAGGAAATAATACTTATGGAATGTTTCACAGTCATTCTTTTATTTGTTTATTTAAAATGAACTTTTATTGTTTTCATACAACACAAATAAAATGAAGAGAGAAAATACTCATATTTCTACTCATCGATTTCCATCCTTTATTTAATAAAACTTCCACATTTTCATCTCCATCCAAACTCTTGCTTTGAGTCTCAGGCTTTATGTTCCGTTGCCTACTCTATAACA
This sequence comes from Gorilla gorilla gorilla, assembly GCF_029281585.2. Taxonomy (NCBI): domain Eukaryota; kingdom Metazoa; phylum Chordata; class Mammalia; order Primates; family Hominidae; genus Gorilla; species Gorilla gorilla. Next base: position 54,044,067 of record NC_073247.2, read on the forward strand.
TTCATCTGGATGTCTCAAAGGTACTTGAAACTCATCATGTCCAAAAACATGCTCATGGTCTTCCAAATCCTAGCTACAACCAAGTCCTGTCAACCTTATATGTAAATGTCTCTAAGATAGCCACATGTCTCCAGCTCCACTGCCACCACCTACCTCAGTCTAAGACACTTTCACCTCATTCTTTAAATAATTCCTAACTTTGGTCTACCGGTACCTATCTACTCTTGCCCGATTATGCACATGGCAGGCAGATAGACCGCTCCAAGTTGCAATCTAGGTATATTGCCACTTGCCTAAAGTCTTGCAGTGGCTTTTGTTGCTCTTAGGATCGAGGCCAAGGATGCTACCTTGGCCCAGTCGGCCTCAGCAGCCTTGTCTCCCCCTTGCCCAGAGCTCCACAGAGTAACTTTTAGTTGCCTTAATGAACTATGCTTTTTTTCTACCACAGGGCCTTTGCACACATTGTTTCTTCTTTCTAAAACATTTTTACACTCCCTCTCCCAAAGTTAATCTCCAGAGGGGTCAGGACTCAGGACACCCTAAGACTTTCTTATCCCTGTGGATCTTTCTAATATAACATTTGTCAGAGTTTGTATTTACACATCAGATAGACAGTTGTATATGTCCTCTATTAACTCATCCACTAGACTGTGTGTTCGATGATGATGGTCTCTGTCTTGTGTTGCCTGTGTATCCCAATACCATGCCCTGTGCCTAGCACATACTGTGAAATCAAGTATTTGAACGAAAATAAATGAAAACAATGAGAATAAGGAGAAAGGTGGACAGAATCACATTAGAAAGAGCTGATTTCTTCATATCTAGTTTTTCTTCTCTCTATGCTCAAAGTCTACCAAGATAAAAATGATTTCAATTTAGTCATAAGTCTCAAGTCCTTTTCTAGGAAGTAAAAGTTATTGAAACAGGATGAAGAAAAGACTAAATCCATATTTCTTTACATTTATTCAACAAGATGTTTGATACAGAATGGGGCGAGGGGCAACAGGAGGAATGTTTATAGGTGGGAGCAGACATCATTAGCTTCCTCGAGTTCTCATCACTTTCTCTAAATTTACGTCACGATTTCACCTATTTTTTTTTTTTTTTTTTGAGACGGAGTTTCGCTCTTTTTGCCCAGGCTGGAGTGCAATGGCGCGATCTTGGCTCATCACAACCTCCACCTCCTGGGTTCAAACAATTTTCCTGCCTCAGCCTCCCGAGTAGCTGGGATTACAGGCATGCACCACCACACCCGGCTAATTTTGTATTTTTAGTAGAGACGCGGTTTCTCCATGTTGGTCAGGCTGGTCGTGAACTCCCAACCTCAGTTGGTCCGCCCGCCTCGGCCTCCCAAAGTGCCGGGATTACAGGCGTGAGCCACCGCGCCCGGCCAGATTTCACCTATCTTTGAGAGTTCCAGTAATGACAAATTCAGCTTTTGATGACAAATTCAGGATAACAAAAAGTGGAAAGTTAAGAAAGGGATAAAACTAGCAAACAGAAGGCTGGCTGCACAGTAAAATATATGCACTAAATAGCACTCTTTTCAGTAGGATGGGGAAACACATGTTTTCTTATTTCATTTGTTTCTGCACCTTAGCCATCCCTTCGACCTTTTAAAATGCAGTCCCACTTAATACATGATAGGTGAGTTATTTTTCTTGCCTACTTGCTTCGATTTGGGTTAAGCGCCTCAGCTTGAAAAACCCCACAGAGAACCAACAATTGCCTGGTCTCCCCCAAGTGACGGTTCTCGCCCCGCCCCGTCCCGTCTCGCCTCGCCCCGCCCCTCCCCTCCCCGCTCCTCCCCGCCCCGCCCTCAACCTAGTGAGGGCTGGAGGCTGCGCAGACCTCGACGGGCCCTACATGACGTCACAAAGGGGCCAGACCAAGTGGGGCAGCACCCTGCGACCCTGCGATCCTGCCTGGCTCAGCCGCCTTCATATATCTGCTTCCTTAAGTCCACTCTTGCCCAGATAGCTTTCAGTTAAAACTAAAGAATGAAAGCACTAGGTTGAGAGCCCACGCGGCTACACCCACATCTACTCCCCCACTCTCGCCAGGCAACCGCGCCCCCCGCCTGCAGTGGCATCGTCCGGCCACGCCCAGTGGCAGGGTTTCCAGCGCGAGCCGGCAGGCAGGCCGGGAAGGCGGAGCCAGGCCGGCCTAGAGTCACTTCTCCCCGCCCCTGACTGGGCCGGGCGCCCGGGGCTGGCCTCTAAGAGTGGGTACCGAGAACAGCCTGACCGTGGAGAAGAGCTGCGGGAAGCAGAACACCGCCCCCAGCGCCCAGCGTGCTCCAGAAACATGAGCACAAACGCCTCAGCCTCCTCCCCCGGCGGCACCGGCACCGGCACCAGTACCGGCACCGGCACCAGTACCGGCACCGGCACCAGTACCGGCACCGGCACCAGTACCGGCACCGGCACCAGTACCGGCACCGGCGCCGAGCGCAAGGCGGAGGGCCCGCCCGAAGCCGGGGGCACAACTGCCCAGGTCCCGAACCCGGACTCCAGCTTGGACGACACCTCCTACAGCCCGTCCGAATGGAGCGTCCGTTCTGAGTGGCGGTCCGTCTCGGATCCGCTAGCCAGTTCCCAGTGGAGCACGTCCTCAACTGCCGAGGCCGCCTCCTGGAGCTCCAGCATACACTCCCCAATCAGCACTACCGGTCTTAGCGAGAGTATTGACTCCGACTCCAAGAGTGGCCTCCGGGGTTTCAGCGCTTACAACCCGAGCAGTCGGATCCCCAAGTCTACCACCAGCTCGAACTCCTCCGATGGGGCCGTCACAGCCTCCAACCAGGACATCGGCATTCCCTGGGTATTAGTAACAGGACCTACCCCGCCCGTAAACTCCCCCGTAGAGTCATTGCAAGGGTCTGCCTTCTCCTCAGGGTTCAGCACCCCACGGGGTTTGGTAAAAGGACCGACCCTGCCCCCGGATTCCATCCTGACCTCAGTGCCCGACTACACTTGGATATTTGTACGGGGACCTCCTATACCCAATGACCTTTCGCAAGTGTCAATACAAGCACCTCCTACACCCAGTAACACCCCCCCCGAGTGTCAGTACAAGGGTCTGCCGCATCCTCAGTGTCCAGCTTCCCCTGGGGTTTGGTACCAGGACCACCTCTACCCAATAACATTTCCCCAGTGTCGCCACAAGCACCTCCTGCACCCCATAACATCCCCCCAGTGTCAAGGCAGTCGTCTACCCCCACCTCAGTGCCTGACACTCCGCGGGGTTCAATACAAGAACCTCCTGCACCCAGTAATCCTTTCCAACTGCCGACACAAGGACATTCTAAACCTAATAACTCTCGCCGAGTGTCAGTACAAGGGTCCGCCCCGCTCTCAGTGCCTAGCTCCCCCCGGGTATCAGCTGAAACATCAGCTCCGCCCCTGGGCGCTCCCGGAGTATCAGCAAAAGGGCTCGCCCCGCCCACAGTGCCCGGCTCCCCCCGGGTATCAAAAGAAGGATCGGCTCCGCCCCCGGGCTCCCCGGGGGAGTTGATAGAAGGGTCCTTCCCACCCTTTGCCGTCCCCACTCCTGTGCCTACGACCCAGGAGCGTGTCAGCCAAAGCATGGAGAATCAAGAGAAGGCGAGTATCGCGGGCCACATGTTCGACGTAGTCGTGATCGGAGGTGGCATTTCAGGTCAGTGTGGACCGTAGCGGTGGCCTGGGGGACCCTGGCCAGTGAGGGGTAGGGGAACCTACAGTAGCTCCTGTGGTGTTTGGGGGTCTCTCATGCATGCGAGAGTGTAGTGTAGCCATGGCTTGGCCCCATATCCTGCGAGGTAGGAGTGGGGGTTGTGCCAGTTTTGCTGGTGGTGTGACTGGGGGAGGCAGACACAATAATTTTACTACTACTACTATTAAATACTGATATTTAATTAGCTCTTGCTGTGCAGTTGTATTTAGCACTTTACGTGGATTTTCTCAGTCCTCAACAGTCCTGTGAGGTGGGAACTAAATTCATCCCCGTTTTGCAAAACCAAGAAACTGAGGTCTGGGGAGTTTCAATAACTCTCTTGAGGTCGAATCACCTAGCTTGTAAGTGGCTGAACGATTTTCTCCCATTTAAGACCTGCAGTACTAATTCCTGAGGTGGCTGCTTTGCCTCACTGATTTCATATCCTTTGCCTTAAACAGAACATCAGGATACAGATTTCTGTAGTATTGAGGGAGCAGTAGTGTTATTCCAGTCCTGCTCTTCTCTATTTTCCGTAGAAAATTTAGTAGGTGAAGAGGAAGGAGGTAGACTCCTTTAAGAAAAGGTTAAAAAAAAAAGAGGGGAAGAGGGGGTGAGCTCTTAAACTATTCCTGTGTGTGTGTGTGTGTGTGTGTGTGTGTGTATGAACTGTGTTTATATATATATATATGAACTGTGTTTATATATATATGAACTGTGTTTATATATATATGTATGAACTGTGTTTATATATATATATGAACTGTGTGTGTGTGTGTATATATATATATGTATATATATATATGTATGAACTTGCAGGAAGGTGTAGGGCATTTATTGTCCAAAGAGAATCCCTTTATGAAGCAGGGGCTGAGTGCCCTGTTGTATCCTCCTTCCTCCTTTCACTAAGAGCTCCCACCACCTGAATCTTGTCTTCTGATGAGCCAGTTGGTGGGCCAGGGTGCCCCTGGTCCTGGCTTGGATTTGTGGCTAACCAAGTGAGTGGTGCATGAGGCTTTCCAATATCTTCCTGGAAGCCTCATCATGATTGATATATTGTCGCCTATGTTGCCATCATTGGTAAAATGTTTGAAAATTAGGAATTTTGTTGCCTTTCATCCCTGGCTAGAATACCACACTGACCTATCCTCCCCCCACTAGGTGTTAATAATTTCTGAGTTATCCCTGCAGGATCTGATTCAGAAAGAGAAAGATGATGGGAGGGAGTAAGTAGAGTGGCCCCACAGTGGCCATTTTTATATATAAATCTTTCGAGGAGACTCTGAACATGCTACAAATTAATGTTGGGTAGAGATAGCTTTATCTGAACCCAACATTGTTTATCCTGAACAGGCCAAGAGAAGAGATTGGCATGAACTGTTGCTTTGACAGTTCCAGCCAGTACCAGCAAAAACATACATGTATATTGGAGCATCAGAGGAAAGCAGCTCCTGGTGGAGAGTAAGAAAAAGGAGTATTTCAGCTTGTTTCTCTTTATTTATTTATGTATTTATTTATTCATTCAAAAAACACTTGTTGAGTACCTGCAATGAAGTGGACTGCTGTTTCCCAAAATCTGGTCCCACTAGGCAAGCCTCCTAAAAGCAATATGGTTGTAGATCACTGGAAAATAAATATGATGGCAATGTGTTATATACATTGACTAGGGGTTCTGGGTCCTCTCCCATCTCCATACCATCTGTATTCTGCAATTCAGAGTTCTTTCTGGGATTTTATTCTTAGTCTTTTTCTTGTTCAGTCTCCAGAATTCCTTAAGGAGCGCTGTTTTTTTATTTTTCCTCTGCCTGATTACCTGCTCTTCCTCCCTTTCTATACTTTATGCTCAATACTTGGTCATTAGCAGAGGTGAAATTACCATGTAGCTGATACACTTTATGCTTTATGGCCTTATAACTGTAGGTTGCTTCTGGTTCTCATTCTAAATAAATAACCAGTTTCATACTCAGTCCTATATTTGCAATTTTGCTTTCTTATTTCTTACAGAGGATACCCAAGTTATATATAAGTTGTAGGTCCCACAAAACCTGAATCTGTCCATAGTCACTCTTAATTATTAATTTATTTCCATTTGGGGGAAGTAGAGGGCATTTCTTGCACAGTAGTTCACACCTCTATTCCAGAGGCCAGCTTCAGTGACACTGGAAAAAGCACTTGACTTCCTCTAATGCCATCTCCATCAGTCAGATCTGAGTGATTTTAATACTCAAACTGACCAGAAACATTGCTTTCTATCTGTGGTACCTTCCCAGATGGTTCACAACTAAAATGAAAGTAGTTGCAAGTGTGGCTCATGTTAGATCCTGGACATAAACTGAGTGTTTCATGAGCGGGTGAGAAGCATCACTTTCCAAGCATTCTTGTGAATTCAGAAACATACCATTTTTGTGTGTGCTTGGCAGTATCCCATGAATTACTTAATAGTCCCTGTGGCAGTTTTATATGCCTTTGGATGTTCTTTATAACTTTTATTAGGACTTGTACACTTTGATAGGTTACCCACACATTCATAATACATCACCAATCCATAGCATCAGCAGTGTTATTTCTATTATATAGCGCCCAGAAGAGTACATATTGTAAGTGACATTACTCAAAATTGATCCATATTAGCAACATTTTTTAAATAACTCTCTACACAGAGAATAGCAGCATCCTGATGTATCTCCTTTTTTGTCATTATAAAACATAAAATAGACTATGTCTTACAACCACAAACTCTTTTTATCTGCCTAACCACCAATTAAATAATTATATATAGTATGTTAATAGTTGAGAGGGGAAATAACCCTGCTGATTTGTTGGTCTAGTGGTATCTTTAAAATGCTCTGGTCCTTAACCATCATTCATCATCTATCACCCATTCCTTTTTGAAACTCCTTTCATGTTTTCAGCGATGCTATTGGATCCTGAATTTTTATACCATACTGATTGCTGCTTTTCCATCCCTTTCATTGTGCTCATATTCTTGCAAACATCTGGTTTTGAAAGGTTCCACTGTTCATCACTTTGGGGCTCTTGGTACTCTCTCCCTCTCTTTCTCATTCTAGGACTTCAGCTGTCCCTTATCTATAGAAAACTCTCAAGTCTCTAATTTGAATCCTCTTCCTTCCCTGAACTCCTGTCCCATAGCTTATCTGCTCCTGGGTATTTCACGATTGAACACTTCAGGTTCAACATGTACCATAGCTACTGTGCTAGCCAATCCAGCTTCTTTTCCTCAGTTCCTTGACTCTGTTCTTAGCACCACCATCCCTTCTATAATTTTTGACATAATCTTTTCTTTTATCTTCTGCACCCTTTTAGCAGATCCTTCTCACTCTTCTTTGGGGCTATCTCTCTTTTCCTTTCTCTATGATGGCCTCCCTACCCCCATCACCAGGACAGACTCTTTTTTTTAAATATTTTGTATAAATGTAAGGGATACGACTGCAATTTTGTTACATGGATAGATTGCGTAGTGGTGAAGTCTGGGCTTTTAGTGTATTCATAACATGAATAATGTACGTTGTACCCATTAGGTAATTTCTCATCATCCTCCTTCCTCCTGCCCCACACCCTTCCAGTCACCAATGTCTATTATTCCATACCTCTATGTCTGTGTGTGCACATTATTTAGCTCCCACTTATAAGTGAGAACATATGGTATTGAACTTTCTATTTCTGAGTTGTTTCACTTAAGATAATGGTCTCCAGTTCCATCAATGTTGTTGCATAAGCTCTTGACCCCTGAAGCTACCTGGTTATGACCCCCTTCCCAGTGGCCACCCTTTACAATAATGGCTCTCCCTTTATGTCCATCCTGCATTCAGTGTTCTCCCAAACTTGATTTTTCTTAAACACTTCTTTCATCACCTTGCCCCTCTGCTCAGGGCCTTCAATGGTCTCCTATTAGCAGCCTCCCAAACACCTCCCTATCCCGCCCCCCATCATGACAAGTAGCATTTCCTACTATTTTCCAACATGGATCTGAGCTTTAGTCTCACTGCCTCGTGTCCTCAGGCTACACTACGTTTATTTAGTCCCTTCATGCCTTTTCTGTTTTTATCTTTCTTAACATGGAAGTGCTTTTCTCTTACATTTATATTCTATCTATCCTTCAATGCTTGGCTGAAGAGCCTTTCCTTGATCACTCTGGCTCCCATTGATTTTTCTCTCCTCTTGTAGAGCTTGTAATCTGTACTTAACAAACAATTTACACTTATTTTCTATCTCTTATTTCATGATTTGATTTTAAGGATAATGGCTCAGTCACTGAATTCAGTTGTTAGTTCTTACTCATGAGCTGCCACAGATACAATAAATGACAGAAAACTAGCGGTGGAAGATTTTTAAATCTGCCCTCAACTGAGAATTTCTGAAATGGCTCTCTTTAGTAGAGAAAAAAAGGATACAAGAAAAAAGCCCACCTCCAGGGGACAATGTATACTTCCTTCATGAGTCTGTTTGGAATTTGAGTCTTTGGGTCAAAGGGGTTTTAAAAGGCAATCTAGTCCAATCACCTAAGATTTTAATCTTCTTAACAGCACCTCGCTAGTGATTAGAGCCAGATGGCTGTAGCTTTGAACGCATTTAAGGATAGGAAATGCTCGGTCTCTCAAAGCAACTCATTACAAGTAGAGGTAGCTCTGGCTCCTGGTCTTGTTTAAGCATTTCAAGAACCTCTGCCTATATACTAAGCAGTGACTGGGGATCATGGGGAAAGAAAGAGATATATAATGATGAGTAAGTAGCATCCCTGTACATAAGGTACTTCTATCTTCTGGAAGAAGTAATCAAGTGGGTGAATAATTGACATGAATACAGTGAGATAATAATTGATATGAATATAGTGAGATAAATATCAATGTGGTGAGATAAATATTAATGTTTTGAATATGAACAAAGTGCAGGGATCTTGAGAGATAAGTAGAATTTTAACAGGTAGAGATAAGAGGAAGGAAAAAAAGACATACAATACAGGAGAGACTAGAGGAACACAGATACAGTCATGAGGGTATAAGCCAGATATGAGCAGTGCTTAATTTCCCAATGGTGAGAGTTCCAGGGAATGAAAATAGTTGTTTCCTATGCCTCTAGGTATGTGATCCTGGTAGCTATTGAGATGAGCCCAGTGTGCCACGTCTACCCATGATTTTTGTTCCTGTGTGAGCTGTGAATGGTTAGCGAGTGCACAGTGAAAATGCCTTAGTCATAACGCTGGATTGTCCTGGGTGAATAAAGTGTTTCTTCATTTTTTTTTTTTGCAATTAAATTCCAAGTGTCATGTAGAAAGACCTCTTCATGTCCAAATAGTGTTTAAGCAATAGAACTCCTCTCTATTTTTGTCCATCAGCTGAGCTCTGCTAAAAGAATTGAGAACACTAGCTGCCCAGAATTCAGTGCTGTATAAAACCAGCAGGAATGAATTTTTCTTATCTTCTGAGAGACAGAAAAGCCATTTTGCAAGAGAAATAACTAATGTTCAGCGTTCCGATGATTGCGTCCACAACATACCACAATTTCCCTTTTTGCTGAAATAAATCACCCGTAAAAATTATTCTGCTAGGACCATTTTAGGCATTTTAACCTAGAACTTGGCAGCATGTACTGTGTGGTTTTGCAGTGATTAAGAAAAGCTTCCATTTAAGAAATGCCACTTATTTTTGGTGTCTTAGTTATTTAAATACTCTGAGGTTCAATGTGGGCTGAGCATTAATTTTTTGCCATTTAGGACACTTCTCTGCCCCTAATTTATATTTTATTTCTCTAAAAAATAAACTAGGGTGTTTTTACTTCATAAACTTTTTAAATACTAAACAAAGAATACAAGAATTACATTTATTTGTGTTCTGATTTTTTTTTTGAAATCTTCATGGTTGAAGGAGCTTTTGGATTTATCTGGCATTAAATGGGAAATTTTAGCATTTAGTCAATACTAATTGATTTGAATAGTGACATAATCCTCAGCTATTGTGAAAAATGTATTTAACAATAGATCTAGGTATAGCATAATTGCATACATTACAGAGACCAATAATGGAGAAAAAGAACCATGGAACACCATTATTGGTGAATATTGGGTCACAATCTTTGTGCAGTTGTGGCATAGAAATATTTTAACCTATGAAAAATCTTGCAGTATTTGCATTCAAGTGTACTCAGAAAGACTAAGGTTGTATTCTAGTTTTATATTACATATAGGGTGCCCAGCCCTGTGATTTAGAAAGTGTAGACACCCGATAAATAGTTGTTAAGGAATATACTTGTATGTATGAGATGTATAGATTTCATAATTATAGGGTTTTTTTTTCATTGTAATTAGAACTTCAAAAATTGAATCAAAACATTTTCTAAATGTTGTGAGCATTTGAGACAAATTGATTGTTGGGACTGTTTCTCCTCCTTTATCATGACAAATATTTTATATTTTTACCAGCAATTTGTATTTTCCTTCAAACAATCTATTTCTTGTTATGTTGCCATCTATCATTGTGTATTAGGGAAATTTAAAGTCTTTGAACTATGGTTTTGTCATCCAAGAAGTTGGATTAAGTTATATGTGACATATCTTCTGGTATGGATTTTTAGTAATTAGTCAATTTCATGAAGATCCGTCTCTTTAGCTTTCTTTCTTGGACCCTCCTCAACGTTTTTTTCTTCTATGCTTTATTCTGGGAAGAGTTTGCATTATCTGTCATACTGACATTCTTCACAAACTTGAATCAGGGCCTGGGTCTCTCCACAGGTGCTCATTCACACTTTCCCCATGGCTTCTCTGAGACTTTGTTTAAAAACCCTTTTCTAGTTGTTGCTAGGCAAAAGTAAACAAAGCACACTCAATAACAATATTTAATTGATTGACTAAGAGTGTTAAGAACATAAAAAACAGATGATAAGATTTAAGAGTTGAAGTTATTATATATTAACCATGTCCAAGGGTTATAGAATGGTGGCCTGTAAGAGCCCAAAGGGACTGAAACAGAGGCTCAGAGGGGTCAAGGGAATTACCAAATGCCACAAAATTCTTAGCTGTCTAACTTGTCCTTGGATGCGTAAAATACTGACTTCCAGGACAGTGCTCTTTCTGTACCTCACCTCACTGGACCTGCTTTGTCAGCTCATCCATAGATCTGCAGTAAACCTTATTATTGCTTTACTTAGAACGTTGATGCTCTAAAGCATAGTGACTACTGCTTAACAGTAATTTATATATTATAAGATATCACAAGGAATGTTATTGCTTTCTGAACATTTAAATTTAAAAATATGGGACACCCTATTAGATAAAATGACTTTCATATGACAAATCTATTTCCTTGTTGGAAAGTCCATTCCTAGTGCATTTAGGATATGTAGAGATTGTTGGGATAGTTTAGATCAGTGATTCTTGACCTTTTGGACCAAATGTCTCTTGGAAAATCTGATGAAAGCTATTGGACGTTTTCACCAAAAAATGCATATTTTTACGCATAGATGTTTTTCTCCTCTGCACCAGGCCAATGTTCTGGAAACCTCTTCTGCGTCACTGTCCTAATAGTGTAATTATTTTTAGCTGATACTGAGACTTCACGAAAGTGGTGAAAAATATTTCAGAGGATTCATTATATCATTAGACAGTTACTAGTAATGAATTTTTAAATAGACCATGATGAAGAGTCAAAACACTCAGGCTGGAAACGAAGGCACCTACATTTGCTATATTAGCTCTATGATAACTACAGAAGTGAAATTGACATGTTTTGAAAAGAAAGAATTTGGGAGAAAACATTGGTGAAGGAAATGGAAGGCTGTGGTGGTTGAGATTTCTTTTAGTAGTTTTCAAAAATTGTTTATTTAAAGTATCATTAGCCCATCGTCTATTCAGTGACTTGTGTGAGGCATAGAATCTATGTAACCTCTGTGTCACAGGGATTACAGAGATGAGCCTGAAATGCTCTTCAAAGTTGGTTCAGAGGTCCAATGTCAGCACAGAGGAGGGAGGAGTTAATTCCACCTGGAGGAAGTGACAAGGAAAGGATTTCATGGAGGAAGTCATACTCGACAGAAGTGTCAGATTTTGGATAAATTCTGAAATGTAATGAAGATGACCTTTAAGGTGACCGTTTCCAGATTAAATGAGTTAGCTTGGAGCTGTGGCCTAAGTTGAAGACCATTTTCTTGCTTGTATGTATCTGTTCATTCATTCAGTAAATATTTGTCAATTGTGCATCACTGTATGCCTTGAGTAAAATTTGTGGGGTTTGCTCTCTGCTTCTCTGCTTTGGGCATATTGCCTCAAAAATCAAATGCCTCTTCGAAAATCTGATGAAATCTGATTGCCTCAAAAATGAGGCAATATGAGTTGATATTTGACTATACTTTTTATTGCCCTTGGAGTGTTCAGTCCAAGAGTCCAAATGTGCAGTTATGTAAGAATTCTTTTGGCCAGAGACCACTTCACTGAATAATAGAGAATTAACTTAATGTATCATGCAGTGTACTCTGTACAATTCCTAGGTGATGATGCATATCAAAGTTGAAGAAAGATGTCACTTTCGGGAATAAAGAGAAAGAACTAGGCAGGTATACACCATAGCTACACTAAAACCTTGCTCCAACATGCTCAGCTTGTGCTCTGGGCATTGTTCACCTAGGACCTTGCCTTTGGGAGTTTATTATGCTATTTGAACAATCAATCTTATGAGAGATTAAACAAGCTTTCCTAAAGTGTGTTTTCAGGTATACATTTTTTTAAAAAGCAGAGGGTGGATAAATGCTGAGTTAAATGGGTCTTTTTGCTGCAGAACTTCTCAGGACCATATGCCAGTGTGCACCAGGCATTTCCCGGAAGGAGAAACAGTATATGGTGTCTCAACTTCCATGAACATTGATACTTCTCCCCGGAGCATCTTTCTTGAGGACTCATGTTCCGTAAAACATTTAGGGAACTACAGCCCATCCTAGTGTGCAGAGTCCAAGGACAGCAATATGGAGTGTCCCTGGTGTATTTTAAGTTTCAATGAAAGAATGGGGCGAATAATGAATTAAGGGGTAATTGCATTCCCTAACTTGGGTGAGATCCTTTTATCTAAAGTGAAGATGAATGCTGAACAATAATCAAATAAATTAGGACTGTCTAGACAACCAGTCTGTTGAATTCAGGGCAAATTGAAGTTAATTGTTAGCTTTCATCTGTTTATTACTTGAGACAGCCCTATCTTTTTTAGCCTATCAAAGGGATTAGAAGATTTGGCCTTTCCAAAAGCAGAGAAGTATGTATCTGAAAGGAAGTACAAAATACAGATAGGCATAGGTATAGATTAGATAGATAGATAGATAGATAGATAGATAGATAGATAGATAGATAGGTAGGAATGGTTTTATGTATCAAGGGCAAGTTTGCGTGTATATTGATATTCTCTGTTGTCTTCTGCCAAAAAGCACAATGCTGGTTCAAAGATCAGAGAATGTGCTAGCAGTATTTAGAATCTGCTGACTTACTTAGGCATAAAGGTTAAAATGACATTCCACCCTATCCTTGTCAATGTTTCTTAGTTGCTTGAGATAAATATATTCTAGATAGCATTAGAAACTTCCCTGTTGCCCTCATCCACATAAGCATGATTTTGTTTTCTTAGTATGTGGTTCTTCTATTCATTGCAACAAGCATTTGGGCACCGCAATGTGCAGGCTCCATCCTAGGGATGCAAAGATTTGTAACACATTTCTGTTTTTTCATAACACACATTTAGCTCATTTATGCATCTCAAGATTAATGCATCTAAAACAAGACACTTGATATTTCCCCATAACTCTTCTTCCCCTGGCTGTTTCCAACTTAATAAATGGTACCACTATTTAACCAGTTGCTCAGGTTAAAAAGCTTGAATCCATTCTTGGTTCCTCTCTTTTTGTCATACACCACATCCATTCCAGCAGCAAATCCTATTGGCTGTAGCCTCAAAATATGTTCTCTATCTCACGGCTTCCCACAACAACTGCAACCACAGTTATCCCCACCCAAGCCGTTGTGGTCTTTTGCCTTTGTCCAAGCCACCATGATCTCTTGGCCAGAGATCTGCCTCTTTACTAGTCTCTGTACTTCCTTCCTCTTTTGCCCCACTACAGTCTGCTTTCCTCACAGAAACCAGGATGATCTTTAAAAAAGTTAAAATAAGGTGAATCACTCCCCTACTTATAAGCCTCCAGTAGCCCCCATCATATTTAGACCAAAACCTAGAGTTTTGATGTGGTCTACAAGACACTCTGTCACTTAGTCTCTTCTTACTTTTCTAGTCTCATCTTCTCCTCACTAATTTCCTTTTGGCTGTGCCAGCCTTACTGGTCTTTGAGCACATCAGCCTTTTTCCTATCTTCCCCATATACTTGCATGGCTCACTTCCTTACTTCATTAAGATCTCTGCTTTTGTTCTCACTCATAGGTGGGAATTGAACAATGAGAACACTTGGACACAGGAAGGGGAACATCACACACCAGGGTCTGTCATGGGGTGGGGGGCGGGGGGGGATAGCATTAGGAGATATACCTAATGTAAATGATGAGTTAATGGGTGCAGCACACCAACCTGGCACATGTATACATATGTAACAAACCTGCACGTTGTGCACATGTACCCTAGAACTTAAAGTATATATATAAAAAAAAGATCTCTGCTTTAATGTCACCTCTCAGATGCATTCACTGATGATCCTGTGTAAAAGCACTCCCCACTTCCATGGCTCACTCTCCCCTTACTCTGCTTTATCTTCATAGCGCTTAATATTTCCTTAATAGTTCCTAATCACTTAATCTTAATATTTATTCCTTTATTTGTCTCTCTTTCCCATAAAAGTGTAAGCTTCATGAGGACTTAGTTATGTTCACCTGTATCACAGCACCTAGGATGATGCCCGGGACTCAGTAAGAGTGCAATATTATTTGATGGGTGAATAGATGAAGGAATGACTTTAGCTAAGTTTATGATACTTGTGAAGGGGTAAGTATATGTACTTGCAGAAAGATTCCATTGTTATCCATGCCTTAGATGCTTCTCATGAAGACAGCCCACATTTCATATATCTGTAGGCTGTATTTGAAACATTTTAAGGGGAAAAATAATTTGGGGTAGCAAAAAGTTCTTAATGTTTGTGTGTACTAGTTTTCTCTTTGCAAACACAGTGATGTTCTACAGGAAACATATATACGCAGTACATTCAAGTGAGTGTATATTGAAAGATGACTCTTCATTCCACTTCAGCCCCAAGCACTATACCCCAAAAATAACTGCTATGATAGTTTATTGTGTATCCTTTCAGATATTTACTGTGCAAGTATGAAGTATATACATTTTTTGCTATTCTACAATGGGCCTATACTATATACAGGGAATCTCAACTTTGCTTATTTTACCTTATTTATTTCAAAGAACTTTCATTCTTTTTAATAGTTGTATAGTATTTCAAAGAATGCCTCTACCACATCCTTGTATGTAGCTCTTGGAGCACATAGGTAAGTTTATATGTAAGAGAGCTTGCTAGGGTTGTAATTGCTGGATCAAAGGGAGATCCATTTATAGTTTTGATAGCTAATGACAACAAGGTTGAATCACTTTACTTTGCCACCAACAGTGTAAGACAGAATCTGTTTTTCTGCATCCATGTCAATACTATGTTTTAACTGTTTTCATTCTTCAACCCAATAAGCCAAAATGGTACCTTATTTTTATATTTCTCCAGTTATGAGTGAGATTGAACACTTTTTCATTGAAAGGCATTTACATTTCTTCTGTAAAAGTTTATGTTCACATTTTTTTAACCTATTTTAAAAGCATGTCTGGTCATTTTTTCTTATTGATTTGTGAGAACTTTTTATATTTTGAAGAAATGAATTCTTTGTTGAATGTTGCAAATATTTTCTTTTTATGGCTTCTGGGTTTTGTGTCTTGCACAGAAAGCATTCTTTATTCCAAGAATATTACTTTAGAAAAATCTGCCCTACTTTATTCTAGTTTTTTAAGGTTTTTATGTTATGCATTTAAATCTTCTGAGTTTATTCTGAGTAAAGAGTTAGAGAGAGATTCTGCTTTACTTTTTAAATTTCCCCAAATCAGATGTCTCAACACAATTTATTGACTAAACCAGGATTTACCTACTGATTTGTATAATTTAGGCTATTTCTAGACCATATCCTCTTATTTCTCTGTCTCTCTAATCTTGTACCAGCACAACTCTTTCTATTGTAGCTTTGTCATACATTTTAATGAAAAGTTGAGCTAGTTATAATGCTTTTTCAGGAATTTCCTGGCAAGCTGGCCATGCTATTTTTCCATGTGAACTTTAGAATCAGGCTTTCTAATATAAAGAAAAAGTTACTAATATTTTGATTGAGATTTCATTACATTTGTAGATTTATTTGGAGGAATTAAGGTCTTTATAATACTATTTCCTTTTATCAAAAAATAAAAACTATTTTTCTGTTCAAATCTTCTATTGTGTCTTTTGGTGATTTTGAAGATATTTTTCAGGTTTATTTTTCAGAGCTCTTGTTGAGTTGATGTTGCTCTAAGAAGTGAGCTTGTTTTTTTCCATCATATTCCAATCCATTGTACATAGGGTAGATATTTATCTTTTAATATTAATTTTGGCTGGGCATGGTTCTCACAGCTGTAATCCCAGCACTTTGGGAGACTGAGGTGGGAGGATCATGAGATCAGGAGTTCGAGACCAACCTGGCCAACATGGTAAAACCCCGTCTCTACTAAAAATACAAAAAAAAAAAAAAAATAGCCAGGCGTGGTGGTGTGCACCTGTAATCCCAGCTACTTGGGAGGCTGAGGCAAGAGAATTACTTAAACCCAGGGGGCAGAGATTGCAGTGAGCTGAGACCGCACCACTGCACTCCAGCCTGGGCGAAAGAGCAAGACTCCATCTCGAAAAAAATAATAATAATTTTTAAACTAGACACCTTATTCCTTGAATTTTCTTTTTGTTTTTCTTTCATTCATTTATTCATTCCTTCTCATCAATTTTCCAGGCTAAGTTTCCACTATCCATCCACTATGATAATTTTCTCTCTTCTGTAATTTTTATGCCTGATTTCACCTTATCACACAGTAAATAATAAAATGTGATTTCAAATTGCACTAGCTCTATAGCAGGAGCTCTTCCACATAATACTAGGAGAATAAATCCAGAGCCTGCCCCAGGAGTGTTTTGTTTGGCCAATTCATTATGGGATTTTTGTTTTGTTTTGTTTGTTTTTAAACTGTGAATGCCTTCAGTAGGCATACATACCATTGAATTTGTGAGTGTTTTTCAATTGCAGTCTCTGAAGTTTTATGTATTTATTTATTTTTTATTTTATTATTATTATACTTTAAGTTTTAGGGTACATGTGCACAATGTACAGGTTAATTACATATGTATACATGTGCCATGCTGGTGTGCTGCACCCATTAACTCGTCATTTAGCATTAGGTATATCTCCTAATGCTATCCCTCCCCCCTCCCCCCACCCCACAACAGTCCCCAGAGTGTGTTGTTCCCCTTCCTGTGTCCATGTGTTCTCATTGTTCAATTCGCACCTATGAGTGAGAACATGCAGTGTTTGGTTTTTTGTCCTTGCGATAGTTTACTGAGAATGATGATTTCCAATTTCATCCATGTCCCTACAAAGAACTCATCATTTTTATGGCTGCATAGTATTCCATGGTGTATATGTGCCAATTTTCTTAATCCAGTCTATCATTGTTGGACATTTGGGTTGGTTCCAAGTCTTTGCTATTGTGAATAATGCCACAATAAACATACGTGTGCATGTGTCTTTATAGCAGCATGATTTATAGTCCTTTGGGTATATACCCAGTAATGGGATGGCTGGGTCAAATGGTATTTCTAGTTCTAGATCCCTGAGGAATTGCCACACTGACTTCCACAATGGTTGAACTGGTTTACAGTCCCACCAACAGTGTAAAAGTGTTCCTATTTCTCCACATCCTCTCCAGCACCTATTGTTTCCTGACTTTTTAATGATTGCCATTCTAACTGGTGTGAGATGATATCTCATTGTGGTTTTGATTGGCATTTCTCTGATGGCCAGTGATGGTGAGCATTTTTTCATGTGTTTTTTGGCTGCATAAATGTCTTCTTTTGAGAAGTGTCAGTTCATGTCCTTCACCCACTTTTTGATGGGTTTGTTTGTTTTTTTCTTGTAAATTTGTTTGAGTTCATTGTAGATTCTGGATATTAGCCCTTTGTCAGATGAGTAGGTTGCAAAAATTTTCACCCATTCTGTAGGTTGCCTGTTCACTCTGATGGTAGTTTCTTTTGCTGTGCAGAAGCTCTTTAGTTTAATTACATCCCATTTGTCAATTTTGGCTTTTGTTGCCATTGCTTTTGGTGTTTTAGACATGAAGTCCTTGTCCATGCCTATGTCCTGAATGGTAATGCCTAGGTTTTCTTCTAGGGTTTTTATGGTTTTAGGTCTAACATTTAAGTCTTTAATCCATCTTGAATTGATTTTTGTATAAGGTGTAAGGAAGGGATCCAGTTTCAGCTTTCTACATACGGCTAGCCAGTTTTCCCAGCACCATTTATTAAATAGGGAATCCTTTCCCCATTGCTTGTTTTTCTCAGTTTTGTCAAAGATCAGATAGTTGTAGATATGCGGCATTATTTCTGAGGGCTCTGTTCTGTTCCATTGATCTATATCTCTGTTTTGGTACCAGTACCATGCTGTTTTGGTTACTGTAGCCTTGTAGTATAGTTTGAAGTCAGGTAGCGTGATGCCTCCAGCTTTGTTCTTTTGGCTTAGGATTGACTTGATGATGCAGGCTCTTTTTTGGTTCCATATGAAGTTTAAAGTAGTTTTTTCCAATTCTGTGAAGAAAGTCATTGGTAGCTTGATGGGGATGGCATTGAATCTATAAATTACCTTGGGCAGTATGGCCGGTTTCACAATATTGATTCTTCCTACCCATGAGCATGGAATGTTCTTCCATTTCTTTGTATCCTCTTTTATTTCATTGAGCAGTGGTTTGTAGTTCTCCTTGAAGAGGTCCTTCATGTCCCTTGTAAGTTGGATTCCTAGGTATTTTATTCTCTTTGAAGCAATTGTGAATGGGAGTTCACTCGTGATTTGGCTCTCTGTTTGTCTGTTATTGGTATATAAGAATGCTTGTGATTTTTGTACATTGATTTTGTATCCTGAGACTTTGCTGAAGTTGCTTATCAGCTTAAGGAGATTTTGGGCTGAGACAATGGGGTTTTCTAGATATACAATCATGTCATCTGCAAACAGGGACAATTTGACTTCCTCTTTTCCTAACTGAATACCCTTTATTTCCTTCTCCTGCCTAATTGCCCTGGCCAGAACTTCCAACATTATGTTGAATAGGAGTGGTGAGAGAGGGCATCCCTGTCTTGTGCCAGTTTTCAAAGGGAATGCTTCCAGTTTTTGCCCATTCAGTATGATATTGGCTGTGGATTTGTCATAGATAGCTCTTATTATTTCGAGATACGTCCCATCAATACCTAATTTATTGAGAGTTTTTAGCATGAAGTGTTGTTGAATTTTGTCAAAGGCTTTTTCTGCATCTATTGAGATAATCATGTGGTTTTTGTCTTTGGCTCTGTTTATATGCTGGATTACATTTATTGATTTGCGTATATTGAACCAGCCTTGCATCCCAGGGATGAAGCCCACTTGATCATGGTGGATAAGCTTTTTGATGTGCTGCTGGATTTGGTTTGCCAGTATTTTATTGAGGATTTTTGCATCAATGTTCATCAAGGATATTGGTCTAAAATTCTCTTTTTTGGTTGTGTCTCTGCCTGGCTTTGATATCAGGATGATACTGGCCTCATAAAATGAGTTAGGGAGGATTCTCTCTTTTTCTATTGATTGGAATAGTTTCAGAAGGAATGGTACCAGTTCCTCCTTGTACCTCTGGTAGAATTCGGCTGTGAATCCATCTGGTCCTGGACTCTTTTTGGTTGGTAAGCTATTGATTATTGCCACAATTTCAGATCCTGTTATTGGTCTATTCAGAGATTCAACTTCATCCTGGTTTAGTCTTGGGAGAGTGTATGTGTCAAGGAATTTATCCATTTCTTCTAGATTTTCTAATTTATTTGCGTAGAGGTGTTTGTAGTATTCTCTGATGGTAGTTTGTATTTCTGTGGGATCAGTGGTGATATCTCCTTTATCATTTTTTATTGCATCTATTTGATTCTTCTCTCTTTTTTTCTTTATTAGTCTTGCTAGCGGTCTATCAATTTTGTTGATCCTTTCAAAAAACCAGCTCCTGGATTCATTAATTTTTTGAAGGATTTTTTTTTTGTCTCTATTTCCTTCAGTTCTGCTCTGATTTTAGTTATTTCTTGCCTTCTGCTAGCTTTTGAATGTGTTTGCTCTTGCTTTTCTAGTTCTTTTAATTGTGATGTTAGGGTGTCAATTTTGGATCTTTTCTGCTTTCTCTTGTGGGCATTTAGTGCTATAAATTTCCCTCTACACACTGCTTTGAATGTGTCCCAGAGATTCTGGTATGTTGTGTCTTTGTTCTCGTTGGTTTCAAAGAACATCTTTATTTCTGCCTTCATTTCGTTATGTACCCAGTAGTCATTCAGGAGCAGGTTGTTCAGTTTCCATGTACTTGAGTGGTTTTGAGTGAGTTTCTTAATCCTGAGTTCTAGTTTGAATGCACTGTGGTCTGAGAGACAGTTTGTTATAATTTCTAGTCTTTTACATTTGCTGAGGAGAGCTTTACTTCCAACTATGTGGTCAATTTTGGAATAGGTGTGGTGTGGTGCTGAAAAGAATGTATATTCTGTTGATTTGGGGTGGAGAGTTCTGTAGATGTCTATTAGGTCCACTTGGTGCAGAGCTGAGTTCAATTCCTGGATATCCTTGTTAACTTTCTGTCTTGTTGATCTGTCTAATGTTGACAGTGGGATGTTAAAGTCTCCCATTATTATTGTGTGGGAGTCTAAGTCTCTTTGTAGGTCACACAGGACTTGCTTTATGAATCTGGGTGCCCCTGTATTGGGTGCATATATATTTAGGATAGATAGCTCTTCTTGTTGAATTGATCCCTCTACCATTATGTAATGGCCTTCTTTGTCTCTTTTGATCTTTGTTGGTTTAAAGTCTGTCTTATCAGAGACTAGGATTGCAACCCCTGCCTTTTTTTGTTTTCCATTTGCTTGGTAGATCTTCCTCCATCCTTTTATTTTGAGCCTATGTGTGTCTCTGCACGTGAGATGGGTTTCCTGAATACAGCACACTGATGGGTCTTGACTCTTTATCCAATTTGCCAGTCTGTGTCTTTTAATTGGAGCATTTAGTGCATTTACATTTAAAGTTAATATTGTTATGTGTGAACTTGATCCTGTCATTATGATGTTAGCTGGTTATTTTGCTCATTAGTTGAGGCAGTTTCTTCCTAGTCTCGATGGTCTTTACATTTTGGCATGATTTTGCAGCGGCTGGTACCGGTTGTTCCTTTCCACGTTTAGTGCTTCCTTCAGGAGCTCTTTTAGGGCAGGCCTGGTGGTGACAAAATCTCTCAGCATTTGATTGTTTGTAAAGTATTTTATTTCTCCTTCACTTATGAGGCTTAGTTTGGCTGGATATGAAATTCTGGGTTGAAAATTCTTTTCTTTAAGAATGTTGAATATTGGCCCCCACTCTCTTCTGGCTTGTAGAGTTTCTGCCGAGAGATCCGCTGTTAGTCTGATGGGCTTCCCTTTGTGGGTAACCCGACCTTTCTCTCTAGCTGCCCTTAACATTTTTCCTTCATTTCAACTTTGGTGAATCTGACAATTATGTGTCTTGGAGTTGCTCTTCTTGAGGAGTATCTTTGTGGTGTTCTCTGTATTTCCTGAATCTGAATGTTGGCCTGCCTTGCTAGATTGGGGAAGTTCTCCTGGATAATATCCTGCAGAGTGTTTTCCAACTTGGTTCCATTCTCCCCGTCACACCAATCAGATTTGGTCTTTTCACATAGTCCCATATTTCTTGGAAGCTTTGTTCGTTTCTTTTTATGCTTTTTTCTCTAAACTTCCCTTCTGGCTTCATTTCATTCATTTCATCTTCCATCACTGATACCCTTTCTTCCAGTTGATTGCATTGGCTCCTGAGGCTTCTGCATTCTTCACGTAGTTCTCGAGCCTTGGCTTTCAGCTCCATCAGCTCCTTTAAGCACTTCTCTGTATTGGTTATTCTAGTTATACATTTGTCTAAATTTTTTTCAAAGTTTTTAACTTCTTTGCCTTTGGTTTGAATTTCCTCCTGTAGCTCGGAGTAGTTTGATCGTCTGAAGCCTTCTTCTCTCAACTCGTCAAAGTCATTCTCTGTCCAGCTTTGTTCCGTTGCTGGTGAGGAACTGCCTTCCTTTGGAGGAGGAGAGGCGCTCTGCTTTTTAGAGTTTCCAGTTTTTCTGCTCTGTTTTTTCCCCATCTTTGTGGTTTTATCTACTTTTGGTCTTTGATGATGGTGATGTACATATGGGTTTTTGGTGTGGATGTCCTTTCTGTTTGTTAGTTTCCCTTCTAACAGACAGGACCCTCAGCTGCAGGTCTATTGGAGTTTGCTAGAGGTCCACTCCAGACGCTGTTTGCCTGGGTATCAGCAGCAGTGGCTGCAGAACAGCGGATTTTCGTGAACCACGATTGCTGCTGTCTGATCGTTCCTCTGGAAGTTTTGTCTCAGAGGAGTACCCGGCCTTGTGAGGTGTCAGTCTGCCTCTACTGGGGGGTGCCTCCCAGTTAGGCTGCTCAGGGGTCAGGGGTCAGGGACCCACTTTAGGAGGCAGTCTGCCCATTCTCAGATCTCCAGCTGTGTGCTGGGAGAACCCCTACTCTCTTCAAAACTGTCAGACAGGGACATTTAAGTCTGCAGAGGTTACTGCTGTCTTTTTGTTTGTCTGTGCCCTGCCCCCAGAGTTGGAGCCTACAGAGGCAGGCAGGCCTCCTTGAGCTGTGGTGGGCTCCACCCAGTTCGAGCTTCCCGGCTGCTTTGTTTACCTAAGCAAGCCTGGGCAATGGCGGGCACCCCTCCCCAAGCCTCGCTGCTGCCTTGCAGTTTGATCTCAGACTGCTGTGCTAGCAATCAGCAAAACGCCATGGGCGTAGGAACCTCTGAGCCAGGTGTGGGATATAATCTCCTGGTGTGCCGTTTTTTAAGCCCGTCAGAAAAGCACAGTATTAGGGTGGGAGTGACCCGATTTTCCAGGTGCCGTCTATCACCCCTTTCTTTGACTAGGAAAGGGAACTCCCTGACCCCTTGCACTTCCCGAGTAAGGCAATGCTTCACCCTGCTTTGGCTTGCACACGGTGCACCGCACCCACTGTCCTGCACCCACTGTCTGGCATTCCCTAGTGAGATGAACCCAGTACATCAGATGGAAATGCAGAAATCACTCGTCTTCTGCGTCGCTCATGCTGGGAGCTGTAGACTGGAGCTGTTCCTATTCGGCCATCTTGGCTGCCCTCCAGTCTCTGAAGTTTTATAAACTCTATTCATTCATTAATAAATTATTTCAACAAATATTTCCTGAGTGTCCATTGCATGCCAAGTACTATGCTAGGCTCTGGAGATACAGCAATAAGCAAAAATGAGCAAAGACCCTATTTTCGTGTGGGCTTAATTAAATAACATACAAAAAATGTGTGTTTGTGTGTGTGTGTGTGTGTGTGTGTGTGTGTGTGTGTGTGTAGTGCCAGGTAGTAATGTGTACTAAGAAGAAAAATAAATTCAGGGTAGCAGGGACAGAGTGTGACAGATGACTATATTGATTGTCTGCATTGATGGTGGGGTCACTGGGCATTTTTTATGAGGAGTACACTACATTTCCAGGTTTATTCAAGTTAGGAAATGGAGACATCTGATCATGTGTTGTAGAAAGAAAATCAGAAATCACATAGGAGCTGAAAAGGGTGGCATGAGTCTAATTGAGGAATTTCTTACTTTTCTGTGATAGAATAATGTGAATATTCTTGAAGAAATAAGGTAAAGCAAATGGCCCTGGGAGAGGTGGAGAAGGCAGGGCTAAGTGTGGAAGCTAGGTTCCAAAGTGACAGTATGCCTGCGATTTATGCCCTGGGAAGCAAAGGGATTATTTCCTCAAAAGCTTCATTGCACAAATTAACTCCCAAGGTATGCTATGTGGGTAAAATCATCTCCTATACCAGTTCTCTGGGGACAGCAACCATTTTGGGTTGTTGGAAGCATTGCAGAATTGGTGGTAACACAGTTTCTATGGGCAGTTGCTTTAAGAACCTGGAGCTTGTTTTGAGGTTGCCATGGTAACACCACTGCTGGCTGCATACAACATCTCACCCAGGCTCTCTTGATCTAATAACCAGGACCCACATTGCCTTGAACTCCCTTAAACAAAGTGTGCTTTTAGCAGACTAGCTTTTTTTTTAAACCTCTCTGATAAATCCATCAACCTATTTTATTTTGGTTTCTGTAAATTGCAAATGATTGAGGAGAGAGAAATTAGGAGAGGAATTGTATTGTTTTAAACTCATCATCCCGATTTAGAATACTTAATGCAAACTAATTAAAGATCTGCTTTGCTATGATCTGCTATTTTCCTGTTTTCAAGTTTTTGCATTTTGAAATCTATCATATCTCCTTGTTCACACAATAAGGCCTTAACAAACTCTTTGTGAATGTAGTTTCTCTGACTTCTCTACTCTCATAGAAAACCACAGGATACTCAGGAGTCTTGGGCTCTTTTCTTCCTAATGAGCTCTGTTTGCCATGGTTTGGGAGAGGAAGAACTCTGAGTATAGGGGACGATAGATTTTGCTAGTGTTCACTTAGACCTCTTCTCTCAAAAACATGGGTGAGAGAATCACAAATTTTTGACACTAGGATACCTGACATTTTGGCCCAGTGGTCTTTTACCAAGATGGCTCCACATCTCCTACATCCCAATGATGATCATAAACACTTGCTGATTTAATAGACAATAATGTTAGTAGCCTGAAATCACACTAGTAGTTTGAAACCCATGATGAGGGTACATATACACCATGGAAATCTAAATGCTGTGAAACAGTCCCCGCTTCCCACTACTGGGCTGGTTGTTAATCATTTACTGGCATACCTGTATGAAACCCTTCCCTTATCATGCGGGTGGGGAGTGGTGAGAAACAGGCTTCTTATCACTAGATTCTATGTGGCCATTAAATGATGGAAAATAAAAGAAAGGGAGAGCTGTAATGCATAATGCTCTTCATTTTTGTTTAGTAATTTATATTACTTTGGAACAAGATGAAATAAAAGATTTAAGATGAGATTTTTCTCTTTGCATAATAAAATGTGAAAAAATATTTGATTACAAAAGCTATCTTTATAGTAGCCACATTTTATTTGGTGACTTGCCTTCAGACTTAAGAATCTTTTCTAACAATTTTATCCCATTTACAAAAAAATGCTCAATAAATATTTCGAAAGATTAGGTCAAAAGCCCTTAAACTAATCTGTAGGGTTGATGATTAAGATATCATTTTTTTTCTATAACTGATCATTGAATTTTGTAGTGATGAGGGAAGGGTAGAATGCATAGTGAGTGACACACAAGTACAAAAAAGAGTTGGTTATAATCCAAGACTTACATCTTAAAGTAGGAATAATTTTTAGGTTTTGCCATTCAAATCAGCAGATAGCCACGGTTATTACATTACAAAAGATTTCTGAGCTCCAAGTGTTTGCCTGTACTTTGACTTACTAAGCATTCAAAAATATTTTCCTAACAGCATCATACTTTTATTTTCATGTTGTATATATTTTAACCTTTAAGTTATCGTGGAAATTCCTTAACAGGGTCTTCTTCCCAGTAAACATGCAAACTGAAACATTAGCACCCATTTATTCAGCATCTTAGAAGAAATATGCTTAATATAGTAGATTTTCCTAAATAACTTAAACCTTCACCCTTCAAATTCTAAGACCTTTTAGAAACCATTTCTCTGAAATCCTTTTTAAATATTTTAAACATATTTCTTATTTCTTAAACTAAGAGTTTAAACTCTCCTTGCTGTGATAGGGCAATCGTTTTTCTGCAATGTAGAAACAACTACTTTCACCAGCTTTTAAATTTTATTTAGTTATATCCTTAAATGCCAAACTGCAAAATGACCTTTGTCACTGGTGTGGTCATTGTATTGGCTCAGAAGCCTTGCTCCCCCCTCCCCTTTTAGTTTCCTGAGTAGTGTTTATTTATTATTGGCACTGAAATCCACTCATAAAACTTGTTTAGAGTTACATACTAGATTCGATTTTATTAAGACTCTAAGTGAGGGTGTGAGAAGTAAAATCCTTCACTTTTCAGAAGACTTTGTTGTGGTCATATCAGGCACTTGGAATATGGAGATAATGAAATCTACTCCAAGGGATGGTTGTCAGAGGCAACAAGGGAAGGCATATGAAATGAATCTATAGGATGCTACTGAGAGGTCCCTTTATGCACACAACTGCTACAGGCCCCACCACTGTTGTTCAAAGTTCCCCACCGCTCCATACCCTTAGGCAGTGTGGGGAGAGCCAGTTTCCCCTCCTTACAAGAGGAGCTGCCAGAGCAATTCTAGTAGACCCTTGGGTATATTTATCTACCTAACTGGTTTTTAGTTAGGTTGATGAAAGGGAATGAGAAGAAATAAAAATTTTGCATCTGAGTTTCTCTGTTTTTAAATATGGAGTATTACTTTGAGCCTAAAAATGTTCATCACTTTCGACTTAGTAATCTCCCTTCTAGAACTTAACCCTAAAGAAATAATCAGACATAAGGAGAAAGATTTATGCATAAACATATTTTTCATCTCACCTTCATCCCATTTTTACATTAGTCAGCACAACCTTTGGCTGTGTTCCAGAAAACATATTGCGCCAAGACTGGCAGACATTGGTTTGAGTTTATTTAACTGTCAGGGGATGGCTTTTCTTTGTGAGCTGATTCCACAAATTCATTACATACTTAAATCTTTTATGGGCATCAGCAATGTAAGAGTAGTGTACTTGAAGGGCTCAAAATTGCACACAAACATTAGCAGATAGCAGTGCTGGATATTATGGTTTAGACTTAATATCTTTTAAGATATTTTAGATCTTGTAGACCCAAACTCATCCTTGATTTGGCTATGTGTATTCTATGACATTCTGTATATGAGTTTACTCATATACTGGGTTCTGTGAGAGCAGGCATCAAGATAGAACTAGCTGTTTAAAAGATTTATTGTGGGAAAAGCCCGTGAAGGATAAAGGGGAAGGAGAGCATGAGTAGGGAATAAAAAAACAAAAAATAGGGTAGTCCTGTATAATTTCTTACAATTTGGATTTTGTTCATTTCATCCCAGTAGTATTATTTAACATGTTCCTCTGTCCCCTAAGTATCAGATACAGAGGGCTGATCACATTAGAATTTAATTTGTTCCTTCCTTCCTTCTCCCCTCTCCTCCCCTCCATCCTCTCCCATTCCCTCTCCTTTCCTTCATTCTTGCAAAACTACTTCATAGGTGATGGTGTGTGCTTCCATCAAGAGGCAAATAACGTTTGTCTCATCTGTTTTTCTGTGTGTGTTAGCAGCTTGATTATCATTATGCTAGATCCATTAATTCATTAGGGGTTGCAAAATGCTGACATTTGAATTATTTCTGTCTTCACTTACTAACTAGCATACTTTTATACGGAGAAACTTCCTCTCATTAGCTATTTGGCTGTTTTGAGGTTCAGCGCAAATAGGAAACATAGGATGAATACTAGATTTTTTCTTTTGCTTACCATTTTTCAAAATGGTAAGTTGATTCCTTAGCATTTTCCAAAGGTGGAAAATGAGAGTTTTTTTTTTTTTGTTTAGTATTATTATGAACTCATGGATTTAAGCCATTGTAGTCGTTATCTTTATTTGACACTCAAATTATTTCATCTTTGGCCAGTAGGAGTTTATATAGGTAGGCTCCTGAGTCTTTTTGACAGAATCCTAGTAGTCTCTGACAGCCTTCTTGCTTTCTGGTATGATTTAGTGTTCAGGCTCATCTTGTACATTTCCTGCCTCAGGTCTCACTAGGTCACAAGCCATAGTTCATTGTAGTGAGAATTGATTTTTTAGAAACAACACTCTAAGTGTTGGGAGTGTTCATTGCTACTGGGTAGGTTATTTTTTCTAGACCTTTTCATTGTACAAAACTAAGAAATACTTTTTTTTAAAGTTAGAGTATATCCAGAGATCATACTTATAATTCCAATTTATATCTAGGACTACAGGGTTACTATTTCATCTCATCATTTTTTACATCTGAATTTCTTTATCTCCATGCTAAAAAACCTGCTTCTCAGCAACTCAAGCCTGATTACTCACTTGTTTTATCACATACTACAAATGTAACAGCCTTGGGATAACAATGCTAATACTAGGACTAGCTAAATTGTTATTGAAAAAAAATGTGAAGTTCTTTTTTATCTTTAGGATATATACCATTAGAAATGAACTATCAAATCCGTGTGTTTTAAAATCAGTTAGAATAGTTCTCCTCCTCAACCACTTGTATACATATTTAGGTATAATTTGTATCACTTTACTAATCTTGTCTCTGGTGCCATTCTTATTTCCCTCTACCCTAATATAACTAGCATTTTCTCCCTGTATTATGTTTATCTCTGTAATAATGAGAAGTTTATGAGAAGTATAATAAGAAGTATAAAGTTAACTAGGAACTAAGACAGAATTTGAAGTACAAAAATGAATGTGGATTTAAAAATAAATGTATGCACAATAACAGTATATATATATATATATATATATATATATTTTTTTTTTCTTTGAGATGGAGTCTTGCTCTGTTGCCCAGGCTGGAGTGCAGTGGCACGATCTCGGCTCACTGCAAGCTCCACCTCCCGGGTTCAGGCGATTCTCCTGCCTCAGCCTCCCGAGTAGCTGGGACTACAGGCGCCCACCACCATGCCCAGCTAATTTTTTGTATTTTTAGTAGAGATGGGGTTTCACCATTTTAGCCAGGATGGTCTCGATCTCTTGACCTCGTGATCCACCTGCCTTGGCCTCCCAAAGTGCTGGGATTACAGGCATGAGCCACCGTGCCTGGCCTATAT
The DNA here is from genome assembly GCF_029281585.2 of Gorilla gorilla gorilla. Taxonomy (NCBI): domain Eukaryota; kingdom Metazoa; phylum Chordata; class Mammalia; order Primates; family Hominidae; genus Gorilla; species Gorilla gorilla. The sequence goes on from NC_073247.2 coordinate 54,072,856, forward strand.
TTCTTTGTGAGCTGAGAGGTCTTAGAAGCAATGACACCCCAGTAGCAATGAGCACACCTAGAACCCAGATCTTGGTTTCTAATACTGTTCTCCAGTAAAAGGGACCAAAGCTCAATGAAGAAATGCCTGATTCTAAGGCTGTGGCAGAGAAAGATAAGATGAGTCGGGAGCATTGTGTAGTACTAGAAAGGAAGGAAGTGCTCAAACACACACACAAAATGATAGGGGCATGTCAAAGGGGCATAGGAGCCAACTAACAGAACTCCTAATAACCATAGCTGGAAGAATTTGAGCAACGAAATAAATGACATAGTGTTGGATTATAATCCAAAGTATAAAACAAATATCTGCGAGTCCATATTGATATATTAATAAGTAAATGATTGAAAAAGTCAGTAAGTGAGGAGAAGAGACACATCTCCAGTGCAGAATTCCAAATAATTTATATGGATACTCTACCCTCAAAAAGCTGGAACATACTTCCCACTCCTTAAGTGTAGGCTATGCATAGCCTTTCTTTCAAAGAGTACAGTATGTTAAGATGGGAAAAAGAATAACTATAGTGGAAAAACTTGACAAACACCACCTCAGCCAGGTGATCAGATCAAGGTCAACATCAGTGATAAATCATGCTTGTAGCATGCACCCTTGATATAATGTTAATCAGCAATACTTCCTTAATTTTTCTGGTATTACTATGTTGGGTTTAAAAAATATTTTATCTATCCTGAAGGCTTTTAATTACAGGTGGAAACCTGTTCTCAGCTTTGTTTGAGCTAGTGAAAAAAGTATGAAGCATGGTTTCTACCTTATGGTGACTTAGAAACTAGTGAAGGAAACAAGATCTAGCAAGCATGTAATCAAAATATAAATCATAGGACATGATTATACAGGATTTTTAAGTTGAGAAAAGCAAAGCATAGCTATACTGAGACCTGGTGTGGCTAGAGGAAGTTTTAAAGAAAATAGTCTCTTCTGTTAATACTATCAGGATTTCTGTATGAGGGAAATGATAAGGATTGATTTAGAGGCTCAAAAATTCTCTAAATATATGATTATCACCAGAAAACAAGATATATATTTTTTAAGACCATTACATTTTGTTTCTGTTGACCAACTGAAATGCAAGATGACTACATTAGTTATTTTTGAATCCCTTATGACAGATAATAAAAATTGGTGGCTCATTTAATCACAGTGTGGTCAGAATTTATTAGAAAGACAGCAAAATCATTGGATTGTATATGATACCCTGCATTTATTTGATGTGTAGACCTGGTTAAATCTTGGATTTTAAGCATTTGAATGTTACATTGCTCTTTTTTGTTTTTCCTTTAGGACTATCTGCTGCCAAACTCTTGACTGAATATGGCGTTAGTGTTTTGGTTTTAGAAGCTCGGGACAGGGTTGGAGGAAGAACATATACTATAAGGGTAAGTGATTTTAATACTTACATGTAATGTAATATCTCACTCAAACTACAAGTGGCACCACTGGAAATCACAGGGCTAGAGGAGGTCTTAAGAGTTCATGCAGTTAAGCCGTTTGTCCTCCATAGCCCTAAAGTACTCCCATCAAATAAGCGTTCATTCTCTTTAACATGTACGCACTGAAGACTGACAGCTTCTGAATTTCAGTGGAGTGAATTCAACAAACATGAGCAAATAACTTCAATACAGTGTCATAATTTCCATACTAGAGACGTAAATGAAGTGTGTAGTGTCTCAGATGGGGTGATAGTTTGGCTGTACTGGAAGTGACTATACACCCGCAATACACACAGACACACACACACACACACACTTAGATTCCCTATTTATCCAATGACACACAACTTAATAGAAATGTGGTGGCAAAAACCCAAAAAACCAAAAACAAACAAAAAAAGAAATGTGGCTGCAGTAAGCAGGAACAAATGTAGCATATTTTTGCATAACTTTTCCCTTGGTCCTTGTTCCCTAAGAAGTATGCTGCTGCCAGAGATACTCCTCAGGTCGCGTCTGGCTACATATAAGAAGGAAGCCCAGTTCTTGCTACATCGCTGCTTTTTTTATACTTGGGCTTACATCACCATTCTGGAAAAAATGCATGCTATTATTTACTACTATTAAGGGAATGGTTGCAGGTGGTTGACTCTGTGGGTACTGATGAAAGTATGCAGGGAGATAATGAAGAGTGGGAAGGAAATAGGGGCAAAGATGGAAGTTTTTGCACATAAAAGTGGGGGAGAAAGGGAGAAGAGTCAGAGAGAAGTAGTAGAGGCAGAAGAGGAGGACCAGACTAGACCAGCAATGGGTAAGTCAGTGGACGAAGGAGGAAGGGGTGCTCAACAGTCAACTGACACAATATGAAGGCAAACAAAACAAAACAAAACAAAAACCCTCGCATTTGACAGAAGTTCATTAATTAATGAGCCCCTTTGCTAGAGTACACAAATAGAGTGTTAAAGACTAGGGATTGAGAGTAAAGACAAAACTAGACTGTTGAAGTGACTGGAAAGAAAGGAAGCATCTATCTAACTAGAAGATGCTTCAGTTAGACTAATAACAGAATGGCGTAAGCAATGCAAACATTTGATTATTTCACAGAAGTCTGGTGGTAGATAGTCCAGGCTGGTGCTCTTGCTTTTTGCTCTTCTTTCTGCTCTGATATTCTTTCTTTTCTTTTCTTTTCTTTTCTTTTTTTTTTTTTTTGAGACGGTGTTTTGCTCTTGTCGCCCAGGCTAGAGTGCAATGGTGTGATCTTGGCTCACTGCAACCTCCGTCTCCCAGGTTCAAGTGATTCTCCTGTCTCAGCCTCCAGAGTAGCTAGGATTACAGGCACCCCCCCACCACACCAGCCAATTTTGTATTTTTAGTAGAGACAGGGTTCCACCATGTTGGCCAGGCTGGTTGCGAACTCCTGACCTCAGGTGATCCACTGGCCTTGAAGCCTCCCAAAGTGCTGGGATAACAGGCATGAGCCACCGCACCCAGCCCTGCTCTGATATTCTTTGCATGTAGGTTTATTGTCTTGTGGTAACAAGATGGATGCTGAGATTCTAAGCATCAAGTTCTCATTCAAGGCTGAAAGGAGAGTGAAAGGGTGGCACTAGCCTTGTCTGCAACTAAGCTTTTCCTTTGCCAAAAGACCCCAGCAGACATTTGCTTTAGTCTCATTGGCTAGAGTTGAGTCACATGGCTACCCTCAGCTGTCAGGGATCCTGGGAAAGTAAGTATTTCACAATACTAGGCTACATAATAGAAGCAGGCATGGGAGAGGAAATATCAATGGATACTAGAATAACCTACAGACAACATTTGAATTAGGATTTCATAGCAGCGATTTCAGCCACATTGTACCATGCTACCCTTCTGTCATTTGCTTCCTACCTTTTTAGATACAGGGATGTATCTAGGCCTATTTCTGCTTTGCTCAGCTCTAAGGGTGCTGTACAGCCTTGCTATGCAAAGTGTCATCTGTGGGTCAGTAGCCCCAGAATCAACTGGGATTTTGATAGAAATGCAGAATATCAGGCCCTATCTCAGAACTGCTGAATCTGGATCTGCATTTTGACAACATCTCCAGGGGACACTATAGAAGTGCTACTCTGTGGCATTTGTTTGCTTGCTTGCCTTAAACTAATGCCAATCCGGATTAAATTTTCTGAGTGCTCCCTTAGATGTAGTCCACTGGGAAGCTATTGGTCTGGGAGTGAGGAGACTGGGATTCTAGCCTCTGTACTGACTTGACATGATGTCTTGGATAAGTCCTATTAGCACTTTACATCTCAGTTTTCTCATCTGAGTAATAAGATACTATCTAAATGTCCTCGAAGAAACTCCCTTCCATCTTCAAATTCTAATTGAAGGCAGCGTGTTATAATGCAAATGAAGAGCTGCATCTTCTGCCTGTATGCCTTTATTAGATATGATTCTTCTGTCATTTTCTGAAAAATATTCCTTCATTTTGGAGATAGTTATTAAGTTGTCCCTTAGCTTTATTTTTCTTATCTCTAAAACCTTTTGGTTATTAAACAGGAGCATTAGTCATGTTGCAGATTTTCAGTTAAGAACAAGTTTCTTTGTATAAGGGAAATGAGAATTCCAACATACTTGTCCCCATCTGTGTTATTGGCCCCAATTACTTTGCCATGCTGTGTCATTTATATATGTCAGCACCACACAGGAACTGTTATTGTCTATTCAGCATGACATTACACCCCCCTTAGGAATGTGAGAAAGGAATCTCTGAAATGCTTGGAAATTAGGACTTAGCATTTATACTCCAAATGATGAGAAGGAGAAAAAGAGGGCTTTAAGAAACAGGCATGGAGGCCGGGCATGGTGGCTCACGCCTGTAATCCCAGCACTTTGGGAGGCCAAGGCAGGTGGATCACTTGAGCTTGGGAGTTTGAGAACAGCCTGGGCAACATGGTGAAACCCCATCTCTACTAAAAATACAAAAAGTAGCCAGGTGCAGTGGTGTACACCTGTAGTCAGAGCTACTTGGGAGGCTGAGGTAGGAGAATCACTTGAGCCTGAAAGGCAGGGGTTGCAGTGAGCCGAGATTGCACCATTGCACTCCAGTCTGGGTGACAGGAGTGAAACCCTGACTCAAAAAATTAAAAATTTTAAAAAAGGAAACAGGCATGAAAATTGTATTTAATAAGAAACTGAAGCAAATATTTTTAAAATTGCTTCTAATAACATAATCAATTAGGATAATTTTGAGAGGAGATGCCATAAAAGCTACTATGGATCTCTGAGTACCAGAATGTCAAATTTGGTATTACCTGGCAAGCTGTTCAGATGTGTCTTCCATTAGTTCAGAACTTCCCCGTTTTTCCTAATGTGATTCATCCATGATTCTTCAGAGTCAAATTAATAAAGTTGAAATGCCTGCAGGGCTGCCACAGGGTTGGTGTGTTTCCAATATTGTTGCATGTTTGTGGCCTCTTCAAAGGCTGAGTAGTGAGATCTAAATCAAGACCCCAAAGACTGAGGTGCAACACAGTAGAATACAGTGTTACCGCTTCTAGTGTCTTCATGCTGAATTTGAGGCACTTCATTTAGAACGTTCTTACTTTGTAAAGGAACATTCTGCAAAATGCCTCACTCTTTTTACTGCTTCATTTAGGATTATTTGCTTTAAAGATAGTGTCAGCATTCTAAAGACATCATGTTTGGAAACTCCCAGGAGTCCCCTTGCTGTCTTTGTTAAAGCCCAGAAATTTATTGGAGTATGAATTCCAGTTTTGTTCTTTATATCTTAAAATAGATTTTGTAGATTAGAAAAGGTTTGAAGGACAGCACTGATGGTTACTAAAAGAGAGAATAAACATTATATGAGGGCACATTAAAGAAGTCACAGAAGCACTTCATTTCTGGTATTATGGCAGAAAGGAAACCCTAACTCCTCATTGAAATAAGTGAAATGCTGAATACAATATGCTGTGCTCATCTGACATGGAAGTTAGAAATTTGTAGATCTCCTGGATGTTGCATAGACATCTCAAACGTAACACATCCAACACTAGACTTCTGATCTTCCTCAAGGCTGCTATTCCAGCTGCCCATGTTAGAAGATGGCAACTTCGAAAAAACTCAGAGTCATGCTCAACACTACCAGACCCTCATTTGTTTTGTCAGGAAATTCCGTTGGCCCTGCCTTCAAAACATATCCAGAATTCAACGCTTCCCACCACTTCCACTGCTATCCCCTGGTGGGAGCCACCATTATATCTCTAGGCCAGATTACTACAGTAGGCTCCTGATTTTCCTGCTTTTACTCCTGCCCCCTACATTCTGTTCTTTCTTAGTGCATCAGTGAGAGTGAGCCTTTCAAATGTAACTCAGATTTTAGCATTTCCCTGCTCAAGACCTTCCAACGGCTCCCCTTCTCACTGACAGCCAAAGCCTATGTCCTTACAATGTCCTGTGAGGCTTTACGTGACCTGCTCTGCCAATAACCTCTGTAACCTCATCTTCAATTTTTTTCCTTGCTCACATTGTTCCGGCCACTTTGGCCTCCTTGCTATTTCTTGAATATACCAGCAGACTTCTGTATTACAGTCTTTAGTTCCATGTTGCTAGGAATTTTTGCTTTTTTTTTCGAGACGGAGTCTCACTCTGTCGCCCAGGCTGGAGTGCAGTGGGACGATCTCCCCTCACTGAAACCACTGTCTCCTGGGTTCCAGCAATTCTCCCGCCTCAGCCTCCTGAGTAGCTGGGATTACAGGCTCACGCCACCATGCCCGGCTCATTTTTGTATTTTCAGTAGAGATAGGTTTTCACCACATTGGCCAGGCTGGTGTGTTTTAATTTCTACACCTGGAATGTTTTTCAGTTATTTTTCGTCATCACTGCATTGTGGTCCGAGAATATTGTTTTATGGTAACAATCCTTGAGGCTCGCTTTATAACCTAGCAAGCACATGGTTAATATCCGAAGATCTTCTAATTTCTGCTTGAAAAGAACATGTAGTCTCTAAAAGCTATATGCAGTGTTTTATATATGTCCACTAGAATAAGCTTAATTGTGCTCCTTCTTTTTTGTTTGCTTAATCTATTAATCACTTTTAAAAGTATGTTAAAAATTCTCTGTTCTACTAGGCACTTATCTTTGGTTCCTGTCAAATGTTGCTTACATTTTGAAGCTATATTACTCAGTTTATGCAAGTTTAAACTTGGTTAGCCTTCTGGATCTTTTAGCATTATGTAGTGACACTTATTTCACTGAGATTTATTTTGTTTAAGGTTTTCTTTGATATTAATATAGTTATAACAGCTTACATTAGTATTTGTATATCTCTTTATCTTTCAGTTAGAGTTTTCTTTATTCTGACTTTTTTTCCTTTTTCTAAATTTTAGATTCAGGGGGTACAGGATTTTTATTTATTTATTTATTTTGAGATGGAGTCTCACTGTGTTGCCCAGGCTGGAGTGCAGTGGCGCAATCTCAGCTCGCTGCAACCTCCACCTCCTGGGTTCAAGCTGTTCTCCTGCCTCAGCCTCCCCAGTAGCTGGGATCACAGGCGCCTGCCACCACACCCAACTAATTTTTGCATTTTTAGTGGAGTTAATTGACAAACTTGGTCCATCTATATTTTTTATGATTTCTTTTTTAAATGTTTTAACTTTATTATATTATGGCTTTCCATTTGTCCCACTTTAACAGTTTTCCTCTTGGTTTCTTTCTTTCCTTCTTTTGGGTTAATGGTTTTCTTCTTTTTGTTTTCTTTTTAAGTTTTTTCTTCTACTTGTTTGGAAGTTATATAGTCAGACCAATGTTTTTCAGACAATTTTCCTAACTATATTAACACTCATACTTAATGTAGTCTAAAGTTTATCAATATACTATCTTTCTACTAAAAAATACAAAAGCTTTCATGCTTCAGTTGTGAGCACCCTTCTTCCAATCTGTAAACTATAAAAGTATTTCAAGTTTGTATGTTTCTCAGACATTATTAATTTTATTTTATTCTATTGTTGATGTTGCTTAATTTTCTTTAAAGTTTTGCCAATATCTTTGTTCACTGTCCATTCTTGAATCTGAGACCTTTTATTTGTAACCATTTTCATTCTACTTGAAACACACCCTTTCCTCCAATCTGGGTCCTAAACTCTGTACATTTGTCAGCTTGACAAAAACATAGTTCTAACAGGTAACAAATTCTACTTAGAATTTCTCTTCCTCTTTTTTTTTCTCTCAGAACAGCAAAGATATTATTCCCCTATCTTCTGGCTTGTATTTTTATTGTTGAAGAGTCACTCGTAAGTCTAATTGTTGATTTTTTTCAGAGTATGTATGATTTGCCTCTTTTGTTTTCTGAAAAAGAATTGCTTTTAGGAGCTCTTTTCTTTGGTATACTGCAGTTTCTCTGTGTCTGGGTGAGAATTTCTTTTTTATTTATCATTCTTTGGACCTGTTGGGTTTCTTATCTTCCAACAATGCTGGTAAATCCTCAGCCACTATTTTTTAATACTACTTAATATTTTGACACCATCTTCCATGTCTTAACTACCTCCTCAACATATTTTCCAATTCTTTATCTTTGAACTGCATTCTAGATAATTTATTCAGATCTAGCAGTTTACTCACTCTTTAACTATGTCAAATATACTGTTTAATCCATTCACGGAGTTTTAAAAATTTTGATTAGTACATTTTTATTGCTAGCAGTTATTTTTTAATCTACTTGATAATATTTTCAGTTTCTTTTCCCCTGCTCCTAGTTTTAATGACTTATTTTATTTAAAATATATTGCATAGTACTTTTAGATTCTGTGTATAATTCAACTATTACAAAATCTTTCTGGATTATTTTTTCTGCTTATTTTCTTTTGGTGCCTTGTTTGCATGTATGTTTTGTAACTTTTGGCTGTGGGTTGCTAATTTCCCATGGAACTTTATCTGTGTGTAAATTATTTGAGGCATAGGGGAAAAGGACTTAAGTCTACTTCTACCACCGTCCTTGACACTTTAAATTTTCTGCCCAAGGTTTTTCATATCATATGGATAGCTTAAATTCAGATGGAAAACATAAATAAAGATAAGCTTTTTTTTTCCTTTTCTTTGTGACAATACTTAGAGCTGCAAAATAATGGAAAATATAAAGTCGTGGATGCAGCTAAAGCAATACTTAGAAGATGTATAGTCTAAATTCTTCCATTAGAAAAGAAAAAGGCTATATATGAATAAGCTAATCATGCAAAGCGTTAGAAAATTAAGAGCAAAATAAATCCAAAGAAGGGGTAAAAAGGGAATAAATCAATGATGTAGAAAATAGACACCCAACAAAGAGGATCAATAAAATAAAAGTTGATTCTTTGAAGAGACCTATTAAAGATACACAAGAAGTGTCTGATAAGATTTTTCCAGAAAAAGAAACACCCCAAATAAATACGAGATGAGAGCCAGATGTGGGGCTCACGCCTGTAATCCCAACACTTTGGGAGGCTAAGGCAGGTGTATCGCTTGAGCTTAGGAGCTTGAGATCAGCCTGAGCAACCCTAACTCTACAAAAAATACAAAAATTAGCTGAGTGTGGTGGCACATGCCTGTGATCCCAGCTACTCAGGAAGCTGAGGTGGGAGAATTCATAGAGCCCAGGAAAGTTGAGCCTGCAGTGAGCCATGATCATGCCATTGTACTCCAGCCTGGCTGATAGAGTAAGACCCTGTCTCAAAAAAAATAATAATAATAAAGATGAAAATGAAGATATAATTACTGATGCAATAAAGAATAATTAAATGAAAAGAAGATGCCATGAACATTAAACCAACAGTTTTGAAACATATATGAAATGTACATATTATGAGAAAAATATAATTCGTCAAAGTTAACAGTGATTTAGTCTGGAAATAGAAAAGATGGGTAGTGCTTTAACCTAAAAATAAATTAAATGTCTAGTTTGAGATTTTCCCTAAAAAAATCACCAAGCCTAGATAGTTCTACCGGCATGTTCTATGTAATGTTCAAAGAATGGATCACTTTATTTACATACAAACCTTTCTAGAGAATAGAAAAAAGTATGATCACTAACTAAGGAGATTAGCAGTACCGTAATGCAAAAAACAGACAAGGCAGTAGAAGAAAGGAGAATCATAGGCCAGTCTCAATATTGCTTATAAACATAGATATAAAAATTCTAAACAAAATGTTAGCAAAGCATCTCCTCCAACAGAAAGATAATATCATGTTGGGTAGCTCCAGGAAGGAAATGTTGAATAATACTAGACAATTTTCTGGAAATAGCAGATTAGGTAAATTATAACAAAATACAAAGAGACTAGACAAGTTGCACTGTATAGACACACACACACACACACACACACACACACACACACACATCTTTAAAGCATTAAAGAGCCAGTGAGCTAACAAGATAGTGAAGAATCACTGGGCCAACATCTGGAAAGGATTAACCTACTTTTCCCTGGGTGGCAGGGGGAGTTGCTGACCACTGAAGAAGCTCCCGAAGGCTGAGCAGTGCTTTGGACCTAGTGCAAAGCTAGGGTGACAGGTCAAGTCCAGAGCCCCATGAAGTGTGTACTGATTTCTGGGGGAGTGTTTGTCAACTCCTTGTGCTGTGGGTTGGGCTGCATCTAAGGACCAAGGGTGAATGGCAAGAAAACTAGGCCAAATGTGCATTTCGGCCCAGCTTCAAATCCTCTCAGGTACTGAAAATGGAATAAAGTTATCTGGTACTGTGAGAGTCCCAGGCTGTGGGCAGAAGCAAACATAAATCCTCTCTGAGAAAGATATCATCTTCCTAGGATTCAAATGATTTCTACATGTTTTCAAGTGCAATGAGTGGCATTCAATAAAAAATAATCAGGCAAACAAGGAAAAAATGCATGACAACATGCTTGAGAACTGGTATACACAACAAAATAGACACAGACCCTTTATTTATTAAAAAAAAAAAAACCACGGAAGGGTTGCAGCTCACCAATATTCAATTATTGATTAAATCATTGGGACTTTCCAATTAATAAAAACAGCTGAAAAGCATGGAGAACTGTATTTATGAGGGAGGAAGTAAACAATTTTAGTTTATGATAGAGGGTCTGCATATTTGTAAATAATTTAGTGATATGTGAATCTTTTTATACCTTCTTGTATTCTTTTCCTATGACGCATTCTTTCCTGGAAGTGTTTTAAAATAGCATCTAGAGCCATCAATGTGGACTGATTTAAGATTTCACCTGGTGGAAATTAGGGAATTAGGCTTTGGGTGGCTCCTCCAGCAATAACACCAGACAGAAGCTCACATAATAATTTAAATGTTTCATAAAGGATCTAAACTGGCAGAACATACTACAGTGTTCTTTATCTTTTATGCATTGTATTGCTGAATTGGCCTTACCAATAGCTTTACCAAATGATGGTGCTTAGTGATGAGTGTTAGACAGGATTGCGCCCCAGTTCTTGAGTGGACGAGGAAAGATTGCCATTTTCAGTTGCTCTTTATAGGGGAGATGTAAGGCACAATTAACTTTTAAAAAAATAAATGGGGTTATTTTTTTACAAGACACCTTTTTTCCAAGTTTTAACTAAAGTCCTCTGACCAATTTTTCTCTTTTTGCAGAATGAGCATGTTGATTACGTAGATGTTGGTGGAGCTTATGTGGGACCAACCCAAAACAGAATCTTACGCTTGTCTAAGGAGCTGGGCATAGAGACTTACAAAGTGAATGTCAGTGAGCGTCTCGTTCAATATGTCAAGGTAAGGCTGACTTTTCACCCAAGTGACTGATAGGGAAGCATTTTATTTGAGAAAACATTTGGTTTGTTTTTAGTTATTTTTCTTTCAAAGCAATTGTAAAAGTAGGCTCTTGACTTTGAAGTAGTATTTGCCTTTCTTTTCTTGTTTTCTTTTTTCTTTTTCTTTTGAAAAAAATCACTAAAGTCTCCTGGAATCACTGCAGGATATTATGACTCAGCTTGACCTTCCTCCCTGTCACCCTCAGTGGCCCTCACAAGCTATCCTCACTCCCGGAATGGGAGGCTCTGGGTTCCCTCCTAATGCATTTGAAGGCCACAGGGGTGGGGGTGGCAGGTGCCTGCAACAGACATGTACACACACACACACACACACGCACACTCCCCTCCCCCAGCTACAGGCAATCCCTGAGCAACCTAGGAAGCAACCCTAGAGCTCCAAGGAACACAAGAGTTTGAGGCCACTTCTTTAGCCTTTGAACTGGTTATTCATCCTCATTCTTACCTGGCATTATTTGGAATGCTTTATTTCCTCTGTACCTGGCCTTCACTCTTGGGAAGTCTATCTTGTTTGTGCAGTTTCCTACTGTTTAAACAAGAGATTGTTTAAACTCTAGCCACTGATATCCACAGCTGTTGCCAGTGTTTTTCTTTCTCACTGAAGCCAAACATGGAGTGGCTGGAGTCTGGAAACATGCCTTGAGAAATCAAAGTTCGCATCTGACATTGCAGCCTACTTCCTAGAGCTAGTGTCACTGAGGAAGGGGTCATTTACTCATTCTAATGTCAGGATTCCCACACCAATAACCACATCACTTCTCAACAAATACATCCCTTCCCCTACTCCACCTCGGGCAATAACTGTGGGTCCGGAGGCTACAGGGCTTTGGGTGTGTCCTGGGAGTTGAGGATACTTGTGACATATGTACACTGATAACCAATCAGGAGAGACCAGAAACCTTTGTAAACTCTGATAGCCACGTGGTTTGAGATGCTTGGGATAGTCTGGTGGTGACAGATGTGAAAAAGCAAATCAGCAGTCTTTTTATTCTTTTCTTTTTACCTTTAAGCTCTGTTGGACTTGAAAATCAGTAGTCTTTAGAAAAACTGTGGGTTCAGAGGTCAAGGGAGGAATGAAGAAAGTATAAAAAATTTCACAAAGTATTTAGGAACTCTGGCTACAACAGGCTGTGATCAAAAAGGAAAAACCCCTTTGCTTCCCCATTTTCTCTTTTCTGCACTGCACAGTGTTTCCATGGACTAGTAAGTAATAACAACAGTGAGAATAATAGCGGCTAACATTTATTAAGCATTTTTACCTGTATTCTCACATTTAATATAGGGAGAGAGACCAAACCCTTTGCGCTCAACTACTAATTAAACAGTCATGTAAATTCACTCTCCACTCCAACTGGGAAGCAAATGAGTGTGATGATTATCTTGGAATCTGAGCAGATTCATGCTGATAAGATTCAGAGGCTGAGAGGTTTTTAGTTTACCTGGAGGCTAACAATAAACAACAACTAAAAGCTTTTTATGCATGAACTCATTAAATCCTTACATCCACCCTGCTAGGCAGGCATTATCATCCCCATTTTACGTATGAGAAACCAGAAGTTCAAAGAGGTTAAAGTGACTTGACAAGCTATAAAACTCCTAACAGTCTACCTAACCCCTGAGTGCATGCTCTTCATTATCCCAATATATGGCCTAGAAAATGAAACTGAGGACTCTGAATGGAGATGTGCTGGACCTCCAATGTTTGTTTGTCTTCACACACATCTATAGTAAGGTATCTCACTGTCAATATCACTGAAGTCTGGGTCATATGATGAGGAGATTCAGTCATTGAAAGACCACTTTTTTTCCTACTTTCTTACTCTTCTTCCAGTTTCATGTTCCTTTTATGTACATTTTAAAAACTGGGAAAAACTGGAAAAAACTGGAAATTTACAAGTTTGTCCTCAAGCTAGGTACCTGCTAGTCTCCCAGCCACGCCCAGTCTAAAACTTGATATTGGGCTGGGTGTGGTGGCTCACATCTGTAATCCCAGCCCTTCGGGAGGCCAAGGCGGGAGGATCATCTTAAGACCAGGAGTTCTAGACCAGCCTGGGCAACATAGTGAGACCTCTTCTCTATGAAAAATTAAAAAATTAGCTGGGCATGGTGGTGCACATCCTGTAGTCCCAGCTATTTGGGAGGCTGAGGCAAGAGGATGGCTTGAGCCCAGGAGGTCGAGGTTACAGTGAGCCATGATCATGCCACTGCATTTCAGCTTGGGCAACAGAGCAATACCCTATCTCAAAAATAAAAATAAAAAATAATAAAAGTAAAACATGATGCTAAGGTGATAGTTTGAAAGTGGCACCCATAGGCAGCTTTTGTAAGTAATTTAGCTCCTCATTGTTCTTGATGGAGGCAAGGTGGGGTTAAAATGATAAAGTTCTGTTTGAGAATTTTGACTTTGCCTGAAAGTGATCAACAGATCGTGACATGCTATCCAAACTTCCTAACAGGACCTTACAAATTACATATCTTAAGTGTTAGACTTTCTGATGTCTCTGAAATTTTCTGGGCTTTACTGGGAACCCTGCTTTCTAGAAATCCAGATGTAATTGTTCTGTACTTTAAGAAGGTGGTCCTGCTGCAAGCTTTAATAGAGGATGAACTAATGGAAAGACTTAAGGAGATGATGCATGTTACATTAGGTGCCTAAGTAAGGAAAGAGAAATGTTAAGAGTAGCATCCAGGGTCCCTTTTTTGATTTTGTTGCTGCTGCTGAGTCCCGCTGTAAGGTTAGGTCCACACTACCCCGAAAGTCCTGTTCCTAAAGAAAAAACAACTTCAGCTTTCTGGAGGGGAGAACTGCTCAACTCTACCATATTTTTCTTTCACAAAAATACAAATATGGCTGTGCTATTGCATAACCTACTGGACAAAGGCATCTTGCCATGGCATTGGACTTGGTAGCCCGAGGCTGCTTTCAAGAATGTAAGGCAGAAAATAAAATAAAAACAAAAAAAGAGGCTGGGCGCTGTGGCTCATGCCTGTAATCCCAGCACTTTGGGAGGCCGAGGCGGGCAGATCATGAGGTCAGGAGATCGAGACCATCCTGGCTAACATGGTGAAACTTCATCTCCACTAAAAATACAAAAAATTAGCCGGGCGTGCTGGCAGGTGCCTGTAGTCCCAGCTACCAGTTACTCAGAAGGCTGAGGCAGGACAATGGCGTGAATCTGGGAGGCGGAGTTTGCAGCGAGCCAAGATTGCGCCACTGCACTCCAGCCTGGGTGACAGAGCGAGACTCCGTCTCAAAAAAAAAAAAAAAAGAAAATGAATAAAAAACAACCAAACAAACAAGAATGCAAGGCATTGTTAACCTCTGGATCTTTGCCATTGCATGGCCATGCACCTCAACACAATGGTAATATTAGACCATAATTATTGCATATGCAGCACGTGGCAGGTGTGTGCTAAAACACATACCGTGCCTACACTTTGGACAACAAATGGCACCTTTAAATCACAGCCGCTGTGGTTGATCCCTCAAGGTCAGTACCACTCCCATAGTAATAATAATGACTACCCCCCCTACTGAGCTCCTAGTATGTTCCAGGCCCTGTGCCAGGGCCTTCACCTCCATTATCTTACTTAACCCTCACATGGATCCTAAGTTAGGGGTTATTGCGCCATTTCACAGAAAGAGTCTGAAGTTCAGAGGCCCAGTAACCTGCCTAAGAGAGTAAGGGAATTCAGATTAAGGTCTTTTGACTTTATGCTGTCTCTTGCTAGTCCAGATTCTACTGTCAGGGACTGTGGACTCCAGGAAGCTGCCTTACAGTTTGTGCTTGTCCTGGCTCTTTCTGGCAGCTCTCTTCTGATGGTCATCCTGTGTCCATCATTGTGTCCCCGTATGCAGTGCTGGTGACCATTTTGCTCAATCTTTTGACCCGGAAGCCTGAAAGAGCAGTGTTAACTACCTGCTATGATACAAGCACTGTGCCTTGGTTATTGTTTGATGGATGCAGTAACTGGAAAACAGCCATTTAACTGTCAGAAAATAAAGATTGAAGCTCTGTTTTGAATTTTACTACTTATTTTCAAATAGCTACACATTTAAGATGGTAAGCATCATTCTTTTCATTGAATACTTAATCTCATCAAATGAAAATATGAAAAATAGAAATATATATCATTAAACCATCCTCTCACATACTTTAACCTTTCAGAGAATACATATTTTCACCCAAGGTAGACAGCAATGTTAAGGCAAAAAGTAGTGGGTTGGTTAAAGTTTAGTTTATTTGATCTGAATGAGTGCCTTTTTGCTAGTGTTTTCCAATACATCATATCATTTCTGGAATGAGAAGTACTCATTGTAGTAGATGTTTTTATGATTATCAGGAAACTATATTAGGGAAAAGCAAGAAGATATTTAGTTCAATATTCCAGATAAGATGGTTAATAAATTGTATACTAAAAGTAACTCTACTTATTTTAAAATATCTTAACTCTCACTGTTTTTCTCCACTTCTAGGGGAAAAGTGGGTGTTTCCCCAATGTGATAGTGTATTGGGTTAATAATGCAAATTGTCTTTGCGACATTTTCTGCATTGCTTTTTGACAACTTCAGCTTTCATAATCTAATACAGTCAATATTCGTTTCTGTAAATAACACTGAAGTGAAGAGGAAGATTGCCATTTTCTAGATAAACCAATCAATAATCTTTGTGGCCCAGATTGCTTCAGCTCTTAAATTTTCCCAATGCGAAACCTTAAAGAATGTTTAAATTGTTTAAACACTGTCAACAGTCTGTGGCACATCTAGTCTCAGCTTACTCTAGGATGGTTTTTACTATTCACCAAGGAACTACTCGTTACCTTTGTTAGATTGTGTTTACAGTGCAAGTTTTAACAAGACAGTGTATAGTTCCAAGCCTGAGCCTCTCAGATGGATACTGAGGATACACCTTAGTGGTGTTTCCTCTACCTGATCCCTTCCTTTTCTGAGACTATGCCTATCTACTACATTCGTAGAGGATTCGCATCGATATGCTAAATTCACTCATTGCTTAATATTTATATTTATGTATTTGATAAATATATAAGTATTTACAGAGCAAAATCTACTCTGTACCAGATATTGTTCCAGGCTGCAGATAGAGTGGTGAACAAATGATCAAAATTTCTGCCCTCAAGGTCCTTCTAATCTAAAGAGAGAAGACAAGTAAACAAGAACAGTAAATAAATATTAGCTAACATTTTTGCCTGTATCCTTCATGGATCTTGTGAATAGAATCCCTCTTCTAATTCTGGTTTAGTAGATCCTGATTCTTATATAATAGGTTCCTGACTGGTTTCTACAGTGAGCAGCTTTTATGAATTTTGTGAATTTGACATGCTTTTATTGGGGAGATTATATCTGATCTGTGAAATTAACATAAATTAATCATATCATTGTGAACCTTAAAGGTAGATTCTTAAATGGCATCAGCTAGATATTTTTACACTTGACCTTAGCCAAAAAGCCAAGAAGCAGTAGCTAGATATGTTTAAAACATTCTCTTTATCGGCTGCACGCGGTGGCTCATGCCTGTAATCCCAGCACTTTGAGAGGCTGAGGCAGGAGGATTGCTTGAGCCCAGGAGTTTGAAACTAGCCCGGGCAACATAGTGAGGCCCCCGTTGCTACACGAAAATTTAAAATATAATTTTAAAAATAAACAAAATAAAACATTCTCTTTATCAGTTCTTCTCTTCTGCATGGCATAAAGGAAGCAGCTGGACCTGAATGCCAAGTGGATTGATTCATTACTTGCATTAGTAAATAAGATGCTCCATCATTATGAGTGTGTTTCATTGAGTTGTGGAGATCTTTTGTTAAATTTTGCAGTGCTGTGTCTTGCAGAAAAAATGAAAATGTTGGATTCCATTTTTTTTTTTTTTTTGCTTTCCATGAGTTTCCTTCACATCATAATGCAGGTAGGGTGAGGGGTATGGAGAGGGAGAACCCAGCCAGAAATGGAGCAAGGCATTTTGCAGAGGCTACTTCAAAGGAGAAATTGACAATTACATGCATTCTCACGTTCTTCCTGCTTTTCACGTCCTCTCTAAATAAAAGTAGAGACTATAAATATATACCACCCATTTGTTTTTAGAGAATGGTGTGATAAAGATTTATTTAAAACAACATAGGCTTTGCTGACAGTAACAGCTCAGCAAGAATTTTTTTTTTTTCTTTTTGTATTGGTTCTATTCTTCCCACACCCCTTTACTCCAGGTTTCTATGCCAACGACTGAAATCAAAGGCTTTTCACAATGTGTATGTTCTGGAATACTAAGTAAATTTTGTTGTTGCTAAGAGGGAAACTTGGTTTTAGCCAGCAGGCCATGTAGAAAGCAGAGTTTGTCTTAATGCTTACCAGATATAACCCCTCACTTCTAATAGAATTTGACCCATGGCTTATAATAGAATTTCTTTTGGATATGCGACATTTCATTTTAAGTTTCTTTTAGTACCTTGTCCATACTAACTCACAGAAGATATTTCTTTTATCTTCAAAGAGAGATACATTTTCACTTTCAACCTCTCTCAGAAGGAAACTCAAGAAGCGGAAAGTGTGAAGTCTTTATAGGGATGTTGCTTGTTGTATATTTGCCTCCTTTCTTTTAAACACCTAAATTCATCCCTCCTGATGCCATGCTATTAATATTGCCTTCCATCTGTAATGTACCTATACATGTTTTACCTCACTTGAGCTTCCCAATGGTCCTCAGAGTAAAAAGCATTATTTTTCCCAACTCAGAGAGCGTAGGAGCCGAAGTGTGGCTTTCCAGCTCTAAGCCCAGTGTTCTGTGGGTTACATCACCTTGTTTTTTATTCCAAAGTTAACTTGTGAACCCTTCTAATAAACTGCTCCAAGATATGACAAAATCACTTTATCCCAACAGGCTCTGAAGTTGTAAGATGCCCCTTTGGAAACAGGGACTCCTGTGGATATGGGGGTGGTGGTTCATGGGAGCTGTATGTGACACAGTTCATATTTCACAGTTCACAGTTCACAGTTCACAGTGGTTGTACATGGGAGCTGTATGTGGCACGGTGGCTTCTCTTCTCTTGCACCCTGAGCTGTAGTCTGAGAGGTCCTCTGGTCTTCAGTGAGCACCTGGCAGCTAAACAGCCCCCAGTGTGTCCCAGTTAGGCTCAGCAGGCTGAAGACCACAGATGGATTCTATTATTTTGTTAAAATACTAAATCTGGAGGTCTAAGGCATGGTTTGAAATTGCTGGCTATATATTATTTTTGTTAAATGATCCATGTAAACTTATTATTCAAAGTATGGCCCAAGTATTGGCAAGTATTTTATGTTATGCCATTATATCCTGCCTGATTTTAAAAATAACAAAAAAGGAAACGATTTAAAGTGGTTCTTGATAAGTATTACAAATTTGGATAAGTCAGGGTAGAAGATAGAAAAACAAAACAAAACAAAAACACCAGTTAGGTAAGGACAAGCAAGTAGTTACAGGCCTGTGCTCATGATAAGAAATTCTGTTTTGATGATAGAAATGAGGTAATACAGAAGGGATTGCTTTCTTCTCTCAATTACAATTCTGAGTAGGTTTTAAAAGCAGAGAGGCTAAAAATGTTTACATATTTTCAGTTTGATCTATCCAGTATCCAGTATAAGGATATATGAAGATAGCTGGTAAAAAATAGTTTTTAGTAACTTTCATTCTTTTTTCCCCCCTCACTTTGGAAAGACTTCATTTGCTGCTTGTGAGTTCCCAGAGAGCTTAATGGCAGAATTCCTCCTAAAGCTTTGCACTGTTTAGAGAGCTAGGTCAGCATTAGCCATCTCCTCTCAGAGGCTCCTTCTTCCTATAAACTCTCAGGGTTACATCTCAGATTTGGTTTCAAAAATATAAAGTTCCTACTCAGCGACAACCCAATATATAGCAAAATAAGTTAATTATTAGATTTTTTCTTAAAAAATGGTAAAGTACACTAACATAAAATTTATCATCTTCACCAATTTTAGGTGTACAGTTAATTCAGTAGCATTAAGTACATCCACATTGTTGTGCCACTGTCACCACCATCCATCCAACAGAACCCCTCTCATCTTCCTTCCATTCATTTCTAATAGGGACTAATTCACTACAGGAATTGTTTTCTAACCATTCATTGAGAAGTAACCTAGCATCACCCTCCCACTGGCAGCACAGAAAGGGGGTTAAGTCAGACACAAAGGATTTCTCTCACACTCAGGCTGAGGGACTTTGTGATCACACATAATCATGTAGGGCCTCAGCATTTGGGTTAATGGCCAAAAGAACTTTGTGAATGGAATTAAACATTATATGAGCAGCTTCCTCAAGAGAAATTGCTCTAGTCTCCATAATAACTGAACTCCTGGAGGTTCTGACCTTTCAGGTTAAAATGTAGTTGCCTCTCAGAGGTTAAAATATCCTCCTTCCTCCTTGCTTTCTACTTCCTTCCTATTTCTTCTCAGCAACCCCTGTCCTCACCCCAGTGGCATGCACATTACTCCAATCAAAAGACTCAATCATTGATCTTTAATTTTCAAACTTTTGCAAAGTAGCCTTCTAACAGTTGAAATCTTAAAAGGCCTCTAACGTCCAATGAATCCCATATCTAGTCCATTCTGGGCACTTCCTGAAGAAGGGAAATTCAGTTGTCCCATGATCACATGTTGAGCCAGCTAGAAAACCTTTTCTGTCATTGCCTCATCCTGCTGCCTAATAGGATCGATGCTGCCATGTTAGCCCTCTGTATCACGTGCAGACTCAAACCTTTTTCATTTCTATGTCAAATTAAATGAACAGATACCTTTTGAAAACCTACTGGGCCACAGAGTTTTGGTAAGTGACAGTTATTCCTACTTTAGAGATAAGAGAAAGTTATAATAATGAGAGTGGTTCAAGGTCCTACAGAAGTGAGAGAGAAAGAGGGACAGGCATAAAAGCCTAGTTAATTACTAACCTTTGCAAACACAGAGCTTCAAACCGAAAAGAGACAAATAATGATAATAATGTCAATACCTGATATTTGACAGTCCAGTACTATTTTCATAACACTTCATTTTAGTTTTTGCTTTGTGTTTGGGTTTTATGCAACCAGAAGAAGAAAATTCTTGATGGAATCACAGAAAGCTTGAGAGTTAATTATAGTTCAGTGTAGTGAATGCTTTGATCCTGAAGGCTGTGAAACTGAATCGTTTTCATTTAGAAGACTTCTCATGTCAGGTTTTTCAAACAAAAAGAATGATTAGTAAACTATTCTATTACCTTTCATTCCCATAGCTCTCCTGTAATTTGTAAGACTCAAATGATACACACTGAACCTTGGGCTGAGATTTAGTTTTGTATATTTGCCAAAGTACACAGTAGCCTAGTTTCCATAGCCGTATCTAGCAGATAAATGTCTCTGAAAAAAAAAATCAGGCTTCAGAGACAATGGGAGGAAATCACTGTGGCTCACACTTGCGGACCAGCAGTGGGTGACAAAAGTGGACCCTGGGACACAGACATGGGTGCAGTCACTAATTGACATAATTATTTGAGCATCCACCAGTCGAGTAGTCCTGAGTATCTGTGACTTTTCCTAATCTGTAGATTAAAAAAAAAATACTATTCTGATGTTTAAATGCTGGGAAGATGGTGCTAAGAGTATAATGGCTCTTAGTTCATCCACCCTTTCATTCCATGCCATCACCCTATCTCCGCCATCATGGTTATAAAGCCATCACTGAAGTAACTTCATCTAGTAGTAGGGGGCAGGGCCACGTCCTCCCAGACACTGTGATACACAAGGTGGATGCACTCACTTAACAGCTTAGCTGGCAAGAAGTTCTGCTTTGCCCTTTGCCCCTCTCTACCTGCTCTTATGTACTTTCTCACTGCACTGTCTTGTTACGAGGAGGACGGGCTAAGGGCAGAAACTCAGCATGAAGCCCATGATGCACTTGCAATTTTAGCTAGATGTACAAGCAATTTCCTTCCTTTCTCCTCGTTGTTGTGGAATGATGTGCCCTTTTGTCCAGAAGGGATACAAATGACATTGTATTCCCATGTGTAACATTTGGAAAATAAACATTCTGGTTGTCACAGCTTCTATTTCATCGCATATTTTCCTGTGTTATGTCATACTTCTGCCAGTGCAAGCCAGAATGTGAAGAATGCCTAGGGGAATATTTCTCAAGTGTTTTCTAAGCAACATTAATCTTAAAAATACTTTGCAAAAACAGGGCATTTGGTGGTCAGATAAACTTTGGAAGTGCTCCATATTCTATCCCTGTCTTTGATAGTCAAGATGCCCATTAACAAATTAGGAGTCCTAGGAAGTCTGGCAATAAAAAAAGACTATTGAACACAAACCAGGATTTCCCAGACTTACGACCATGGAAACTATTTTCATATAACACCTGTAAAGATCAGAGTAAGAGATGCTATCACAGGAAGTGTTTTTAGAGATTTAGGTTCACAAATTACCAAAACTACTCGGGAATAAATAGAAAATTGAATAGACCTATAATAAGAAAAGAGATTGAATTAGTAATTTAAAATCTCCCACAGAAACAAACCCAGACACAAATGGCTTTACTGGTAAATTTTACCAAAAGTTTAAAGAAGAATTAATACCAATTTTTTATAAACTCTTCCAAAAAAATACAAGAGGAGGAAAGATTTCTCAATTCATCCTATGAGGCCAGTATTATCCCGAATAACAAAACCAAAGACATCACAAGAAAACTACAAACCAATATCCCTATATAGAGATGCAAAAATCTTCAAGAAAATACTAGCAAACTGAATCTAGCAATATATTAAAAGGTTTATACACCATGACTAAGTAGGATTTATTCCAGGAATGCAAGGTTAGTTTAATATACAAAAATCCAATAATGTAATGCACCACCATATTAATAGGATGAAGGACCAATAGCACGTGATCATCTCAATAGACGGAGCAGAAGCATTTGACAAAATTCAACATCCTTTTATGATAAAACCACTAGAAAAACTAAGAATAGAGGAGAACTTCCTCAACCTAATAAAGGCCATCTACAAAAAACCCACAACTACCATAATACTCAATGGTAAAAGATTGAAAGCTTTCCTTCTAAAATCAGGAGCAAGACAAAGATATTTACTCTGGCCACTTGTATTTAACATTGTACTAGGGATTTTAGCCAGGGCACTTAGGCAAGAAATAAAAAAAAAAAGAAAAAAGAAAAATTGTATTTGCAGATGATGTGATCTTGTATATAGAAAATCCTGATACTGACTAAAACAATTCATAGAACTGTTAAACAAGTTCATTGAGGTTGCAGGATACAAGATCAATATTCAAAAATAAATTTTATTTCTAATACAGTAGCAATGAACAATCTGAAATGAAATTAAGAAAACAACTTCACTTAAAATAGCATCAAAAAACAATAAAATACTTAGCAGTAAATTTAACCAAAGAAGTGCAAGACTTATATACCTAAAACTACAAAATAACATTGAAATAAATTAAAGATGTAAATAAATGGAGGCATCCTGTGTTCATGGACTTAATATTGTTAGGGTGACAGTACTTCCCAAATTGAACTACGTTTTTAACACAATCCCTTTCAAGATCCTAGCTGACAGTTTTTGCAGAAATTGGGAGATTGATCCTAAAATGTATATGTAAATGCGAGAGACCCATAATAGCCAAAGCAGTTTTAAAAGAGAAGAACAAATTTGAAGGACCCACACTTCCTGATTTCAAAAATTACTATGAAGCTAGTGTGCTAAAACAATGCATACTTGTATAAAAACAATGTGTACTTCTATAAGGATAAACATATAGGTAAATGGAGTAGAACTGTGATTTCAGAAATAAACCCTTACATTTACGCCCAATTGATTTTTGTCAAGGGTAGCAAGACAACTCAGTGCAAAAAGTAAAATAAGTTATTTCAACAAATGGTGTTGGAACAACTGGATATCCACATGCAAAAGAATGAAGCTGGACCTCTTCTCACACTATACACAAACATTAACTCATTTTAGACCTAACTATAAGAGCTAAAAATATAAAACTCCTGGAAGAAAAAATAATAAATCTCTGTGAGTTAGGCAGTGATTTATTTGATGATACTGAAAGCACAAGCAACAGAAGAAAAAATAGATAAATTGGTCTTCATCAAAAAAAGTTTTTGAAGTGTTGTCATTTGTATACCATCAAGAAACTGAAAAGACAATCCATAGAATGGGAGAAAATATTTGCAAATCATATATCTGATAAAGGACTTGTATTCAGAATATATAAAGAACTCTAACAACTCAATAATAAAAAGACAAACAACCCAATTCAAAAATGGACAAAGGACTTGAATAGATACTTTGCCAAAAAAAAGATATGCACATGATCAATAAGCATCTGAAAAGATGATCAATGTTATTAGTTATTAGGGAAATGCAAGTCAAAACCACAATGAGATATCCCTTCACACCCAACAGGATGGCTGTAATAAAAAAGGCAGACATTAATAAGTGTTGTGCAGGATGGGGCGACATTGGAACCCTCACCCATTGCTGGTAGAAATGTAAAATGGTGCAGCCACTTTGGAAAATAGTTTGGCAGTTCTTCAAAATGCAGTGTCAGAGAAAGAAGAGTGACTACTAATAATTAAGGGCTTCTTCTCGGGGTAAAGAAAATGTTCTAAAATGAGATGTGATGATGGTTGCATGCTCTGTGAATATACCAAAGACCATTGAATTGTACACTATAAATGGATGAATTATAGGACATGTGAATGATATGTTAATAAAGCTGTTAAATAGCTATTTGTCCTCACAATGTGATATTTTCATCTTTTTTCACACTTCCTGTTTCTCCTAAGTTAATGGCATCTGTGAAAGAGGAAAACTATTTTTTTTGAAAAACTCTGTCAATTATCTTTAATTACACAAAAGCCGCCAGAAGAACTCATTATTGTTTCTATCTTAACTGTTTTGTTTGTAATTTCTGTATATAACTAGAATCCCCTGGAGAAGATGACATAAATTTCTTTTAAAACCCTTCACTGTTGGGGCCAGGCACAGTGGCTCATGCCTGTAATCCCAGCACTTTGGGAGGCCAAGACAGGAGGATCACTTGAGCCCAGGAGTTCAAGACCAGCCTGAGCAATAAAGTGAGGCCCCATCTCTACAACATAAATAAATAAATAAATAAAAATACAAAAATTAGCCATGCATAGTGGCACACACCTATAGTCCCAGCTTACTTGGGAGGCTGAGGCTGGAGAATCACTTAAACCTGAGAGTTTGAGACTGCAGTGAGCTGTGATCACAACACTACACTCCATGCTGGGTGACAGAGAAAGATCCTGTCAAAAAAAACAAATAAAACCCTTCATTATTGATGGTATGGCATCATTTATATCTGAGTTTAATGGTTCTCTTTTTCCAGAGATAGGACTACACAATTCAGGCGCCCATTGCATTGGTAGCTGTACAAGTCTTGAGACAGAGGCTGAGAATATGAAGTATCAGGTCATAAGCAAACACATAGGAATGTGCTGCCAGCCCTTGAAATGGTGTGAGAGGTTATAGATAATTTGGTATTCATAAACATGGAGCAGAGGCATGAAAAATGTAAACCATAAGACTGTGCAAATATAATAACAAATTTGAGGGTGGATGAGTTCCCCAGGGAAATGGGAAAGGGGTCGGCAGAAGGAAAGGAAAAGGCTAAGGATCAGACTCTGGGGGATTCAGTGGATCATAGAAGGAGGGGTCTTGGGGAACTAGGCTGAGGCTTGGGACAACTAGCACTATCTGATGGGGTGGTGTCAGATGCAGCCAAGTGCTAATGGGATGGATACATCCCTTCATATCTGGCTAAAAGGAGCTCATTGGTGACCATAGAGAAAAGGGCATCCACGGACTTTTGAGGATACAAGTCAGATTTTAGAAAACAGAAAGATATGAAGGCAATGGGGGCATCATTTGAGTGGGACTGTTAAAAGAATGCAAAGAGGATGACAAATGAAAAGGACAGACGTCTCCATGTAGGATATGAAGGCTTTTTCTAGATAGAGTGAAGCTATGTATGTTTGAAGAGAGCTTGGATACCTGCATTTGGAAAGAGGAAGATAATGCTTTTGTAAACTATTAATACAACACAAAACTACCATCCTATTTAATGGGTCTCTTCTTAGATGATTTTAAAATTTAAAGCATTGTTATAAACTATAGAAAATAAATCATCAAAAGATTCATCTTACAGGCTTTGTCACAAAACAATGGGACTAGAAGGGTCTCAAGGTATTCATATAAGCTGTACAGGCATGTTTCTAAATTAATCTGGAAGATAACTCTTTATTTTCCAGATGATTAAAGAAGGCTATTTGGCAGCTTCCCCAGTGACTTATGATACTCTAATAACACTCACTTCCTTTTGCTTAACTCAAATATAAAAGTACAGAGAGATCAAACTCTCCAATGTGCCAATCAGGAAATGCTATTTTGCTTACTATAAACTTAGCTTATCTTATAGGACCAGCAATAAAGAATTATGTGGGAGCCATAAACTGCCATCTCCTGGCAATAGTCTCCTGTTATTATGAACATTAGTAGATTGAAGATGTAGTTTCTCAAAGTCACTTAAGTGTTTTGGGGCACGGTTCCAGGGACATTGCGTTCTGCTTGACATAAACAATTTCTGCTGTATCAAAGACACTGCCCTTTAGAGATTAAAGGCCACTTTGGAAAACTAGTAAGCTTTCAGAGTGTAGGTACAAAATGAACTTGACCATTACGCTAGATTTTTCTCCTTTAATTTTAAAGAGCAGTAATCATTTGGAAGTATTCCCAGAGCCCCTGCTTCACCCTCTTAGGTCGTGAAGGCATTCCTTACTGAGAAGTGGCTTAGTATTGAGAAACTGCTGACACCTTGGTGAGAATACTATAGAACCATATTTTGGAGACTGAGAGGGTCCACACTGTCAGGCAGTTCTCACTCAGCCAAAAGACATCTTCCAGGCCCCCCTACTGCACTACTGTAGGGATTCACACATGCAAAAGTGTTCCCCACATATGTGCATTTCTTTTTAGCAGGTTTGGGTTTTCTGTGAAACGAGAACAGAGAAGCCAGAAACTGATAGGGGTGAAACTAATTGATGAAATCCTTTATCAACAGCAAAGAAGTTTATGTTATGGGCCTTTATGGTCTTGTTTTTTTTTTTTTTTTTTCTTTTGAGACAGTCTCGCACTGTCGCCCAGGCTGGAGTGTAGTGGCACGATATCGGCTCACTGCAGCCTCCGCCTCCAGGGTTCAAGCAATTCTCCTGCCTCAGCCTCTTGAGTAGCTGAGATTACAGGTGCCTGCCACCATGCGCGGCTGATTTTTTGTTTGTATTTTTAGTAGAGACGGGTTTTTTTGTTTGTTTGTGTGTTTGAGACAGAGTCGTGCTCTGTCGCTCAGGCTGGAGTGCAGT
Organism: Gorilla gorilla gorilla; assembly: GCF_029281585.2. NCBI lineage: Eukaryota > Metazoa > Chordata > Mammalia > Primates > Hominidae > Gorilla > Gorilla gorilla. The sequence goes on from NC_073247.2 coordinate 54,099,562, forward strand.
GACGTGATCTCGGCTCACTGCAACCTCTGCCTCCTGGGTTCAAGTGATTCTCCTGCCCCAGCCTCCCAAGTAGTTGGGATTACAGGCACCCATCACCACGCCCGGCTAATTTTCATATTTTTTTAAGTAGAGACAGGGTTTTGCCATGTTGGTCAGGCTCATCTCAAACTCCTGACCTCAGGTGATCTGCCTCTCTCAGCCTCTCAAAGTGCTGGGATTACAGGTGTGAGCCACTGCCTCTTCTTTTAAAATATTCTGTGGCTCCCATTTCTAAAATGATTGCCAGGCCAGATTTTCCTCTTTCCTTGAACTCTTTACTTCTCCTGCCACCACTGTTTATCAAGGCTCAGATCAAGGGGTCTTTGGACCTTGTGTGAAATCATACTCAAGTTGGCATCTTTCTGTGAAGAACTTCGTTAGGAATGTGGGACACATTTTGTTGAGTTATATTTATAATTCTTTTCTTTATGTTCCCAGACTATTGAGAATATTTATTTATTTATTTATTTAAGACAGAGTCTCGCTCTGTTGCCCAGGCTGGAGTGCAGTGGTGCAATCTCGGCTCACTGCAACCTCCACCTCCTGGGTTCAAGCAATTCTCCTGCCTCAGCCTCCCAGGCAATATTTATGTTTTTTAATAAAATTTTTTTCCAAAGCAAAGATCAGTTTTGCATTAGACTATTCCTTGACTATACATGCATTTTACGGAGGAAAATGTAGATTTTTCCAGATTTCAGTTAAAGGAGGAGTTATAACAAGGACCAGCTGCTCTGAGGCCGCCCCTGAGCTATTACTTAACCTCAGCCCCTCTCTTCTCCATAGCTATTTTTGTTTTCTATGTAAAATATCTTTGCCCATTTCTCTCAGAGTATGTATTAGTATTTTCCAAAGCTGTTTATGTTCCCTCAGTGGTCGTCTTCCACCCCTGAAGCTTCTTAAGTCTCTATTTTTACTCCTTAGAAACAGAAAAGGTACATGTGGAAGATTTCTAAGTTTCACATTTCAAAGTTCTCTTTCTTTGGGGAAAGAAAAAGTTGGAAGTTTAAAAATGCCTCTAGAACAAACCTATCTCCACATTCCATCAACTGTATAGGAGGCAGGAAAGCATGTTTTATGAGCAAAGGCTTTGGGAGCAGGAAATTTCCATTCTATGATGTACTAGCTACTGCCACTGGGCTTTAGTTTCCTTATTTATAAAATGGAAATATCAATAGCGCTTGCTTTCACAGGGTTGGAGTGAGCATTGCACGAGATAATGCATATGAAGGGCTTTAGCCAGTGTCAGGCATAGAGAAGGATCTCAATAAATGTTAGTGATGATGGTGGTGATGATGATAAAGGATTTGGAGTCTCAAAAAGTTGTATTGCAGCGTTACAACATAACATTTTCAGATAAGAAACGAGATCACATATTCTGCCAAGGTTATTTGAATTTGCTATGTGGAAGGGAAAATTACTTCTCTGTCACTTAATGGCTGCCATATATTCTTACTCAGTTAGGAGGTGTGCATACACGTGCTTGTGATGTCTTGTGTCCTTGCCCTGATGGTCAGGAGTTTTGTTTTAGCCCTTTAAAAAATCCAATACAGCTTTCAGTATTCTGCAGTGCATGCAGTAGACTTTCTACAAGTAAATGTTTTAATTTAAAAAATCAAATTATCATGCAAATTATACTGGTAGAAAAGATTTTGGCCTTATGAACATTTACAAGACATTGATTTTTAAAGTAAAAGAAATTAGCAAATAAGGCCTTATAAACTACCTATTTCTGATCTATTTCCTAGGGACTCACCTCTACTCACCCTTGCTTCTCTTAGCACTTTGGCTGTTACACAATGAAATGAAGTTAATGGTTTCTAATAATGAATGAGCCATCTTCATGTTAGAGGTCTTGGTACCAAGCAATAGAAACCAACTCAGGCTAACAAGAGGGAATGTACTGAAAGGAAATGAGAGGACCTACAGAACTGATGTGAGGCTGGAGGACCACACTTGAGGATGAGCAAAGAGCATGAGAGCTCTGGCAAGTTAGGGACAGGAACCATAGCCATGGTCTTTGTAGCAGGAAGCATCTGCTCAGCACTTGGCCATGGGGAAAGAAAACCCACAGTCTACTTTCTTCTCTATGTGGGTGACCCACTCCATGGTCAGAGTCCTCTGAGAGTGTATGACTGGCCAAGCTCAGATAACAGGCTCACAGCCAGGCTATACCAGGAACTGGGGGTAGGGGTGTAGAGATAAAAAAAAAAAATCTAACTTATCATTTTCTGTAATGGGAGCTGGGAACTGGGACCATCCTCCCTACACAGCTATACAGAAAAGAAGAGAGGCAATTTCCCAGAAAGAAACCAGGATACTACCAGGAAAGGGGAATGGATGCTCGGCAGGCCCACAGTGGCAAGTGCCTGATATCCCACACTGCTAATAATCTGATTCTTTACATCAGGCATAGTCTGTAGTCTAGCCAGTCTTTATTAAGCCTTTGTAGACTTTAAAACACAGTATAAGACATTCCCCTTTGCTGTTCTTGTCCTATATGTGGTCTAAAGACAGTCCTCCACGTCATCATCCTGCTCTCGTCTAAGTGGGAACAGCTTTCTCAAGAGATTAGATGGGAATTCAGGAGTTGAGAATATTGTAGCACCAGCATTAGATACTAGGATGTGCTACCTTTATTTATGTATAATTTCCAAATAAATAGAAATAAATTTAAAGCTATTATTTACTGTAAATTAAAACCAGCCAACACAGCACCAGGGAGATTCTGCACATTTTATTAAATTGGGGACTGTATAGGTATAATGTATTCAGTTTCCATCAAAGGGAATGTTTCTGACACAGTAGAGGGTCTGGTTACTTTGAAAGTCTTAGGTTGGTTGCTTTTTTGTTGTTTTAGAACACCATTCAAATTTAAGGTATTACTGTTTTTGATTGATTCTGTTTGCTTTTATGTTCTAGGGGAAAACATATCCATTTCGGGGCGCCTTTCCACCAGTATGGAATCCCATTGCATATTTGGATTACAATAATCTGTGGCGGACAATAGATAACATGGGGAAGGAGGTAAAATGTGTGTTCAGTTTGCACATGACCCATTACTGAAATAACAATGGCAACTGTTTAATATCCTTCCATAGTGCAGGGAACATTGCTCCGGACACCAATGCATATCATTTCCAATGTACCCAAACTGCAAAGTTGGTCGTATTTCCACTTCACAAATGGGAAAAATGAATGCCCAGAGATTGTGTAATTTACTCAAGACCTCATAGCAAGGGAACCAGCATACCAACCCACTCTCTTATACAAATGCCTGTGTGCCTTCAACTCTATGCTACTGAGCATTTATATTACATATTTTTGCCAAGTATCTCTACTTACAGTTGCCTGTCTGTCTGTAATGCCATTTTAGATAGTAAAGGAGAGAAGGACTTGCTGCCCCAAAGCTTCTTTACTTAGTCTTAGGCTCTGTAATATCAATTTGGGACATAAAATGGGTATTAGCTTTCAATAACAATGATGATGATAATTGTCATCATTATAATAATTACATATAAATTTGTACATAGACATATATAATATTACCACTATTATTATTGTTTTGGCAATGGCATTAGGACACAGAATCCAAAGAACTCTACCCCACTCCCTGTCTCTATATAGAATTCTATGCCAATCACACGTTTCAACACAGAGACCAAGAGACCCATTTTCAGAGGTTTTCATGAGGGCCTTCCCGAGAAGAGGTGGCAGTTACCATCAAACCTGAGAGGGGACTTCCTTTCTCTACAGATTCCAACTGATGCACCCTGGGAGGCTCAACATGCTGACGAATGGGACAAAATGACCATGAAAGAGCTCATTGACAAAATCTGCTGGACAAAGTAAGTAGACTTGACCATTCAAAATTTACTTTTAATCTTCCCTTCTCGTCTTTTATATCTTGCCTTGAACTGCAGTGCTTTTCTTAACAACTTACAGATAAAAAGAGGAAACCTAGTAATCTTTCAGTCAATAGCAATGTTGAGGGCACCTCAAAGTAGGTTAGAACAGAAAATGAATCTAAAAATTAAGAAAAGTGGGTGAATGAAGTAGAACTTCTTTTAATGAAAGCATTGTGTGATCTGCAATAAAATCAATAATTGTGTTTTCATATTATTGAAAGGTTGCCTACAAAAGCAGTTTGAAAAGATATTTTTTAAAAATGTGGTACATTTACACCATGGAATACTATGCAGCCAAAAAAAAAGAATGAAATCATGTCCTTTTCAGGGACATGGATGAAGCTGGAAGCCTTCATTCTCAGCAAACTAACACAGGAACAGAAAACCAAACATCGCATGTTCTCACTCATAAGTGGGAATTGAACATTAAGAAGACATGGATGCGGGGAGGGGAACAACACACACTGGAGCCTGTCAGGTGGTGGGAGGAGGGAGAGCATCACAATAAATAACTAATGCATGTGGGTCTTAATACCTAGGTGATGGGTTGATGGGTGCAGCAAACCACCATGGCACATGTTTACCTGTCTAATAAACCCGCACATGTACCCCGGAACTTAAAATAAAATAAAATGGTAATCCCATATAGATGTAGAATACTAGGAAATGAGAGGAAAGCTAGTCTGTAGTAATAAAAATGTTCAATTAGACCATGTGTTATTAGTTTATGTGGGGCTTACTATGTGAAGGCACCATACCAGGCACTGAGGAATGGGGGTGAACTTCTTAGGAATAGCCCCTACCCTCATGGAGTTTATGTTTTTCTAGCAGACAAGACTGACCTTGAACACAATTACACAATGCTAGGAGAGTTCCTGTAACAGGGAGAACCTTACATGGTCTGAGGGTACAGGAAGCATTCTTTGATGAAGCAATCTTTAACCTGAAACTAAGGAGTCAGTGCATCAACTAAGAATGAGCCATCAGGGCAGGGGGGAGTCAGAAAAGGTGAACAGTGTAGGGCGATGGTATCTTCCAGGAATGATACACAGGGACAGGAGAGAGAAAGGAAGAGTGGATGAAGTTGGGGGGATAGTATCTGCCAGGAATAAGCCATGGGGCAGGAGAAAGACAGGAAGGGTGGATGGTGTGGTAGAAATGGTACCTTCCAGGAGTAACCCATAGCGTTGATAGTAGTGGGGCAGATGGTATGATCTAAGAATGATACACAGTGTCAAAGGGAGAGAGGGAAGGTTGGACAGTGGTGGTGGGAGGAGGGAATTATATCTTCCAAAAATTACCCACAAGGGCAAGAAGGGAGAAAGGGATAATGGAGAAAGATGGGTGGTGTTTTAGGAAAGACCCACAGAAACAAGGTGAGATGGGGACTGGAAGGGTGGATGGCACTGGGGGATTTTGTCTTCTAGGAATGAGCCACAGGGATTAGGGGGAGATAGGAAGGACTGATGGGGCAGGAAGATAGTATGTTCCAGGTATGATCCACAGGTTCAGAGGGGAGACAAGTATAGTGGATGGTGTTTGCCATGGATGAACCACCAGGATAGTTGGGGAGACAGAAAAGGTTGATGGTGTGGTGGGATGGTATCTTTTATGAATGACCCAAAGGGGAAAAGGGAAGACAGGAAAGATGGATGTTGCGGGGATATCATCCACCAACAACCCAGAGGTGTAGTGGGGAGACAGGAGGTGTAGATGGTATCACCAGGATATGGCTTCCAGAAATGAGCCACAAAGGTAGGGATGAGATAGGAAGAGTGAATGGTGTGGCCTGGTTGCATCTTGCAGGAATGCCCCCACAGTGTTAGGGAGTGGGGAACAAGAATGGATCCCTGTGGGGGTATGGTATCTTCTAGGAATAGCCCACAGAGTCAAGGGGAAACAGGCAACATTAGGTAGTGTGTGTGTGTGGTGGGGAAATGGGGCGGGGGTGGGGTGGGGAGAATGAAATTTTCCAGCTATTTCTCTCTCTCTGGGGAGAGAAAGGGAAGGTTGGTTTGTGTGGATGAAGATGGTATCTTCTAGGAATTACCCAAACCAGAAGGGTGGATGTCTTAGGGGAAGGGGAATTTTCCAGCAATGACCCAGAGGGATGGTGGGGAGACAGGAAACATAGATGGTGAGGCAAGATGATGTATTCCAGAAATGACCCACAGGGCAAGGGGTAGATACAAAGGTGGATGGGGTGAGGGAGATGGTCTCTTCCAGTTATGGCCCACAAGGGTAGAGGGGACACAGGTGGTGTAGATCATTTGGCAAAATGGAATTTTCCAGGAATGGTCCACAGGGAAGAGGGTACATAGGAAGGTTTGGTGGTGTGGCAGGATGGTATCTTCCAGGAATGAGCCACACTGGCAGTGGTAGGGGGGAGAAAGGAAGGGTGGATGGTGAGGGCTCATGGTTCCTTCCAAGAATGACTCATAGGATTGTACAGGAATGACCCAGAGGGGTAGCGCAGAGAGAGGAAACATGACTGGTGTGGCAGGATATACCTTCCAGGAATGGTCCACAGGAGCTAGGGGATGCAGGGAAGATGGGCTTGTTTGCAGGCATGGTTCTTCCTGGAGTAACCCAAAGGGTCAGAGGTGAGACAGCAAGGGTGGATATTGGGCCGCGGATAACTTCCAGCAATGACCAAAAGAGATGGGAGGAGACAGGAAGTGTGGAAGGTGACCAGGATGGTATTTCCAGGAATGACCCTCAAGAGTTGGGAGAGACAAGTAGGATAGATGATTTGATGGAGTGGTATCTTCCAGGAATGAACCAAAGGGGCAGAAGAAAACATGGTACATTGTGTTTAGAGAGATGGAATCTTCCAGGAATGAGTTACCCTGGTGGTGTTTTCGGGGACACGGAAAGGGTGGGGATAGTATCTTCCAGGATGACCCACAAGGCCAAGGGGGGAGACAGGACAGGGTGGATAGTGTGTTTGTAGGGGGAGGGCATGTTACTTCTCAGGGATGTGACACAGGCACTGTGGGGACACAGAGAAGGGTAGATGTTTTGTGGAGGAGGTCTCATCCCGAAATGACCCAGAGGGTTTAGAAAGGTGTAGCAGGATGGTATCTTCCAGGAATGAGCCACACGGTTGGTGGCAGGGGAAGATGGGTGGTATACAGAGATGGTATCTTCCAGGAATGACCCACAGGGGCAAGGGGGTGACCTGAAGGGTAAAGGTTGTGAAGGGGGATATCTTCCAGTAATCACCCAAAGGGGTAGGGGGAGATAGGAAGAAAAGATAGTGAGGCAGGATGATATTTTCTAAGAATGGTCTTCAGCATGTGTGGGGTTAAGTAAACAGGAAAGGTGGATGGTGTAGGAAGATAGTATCTTCCAGGAATGAGCCACCGAGGTTGGGGTGAGACAGGTAGGTGGATGGTTTCGTAGAATGGTATTTTCCAGGAATGAGCCACAGGGCAGGGGGTAGATATAAAGGATGGATGGTATGGAGGAGATGGTATCTTCCAGGAATGAACTACAAAATTGAGGAAGGAGGGGAATGATGGATGAGCTAGGTGGATGGGATCTGCCAGGATGGCCCACAGAGCCAAAAGAAAGACAAGGCGGAGTGGATAATGTAGGGGAAATAGTATCTTCCAGGAATATCACACAGGCAATGCAGGGAGGCAGGAAAGGGTAGATGTTTTGGTGAGGGAGTGGTATCATCCCCAAATGACCCAGAGTGGTAGAGGGGAGATAGGATAGTTGAATGACAGGATAGTATCTTCCAGGAATGAGCCACGGTGACAGTGGTGGGGGTGGGAGACAGTAAGAGTGTATGTGGATGGTATCTTCCACGAATGACACACAGAAGTCAGGGAAATAAGTTTAGGCAAATGGTATCTCCTAGGAATGTGCCAAAAGGGTAGTGGTGGGGGGAGATGGGAATGGTGGATATTGTGGAAGTGATATCATACAGGAATGAGCCAGAGGGGGTAGTGAGGAGTCAGGAATCATGAATGGTGTGGCAGGATATATTTTCAAGGAATGACCCACATGGGCTAAGGGGACACAGGGAATGTTGGCCTGACTGGGGACATGGTATCTTCCTGGAGTGACTCAAAGGGTTGGGGGAAGATAAGAAGGGTGGATGTTGTGGGGAATACATTCCAACAATGACACAGAAGGATGGGGCGAGACACAAAGTGGTCAAGGTGAGGCAGGATGGTATTTTCCAGGTATGACCCACAAGGTTGGGAGAGTAAGAAAGATGAGTGATGGTGGGGGGAAATGGTATCTTCCAGGATAACCCTCAGGGGTAAGGGTAAACAGGACAGGGTGGATAGTGTTGAAGGGGTTATATCTTTCAGGAATGTGACTAAGTCTCTGGGGGGAAACAGGGAAGGGTAGATGTTTTGTGAGGGAGTGATACCAAAATGACCCAGAGGAATAGTAGGGAAATAGGACAGTTGCATGGCGTGTCAGGATGGTATCTTCCAGAAATGAGCCACACTGGTGGTGGTGGAAAGAGACAAGAAAGGTGGATGTTATCATTCAAGATGATATCATTCAAGAATTACCCAGAGGAATAGGGGAGAGACAGGAAGCCTGACTGGTGTGGCAGGGTATATTTTCTGGGAATGAGCCACAGGTGTGGGAGAAGACAGTCAGGGTAGATGGTTTGGTGGAATGAAATCTTCCAGGAATGACCCACAGGGTCATGGGGGAAAATTGAAGGGTAGACATTGTGGATGGAGATATCTTCCAGCAATGACCCAGAGGGATGGGGGAGACAGGAAATGATAATGGTGCAGCAGGATGGTATCCTCCAGGATTGAGCCACACTGGTGGGGTTGTGGGGGTCATGGTATCTTCCATGAATGACCCACTGGGGTCGAGGGAAGACTGGTAGGGTTGATGGTTTGGCAGAATGTTATTTTACAGGAATGACCCACAGGGCAGAAGGTAGATAGGAAGGATGGATACAGTAGAAGAGACGGTATGTTCCAGTAATGAGCTATAGAACTTGGGGAGGGGGGGAATGATGGATGAGGTAGGGAGATGGTATCTTCCAGGATGACCCACAGAGCCAAGGGGGAGACAAGGCAGACTGGATAATATAAGGGGTATAGTATCTTTCAGGAGTGTGAACCAAGCACTGCAAGGAGGCAGGGAAGGGTAGATGTTTTAGGAAGAAGGTGGTATCATCCCAAAATAACCAAGAGGATAACAGGAAAATAGAATGGTTAGATGGTGTGGCAGGATGGTATCCTCCAGAAATGAGCCAAATGACAGTGATGGGGGTGGCAGAAGGTATGGGTGGATGGTATCTTCCAAGAATGATTCACAGAGGCAGGGGGAGCCAGGGTACATTGGGTTTAGAGACATGGTGTCTTCCAGGAATGAGACACCTGGGTAGTAGTGGGGGAGACAGGGTACATTGCGTTTAGAGAGATGGTGTCTTCCAGGAATGAGACACCTGGGTAGTAGTGGGGGAAAACAGGAAGAGTTCAAGTGTGGGGGGATGATATCATCCTGGAATGAGCCAGAGGATTAGTGTTGGGGGGGTTATATCAGGAATGTGACAAAGGCTCTGCGGGGAAACAGGGAAGCCTAGATGTTTTAGGGACGGTGTGGTATCACCCCGAAATGATCAGAGGGGTAGTGGGGAGATACAACGGTTGCATGGAGTGGCAGGATGGTATCTTCCAGGAATGAGTCACACTATGGGTGGTGGGGGAGACCATCAGGGGGATGTTGGCTGGCATGGTATCGTTGTGGAATGACCCAGAGGGACAGGGCAGAGAGAGAAAGCATGAATGGTGTGGCAGGATATATTTTCCAGGAATGAGTCACAGGGGCAGTAGGGAAACATGAAGAGTAGATGGTGAGGTGGGATGGTACCGCCCAGGAATGGTCCACAGGAGCTAGGGGATGCAGAGAACATTGGCTTGTTGGCAGGCATGGTTTTTCCTGTAGTGACCCAAAGGGTTGGGAGTGGTGGGGGAGATAACTTCCATCCACGACCCAGAGGAGAGGGAGTAGACAGGAAGTGTGGAAGATGACCACGATGGTATCTTCCAGGGATGACCCAAAGGGGCAGAGGGACACAGGGTGGATTGTGTTTTGAGAGATGGTGTCTTCTAGGAATGAGCCACCCTGGTGGTGCCTGGGGGGACACAGGAAGACGTATGTGGAGATGGTATCTTCCTGGATGACCCAAAGGGGAAAGGGGGAGACAAGGCAAGGTGGAAGTGTTGGGGGAGGTGTGACAGTATCTTTCAGGAATGTGGTATAGTCACTGTGGGGAAACAGGGAAGGGTAGATGTGGTTATATCATCTCGAAATGACCCAGAGGGGTAGGGGGAAATAGGAAGGTTGCATGGTGTGGCAAGATGGTATCTTCCAGGAATGAGGCACACTGGCAGTAGTGGGGGTGGAGACAGGATGGAAGGTGGATGTGGATGGTATTTTCCTGGAGTGACCCGCAGGGGCAGTAGGTAACAGTGGATTGGGTTTAGAGAGATGGTATCTCCCAGCAATCTGCCACAAGGGTGGTTAGAGGTCCGGGGGATACCGGAAGGGTGGATGGTGTGGCAGGATGGTATCTTCCAGGAATAAACCCTGGCAGGTGGGTGTTTTGGGGGAATTGTGTCTTCCAGGAATGGACCACAGGGGTAGATGGGAGACAGGTAGGGTATGACAGAATGATATTTTCCAGGCATGACCCACAGGGCAGGGGATAGAGAAGAAGGATGAATGTTGCATTGGAGATGGTATCTTCCAGGAATGAACTACGGAATTGGGGAAGCGGGGGAATGATGGATGAGGTAGGGGAATGGGATCTTCCAGGATGGCTCAGAGATCCCAGAGAGAGTCAAGGCAGGGTAAATAATGTAAGAGGGGATAGTATCTTTCAGGAATATGACACAGGCACTATAGGGTAGACGTTTTGGGGAGGAGGCGGTATCATCCTGAAATGACCCGGAGGGGTAGTGGGGAAACAGGAAGGTTGGATTGTGTGGCAGGATGGTATCTTCCAGGAATGAACCACACTGGTGGTGCTTCGAGGGGGACACAGGACCGGGGATGTTATCTAACAAAATGACTGACAGGGAAGAGTAGATAGTTCTGTGTAGGGGTATAGTATCTTTCAGGAACATGACACAGGCACTGCGGGGAGACAGGGAAGGGTAGATGTCTTAGGGAGTGGGTGGTATCATCCAGATATGACTCAGGAGTAGGGGGGCAATAGAAAGGTTGGATGGTGTGGCAATATGGTATCTTCCAGGAATGAACCACACAGGTGGTGACTGGGGGAGGCAGGAAAGGTGGGTGGTGTTAGGGGATGGTGTCTTCTAGGAATGACCTACAGGAGAAGGGGGAGACAGGGTGGATTGGCTTTGGAGAGGGCCACAGGTGCGGTGGCTGGGGAGACAAGAAGGGCAGATGGTGTGGAAGGATGGTATCTTCCAGGAATGAGCCACATGGGAAGTGGTAGGGAGAGACAGGAAGGGTGGATGTTGTGGGGGGTGGTATTCGGGAATGACATAGCTGGGAATGGGGGAAACAGGAAACAGGAATGCTGTAGCAAGATACATCTTCCAGGAATGAGCCACGAGGGCTTGAGGGGAGACATTATGATTGGATAGTGTTGGTACATGGTATATTCAAGGAATTAGCCATAGGTTTAGAGGGGAGACAGCAAGAGTAGATGGTGTGGAGGGGATGATATCTGCCTCTAATGGCCCACAGGTGCACGGGGGAGATAGGGGAGATTAGATAGTGTTGGGGGAATTATATCTTCCGGGAATGTGACACAGGCTCTGGAAGAGATGGTGAAGGTGGAATTTGGTTGTGGGGTGGGAGAGGGGGAGGTAATGATATCCCCAAATCACCCATAGTATTAGGGTGGCAATAGGAAGATTGGATGGTGTAGGCAGATGGTATCTACTAGGAATGACTTTCAGAGTCAGTGGGGACATGTGAAGATAGAAAATGTGTTTGCAGAGATACTGTCTTCTAGGAATGAGACACAACTGCTGAGGGGAGGCAGGGAAGGGTGTATGTTTTGGGGGCAATGGTACCATCCAGAAATGAACCAGAGGAGTAGGGGATAGACAGGAAGAGTCAATGGTGTGTGGCAGGACGCTACCTTCCAGAAATGACCCACAGGTACGTGGGGAGATAGGAAAGGTTGGATGATGTGGGGAGAATGGTATGTTTCAAGAATGACTCAAAGTTCTCAGGGGAATGGGGAGACAGGGACGGGTAGATTATGTACAGTGATGGAATCTTCTAGGCATAGAGGACAGGGACAAGCTTTTGTGAAGGCCTTGAGGTGAGAAGGATATTGGCATGTTTGAGCAACTGAGTGGACAGTGTAACTGGACCATAGTGATGACAAGAGCAAGTGGTATAAGGGAAGTTTGGAGGACTGGTCTAGCGGCTGATAGTGCAGGATCTATGGGCCACATTGAATATTTGTCTTTTCTCCACTGAAGATCATTGAAGGGTTTTAAGCAGAGGGTTTTTTGAGTTTGGCACTTTTAAAAGCCCTCATTGGCTGTAGTGTGGAAGATACAAGAGGAGATGCAAGATGACCAAGTAGGAGCCACCACTGCTATAGCCTGGACATATTGGTAGCCTGGACCAGGGCTGTGGCAATGAAGATGGAGAGGAGAGGATGGGTATTGAAAGAAGCTTATTGATGCTTAGAGAGAACCTGGATTAGCATACTTGGAGCTAACTCATAATTTCTTTTTTTTTAAATTATACTTTAAGTTCTGGGGTACATGTGTACAACGTGCAGGTTTGTTACATAGGTATCCATGTGCCATGTTGGTTTGCTACACCCATCAACTCGTCATTTACATTAGGCATTTCTCCTAATGCTATCCTTTCCTGGGCCCCCCATCCCCTGACAGGCCCTGGTGTGTGATGTTCCCCTCCCTGCGTCCATGTGTTCTCGTTGTTCAACTCTCACTTATGAGTGAGAACATGCAGTGTTTGGTTTTCTCTTCTTGTGTTACTTTGCTGAGAATGATGGTTTCCAGTTTCATCCATGTCCCTGCAAAGGACATGAACTCATCCTTTTTTTATGGCTGCATAGTATTCCATGGTGTATATGTGCCACATTTTCTTCATCCAGTCTATCATTGATGGGCATTTGGGTTGGTTCCAAGACTTTGCTATTGTTAACAGTGCTGCAATAAACATATGTGTGCATGTGTCTTTATAGTAGAATGATTTATAATTCCTTGGGTATATACCCAGTAATGGGATTACTGTGTCAAATGGTATTTCTAGTTCCAGATCCTTGAGGAATCACCATACTGTCTTCCATAATGGTTGAACTAATTGACACTCCCACCAACATTGTAAAAGCGTTCCTATTTCTCCACATCCTCTCCAGCATCTGTTGTTTCCTGACTTTTTAATGGTTGCCATTCTAACTGTCATGAGATGGTATCTCATTGTGGTTTTGATTTGCATTTCTCTAATGACCAGTGATGATGAACATTTTTTCATAAGTTTTTTGGCTGCATAAATGTCTTCTTTTGAGAAGTGTCTGTTCATATCCTTTGCCCATTTTTTGATAGGGTTGTTTCTTTCTTGTAAATTTGTTTAGGTTCTTTGTAGATTCTGGATATTAGCCCTTTGTCAGATGGGTAGATTACAAAAATTTTCTCCCATTCTGTAGGCTGCCTGTTAATTCTGATAATAATTTATTTTGCTGTGCCAAAGCTGTTTAGTTTAATTAGATCCCATTTGTCTGTTTTGGCTTTTGTTGCTATTGCTTTTGGTGTTTTAGTTATGAAGTCTTTGTCCATCCCTATGTCCTGAATGGTATTGCCTAGGTTTTCTTCTAGGGTTTTTATGGTTTTAAGTTATACGTTTAAATCTTTAATCCATCTTGAGTTAATTTTTGTATGAAGTGTAAGGAAGGGATCCAATTTCAGCTTTCTGCATATGGCTAGCCAGTTTTCCCAGCACTATTTATTAAATAGGGAATCCTTTCCCTGTTGCTTGTTTTTGTCAGTTTGTCAAAGATCAAATGGTTGTAGATGTGTGGTGTTATTTCTGAGGCCTCTGTTCTGTTCCATTGGTCTATATATATATCTGTTTTGGTACCAGTACCATGCTGTTTTGGTTACTGTAACCTTGTAGTATAGTTTGAAGTCAGGTAACGTGATGCCTCCAGCTTTGTTCTTTTTGCTTAGGATTGTCTTGGCTATGCGGGCTCTTTTTTTGGTTCCATATGAAGTTTAAAGTAGTTTTTTCCAATTCTGTGAAGAAAGTCAGTGGTAGCTTGATGGGGATAGCACTGAATCTATAAATTACTTTGGGCAGTATGGCCATTTTCGTGATATTGATTCTTCCTATCCATGAGCATGGAATGTTCTTCCATTTGTTTGTGCCCTCTTTTATTGCGTTGAGAAGTGGTTTGTAGTTCTCCTTAAAGAGGTCTTTCACATCCCTTGTAAATTGGATTCCTAGGTATGTTATTCTCTTTGTAGCAATTGTGAATAGGAGTTCACTCATGATTTGGCTCTCTGTCTGTTATTGGTGTATAGGAATGCTTGTGATTTTTGCACATTGATTTTGTATCCTGAGACTTTGCTGAAGTTGCTTATCAGCTTAAGGAGATTTTGGGCTGAGACGATGGGACTTTCTAAATATATAATCATGTCATCTGCAAACAGAGACAGTTTGACTTCCTCTCTTCCTAACTGAATACCCTTTATTTCTTTCTCTTGTATGATTGCCTGGTCAGAACTTCCAATACTGTGTTGAATAGGAGTGGTGAGAGAGGGCATCCTTGTGCCAGTTTTCAAAGGGAATGCTTCCAGTTTTTGCTCATTCAGTATGATATTGGCTGTGGGTTTGTCATAAATAGCTCTTATTATTTAGAGATACGTTCCATCAATACCTAGTTTATGGAGAGTTTTTAGCATGAAGGGCTGTTGAATTTTGTCCAAGGCCTTTTCTGCATCTATTGAGATAATCTTGTGGTTTTTGTCATTGGTTCTGTTTATGTGACGGATTACATTTATTGATTTGTGTATGTTGAACCAGCCTTGCATCCCAGGGAGGAAGCTGACTTGATCTTGGTGGATACGCTTTTTGATGTGCTGCTGGATTTGGTTTGCTAGTATTTTATTGAGGATTTTCGCATCAATGTTCATCAGGGATATTGGCCTGAAATTCTCTTTTTTTGTTGTGTCTCTGCCAGGTTTTGGTATCAGGATGATGCTGGCCTCATAAAATGAGTTAGGGAGGATCCCCTCTTTTTCTATTGATTGGAATAGTTTCAGAAGGAATGGTACCAGCTCCTCCTTGTACCTCTGGTAGAATTCGGCTGTGAATCCGTCTGGTCCTAGACTTTTTTTGGTTGGTAGGCTATTACTGCCTCAATTTCAGAACCTGTTATTGGTCTATTCAGAGATTCAACTTCTTCCTGGTTTAGTCTTGGGAGGGTGTATGTGTCCAGGAATTTATCCATTTCTTCTAGATTTTCTAGTTTATTTGCATAGAGGTGTTTATGGTATTCTCTGTTGGTAGTTTGTATTTCTATGGGATTGGTGGTGATATCCCCTTTTTCTTTTTTTATTGTGTATATTTGATTCTTCTCTCTTTTCTTTATTAGTCTTGCTAGTGGTCTATTTTGTTGATCTTTTCAAAAAACCAGCTCCTGGATTCATTGATATTTTTGAAGGGTTTTTTGTGTCTCTGTCTCCTTCAGTTCTGCTCTGATCTTAGTTATTTCTTGTCTTCTGCTAGCTTTTGAATTTGTTTGCTCTTGCTTCTCTAGTTCTTTTAATTGTGATATTAGGGTGTCAGTTTTAGATCTTCCCTGCTTTCTCTTTTGGGCATTTAGTGCTATAAATTTTCTTCTACACACTGCTTTAAATGTGTCCCAGAGATTCTGGTACGTTGTGTCTTTGTTCTCATTCGTTTCAAAGAGCATCTTTATTTCTGTCTTCATTTTGTTAATTACTCAGTAGTCATTCAAGAGCAGGTTGTTCAGTTTCCATGTAGTTGCGCGGTTTTGAGTGAGTTTCTTCATCCTGAGTTCTAATTTGATTGCACTGTGGTCTGACAGACAGTTTGTTGTGATTTCTGTACTTTTACATTTGCTGAGAAGTGTTTTACTTCCAATTATGTGGTCATTTTAGAGTAAGTATGATGTGGTACTGAGAAGAATGTATACTCTCTTGATTTGGGGTGGAGAGTTCTGTAGATGTCTGTTAGGTCCACTTGGTCCAGAGCTGAATTCAAGTCCTGAATATCCTTGTTAATTTTTGTCTTGTTGATCTAATGCTGACAGTGGGGTATTAAAGTCTCCCACCGTTATTGTGTGGGAGTCTAAGTCTCTTTGTAGGTCTCTAAGAACTTGCTTTATGAACCTGGATGCTCCTGTATTGGGTGCATATGTATTTAGGATAGTTAGCTCTTCTCGTTGCATTGATCCCTTTACAGTTATGTAATGCCCTTCTTTGTCTCTTTTGACCTTTGTTCGTTTAAAGTCTGTTTTATCAGAGACTAAGATTACAACCCCTGCTTTTTTTTTTGCTTTCCATCTGGTTGGTAAATATTCCTCCATCCCTTTATTTTGAGCCTATGTGTGTCTTTGCGTGTGAGATGGGTCTTCCGCATACAGCACACTGATGGGTCTTGACTCTTTAGCCAGTTTGCCGGTCTGTGTCTTTTAATTGGGGCATTTAGCCCATTTACATTTAAGGTTGATATTGTTATGTGTGAATTTGATCCTATCATTTTGATGCTAGCTGGTTATTTTTCCCGCTAGTTCATGCAGTTTCTTCATAGCGTCAATGGTCTTTACAATTTGGCATGTTTTTGCAGTGGCTGGTACTGGTTGTCCTTTCCATGTTTAGTGCTTCCTTCAGGAGCTCTTGCAAGGCAGGCCTGGTGGTAACAAAATCTCTCAGCATTTGCTTGTCTGTAAAGGATTTTATTTCTTTCATTTATGAAACTTAGCTTGGCTGGATATGAAATTCTGGGTTGAAAATTCTTTTCTTTTAGAATGTTGAATATTGGCCCCCACTCTCTTCTGGCTTGTAGGGTTTCTGCTGAGAGATCCGCTGTTAGTCTGATGGGTTTTCCTTTGTGGGTAACTCGACCTTTCTGTCTGGCTGCCCTTAACATTTTTTTCCTTCATTTCAACCTTGGTGAATCTGACAATTATGTGTCTTGGGGTTGCTCTTTTCGAGGAATATCTTTGTGGTGTTCTCTGTATTTCCTGAATTTGAATGTTGGCCTGCCTTGCTAGGTTAGGGAAGTTCTCCTGAATAATATTCTGAAGAGTGTTTTCCAAGTTGGTTCCATTCTCCCTGTCAATTTCAGGTATACCAATCAAACATAGATTTGGTCTTTTCACATAGTCCTGTATTTCTTGGAGGCTTTGTTTGTTTCTTTTCACTCTTTTTTCTCTAATCTTGTCTTCTCACTTTATTTCATTAAGTTGATCTTCAATCACTGATATCCTTTCCTCCACTTGATCGATTCGGCTGTTGAAACTTGTGTCTGCTTCACGAAGTTCTTGTGGTGCATTTTTCAGCTCCATCAGGTCAGTTATGTTCTTCTCTACACTGGTTATTCTAGTTAGCAATTCGTCTAACCTTTTTTCAAGGTTCTTAGCTTCCTTGCATTGGGTTAGAACCTGCTCCTTTAGCTCGGAGTAGTTTTTTATTACCCACCTTCTGAAGCCTACTTCTGTCAATTCATCAAACTCATTCTCTGTTCAGTTTTGTTCCCGTGCTGGCGAGGAGTTGTGATCCTTTGGAAGAGAAGAGGCGTTCTGGTTTTTGGAATTTTTCAGCCTTTCTGCACTGGTTTCTCCCCACCTTTGTGGTTTTATCTACCTTTGGTCTTTGATGTTGGTGACCTATGGATGGGGTTTCTGTGTGGATGTCCTTTTTGTTGATGTTGATGCTATTCCTTTCTGCTTGTTAGTTTTCCTTCTAACAGGCCCCTCAGCTGCAAGTCTGTTGCAGTTTGCTGGAGGTCCACTCCAGATGCTGTTTGCTGGGGTATCACCAGCAGAGGCTACAGAACAGCAACTATTGCTGCCTGATCCTTCCTCTGGAAGCTTTGTCCCAGGGGGGCACCCACCAGATGCCAGCCAGAGCTCTCCTGTATGAGGTGTCTGTTGGCCCCTACTGGGAGGTGTCTCTCAGTCAGGCTACACGGGGGTTGGGGCCCACTTGAGGAGGCAGTCTGTCCGTTATCAGAGCTCAAACACTGTGCTGAGAGAACCACTGCTCTCTTCAGAGCTGTCAGGCAGGGACATTTAAGTCTGCTGAAACTACACCCCCAGCTGCCCCTTCCCCCAGGTGCTCTGGCCCAAGGAGATGGGGGTTTTATCTATAAGTCCCTGACTGGGGCTGCTGCCTTTTGTTCAGAGATGCCCTGCCCACAGAGGTGGAATCTAGAGAGGCAGTAGGCCTTGCTGAGCTGTGGTGGGGTCCGCCCAGTTCGAACTTCCTGGTGGCTTTGTTTACACTGTGAGCATAAAACTGCCTACTCAAGCCTCAGCAATGGCGGACGCCCCTCTCCACACCAAGCTCAAGCATTCCAGGTCGATCTCAGGCTGCTGTGCTAGCAGTGAGGATTTCAAGCCAATGGATATTAGCTTGCTGGGCTCCGTGGGTGTGGGACCCACTGAGCCAGGCACCGGAGGGAATCTCCTGATCTGCCAGTTGCGAAGACTGTGGGAAAAGCACAGTATCTGCGCAAGAGTGTACCGTTCTTCCTGGGACAGTCTCTCACAGCTTCCCTTGGCTAGGAAAAGGAAATCCCCCGACCCCTTGCACTTCCCAGGTGAGGCGACGCCCTGCCCTGCTTCGGCTTGCCCTCCATGAGCTGCACCCACTGTCCAACCAGTCCCAATGAGATGAACCAGGTACCTCAGTTGGAAACACAGAAATCACCCACCTTCTGTGTGGATCTCACTGGGAGCTGCAGACCGGAGCTGTTTCTGTTTGGCTGTCTTGCTGGACCCTTGGCTCCTTTTCAACTCATAATTTCTTAAGCAGGAGAAAATGTTAGTTTCTCCAAGAGTTAAAGAATGCATTCCTTCAGAAACTGAATCCTTGAGAGTTTTTTTTCAATTGCAACAGAAAAACTTTCTGAACACACTAAATAGTGTTGTAAAAACATGACATTCTCTGACTCCTGTACATATTGACACCTGACTTCCACTTTTGTTCTATGAACAGGACTGCTAGGCGGTTTGCTTATCTTTTTGTGAATATCAATGTGACCTCTGAGCCTCACGAAGTGTCTGCCCTGTGGTTCCTGTGGTATGTGAAGCAGTGTGGGGGCACCACTCGGATATTCTCTGTCACCAATGGCGGCCAGGTATGGTGTGTATGTGTCTGTTCTGAAACAAGAGCTTCATCTGTGATTTTGCTTTCTCCCAGGGCAGTGTCTTTAATAGTTGCTTCAGTATTTTGAAACATGAATAATTAGCAGCATGAAATGATCTCAAAAGATTTTCTGAAAAAAAAATTTCTCATTTCCTTTTGTCACTCCTGAAAAGGAGTTCACAGATAAAGAATGTTTCATTTTGAATTAATTAGGTTTTGAGAATTAAGTTCCTTCCTTTTGGTAGCAGGTAAAATTAGGCTGTTTATGTAGGAGAAGCTAAATTCCTAAAATAATTTCCAAAAAATTCTAGAAATTGTACAATTATTGTACTTAAAATCATCTCTGTTCCAGACACAAGGTTTCTGTCCCATCTGTTTATCAGAGTGATTCTTTTATGTTAACTGTTACAGAAGGGAAGTGACTGTTCTTCCTTCTAATTCACACAAGTGATTATGGCCACTCTTGCAATAGTAAATTCTGCCTTTTGGATTCTTAGTTTTTGCTACCCACTTGAATTTGCCCAGTTTCCATATCATTTCCTTTATTAATAAGTGAATTCATTTCGTTCATTGGCTGGACACATGGCGAAGCCAGAATCCTAATTCCCCAGACTCTGAGATTCTCTGCTTCAACCCTTTCTGTTATCCAAAGAGAATGGGTATCTCTGTTCTATAAATGTTGTGCTTGGATGGTATGAGGTTTAATTAGTAGCAGTTTACTTCTAACTTAGGTTCTCTGAGTTCCTGAATTCTGAGTGCACAGTACAAGGTATAGAGTCTTTCTCTGCCAAGTGAATTATTCTTCTCCTGAGGAGATCACCGGAAATCCCCAAGTTCTTGTGACACCAAGACTCATTGCCCATTTGACCCTTAGCCTTGACAAACGCAGGACAGTTGCATTTTTTAAATGTCTTTACCTACAGGCAGAGATGACAGATTACTCCTTTTAGCCAGTATTTTACTTTCTGAGGTATTTTGATTCACATTTGATATTTGTTTCCTTCATTCAGAGGAGCCAGGATACTTCTAGCCAAATTCTACATGACCTTTTGGAAAATATGGTTCACATGATTAATCTCAAACCATGGTCACAATATTTTTATAAAGAACTTAGGCTTATCCTGTAATTTAATTCAACAAATAGTAGACCTGGAGGGGTGGACAGTGAACAAGACAGAAACAGTTCGTGGTCTTTCCACCATACTAAAACTCAAAGTACCTCTTAGAAAACAGACCAGATTATAAGTTAAATGGTCTGGGTTTCTTGAGGAAAGACAAATCATGAATTTAGGTCTGAACCACTCTGGGAATTTTTTTTCCTTTTTTTAATTTAATTTTTGAGACAGAGTCTTGCTTTGTTGCCTAGGCTGGTCTCCAACTCCTGGGCTCAAGCAGTCCTTCCGCCTCAGCCTCTCAAAGTGCTAAGATCACAGGCATGAGCCACCATGCCTAGCCAGGAATATTTTTTATAAAGAACTTTGGTGTTGTCATTAAAACAGTAGCCAGTTACAAAAGTGCAAAAATCACTGCATGGCTGCTTATGCAGTTTTCTGGAGGAGTATGATTGAGGAATCTGTTAGGAATCTTCTGGCTGGGCGCAGTGGCTCACACCTGTAATCCCAGCACTTTTGGAGGCCGAGGCAGGTGGATCACCTGAGGTCAGGAGTTTGAGACCAGCCTGGCTAACATGATGAAACCCCATTTCTGCTAAAAATACAAAAATTAGCCAGGTGTCATGGCACGCACCTGTAATCCCAGCTACTCGGGAGGCCAAGGCAAGGGAATCACTTGAACCCAGGAGGCGGAAGTTACAGTGAGCCAAGATCGCGCCATTGCACGCCAGCTTGGGCAATAAGAGTGAAACTCCGTCTCAAAAAAAAAAAAAAAAAAAAGAATCTTCTATAATAGGCTAAAAATATCCTTCTGGTTCTTACCAAAAGCATTGTGTTAAGGACTTACCTTCTTAGATTAAGCTGGAAACATTTCCATGGTGATCGTAGCAGAAGGCAGAGGGTAGAGCACTTCTGGTCTTATAAGGGCCGCTCAAGATAACTATTTAACAATATCTAAAGGAGCAAGCAGATGCTTAGCCTTCACCCTCTGCCTCCGCCTTGAAGCTTCCAGATAGTTTTGCAAAAAGTTACTCAAGATCTGATATTCCGAATCTTTTTTTCTTTTTTTTTTTTTTTTTTTGAGACGGAGTCTAGCTCTGTTGCCCACGCTGGAGTGCAGTGGTGCAATCTCGGCTCACTGCAACCTCCGCCTCCTGGGTTCAAGTGGTTCTCCTGCCTCAGCCTCCCGAATAGCTGGGATTACAGGCACGTGCCACCACGCCTGGCTAATTTTTGTAATTTTAGTACAGCCACCGCACCCGGCCCTTCTTCCCATTCTTAGAACATCATTTGGTGGTGACTAGTAGGACTAGTAGGATGTGACTATCCCTAAAAGCACCCTGTAACTTTGTCTATAATATGGCTCTATCTGCATCCTTACCTGCCTGGACAACCTCAGCCCAGAACTACAGGAATCAAAGGAAATTAGAAACTTCATCCTCTGGAATAAGCCCCGTGCCTGCCCCTTCTCAGGGCTCCCTCCACACCCTGCACTCTTTGGCATTTGAAGCCCACAGACTTGCTGATATTCCCACTTGGTCAGGGCAGCATTGGCATAGTGGAACATTTCTTCGGGTTCTGTGATTTTTATAAACTTGTAATGGCTTTTCTTTGCCAGAAGCTGTGCAGGGAATGATCATTGAATTGTCTTAGTCAACTCTGCCTCTGTCCTAATGAATTCTTCTGACAGTTAAGTGTGCAGACATTGGAGGCGTGGCCTGTGACTTTCTGGAGGTTTTCTAATCAGTAGCCAGTAGGATTTTCCTTCCTTGGGCTTTCATAATGTTTCCTTTCTTACCTACCTCCTCCTGTAGGAACGGAAGTTTGTAGGTGGATCTGGTCAAGTGAGCGAACGGATAATGGACCTCCTCGGAGACCAAGTGAAGCTGAACCATCCTGTCACTCATGTTGACCAGTCAAGTGACAACATCATCATAGAGACGCTGAACCATGAACATTATGAGGTAACTCAGTTTAGTCAAAAGGAGCATATAGTAAATAGGCCTTGTGTCTTTTGCAGCTTCTAACCAGATATAATTCAAGCAGTAGCATAATTAATGCTGACATGTTTCCGCCTCAGTCTTCCAAATTACCAGCCTTGGTTGACCTACCTTGATCTGTTTTGTTGCCTCACAGTTGCCTCATTTTCTCATTTTGTATGTTTTTACTGCTCAATGTTGTTTAGAAGTGATAAAGATGATTTTTCATGCCTGCCACAAAGACTGAAGCTCACATTTGAGGTAATATTTTGCTTGTGTGTGTTTTAGTGCAAATACGTAATTAATGCGATCCCTCCGACCTTGACTGCCAAGATTCACTTCAGACCAGAGCTTCCAGCAGAGAGAAACCAGTTAATTCAGCGTCTTCCAATGGGAGCTATCATTAAGTGCATGATGTATTACAAGGAGGCCTTCTGGAAGAAGAAGGGTAGGCTGCTATTATTCATGTTTAAACTGTATTATATGAAGAAATCACACTCTTTTAGGATTATTGAACAGAAGGTATTGAACAGAAACAAAGTATTTTCAAACTGGTAGAAAAAGGATTAGAAATCTTGGTCTGTCAATTTCCTCATATCCTTGGCCACACATAATGACCCCAAGAGCACTTGTTGGCAATGGGAGGGAAGAAGGAGATCACATCAGTCATAAGGCCACCATTGCCCTGACTCCTGGCATCTGTCCTGCTTCTTACTTTTTATGAGCAGAGTGAGGTCAACAGGCACCATGGAAAGAGCACTGCATTGAAGTTACACATTCCGGGACTTCACTTGCTTGCTAGCATCAGTCTGTAGGTGTAAAGTGGTGACAGTAATACCTACCACTAAGGTGTTGTGAGAATTAAATGAGGCAGGATCTTGGACTTAGAAAGCTGCCCAGATATGGTGGCTACTGTTGATAAGCATTCTGGTTATACTCATCGGATTCCCTCCTCCCACCTCTTCCCTGGATTGGGTCATTCCCTCCAATGCAGCCCTTCTCTTTCCTCATGTATGCTAGGAGCCAGGGTCATCTTACCATTTTTGTCATGCATTGGCTGGTCATAAGCCCTTTATGTAAAGGTGATGGAGATGGGTCATTTTCTGTCTGTGGGTGAATAGACATCCTTATATATTCAGTGTGTGTATTTAACAAGACATAACATGTAGGGTTGGGGCCAAGACCAAGAGTTTAAGTTTTGCCTTCCTCTTAAAAAATAGTTTATATATATTTATGTGTGTATGGGTGTCTCTGATGAGCTTGGTCTCGATCTCCCATTGATTTTTCTCCTGGTTAAGATTACTGTGGCTGCATGATCATTGAAGATGAAGATGCTCCAATTTCAATAACCTTGGATGACACCAAGCCAGATGGGTCACTGCCTGCCATCATGGGGTAGGTTAGAGCAGGCTGTTCTGCATTTTCCAAATTGTGTTGATGTATTGGTGTGGATGCTGTCAAAGTATATTACTTTGGAATTAAGTTCAAGCAATGATGAATAATGCTATCAAAATATATAATGTTTCCATGTGTTAAAATAGTGCAGTAATGTTTCGTATGTAGCACAAGAATACTGGGAAACTTTACTAAAATTGACACCATTTTGAACTTGTACCCATGTATGTCTTTCTCTCATACAAAGCTTACGTGTTGAGGATGGAGTGAAAAAAAGCAACTAGACAGGCAGTATGGTAGCCACCCCTGCCTACAGGCAGAATGTCAACAGCCATTCTGAAATGAGAACTAACTGCTTTATTCTATAAAAACATTCTAAATGTGGGGTTTCTCGGTTTTATCCTTTTCTCCATTCCAGATATCTGCTACATAGCAAATGTTAGTTGTTACCCTGAGATATAAGACAGCTGACCAGTTAGGAGGCCCAGTTCAGAATTGAGCCAGGCCTTGATTGGATGGCATGGCAGTTTTTCTGGTGGGTCACTCTAGTTATCCTT
This sequence comes from Gorilla gorilla gorilla, assembly GCF_029281585.2. Taxonomy (NCBI): domain Eukaryota; kingdom Metazoa; phylum Chordata; class Mammalia; order Primates; family Hominidae; genus Gorilla; species Gorilla gorilla. Next base: position 54,123,899 of record NC_073247.2, read on the forward strand.
CAGCAGTGGTGCTTCACTTAACCTCTAAAGTGTGCGGATGACCCAGGGCCTGGTTCTGTGTAGGGAAAATGAGAGCTTTTCCCCTCTCTTCTCATTCCGGCACATAGCTGTCCTACTCGATGGGGGCTGGGGAGTCCAGAGAAGGAAGTGGGGTCCCCACAAAGGAATTGCTAAGGAGTTCCACAGCCTCCCTCTTGCCTGCCTTTTGGCCTCCTCAAAAACTATACAAATAAAAGGCGATTTATTCTACCACACTATAACAAAAGAACATAGCTTCAGTAGCAATCAAGTGACTTTTAGAGACCAATGGTCTCCCCTTTACCCCTAGGAAATGCATAGCTCTTACTAAGAGGGAAAGGTGAACTCATGCACATCATGTCATTGAAGGAAAATTACAAAGGCGAAAGGAGCAGACCCACATCCCAGGGAAGTTAGAAAGCAGGTTGTGCTGCTGGTTACTAACGAGACATTTTATAACCACTTCTCTCATTGTAACATATAAGAACACCAGCCTCCCTGAGAAAGGCAGGTGCTTACAACATAATGACTGTTGGAATAACACATCCTCTTCATCTCTAACCCTATTGGGCAGAAAAGGATATAGGTTGTTTGGGTAGTTTGACATCATCTTCTATATGCCAGAGAAAAGCAGGAGGTTCAGGTACAGGTTTCAGGAGAATGTCGGTTAAGACAAATCCAACTATGAATGGAAGAGCATTGATGTTTTTCTTGCCCTGGGAGTTAGATATAGTGATGTCTTCTGCTGTTTTGGGCTTTCTTTTTTTTTTTGGAAGTGGAACTCAATATTTTAATGATTTTACTTAAGATAAATAGTATAAAAGGAAAATGTTAAACGGTTGTGTTCTGTGGACAGTGGGGCTAAAACAAATATAAAATAATAATAATTGGTTATAGAGGACCAAGTATAGAAGATGAGAGTTTCCTTGGAAACCGGGGAATAGCAAAATAATCTGTTTCTTAACTTGGCGATGTAGTGTTAAAAATTAAAGCTACCATTTATTGAGCATTGGTTGTGGGTGCAAGTTTTTATGTGTACAATGCTTTTGGGCTTTCTTCAGCTTTATTATTAACTAGGTTAGGGCTCAAATAACCTTCCAGGTGTTAATGGAGTTATTTAGGCAATTCTTAGAAAGTGATATTCTAATCTCTTTCATCTTGACACTTGCCTCCACCCTGCTCTTTGCTGATGGCCACAGCCACGAAAACCTTGAAGATAGGGGTGGTAATTGCCCAGCACTGTGTTTGTAATAAACTTTTGGAAACTAGAAAGGACCTTGTACTTTAGAACTGTGAAATGTTTCCAACACAAAGCCAGCATGTTTAATTTCCTCAATAAAACACCAAAGTAAGTTAAAGCTTATTTATCCATAGTTGGGATTAGATCAAAGAGATTATTTCATTCATGACTTGAGATTTGACAGAAATAACCAACACTAACTGCCCTTTGGGAAGGGAACTGTAAAAAGTATACAAGACAAGTTAACTAAAAATGTTTTCAGATAAATCATTTAATCTTTTATCAGATATTGATGATTAAAAAAATACTATATACATCTAAACTTACTGATTCTTGCATAAACCCAGAATCTAACTAAAATAATTAATAACAAGCTATATCTAACTAAAATAATTAATAACAAGCTATAACTTGAGGTGTTAAATCATGCAAAATTATGACTATATCCCATAAAGTTCAATAGTTCAGATTTCCTAAATAGTCCACAGCTTTCTCTGAAATACTATTCTCTACATTAACATACATCTTTGCTTCTCAGAGTGATCTCAAATAACAGCCCTAAAGGAACTGCCAATCCAATTTGAGGAACACTTTAATTTGTGGGTAGGGAGAGGAGGAAATATCTGTTTTTTGCACTGATCTACCTGTCCTTTTGGTCTTGAATAAAAGAAATACAAATTTAAAAATTTTTTAATGGAAAAATAATTTCATTGTCCTTTAGCTCATTTGGATTTTTGAAAGCTTTCTAATAATAGTATAACTAAGGACTTCATGTCACAATTCAATTCTTTTAAATATACATGCAGTTAGTAATATCAGTATAATAAATAGAATATATTTGATTAAAGGGGAGCAGGCAGGTTATAACTGAGTTTTATTGAGTTACTTTATTTGGGGACTATATTAGGTCAGTTTCCAGGGAAGCTGACTCAGAGCTGGAGATCTGGGTGCTGGAACTTTATTGGGAAGTGCTCTGGGGATGACTACCTATGGCAGAAGGATTATGCGGAACTTGAGCTCCAATGTTGTCCCAACAAAGGCCTCTGCCATTCCCTTGGAAGTTCTGGAGCTGGGTGGCCCTTCAGAGTTGTCTTCAACCACATCTAGGTCAGAACAACTCTGGGGAGGGGTGGGACCTTGAGCGAGGCATTCTCTGCTGCCCTGTCCAATTACTGGGGAAGGTTTCAGCTGTGAGGTAAGAGTAACAAGTGCCTGGTCCCAAAGGGAGCCGGGGGTGCCCACCGTGGCCTCCACTACAGACACATGTTTATATTTGTTTTTCCAGCTTTGATAAAGTATTTGGCAGAAGGCAACAGTCATTACCAGAATAATCATTTAGCACAACATTCATTCATTCAGCATTTGATTTCCTACTATATGCCAAAAACCATGTTAAACTTTAGAAGTAAAATATTGAATAGGAGGTCACCTGTCGTGTAGGGGATCACAGCCTAGCAGGGGTTTTGGACACACAGGCAGACCAAAGACAATATGGCATTTGCCCTAGTAGAGGAGGAGGGTCTAAGAGAGTTCATTTAATGCTGAATAGCTACAGGTTAAGAATACTTCAGAAAGAAAGGGTAGCTCTTAAGATAAACAGCTGTAACCTGATCATTCAATGTAACCTCTCTCTCCAGCTTCATTCTTGCCCGGAAAGCTGATCGACTTGCTAAGCTACATAAGGAAATAAGGTAAGAATTTATAACTGAAAAATAGATGAAAAAGTTAGCTTTGTATTTTGTTTTTGCACTGACAGTAGTAGAATAACATGAGGAAAAACACAGTACTTCACAAATATTCTCAAAATTCCAACAAACCAACCTTTTGTGTTTTGCTACAGCCCTCTTGACCTAGCCCTTGCCCGTGTGCATATATTAATTTTACATGTTCATGTTTATTGTACAGTGGTTAAGAGGTAGGATTTCCCTGTGAGATGGATGGAGAAAAATCATAGAAAATATTAGCTGTGAAAAATGCTGTAGAAACCGAATCCCAATCCTCTTTCAAGGCCATAATCTTTTTCTAAGATTCTCTGACATGGACTTTCTAAAAAGTATATTTTAACCTATAGCAACTTTTGTACATGAAAATATTCACTACTGCTTATCTGGGACACAGTTCTGATGTTCCCTTATCTGAAAGCTTCCTAGTATAAAATTTATTTTAGGACAGTGGCTTTTTTTTTTTCTTTCTTTCTCCCTTTCTCTTCCTGTCATGATATATTTGTTTTGTTTTGTTTTGGAATCCTTTGTTCAATTAAAGTCTTACCTGAAGAGGTAAGCCTTTTAACATCAGAGTTATTTGGCTTTTGGAGGGTAGCCTCTGGGTAGCGCTAAATCCTCTGCTAGCTTTTAAAGAGGTCCAATACATACACAAAAATATAGACTTTTCTCTGAATGTAATTTAAAAAATTAAACAGCTAACCCATTGGCAGCCGTTGCTTTGGGAGTTACTCTGATGACTTTAGAAGTGGGGGAAAGGCTGCAGAATGAGTTCCTACATGTGCACACAGATTTGTTTATTTGAACAACCATGAGATTCAACAATCTCATGGTTTGCAGGTAAGCTTTACATGGAAGAAACTCCCAGCTTCAATTAGCAGGTTCTTCTCTGTTCACTGTAAGTGGTAAATGGTTGAATCTCAACAATCATGGGATTCAAACAACCATGAGATTGTGGAATCTCATGGTTGTTAAAAATAAACTCTACTCACTCAATGGAGGAGGGATTTGGGGTCCAGTGATGGGGAATGATTTGTTCAAGCCTCCATAGCTAGTGTCTTAGTGCATTTGTGATACTGTAACAAAATGCCTGAAACTGGGTAATTTATGAAGAATAGAAATTTATTTCTCACAGTTCTAGAGGCTGGGAAGTCCAAGATTATGATGCCAACAGATTCAATTCAGTGTTTGGTGAGAACCTGTTCCATAGGTAGCACTTTCTCATGGTGCCCTCACATGGCAGAAAAGGCAGAAGGAGGAAGGACAAAAAGTGATGAAGGTGGTGTCCTCACTTGGAGGAAGGCAGAAGGGCAGAAAGGACCTAGCTAGTTCCCTCCAGCCCATTTATAAGGGCACTAATCTATTCATGAGAGCAGAATCTTCCTGATTTCATCATTTCCGCAGAGACCCCAACTCAAAATACCATCACCTTGGAGGTTAAGTTCCAACATTTAAATTTTGGAGGGACACACATTCAAATCATCGCAGCTAGCTTGTGACAAAGTCTGGAGTAGCATATAGCGCATACTTTTTCATTACACTACACTAAGCTGACATTTTCTTTTGGATTTCCTGCTTTCCCTCCTTATTAATAGTAAAATAAATACCAGCCTGTAGGTAGACATTTGGTTATGATTCCACACAGTGGCTGAACTTCTCAAAAGTTCTTGTAAGGCAAAACCCTTATTGAATATGTCATTGACAAAAACAGTGGTTCCCAGATCTGACTGCATCAAAATATCCCAAAAGATGTTTGGAAAATATGTTTTTATAAGACCTATAGATTGTGATTGAGTAGGTTTGAGGTGGGGCCTGTGTATTTGTATTTTTCAACAAGCTTTTCAGGTGATTATGATAAGCAACCAGATTTAGAAACCAGTGAATAAGTTCAACGAGATGATTTGCACAGTGGCCTCTTTTGGTCATCACTTAGGTTCTGTTATTTTTAGAGCCAAATTAATCAATCAGTGCATTGTTTTAACATGCTTGCCTTACATATCTTTTCCAAAAATTTTTAATTTTAAAGGGAAGAAGGGAAAGGGAAAGATAATTTCCTGTGTTTGTGTGAACACATCCTTGGCTCTTCTAATAATATGAAATACAGTAAATAATGACTTGTAACTATTATAATTGTTTTTAACATTCATGAATGAAAACCAACTACAGTGTGGGTTGATTGGATTTCAGGTTTCACTCTGCTTTAATAAAAATTTTATTACACATCCAGAAAGTAAGTTAAGCAGGCCTGGCACATTGGCTCACACCTGTAATCCCAACACTTTGGGAGGCTGAGGCAGGCAGACTGCTTGAGTGCAGAAGTTGAAGACCAGCTTGGGAAACATAGAGAAACCGTCTCCACAAAAAATAAAAAAATTAGCCAGGCCTGGTGACATGTATCTGTAGTCCCAGCAACTTGGGAGGCTGAGGCGAGAGGATCACCTGAGTCCAGGGAGGTTAAGGCTGCAGTGAGCCATAATCGTGCCACTGCATTCCAGCTTGGGTGACAGAGTGAGACCCTATCTCAGAAATAATAATAACAGTAATAAGTTAAGTACTGTTGAGCTTTTTTAGAATAATCATTGCTGATACTTTCATTTTCTAATTAACTCGAAATGTCTGAATTATTGCTTGTAACACCCTTGTGAAGTAGGTGTTAGAATCAGTCATCTCTTCATAGACTAGGCAAAGAGTAGGCTGAGGATGGGTTTTGACTGAACAAATATTTATTGAGTACCTACTATGGGCAGATTACTCAGAAGAGTAGAGCCTTACCCTGCTATTAATTAGCTGAGCAAAATCAAACAAATCTCTGCAGCTCCCTGAGCCTTGGTTTCCTCATCTCTGAAATGAGGGGCTTGAATCAGGCTGAGAGAGACAGACAGACAGACAGACAGTAGTCTTGAGACTTCTTCCCATTCTTCCTTTCCTTTATGACTTTTTATGTATAATGTGAGCAGGTCTTTGAAGGAAGCCAAACTTCCTCTGACTATCCTGAAATTTAACTATCCACCTAAATATCCATCTGATGTTGCATGACATCATCTCAGGAGTGGCATTTGTCTCTCCCTTAAACCTTCCATGGAAAATGGTAACAATAAGCAAAGTTTATAATCTGCCTCCTCCTGCTGATTTTATACATATGAGGTGAATGTTCTGGAAGTTATATAAATGGTTTAAGTGTGAGGATTTAGATAAATTTATAAGTTTACACTTTGTCCCATGTTATTCAGAGAAATTGGGGGCATGTCTTTAAAATATTTTCTAATGTAATTGGCAACATAAAATTGTATATTTCTAAATCTCTATTTCTTTATTACCAGTAAGCTTGAGCTCCCCGCGCCCTGCATAATTTTGTCTCTTCAGCTTTTAATACTTGTCTTACAGATTTGACTCAAACCTTTTGCCACATTTTTAAGCAAATATTTTTCCAGTTGCTTGTTATCCCTTAACAAATATTTTAGAGCATTTTCAAATGTTTAAACTATATTAAAACTATAAAAGGTAAATAGGAAAAGTATATAACTGGATCAGTGTGAACCTATGCAAACAAATCCAGAAATAAAACCATTAATTTCTAAAACAGGTGATTTTAGTAAATTAGACCTTTTAAAAAAATTCACCATGAGTAGTTGTGAGTTTAAAATGTATTTCGTTTCAAAAAGAGTTTATATAAGTACAACCACTAACTTTTTCAGACATGAAAATACCATGTTCTGGGCTAGTCATTTAGATAATGAATTATGAGAATAACCAAAGGCTGTGTTTGAGGTAACATTAGCATATTGTGCCCATCCCTCAGATACACTTTGAAATACTGTGGTCCACAGACCATTCTATCAAGTGACAAATTCCTAGACTGAAATGACTGTAGATACTTTCTGTATAGCATATTTTATGTTATGCTTAAAAGATGAAATGAGCTTTATATGTTTGTAGGTAATTAAAACACAAGTATAAGATAGTTAAAAGACACCATCACTTATACTATAGACTTATAAAAGGGATCATTTTAGAATTCTACGTATTCCAGAAAAGTTATATAGAATCAGTTCCTAAGACTGGCTAAACTTAATTGAATTCATTTTTCCCATTTTTATCTTGAGAAGATATCATATTAGGTAGTGAAAGAGGCAAAAATGTAAAAAAGAAAAGAATAATTCCATTGAATCCTCAAATTAAATGACTACTGAGGCATTGAAAGTTAATTTGAGTGAGGGGATTCATGGAAATGTTCATTTGTGCAGTTACAGAAGGCCATGGATTTTAATTTTTCTGTAATAAATCTGGTTGATACCAAGAGCTCTAGAACTCACTGTATTTATTCTATACCCATCAGTTACTCCTTCCCTAACTTTTTTTTTTTTTTTGGCTCTGTTTTATAGGAAGAAGAAAATCTGTGAGCTCTATGCCAAAGTGCTGGGATCCCAAGAAGCTTTACATGTAAGAAACTCCCAGCTTTAATCCCTAGCAGGTTCTTCTGTGTTCACTATAAGTAGTAAAGCAAAGCAGATTCTGATTTTTTGACAGTCTTATGAAGAGAGTATAAAGCGATGTGCTTAACTTGGAGGATAAACTTCAGCAGTCACAGAAGGTCATTAAAAGCTGGTATTAGGCGCATGGAATTTCTGACACAGCAACTTCTTTGGGCTGTTTAAATGTTCACTAGATAACTGGCAGCCAATTGTAATGAGAGCCTAGAGCTGCAGGGATTATGTCAAGAATGGGTGAGTTGGGTTCCTAGAACGGAAGTCCTGCCCCCAGTCAGTGTCACTTACCTGCTGCACAATTAAATTCCAGATATGTTATCATTTGTTGGTGAAGGCAAAGTAGTATGTACTTGACAAGATAGACTGAATCTAGAGTCTCTTCCCAGGTCAAAGTCATACTAATTTATTTTTCCATGTGTGAACTCAATTCACAACTCATTTAGGAATATCAGTGCTTTCAATCCACCACTGAAAGCAATTAGGAGAATGAAATTACATCTTTTTGAAAAAAAAAAAAAATAGAATGGCTGAGCGCTCTTTCAGGGGTTTGTCTCTAAACTGTTCAAATAATAAACTTTCTGAATGTGCCAGGGAAATTAGAGAAGGTTCTCTCATGTCCCCTAGGAAACAGTTTTCATCTTAATTGCCGCTTTTTAGTGGAATTCCCATCATACATGTTTCCAGCTTAGAAAAGTGGTTGGGAAAAAAGCCTTTCTTAGACATTTGTTTGTCTTCTGCCTCCTCCCTCCCACCCTTTCCTTAGCAATAATGCCTGATAGATGGGGAAGTAAAGTCTGTTATTAGGGACTCCAGAGATTTGAGCAGACCTTTCCACAAGCTGAATTGTTGATGGGGTTTCCTATAGACTTAGCTCTAAAGACTTCAGAATCTGCATGGATGGATGGATACCCCTCTCTCCCAGATACTGGAATACTTCATGTCTTCCCTAATCAAGAAAATGGGAAGAGCAAAGTATACATGTTTTGCCACATGGTACTTCACAAAAGGCCATTGCTTGGTACTATCATGTTTCCCCTTAAGTGAGTTAGAAAAACAGGATCTTCTTTATTTTCTTAATGTAAACTTTTTGTTAAAGCAACGATATTATTGACTTGCAGCATTTCAGCTTTGTTTTCTCTTTTGCATTTTCTTCCCCACTGAACTGCAGCCAGTGCATTATGAAGAGAAGAACTGGTGTGAGGAGCAGTACTCTGGGGGCTGCTACACGGCCTACTTCCCTCCTGGGATCATGACTCAATATGGAAGGTATTACGCAAGCACTAGGCCAATTAATCCAAGACCTGTGCCAAATTTAAAAGGAAAAGCAGAGTTCAATGGAAATTCTAGAAATAGTTGTCAAAATCCCCATTTCTTATGTCCTAGATAATACTTGTATATTTCTGGATGTCCATAGAAAAATAAGGATGTCATTACATAGAACAATAGCTGTCAGCATACAGAACAATAGCAGAACAGTGGGGAGGATTTCAGATGTGAACAGTGCTTGTGAGAATGAAGCAAGCTACAGTGTCCTCCAAGGGGACTTCGTGAGCTCAACTTGACATTTAGTCTCACATGACTGCCTTAGGCTCCTTGGCACCAGTCAACACAGAAGGACATTGGATGTGTTTATCCAACACTTCTGTCTTGCCAACAGAGCAGCATCAGCAGACAGTCCTCTTCAGGGGAAGAGTCCTCACTGTATACAGTTGAGGTGTGAGGAAATGACATCCACGTGGGGTGGGTCCACCTGGACCTAGAAGCCCCTTGCTCCATGGGAGCCATTATCTCTATGCTTCATAGGCATAGTGTCCAGTAACTTGCTCAGTTATAAGACTTGCTCAGTCACAAGAGACACCACACTCAGGGAAGCCCAAAGTGATAGCCTCCTACCAGGTATTTACAATTCATTTAGAGTCCTCCCAGCCTGGATGCAGTTCACTAATGTGGGGGTGGGAGGGGAGGCACTTTTAGCATAAATGGTGTTGCCTCCATAGATGGCATTACACCTTCATCTGGTTTCCAGAGAAACAGAGCTAGAAAGTTAATACAAGGTCACATTTGTCCACTGAAAAGGAGGAAGTATTTATTAACCTTTTCGTTACAGGAGTTTTTAGTCTGTTTTTTTTTTTCTTCTTAACTGAGTCAGATCGCCTCTGTTAACAATAGCAGGATTGATGAACTGGATTAGTTCTGGTATCAAAGTAGAAGTCTAGAAGACAAGACTAAGATGAGGAATAGATGAAACCCAGGGTTCTGGAATTGGAAAAAGGAGTGCCAACGGGTTGAGATGAAGGCCATCAGAGTGGGGGGCAGGACATGCAGCTTGGGAGAGTTCATGAAACTAGCTGTGGACATGGCAGGAGTCAAAGCCAAAAAAGTTGGAGGGGACAGCTGTCCATTCAGTCCAGCCCTTCTTTGTAAGAGGAGACCCATTTCCTTGCTCTCAGCCAGTCCCTAGAGAAGTTCAGAGAAGCTAACTGTACAGAGGTTGTTTTCTTAAAGAGACACACCCATATAATGTCTCAGGTCTCTCCTTTGCCAGAAATGACAGTTAACGTCCCTGTCTTCCCACCTGCCACTGCAGTTCCTCCTGACACACTGGGAGTGCCTGCAAAGCTGGATCTGTGGCTGTTTTCAAGAAGAGTGCACCCTCCCCCGAGAAAGACAGGACAGGGAGAAGAATGGACTGCCAACAGGAAACAGCAAAGAAATCTGATTTGGGGATTGAATACATGTTCTTATATTCCAGCTCTGGCTGGCTTGGAAAAGATCAACATCCCCTTTAATGATTGATGATCTGATGGCCTGATTCTCCCTGGCTTGAAAGTTCAGATCCTCTATGCAGATCCAGAAAGCAAAAAGTGGCCTTTCACCTTGGGCTAAGTCATACAGATGTTTTTTAAACAGTCTGAATTTCTGTGCCTTCTGCAGACTAAATGAGGGCAGTGATTGGCTCATTTACCCTGCCCACCTTCCCAAGTAACTCTGTGTAACCTCTTGGTTCCCTTGAAGAGTGATTCGTCAACCCGTGGGCAGGATTTTCTTTGCGGGCACAGAGACTGCCACAAAGTGGAGCGGCTACATGGAAGGGGCAGTTGAGGCTGGAGAACGAGCAGCTAGGGAGGTAAGCAGGAAAGCCCAGGCTCTCTCCCTCCCGAGTCACGGCAATGTTTTTGGCATCTGGTCTTGCTAGTTCTTGACACTGATAGAATCTGTATGTCCATTTCTCTGCCCCTCACTCATGGGGCTCATCTGTGGCTAGCAGGGCCTTGAATCTGTAGAAACTATACAGCCTCTTTTCATAATACCATGGTCACTTTCTTTCAGGTCTTAAATGGTCTCGGGAAGGTGACCGAGAAAGACATCTGGGTACAAGAACCTGAATCAAAGGTAAGTTTGGTGACTCTGGGCACTATCTCTCCTTAGACCAATCATGGAACATAAAACTCACATCTCCCTTCTTCTAGCCTCTGATTTAATTATAGATGCAACTATCCCAGGGGTCTCCATGCATGGATCTTGCAGATGTGTTTTGTTCCTCCTTGTCAGCATGAGTTTTTTGCTCATGATCTGTGTTCCTTCATCTAGGACGTTCCAGCGGTAGAAATCACCCACACCTTCTGGGAAAGGAACCTGCCCTCTGTTTCTGGCCTGCTGAAGATCATTGGATTTTCCACATCAGTAACTGCCCTGGGGTTTGTGCTGTACAAATACAAGCTCCTGCCACGGTCTTGAAGTTCTGTTCTTATGCTCTCTGCTCACTGGTTTTCAATACCACCAAGAGGAAAATATTGACAAGTTTAAAGGCTGTGTCATTGGGCCATGTTTAAGTGTACTGGATTTAACTACCTTTGGCTTAATTCCAATCATTGTTAAAGTAAAAACAATTCAAAGAATCACCTAATTAATTTCAGTAAGATCAAGCTCCATCTTATTTGTCGGTGTAGATCAACTCATGTTAATTGATAGAATAAAGCCTTGTGATCACTTTCTGAAATTCAAAAAGTTAAACGTGATGTGCTCATCAGAAACAATTTCTGTGTCCTGTTTTTATTCCCTTCAATGCAAAATACATGATGATTTCAGAAACAAAGCATTTGACTTTCTGTCTGTGGAGGTGGAGTAGGTGAAGGCCCAGCCTGTAACTGTCCTTTTTCTTTCCTTAGGCAATGGTGAAGTGTCATTACAGAGCCTAGAGGCTCACAGCCTCCTGGAGGAAGCAGCCTCCACTTTGGATCAGGAAATAGTAAAGGAAAGCAGTGTTGGGGGTAGCGGCATGCAGACCCTCAGACCAGAATGGGGACATCTTGTGGGCTGCTGCCTCAGGAATCTCCTGACCACTTGTAGTTCCTCCGACTTTTCTAGACATCTAATCTCAGTGCTAGCTTATTTGTATTTTTCCTCTTTCGCTTCTTATGGAGGAGAGTGTTTAACTGAGTTAGAATGTTGAAACTGACTTGCTGTGACTTATGTGCAGCTTTCCAGTTGAGCAGAGGAAAATAGTGGCAGGACTGTCCCCCAGGAGGACTCCCTGCTTAGCTCTGTGGGAGACCAACTACGACTGGCATCTTCTCTTCCCCCTGGAAGGCAGCTAGACACCAATGGATCCTTGTCAGTTGTAACATTCTATTTCAACTTCAGGAAAGCAGCAGTTTTCTTTTAATTTTTCCTATGACCATAGAATTAGACATACCTCTCAACTTACATATGTCTTCAACGTGGTTACCTCTGCATAAATATTAGCAAAGCATGCCAATTTCTCTTAAGTACTGAAATACATATGATAAATTTGACTGTTATTTGTTGAGACTATCAAACAGAAAAGAAATTAGGGCTCTAATTTCCTTAAAGCAAGCTCACTTGCTTTAGTTGTTAAGTTTTATAAAAGACATGAAATTGAGTCATTTTATATATGAAAACTAAGTTCTCTATCTTAGGAGTAATGTCGGCCCACAAGGGTGCCCACCTCTTGTTTTCCCTTTTTAAAAACTCAGATTTTTAAAAGCCCTTTCCAAAGGTTTCAACCGTAAAATACTTCTTTTTACAATGTATCAACATATTTTTATTTAAGGGGAATTAACAATTGCCAGGGAAAACCAGCCAACCCAAGTTTATTATATCATTAACCTTATCATAAATTCAAACCTAAGTTGCTGGACCCTGGTGTGAGGACATAAATCTTCCAAAGTTTTGCCTATCCTAAGAGCTGCATTTTTCTGCTGCTCTTTACCTTGCATTTTAGCTAATTTAGGAGTTTTGAGAATGTATTGGATACGCTCCAGTACATAAGGAGTTGCCGCATATTATATCAGACTGCTTTGAGAAATCTCATCCCTAGTCTATTGCAGTTGTTTCTATTAGCTTACTGATTAACTCAGTCCTGACACACCTTTTGGGAAATGCTGATTTAAACTTCTTAACTGGCAACAGTTGGAACAGTAATCAGTTTGCTAACATATTTAAAGTCTTGAATGTTGAAGAACTCATGTGATTTACCCTTTTCAACTTTTTGGAAAACGATTTAGTTTATTCTAATTAGATTAACCCTATTAATCTATGGATTGGGTATCAAAATGAATGTCAGTCCAGATGTGCCTAGACACGAAATTGGAGCTGAGGACTCTCACGATATGCAAGTTCATCCAACATGAAGATACCATAAGCTTTTTCTCTGAACCAGAGAAATGAAAGTCAGTTTAAGAGGCTGATAGATCTTGGCCCTGTTAAGGCATCCACTTCACAGTTCTGAAGGCTGAGTCGGCCCCACTCCACAGTTAGGCCAAGAATTAGATTTTAAAACTTCATCTGTCTGTCCCAGTTAACTGTTAAATAAGGCCTCATCCTCCACTGAAGAGTATGGATTGAAGGGTTGTGAACTATGTTTAGTCTGATTGTGAACTTGGTGCCTAATGTTCCATGTCTGAAGTTTGCCCCAGTGCTACACGTTGGAGTATACTTATGTGTGTGCTTTGCCACTGAAGTAAGATTTTGCCTGTATGGTACTGTTTTGTTTGTTAATAAAGTGCACTGCCACCCCCAATACAGACTCGACTCCTGTATTTAGTTGATAGCTCTATGCAGAAAGTTCAATGGCTTCTTATAGCAGGAGGTCACAATGAGGCATTGTCCATGGAGGATAGGCTTAGGAAATTGTTTAATACCGACTGCAAATTCTCAAAGTTGAGTTTGACTGTCATGTGTTATTGAGGTTTTCTGGGAACTGATTAAACGCTGAAATACTGTAGCCTGCCTAACTGGGCCACAGATGTGGATTCTGGTCCAAGTTTTCTCACCTAGTAGCTTATGATAACTTGAGCAAGTCACTTTGGTTCTTTCGGTCTCCACATCTGGAAAAGGTTGGGTTGCATTAGATGGCTTCTGAGCATTCTTTTCATGGCAGCATAATGTGATCTATGCATTTTGTTGCCAGCACTGTAACTGTTTTTGCCTATTGGTATGCCAGGGGCAAAAAATTCAGTCTTTCTGTACCCTGGTTTACTCCTTGTCCTAGATTGGGTTCCCTGGAAACAGACTCTAAGATTCAGAGTCAGGGCAAAAAGTTTATTGAAGACAATCCTCAGGAAATACACCTAAGAGGGTGAGGAAGGTAGGATTGGGCAGGAGAGTCGACCTACAATGCAGTTGCAACTACAGGTTCTAATGAGGAGCTAGGAAGACCCTTCAGAAGTATCCCTCATTGAGACAAGGAGGTCTGGACTCTGTGACCCTTCATCAGCCTCCCCCTGAGAGAGGGTGTTACCTTGAGTAAGGCAGGTTCAAGGACAATTTCTAGTGAGGAACTGTAGCTGGGAACTTCGACCAGCCTGTATTCCCTGCAGATCCAGGGTGGAGCACTGCATTATCTACTTTATTCCCATAGAAAGTTGCCTTGTCATGTAAAAGACATTGTGGACTTGAGCTTTGGCTTTATAGATAGAATGGAGCTCTCGCTGTGAACCTATCCCTGTTAGGTAAGGGAACTTCTTTTAGAGGGTTGTATTTCTGCACTATTCTTTACATGGAAGAAAAAAAAATCAGAATTGGAAGGAACCCTGGAAATAATTCAATCTCTGTCTCAATGAATGAGCCCCATCTACAGAAAACTAACAGAAAGATCAAAGGGAAAAATAAGCATTTCTAAAGAGGAGTCCTAAATTCAATGTCTTCAGGAGTTGGGCAGCTAAAAACGAACAGCAGCAGACATAAGACATTTGGGAATACTGAGGACTGGCTGACCTAGGAAGTATGTGCCCTTCTAAAGAGCATTTATATTCAAATTCCTTGAAAAGATTGCTGACCAATTAAAACACATTTGGGGTGGGTGCAGTGGCTCACACCTCTAATCCCAGCACTTTGGGAGGCCGAGGCAGGTGGATCACTTGAGGTAAGGAGTTCAAGACCAGCCTGACCAACATGGTGAAATCCTGTCTCTACTAAAAATACAAAAATTAGCCCAGCGTGGTGGTGCACGCCTGTAATCCCAGCTACTTGGGAGGCTGAGACAGGAGAATCACTTGAACCTGGGAGGCAGATGTTGCAGTGAGCCAAGATTGCGCCATTGCACTCCAGCCTGGATGACAAGAGCAAAACTCTGTCTCAAAAAATAAAAGGCCGGGCACGGTGGCTCACGCCTGTAATCCCAGCACTTTGGGAGGCCAAGGCGGGCGGATCACAAGGTCAAGAGATCGAGACCATCCTGGCCAACATGGTGAAACCCCGTCTCTACTAAAAATACAAAAATTAGCTGGACGTGGTGGCGAGTGCCTGTAGTCCCAGCTATTCAGGAAGCTGAGGCAGGAGAGTCGCTTGAACTAGGGAGGCGGAGGTTGCAGTGAGCCAAGATCGTGCCACTGCACTCCAGCCCTGGTGACGGAGTGAGACTCTGTCTCAAAAAAAATAAAAAAATAAAAAATAAATAAAATAAATAAAAATAAAAAATAAAACACATTTGAAGGCTTGGTTCACATGTCCAAGTTGTCTTCAAGTCCTTGATAAAGAAGTGCAAGGTTTGGTTTTGCATCACTTAAATGATGCATTTTGCATCACTTACAAGTTCTTTTTGGATGTCTGATTTTCTGAGAAATAAGCACAAAGATCAGCAACCACTTTGTAAAACTACCTGGAGTGAGTAGGAGAGGCCTGGGTTGGAATGGCAAAAAGAAAAACAAAGACAGAAAAAAGTCTTCTTAGACCAGAAATCTCCCTTAAGAAATTACCCTTCCCCAGCCCAGCATACCGTGGCAATGTTTATCTCCTGCTATGTGAATGTCACAATTGACGAGAGCAGTGTCAGACTTTATTGGAAAAACCACATATTTGCAGTGAGATAGAAATCACTGCTCTTCTGTTAACATTTATTCTGTGCTATGATATAATTTCAGCAAACAGGACATCAACATTGAGTGTATTAATTTTTTCAAACTATACTCCTTGCTTTACACTGAGGTGGTGGTAAACGTGCAAGGCATGCCCCTTAGCCTAAGGAAGCTGACTTGAGACATTAGAGGAAGAGGATGAAAACAAAGGAAGGTACTAGGTAATAGTAACAGTTCTCTTTCCTCTATCAGAGCCCAGGGCTTGGCTCTCTTCCTTGATCAAGGCCATTCTTTTCAGAGTTTGAAGGCAAAAGCAGGTCTCAAAGTGACAGTTGATGTGAACTGGTTGTCTCAGCCTGGAGCCAAGTTTCTGAAAAGCAGCTTTGGAAGCCTCATGTGAAAAAGCTGGCTTGAGGAAACTTGCCATTCATTCAAGGTGGGCTGTGGGCCCTTCAAGTAAGACCTCCCCTTAATGCACGTGTGATCCATCAAAGGCTACTATTTATTTACACTCCAAACAGTAACACCTCAATGGGAACCAGGTTTTCCTATTAATGGGCCTCATATATTTTCCACAAACCACTGAGGTCTATGGGTGAAATAGAGTGGAGGAAAGAGGTGTGGGTGTGTGCTGGGGGATGGGGAGGTAGGGACAGGGAAAGAGACGAAGATTGGCGGGGGTGGGGTGCTTAAAGGTCCACAGAGTAGTGCAGTAATGAGAATCTCAATGGATTGATATAGGGCACCCCTGCACCTTGTGTCATTTACTTTTTACATGCCCCTAGATAAGTACTGTGGCTTGAAGTACCTGTCTTACAGAATTGATGGGAAAACAGAGATAATGCAGGTAACGGCTTAACGCAGCAAGCACTCAGTAGGCATCAGCTCTTCTCCATCGACCTTTTAGAATAGCAGAAAGGAAGCACTGCTTAAGTTTTGCGAGCAGTTATTACCTTGAATTTCTTACAATCATTCAACACCTACTTATTGAGCACCTACTATGTGGTAGGTAGGCACCATGCTGTGATTCAGCAGTGTACAAGACACAGCCCACCTCATGGAGCATACGGTTGACTGTAGATACTGTGGAACACATTAATTGTGGCTCTGGTCAGTGCTTTTACAGAAAAGCATGAGGTGCTAGGAATGCAGGGGAAGCACGATTTAAGAGGAAGTTACCAGAATCCTCAGGCCTCCATAAGCATCACTGTGTGGCAAGAAGTGTCTCACCACATAGTGAGACAGGAAGTAAAAAATAGAAATGGCATGACTAAATGGTAAAGAAAACCACATCTGCAACTAATAAGTGCTGACTGTTGAGTCCTATTTGTCCCGTTGACCGTAGTTCACCCCATCAGTCTTTTACTGTTCCCCTGTCTGCCCAGCCCTTCTCTGCACTTGGAGCTCTTTAACGACTGTGATTGACTATCTTCCAGCACCTGTGCTAGGGGGCGGCCCCAATTTGTTTTAAAAGAGTGCCATCTTCTGGCCAATTAGTGTTGTTTCCTTCTAGTGGAAATCCTAAAGTATTCAAGACAGCCTCGCTCTTGGGGAAACTAAGAAGCGTCACCTCCACCCAGAATTTCCTCCAACACATTTGCCTGCACTCTCTTACTTTGTTTTCAGTTGTGACATGGATCAATATTGATATCTAATATTTGTAGCCTTTCCTCTGCCCTAATCTCTCAGGAAGGTTTTTTGTTAGAACTTCTTGGTTTTTCAGCCTCTGTTGTGTGCATCTGGGTAATGGGTGAAAAGAACATCAATGGGAGATGAGACAGGTGGAATTGCTTTCACCTTAGAAAGGGCAGGGAAGTAATCTGGGGAAAGCAGGAGAAGGGAGCTGGGGAGAGGAGAAAGTTTCAGAAAGGCAACTTGGGGCTGTGGAGGAATGCAGCTGGACAGAAGAAGGGGTTTTCTCTTTTGATTTTATTTTACTTTAAGTTCTGGGATACATGTGCAGAACATGAAGGTTTGTTACATAGGTATACATGTGCCATGGTGGTTTGCTGCACCTATCAACCAGTCATCTAGGTTTTAAGCCCTGCATGCATTAGGTATTTGTCCTAATGCTCTCCATCCTCTTGCCCCCTCAGGCCCTGGTGTGCGATGTTCCTCTCCCTGTGTCCATGTGTTCTCATTGTTCAACTCCCACTTATGAGTGAGAACATGCAGTGTTTGGTTTTCTGTTCCTGTATTAGTTTGCTGAGAATGATGGGAGAAGAAGGGGCTTTCAAAAGCTGTTTTGACAACCTAAGGAGACGGAAGGAAAGAAGGAAGGAAGGAAGGAAAGAAGGAAGGAAGGAAGCTTCCTAAGTTTGGCTAGGAGTTTTGTGGTATAGTAAATATTTACATTACTTTTAAGATTTGGGCATCAAAATTGTGTTTCTTTTAGGCACTGTATAGTGCTGGGACCACCTTAGAGGTCCTCAGAGCACCCTAGATTATTTGGGGCTGTACAAATTCAGAAAACATACACCTAATAGTGGCTGGCATCTGGAATGGTACATAAGTGTCCCGTGGGTTCACTATATGGGATTTCAGTGGAACTAAACCTTGGCAACTCTGTCTTCAGCAAGATCAACATCTAAGCTGGTAAACTGTGTACCCCATGCCAGACATACACTAAATATGTAATACATCTGGCAGTGAATTAGATTTACATTAAGAAAATGAGCAAAGGAGGTCTGTTTTCCTGGTGTCATGTATTCATCTGGCTACTATAGACTATTCTATCACATCAACTAGCAAACATGGAAGATGCAGGTATGAGGCCCCTAGATGGGTCCAATGAGGCAGCTGGTATTAGATGGGCCTTATATTTAGACCGTGTAGAGCTGGCCGGAGGATACATCTGAAAGGTAAGTCCACTGAGAGATGGGGCCAGTTCAGACAGGCCAAAGGGAGTGAGGGTACGTCAGCTTCTCTCTCAAGCAGCCTGACCACCTTTGCTATATCAGCCATTTTAATTTTGTTGGCTGTATTAATGTCCTATTGCCCCTGTAGCAAAATGGCACAAGCTTAGTAGCTTAAAACAACACAAGCTTATTATTTTACAGTTCTGGAAGTCAAAAGTTCACAATGAGTCTTACAGGGCTAAAATCAAGGTGTTAGCAGGAATGGTTCCTTCTGGAAGCTCCAAGGGAGAACTCATTCCTTGCCTCTTTCTGTTTCCAAAGGCTGCTAGCATTCCTTGGCTTGTGGCTGCATCACTCCAATCTCTTGTTTCCATGGATGCACCATCTCCTCCTCACTTTGAGCCTCCTGCCTCCCTCTTAAGAGAACCCTTGTGAGTACATTGGGCCCACGAGGATTATCTCCCTATTTTATAATCCTTAATCACATCTGCAAAGTCCCTTTGCCATGTAAGATAACATATTCATTTGCCCCAGGGTTAGGACGTGGATATCTTCGGCCAGGCTATTGTCTAGCCTACCATATGGGCCTCAATATTTTTGAAAACCAAGAGTTAAATGCCACAGTTGGTCTGTCCTTAAATCCCTGCTGTTCCAGGCACCTGAATTTGGAGCAGCAAGTAGAACTTTTAATGATTTAAAACCACATGGCTCTGCCCTGCTTCCACCAATGCCTACCCTCTTCCCTATCACACACACACCCCAATATAGCTTCTATCCAGCTTTGTCTTCTACAAAGCCTGAAAAGGCTTGCATCTGGGATCCTGAGAAGCAAATGTATTTGTCTTACATAAGCACAAAACTAGATTCCAAGTTTGTACCTTTAATAAATGACAGAAGAGAAATTTCTATTCTTTAACCCCAATAACTGAATTTCTTTCAGACTCTGCACACAACTGAATACTGGACTTTCACATGAACCTGCTCAGGCATCCCTTTAGATGGCCAAGCCCCAAAGCAAGAGTATCCTACCAGGCACTTGCCAACCATTGACTTCCCAAAAGATCATCAGAAAACATGTCAATCAAGAAAAGCTAAGTTTATCAGACACATTGCATAAAGAAGAACATGGCATTGACAGTCTTACTAGTGTCTCAAAGTGGAAAAATTGGGGGAGGGTTCACAGGGTTTTCAGTTTGGGGGTTGTTTTTAAGGCAGATCTTGCAAGGCAAAAAACTGGTTGGAATTGGAAAAGTTTATGATAGAGTAGTTGTGGATTGGTAGGCAAAGTAAAGTGGTGTCTTAAAGCGAGTCTTGATGAGCAAGCTGTTAGTCTTGATAAATAATCTATTTGTGTTACTTCAAAGCTTTGTATTCCAGGAGCAAGTATTTCCTGGGACAAGTAGCCAAGTTATTTTGACTGGCTCAGTATTGTTTAGCTTAGGGACAGGAAAGTCTGTTGGTTTCAGCTTCCTACTTTTAACACACAACTAGGAATACTTATTATTTCTAAAGGCACATTCTGATTTCTTAGCCCTAAGAACGGTCTTTAGAAACAGATACTTTGTTAAGTCACCCCGTTTTGTAGGAAAGCGTAAATGTTAAAAGCTCAGGTTTCTGGAGCTGGCTAGGCCTGGGTTTGAATCTTGGTATTGAACATGCATTTTCTTATCTGTTAAATGGAGCTAGCTGTTCAGTTGTTCTGAGCATTCAATAGGATCACATAAGTGAAGTTGTTACAGTACTAACAATAAATGATGATAGCTTTAAAGAAATAAAGGATCTCTTTGTGGTCTACTATGATTCCTACTTCAAAAATACATCTCAAATTACTTTTCTCCACTAGTAACTCCTCTCTGATTAGTCATCTCTTGCTAAAATGCCCTGGTTTCCCGTTTACTACACCACCCGAGCAGCCCAAGTAGATCTTTTAAAACTGCACATCTGATCCTGTCAGTCCAGACTCAAGCGCTTTCAATAGCTGCTCAATGCACTTTTGATATGACGCACTGTGGCTCCCAAGGCCTTGCATGCTCTTTTTTCTGCCTGTTTCCCTACCCTCGTCTCTGGTCACTCCGCTCTCCCTCAGAACCTTCCAGCCATCTAGTTCTCATAAATCCTCAGATATATCCAGTTCTTTTCTGTCTTGGTTCCCTCTCCATGGAAGGTTATTTTCTCCATTCTTCAGTTGGCTAAATCCTTTAGGTTATTTCCCAAGGGATGAAATACCACTTCCTCAGAGATGCATTTCCTGAGAACCCCCCTGACAATTAATTCTCCATTATAATCTCTTATCACTGCTTTAAAAAAATTATTTTCCATAAGTGATTCGGGTACAGGTGGTATTTGGTTACATGAGTAAGTTCTTTAGTGGAGACTTGTGAGATCCTGATGCACCCATAACTCAAGCAGTATACACTGCACCATATTTGTTGTCTTTTATCCCTCGCCTCCCTCCCACTCTTCCCCGCCAAGTCCCCAAAGTCCATTGTATCATTCTTATGCCTTTGTGTCCTCATAGCTTAGCTCTCACATATCAGGGAGAACACATGATGTTTGGTTTTCCATTCCTGAGTTACTTCACAAAAGAGGATATACAAATGGCCAACAAACATATGAAAGAATGCTCTTATCACTGCTTTTGTTTTCCCTCCATAAAGATTCGCAATTACATATTTTTTGAAATGCTTGTTTAATGTCTCCCCAAATGACAGACCCCACCACAAATGGGTTGTATCTATGTAGAGATCTGGAGGCCATCAGTTTTCCAGTCAGAGGAATAGGAACTTGGGTGGCCACAGCCCCTAAGCTACTAGCTCCCATGCATTCAGTAACTGTATCCATTTACCCAGTGTGCCAAAACAAATGCAATCATTTTTTTTTCTGTGTAATGTGATGTGAAAAAGGTTGGCAAGCAATGCCTTATGCCACTATTTTTGGTATAGATAGAGAGATAAGCAAGTAGCGATCAAGGATCCAGGTTTTACTACGAAACATCACTTGCATGAGAAAAAGTAAAACCCACTGTCATTTCCCAGGACCACAATTTCATATGGTGCCCAGTATCATAATGGTAATGACATACCTTCAAACATATCCAACTACAAATTCAAGTTTTCTGCTCTTTAATTATTTCACTTCCATTGTAACATGCCTTCAAAAGAATGAATTTAAATGAGCCAATTAGTAACCGAAGGTCAGTCTGGAAGAAATAATTGACAGAACCAGTCCTCAGATCTCACCAGGGCTCCTTGGATTTAAACTGGAATCCAAGAGAGAAGCATTTATTCATTATTTATTTCATCCGATCATTTATGACAAGCCTGGCCTCTCAGGGAAGCTGGATATCTGGCTGAAATGCAAAATTAACAAATTAAAATTAACAAGCACAGAAAACAAAAAAAAAAATCCAGTCTCTCTCCAGCTTACTCCAAGGGCTGGGACTGACACTGGGTGTACCCAGGAAGGGTGCTCTTGGCTTCTCAGAGTTGGGCTAACCTTCTCCCCACCCCACACATGAATCCATGGTAAAAATTTCCGGTTAGGTAAAGACAGAAGACAGTATTGGGATAATGTAAGCGTTGTTTGGTATCAGGTGGGTGCTTTTGAGCACTCAGCAGATCACATCCTTCACGGATTGGCATTGAGGGAAATGAGGGTTCTGCACAGCAGTCCCTCTGAGACAGGGAGAAGGGGCCCATGTATGGCACAATGCCCTCTCCTGGGACAGACTCAATATGGTGGGGTGGCCAGGGTGAGCAAAGGGAAACAACAGCCTTAGTGGTCAGGAAACAGTTAGCGGAGAAGGTGGGCTTGCCACACAAGGACTTAGCCATCCTCAGTCTGGGTTTCAGGCAAACAGGTCCAGGATGTCTTTGTGGGGATGGGTTGGCAGAGGATAATAGCAGGAAATCTAGGAAACACACACTTTTAGGCTCAGACAGGAGAGCCCTACACATAAGGAGCAGAGGATAAGGAATTGCTAATGGCTACTGGGCATGGAGCCTTGGTCCTGTACCCTGAGGCAGACCCATCTCTGTGAGAGGATGGGATCTGAGATCTAGTCCGAGGCCTGTGGTCTGCACTGGGCACCTTAACTACCCTGTTTTCATCACAGATCCCTTTGGGGCAGGGATATGGCTGGCACCCAGGTGCTGCTAATGTCTTGCTCCTTGGTTGAATATGACTTTTTGCATGCCTGCTGAATACTGGGCCCTTGAATCCACCTGGATTAGCCTCTGCAGAACCTTGATTGAATAATCTGCCAGCAACACTGGGACCCTGCTGCTCTTCCCTGCCCGCCTATCTGGGTCACCCTACTAAGCTGTGCATATGGCGTTTTTGGCACTGCCAGCCTGGATGGGTTGGGGTGGAGAAAGAGCCTCACTGGACCCGGGTGACTCTCCTCTCCTTGGCTTCTCAAAGAAGGAAATCCTGGAGCTGAGTGGCTAAAGACAAAATGTAGAAATTCTCCAGGCTGACAACAGGGTAGGACACCTAAGGCAGAGGAAGTAGCACTTCCCGCAGGTACAAGCCCCAGGGAAAGGTTCTTGGGCCATAGTCTGCTGGGTGGACCAAAGGCCTATAGAAATTATCAGAGCCTTCCCCGCTTTCATATCTTTATTCTAGTTTTTTCACCCATCCACTTTTTCACAGAGCCCTTTCAAATAGGGAACCCAAACTTCTGAGGTCAAGCTATGAAAAGCGTCATTTTAGCATGCCTGCTGACCCCTGGGAAGCACTGGACATATTTGGAGTTCTCTTCTTACCATCAGCAGGATCTTGAAAAAGGAGGCAGTCACCCACTGAAAGCACTCCAGAGGAAATCAAGGAGAAACATGAGGAAGAGCTGACATTAAGGAGGCCGGCAGAAAGAAGAGTTCAGAGGGTGATGGGGAAGGAAGAATCACTGAGTCCCCCAACATCCTGAAGTCACCTTGTGCTGGTGTTGCCCAGAATTTCATCTTTGGAGTAGACTTTTTCCCTGAGTTGACCACAACTTGATAAAGCTTATTTACACTAAAGTGAGACGTGCCAGGAATCCATTTGGTGGGCCAAAGGTGCATTTTGATAGACCCCAGTCTAAGAGGATTTCTGATGTAACATTTCAGACAGTGCGATAAAATGAAACAAAAACATTTTCAGGCCTTGGTCAATGGGTCTTTGCTGGAGTCCCTCAGATTCCCTACCTAGACAGCAGTCGGCCTTCCCTGTGCCCACCTGCTTGTCCACATTCTCCTCATCCACTTACTGCTCACACACCATCTCCTTTTGTTTTGTTTTGTTAACTTGGTGTTTAAATGTGCTGCTGGATGTTGTCTCAAATTCTCTGGGAAGTAGCAGACAATAAGCAAATACGTAAATACAGCAGCAGATTGTTTAACCAGGTGTCCAAACACCAGAAATATAAAACACAAATGTTTTTAAAAGATTTTAAAACAATTATTACTTTTTTACATCAGCTTGCTATAATCACTGAAAAGCTGCAATAATGGAGATTATAATGAATGATTACAGTGAAATCACTGTAATCTGAGTACATAATTTGTCATAGCTCTTAGATATATATTTCTTTTGGGGATCACTGCTGTTTGTAATTGAGTAAATAGATATTGAACATTTCACATTTAATGGTTGGGTGTCTCGGGGCTCATCTTCAAATATTGCTCTGTTTACACTCAATCCCACAGCTTCCCAAATTATATCACCAGCCCCAACCTCTCCCTGGAACTCTAATGTACATAGTCAAAAGCCTACTCAACCCCTCCATTCGGATCTTCATGGATCTCCACGGATCTGTATCTTTATTACTCTAGACCAAGCCACCAGAGTCTCTGGCCTGGACAACTAACTTTCCAGGCCTCCTAGATAGTCTACTGCTTTCACTCTTACCGCACAGAAGCCTGCTTTCCACATCAGTAAGTGTCTCACAGGGTGGAATTTCCAGGAAGCAGACTCTGTGATGGAGATTTGCATGCAAGAAGCTTATTGGAATGTGCCCTTGGGATCAATACCTGCGAAGGAGTGAGGGAAGCAAATTGGGCAGAGGATGAAGCAGAACTCTGAAGCAATTGCAATAAAGGTTTTAGCTGATTCCACGGGGAGGTCTGGAACTAAAATAGTTCTTTGTACCCACTCATTGGATTTCGACTACTCCTAGGAAGGGGCATGCTTTGGGACAGGGGGTTTCCTTCAGCCCGCAGAAAGGGACACAGCTATGAGCTGTCAGCCTCCCAACTTCGAGCAGCTGCGTGAATGAGTGCATCATTTCCAAAGGAAGATTTGAGTAGCACACTACAGTATCCACGACAGACTAATTCTTGTAAAAATTTACCAGACTGTCTACTACCTTACTAGAAACACTCCAGTGAATTGTCTTCACACTTAGAATAAAAGCCAAACCCTTTCCTGTGGCCTAAGACTTCCTACGTGATCTGGCCCCTGTCTATCTCTCCAACCTCATTTTCTAGCATTAATTTTTTGTTACTGTTGCTCCTGCCATACTGGCTCTTTTGCTATTCCTTTAATACTCCAATCATACTCTCACCTCTGGGACTTGCAATTGCTATTTCCCCTGCAAGTAGCATCATGGCTTTTTTTTTTTTTTTACTTCATTTAGGTCTGTTTAGTAAAAGTCACTTTCTCGGTATGACCTAACCTGACCACTCAATCTGCTATAGCCATCCCCTGCCACCACATCACTCTTTATCCCCTTTCCTTGCTTACTTTTTCTTGATGATGGTTTTCATCACCTGAAAGTGTAGGTTACACCATTTATTATTTATTTATTTATTTATTTATTTATTTATTTATTTATTTATTTATCATCTCTCCATTAGAATTTAAGTTCCATGAGGGAAGGGAGTTTCTCAGTTTTGTTCACAACTATATTCCCAACACCTACAAAAATACCTGAAATAGAAAGTGTATTCAATACATATTTGTTGAGTTATTGTTGAATGGTTATCATTCTTTAATCCTTATAATGGAACAGGCAAAATATTGTATCCAGAAGATATTGGGGCCATATTGAGTGGTAGAAGCAAATAAAAATATTTTTGGAAAGAAAATACCTAAGTTTTGGAGATAGCAATAATTTAGAAAGATCAGGTGCTAGGTATTCTGGATAAGTAATCTTATAAGGCTGACCCAGGGAGTAGAGACAGTGAAGAGAACACTCACAGGTTTAGAGCAACTCTCATCTGGGTTTGAAGCCCATCTATACCTCTTACTGGTTATGGGAACTTTGCCTTGTCTCTGAGACTCAGACTCCTTATGTGTAAAATGGAAGTGATGGGAGTGGAATCAGGATAAAATAAGATGATGTACAGCATCTTGTAATTAATATTTAATAAAAGTAGCTGTTGTTATAATAATATAATTAATAATAAGCATTATTGTTATCCAAAGGCAGTCTTATAAGAAGGTCTTAAAATTGTGTCAAGTGAGGTGGATCTTTTAGGATGTTTTGGACTGTAACAGAAAGCCTGTATTCAAAATGGTTGAATTTATTTCTCATATGACCAGACTTCCTAAAATTGGGTAGGCTGGGAGAAGGGTATATCAGGGCTGATGTTTGATTTCTTTGTAACTTTTTTGGCCTCAACCTTCTCTGTGTATGGACCTCATCCTTGGCCTGGTAGTTAGATGGCTGCAGCAATTATAAATGTCACATCCAGATACTTGTAACATCCCAAAGAAGATAGAATGTGTCTCTTTTCTCATGTGTCTGTTTTTAAGAGTGAGGAACTCTTTTCCACAAGCTCCAGCTGGCCCCCTAAGAAGACTTCTCCTTATGGTCATTGGCCAGAATTGCATAACATACACCAGTAAGCCCAGGTATGTTTATTTTTTCTTTTTTCTTTTCGTCAACCATTGACAAAATAAAATAGGACCACCATGATTGCCTTAGGCTAACCAGTACCCACGTCTTGGGACTGGCGATGTGGCCAGCCTACCTTTTCTGAAGTACAGTAGTGTGTAAATAGCTGAACAAAATCAAGGTTCTATGTTGAAGGAGGTGGAAGAATGTATAGTGAGTAAGTCTAGTACCCAACATTCTGTCCTAACTTTTGGCTCAAAAAGAGATGGCCATTGCCGATGGGAATAGTCTATAATACTTACATCTTCCTCTGTGAACCCTACTCCTATACTGCTCCCTTCTGTGGTAGGTTTAACTGCCTACATTGTCCTTTGCTTGAAGCAATGCCTCTGGCATTGGGCACCTAAAAGAAAGAGGGCTCAGCTTGCATGGAGAGGGCATGCAGGGAATTGGCAGGGAGGCTTTTATATTATTTAAGGACATATACTTTATGTACTGTTTTCACATTTAGCAGGCAGCTTTTAGAAGATGTTATTTTGAAGACAATCCTGCCCTTAGAGTGCTTCCAAAACATCAGGATGCATAGCCCAAAGGGCCACCAGCCCCACCGAACTTTGGGCTCCAAAAGGAATTATATTTATCCAAAGTAAGCCTTGACCAGTAGACCAAAGGCCTGAGCATTTGGCAGCACTGGAGATAGAAGAGTAAAAGATCAGGTAGAGCACAACACGAGGCCAGAGAAGATGGACGAATTGTGGGGATGAGGAATTTATGGCCCAAGACAGCCCTCACTCTCTTCTGAAACAGCTGGTGGTCTTCTTCCCATTGCTCCCACACAACTCCAGGATTTTCTCCATAATTTTCTATAACCCAGGGAATATTCTGGTATTGAAAACATTTTGACAGCAGGCTAGGGGGGAGGAAAATATAATGCAATGAAATGGCCTGGAGGTAAGAGAGATATGTCAAATTCAAGAGCAAAAGCTCAGTGCCACTCAGCATTTTGCCTGGCAAGGAAATGGATTTTCAAGGAGAATAAAGTGAACCAGAATGGTTAAGGAAGAAGTGGTTGGGGATTAGAGATGTAAAGAAAGGTAAAAGAAGAGTTCAAAGTGATCAGGGTTGGAGGCCAGGGACTGAGATGTCAGTCTGCTGGAGTGGTATATGACTTGTTAGTAACTTGTCATGTGGTCTTAGCAGAAATGACAAGAGCAATTACATCAGAAAGTAGCAGTCCAGGGTAACTGTAGGATCTGATTAGATCAGTTATTTCTAATACCAGAGCTTGGCTTCTAGTGTCCACAGGCTGAAATGTCATTAAGATCACTCGCCAGGAGGATTTTCAAGTCAGATGATTCCTCATGAGCACTTAGACAAATTAACGGGAAACAAACAACAACAAAAAATCCACCAACACATTTCACCAAGTTGTCTACACATTCCCCTAGAGTCCAGAACATTCTAGATTATTCTATTTGGTTGCAAGATTGACGGCTCCATTATTGAAATGAGGAATGGGTGAGAAAACTACCATTGCTTTCGAATAGGACCTGTCCTTTTTAGTTTGAGGCCAAGGCTAAGAAGGAAGTAAAGGGATCCTAACATATTGGCCAGGAGACAAGATCCTAAAGGGTATGCAATGACAGAGGACTAGTAACTGGGGACAAGCAGAGTTAACGTTTTAAAGGAAGCAGATAGGAGGGCAGGTGAATGTTGGCAGAGAAAAGATGTCTCTGTTAGGTACACTCTGTTTCCATAGGAAAACTAGGGGCAGTGAGCAAGTAGAGGAGATCAGCTCCACTGTGGTTCATTCAAATCTCATGATGTCCCGGAGCATTGGTCATTAGTATTGAGATGCCTCAGTAGGTCACATGGCACAGCAGCCACTCAGATTTGGGCTTCATTCTCCCATTCCCTGTGACTTAGCCTGCTCTCTCCTTGTATCAACTTTGTCTTCACCACTGTCATAGAAAGGCTTTTAGCCAGGCCAACTCATGGACCACTGGCCACCTATAGAGTGCTTTGACTCAGGAATCAATCCTAGTCCAATCAGTTGTGGCCAGTTAGTAGGATCAAAAAACCAGGTGACGTTTTTGCAAAGATTCATTTCTGACCACCTTTTAAAAAGGGAACCACAGGCATGGCAAGCACTCAGTGTTTCATAGACATCTTTCTGGCATGAGACCTTACCGATAGATGGGATTTATCCCACTTATGCAGCCTTGAAGATCCCAAATTGAGATGTTCTCTTTATAACTAAAATATCCATGAGACTGTCACATAAACAGGTTGTTTTTCTAAGATTCAACATGTCTCTCCCTTGGACAAAGAAAAAAATTAAAAAATAAATAAATAAATGAAATACTGTGCTTCTTTCAATAGAATTCTTTTAAGTTGTGTATTGGTTCCTATACATTACACCTCTTAGGCACCACTGTATCCTCTCAGTCCATCTTTTTACTCTAGCCATAGACGCGGCAACCAGATATGCAAACTGACATCAGCACCTTCCCCAGTGGCTATTCCAATTCATGGGCAAACCTGGAAGTTCAAGGGAGTTAACATTCCAGGGAACACTTTAACTATTCTAGGGTACATTGTGCAAGACTCCTCAAAGGGTCCCCAGAAGGACTGAGCCCCTGTATCCCACACCAGTGACCAGCTCAATAATACATCCTCTGATTGGCTCTCCCACCTCCCTTGTTTCACAGTCCTGCTCCCTGGGATCACTTTCCAGAGTGAATGGTCTCCATAAAAGCCCTTGTTTGAGGCTCTACTTGTGGGGGGTACCCAGTTCAAGACAACCATGCCTTCCAGTCAAGGTAGTCTTTCTTTAATCAGGTAGTTCCTATGATCCAGGAAACATGTATCACTCTTTAACTTGTTAAATTGATGCTTAACTTTTACTTTAATTTAATTTAATTTAATTTTTTTGAGACAGAGTCTTGCTCTGTTGCCCAGACTAGAGTGCCGTGGCACGATCTCAGCTAACTGCAACCTCCACCTCCCAGGTTCAAGCAATTCTCTTGCCTCAACTTCCCAAGTAGCTGGGACTACAGACATGCACCACCACACCTGGCTAGTTTTTATATTTTTAGCATAGACGGGGTTTCGTCATGTTGCCCAGGCTAGTCTTGAACTCCTGACCTCAAGTGGTCTGCTCGCCTCGGCCTCCCAAAGTGCTAGGATTACAGACATGAGCCACTGCACCCGGCCCAGATGCTTAACTTTTAGGGAGCAACACTGTTTGCTTTTATTCTAAGTATGTTATTAGCATCTTTTTTTCACTCCAATATAGCTGGGTAGGTGAAAGAGGATGGAGGCTGAGCAGCAGTCTTGTGAGAAAAGCTCAATGCCAGATCTGCAAGCTTTACTGCATCTTTGAACCAGTAATTCTTAGCCCTTGATTATGACCTTCACAGAGAAGGTCTGTGAAGACACTCACCACCTACCACCCTGCTATATTCAACTCCTCATGTATTTAGGTACAAGGGGTCTTTCCAAAGTCCCCCAGTCATTTTGTTATGCACTCACAGTTGAGAATCATAGCTTTAGATCCATCAATCGACCCAAGAGGGAAACTGTATCCAACCAGTTAATGCTATCTCAACTAAAATCTAGTAAAGAAGACAATTGACACTTTCAAAATGAGTATGCCAAAAATTTAAGTTGGCTCTCTGCAAAACAGCATAGGAGCATTCTGTTTGCTGAGTAAGTATAACAGGATTGCTAATTCAGAATTAAAATAAAAATTACAAGAATCTATTCATTTATTATTTTTTAGACATTATGATGGCTTAGGCACCACAGGAGGTATGGAGGATGAAAAGATGAATAGAAAACTGTTTCTGCTCTCAAGAATAGATGATAATAATACCAGTGTATTGAATGGGATGTAAATAAATCACTTTATTTTTTGTCTTCCACTGTTCATTTAAACCTGCTCAGTGAGGGAAGTTTTCCATTTCTTGTATTTGAAAACCCTGGCAGGTCTATGACTCTATCATCAATTGGTCTTAAATAACAGACAATCCTATGACTTCCTTAAGCCACAAACCACAGTCTCAATTCAGTAATTTTGATGTCCAATACTGTGGAATGATCAAGTCTCTGAACTTGATTTAAAGCTCAGTCTTCTCCCCTCTTCCAGTTAAGACCAGCTTCAGGGGCAGCTGTGCCATCTTGCAAGGGACATGTGGTAAGCTTTTCCTTTCCTTCTGTACTCCTTCCTTCCTTAGCTTGCCAACCGTGGATTCTGGGACTTTATGGGTTGAGTGTGGAAGGGAATGAGGGAAAGTGGTTTACTGAACACTCCTACTTGACTGTTCCTCTTAAAAGATAGTTTTATATGATCTAAGCCTGGCTGTTATGAGAACTAACTCTTTCTTGTGAGGACACTTTTGGGTGTTTTTTTTCAAAGACTCTCCCTCTGGCTCTAACCTTGACTGCCACAAAACAGGCAGTGCCTCTCCTTTGGGTAGCTAATTTTAATCCTTGCTTAGCTTCTGTTTTCTGGCAGTTGCTGTGGCAGCCCCTAACTCTCTGGTCAAAACTATCTCAGCAAACTATTGCAAGGACAAAAAACCAAACACCCCATGTTCTCACTCATAGGTGGGAATTGAACAATGAGAACACTTGGACACAGGAAGGGGAACATCACACACTGGGGACTGTTGTGGGGTGGGGGGAGGGGGGAGGGATAGCATTAGGAGATATACCTAATGCTAAATGATGAGTTAATGTGTGCAGCACACCAAAATGGCACATGTATACACATGTAACAAACCTGCACGTTGTGCACATGTACCCTAGAACTTAAAGTATAATAAATAAATAAATAAATAAATATATATATATACTACCTCGAGCAGAATCGAGGTCTTTGATTCTTCAGAGGTACGCGAAGCTCTCAAAGGGGTTTTCCTTTTTTTTTTTTTTTTTTTTGTTCCCTTTTCTTTTTTTTTTTTTTCATTATACTTTAAATTTTAGGGTACATGTGCACATTGTGCAGGTTAGTTACATATGTATACATGTGCCATGCTGGTGCGCTGCACCCACTAACTCGTCATCTAGCATTAGGTATATCTCCCAATGCTATCCCTCCCCCCTCCCCCCACCCCACAACAGTCCCCAGAGTGTGATATTCCCCTTCCTGTGTCCATGTGATCTCATTGTTCAATTCCCACCTATGAGTAAGAATATGCGGTGTTTGGTTTTTTGTTCTTGCGATAGTTTACTGAGAATGATGGTTTCCAATTTCATCCATGTCCCTACAAAGGACATGAACTCATCATTTTTTATGGCTGCATAGTATTCCATGGTGTATATGTGCCACATTTTCTTAATCCAGTGTATCATTGTTGGACATTTGGGTTGGTTCCAAGTCTTTGCTATTGTGAATAATGCCGCAATAAACATACGTGTGCATGTGTCTTTATAGCAGCATGATTTATAGTCATTTGGGTATATACCCAGTAATGGGATGGCTGGGTCAAATGGTATTTCTAGTTCTAGATCCCTGAGGAATCGCCACACTGACTTCCACAATGGTTGAACTAGTTTACAGTTCCACCAACAGTGTAAAAGTGTTCCTATTTCTCCACATCCTCTCCAGCACCTGTTGTTTCCTGACTTTTTAATGATTGCCATTCTAACTGGTGTGAGATGATATCTCATAGTGGCTTTGATTTGCATTTCTCTGATGGCCAGTGATGATGAGCATTTTTTCATGTGTTTTTTGGCTGCATAAATGTCTTCTTTTGAGAAGTGTCTGTTCATGCCCTTCGCCCACTTTTTGATGGGGTTGTTTGTTTTTTTCTTGTAAATTTGTTTGAGTTCATTGTAGATTCTGGATATTAGCCCTTTGTCAGATGAATAGGTTGCGAAAATTTTCTCCCATGTTGTAGGTTGCCTGTTCACTCTGATGGTAGTTTCTTTTGCTGTGCAGAAGCTCTTTAGTTTAATTAGATCCCATTTGTCAATTTTGTCTTTTGTTGCCATTGCTTTTGGTGTTTTGGACATGAAGTCCTTGCCCACGCCTATGTCCTGAATGGTAATGCCTAGGTTTTCTTCTAGGGTTTTTATGGTTTTAAGTCTAACGTTTAAATCTTTAATCCATCTTGAATTGATTTTTGTATAAGGTGTAAGGAAGGGATCCAGTTTCAGCTTTCTACATATGGCTAGCCAGTTTTCCCAGCACCATTTATTAAATAGGGAATCCTTTCCCCATTGCTTGTTTTTCTCAGGTTTGTCAAAGATCAGATAGTTGTAGGTATGCGGCGTTATTTCTGAGGGCTCTGTTCTGTTCCATTGATCTATATCTCTGTTTTGGTACCAGTACCATGCTGTTTTGGTTACTGTAGCCTTGTAGTATAGTTTGAAGTCAGGTAGTGTGATGCCTCCAGCTTTGTTCTTTTGGCTTAGGATTGACTTGGCGATGCGGGCTCTTTTTTGGTTCCATATGAACTTTAAAGTAGTTTTTTCCAATTCTGTGAAGAAAGTCATTGGTAGCTTGATGGGGATGGCATTGAATCTGTAAATTACCTTGGGCAGTATGGCCATTTTCACGATATTGATTCTTCCTACCCATGAGCATGGAATGTTCTTCCATTTGTTTGTATCCTCTTTTATTTCCTTGAGCAGTGGTTTGTAGTTCTCCTTGAAGAGGTCCTTCACATCCCTTGTAAGTTGGATTCCTAGGTATTTTATTCTCTTTGAAGCAATTGTGAATGGGAGTTCACTCATGATTTGGCTCTCTGTTTGTCTGTTGTTGGTGTATCAGAATGCTTGTGATTTTTGTACATTGATTTTGTATCCTGAGACTTTGCTGAAGTTGTTTATCAGCTTAAGGAGATTTTGGGCTGAGACGATGGGGTTTTCTAGATAAACAATCATGTCATCTGCAAACAG
The DNA here is from genome assembly GCF_029281585.2 of Gorilla gorilla gorilla. Taxonomy (NCBI): domain Eukaryota; kingdom Metazoa; phylum Chordata; class Mammalia; order Primates; family Hominidae; genus Gorilla; species Gorilla gorilla. The sequence continues at coordinate 54,157,269 of NC_073247.2, forward strand.
GGACAATTTGACTTCCTCTTTTCCTAATTGAATACCCTTTATTTCCTTCTCCTGCCTGATTGCCCTGGCCAGAACTTCCAACACTATGTTGAATAGGAGCGGTGAGAGAGGGCATCCCTGTCTTGTGCCAGTTTTCAAAGGGAATGCTTCCAGTTTTTGCCCATTCAGTATGATATTGGCTGTGGGTTTGTCATAGATAGCTCTTATTATTTTGAAATATGTCCCATCAATACCTAATTTATTGAGAGTTTTTAGCATGAAGGGTTGTTGAATTTTGTCAAAGGCTTTTTCTGCATCTATTGAGATAATCATGTGGTGTTTGTCTTTGGCTCTGTTTATATGCTGGATTACATTTATTGATTTGCGTATATTGAACCAGCCTTGCATCCCAGGGATGAAGCCCACTTGATCATGGTGGATAAACTTTTTGATGTGCTGCTGGATTCGGTTTGCCAGTATTTTATTGAGGATTTTTGCATCAATGTTCATCAAGGATATTGGTCTAAAATTCTCTTTTTTGGTTGTGTCTCTGCCAGGCTTTGGTATCAGAATTATGCTGGCCTCATAAAATGAGTTAGGGAGGATTCCCTCTTTTTCTATTGATTGGAATAGTTTCAGAAGGAATGGTACCAGTTCCTCCTTGTACCTCTGGTAGAATTCGGCTGTGAGTCCATCTGGTCCTGGACTCTTTTTGGTTGGTAAACTATTGATTATTGCCACAATTTCAGCTCCTGTTATTGGTCTATTCAGAGATTCAACTTCTTCCTGGTTTAGTCTTGGGAGAGTGTATGTGTCGAGGAATGTATCCATTTCTTCTAGATTTTCTAGTTTATTTGCGTAGAGGTGTTTGTAGTATTCTCTGATGGTAGTTTGTATTTCTGTGGGATCGGTGGTGATATCCCCTTTATCATTTTTTATTGTGTCTATTTGATTCTTCTCTCTTTTTTTCTTTATTAGTCTTGTTAGCGGTCTATCAATTTTGTTGATCCTTTCAAAAAACCAGCTCCTGGATTCATTGATTTTTTGAAGGGTTTTTTGTGTCTCTATTTCCTTCAGTTCTGCTCTGATTTTAGTTGTTTCTTGCCTTCTGCTAGCTTTTGAATGTGTTTGCTCTTGCTTTTCTAGTTCTTTTAATTGTGATGTTAGGGTGTCAATTTTGGATCTTTCCTGCTTTCTCTTGTGGGCATTTAGTGCTATAAATTTCCCTCTGCACACTGCTTTGAATGCATCCCAGAGATTCTGGTATGTTGTGTCTTTGTTCTCATTGGTTTCAAAGAACATCTTTATTCCTGCCTTCATTTCGTTATGTACCCAGTAGTCATTCAGGAGCAGGTTGTTCAGTTTCCATGTAGTTGAGCAGCTTTGAGTGAGATTTTTAATCCTGAGTTCTAGTTTGATTGCACTGTGGTCTGAGAGATAGTTTGTTATAATTTCTGTTCTTTTACATTTCCTGAGGAGAGCTTTACTTCCAAGTATGTGGTCAATTTTGGAATAGGTGTGGTGTGGTGCTGAAAAAAATGTATATTCTGTTGATTTGGGGTGGAGAGTTCTGTAGATGTCTATTAGGTCCGCTTGGTGCAGAGCTGAGTTCAATTCCTGGGTATCCTTGTTGACTTTCTGTCTCGTTGATCTGTCTAATGTTGACAGTGGGGTGTTAAAGTCTCCCATTATTAATGTGTGGGAGTCTAAGTCTCTTTGTAGGTCACTCAGGACTTGCTTTATGAATCTGGGTGCTCCTGTATTGGGTGCATATATATTTAGGATAGTTAGCTCCTCTTGTTGAATTGATCCCTTTACCATTATGTAATGGCCTTCTTTGTCTCTTTTGATCTTTGTTGGTTTAAAGTCTGTTTTATCAGAGACTAGGATTGCAACCCCTGCCTTTTTTTGTTTTCCATTTGCTTGGTAGATCTTCCTCCATCCTTTTATTTTGAGCCTATGTGTGTCTCTGCACGTGAGATGGGTTTCCTGAATACAGCACACTGATGGGTCTTGACTCTTTATCCAACTTGCCAGTCTGTGTCTTTTAATTGGAGAATTTAGTCCATTTACATTTAAAGTTAATATTGTTATGTGTGAATTTGATCCTGTCATTATGATGTTAGCTGGTGATTTTGCTCATTAGTTGATGCAGTTTCTTTCTAGTCTCGATGGTCTTTACATTTTGGCATGATTTTGCAGCAGCTGGTACTGGTTGTTCCTTTCCATGTTTAGCGCTTCCTTCAGGAGCTCTTTTAGGGCAGGACTGGTGGTGACAAAATCTCTCAGCATTTGCTTGTCTGTAAAGTATTTTATTCCTCCTTCACTTATGAAGCTTAGTTTGGCTGGATATGTAATTCTGGGTTGAAAATTCTTTTCTTTAAGAATGTTGAATATTGGCCCCCACTCTCTTCTGGCTTGTAGGGTTTCTGCCGAGAAATCCGCTGTTAGTCTGATGGGCTTCCCTTTGAGGGTAACCCGACCTTTCTCTCTGGCTGCCCTTAACATTTTTTCCTTCATTTCAACTTTGGTGAATCTGACAATTATGTGTCTTGGAGTTGCTCTTCTCGAGGAGTATCTTTGTGGCGTTCTCTGTATTTCCCGAATCTGAATGTTGGCCTGCCTTGCTAGATTGGGGAAGTTCTCCTGGATAATATCCTGCAGAGTGTTTTCTAACTTGGTTCCATTCTCCGCATCACTTTCAGGTACACCAATCAGACGTAGATTTGGTCTTTTCACATAGTCCCATATTTCTTGGAGGCTTTGCTCATTTCTTTTTATTCTTTTTTCTCTAGACTTCCCTTCTCGCTTCATTTCATTCATTTCATCTTCCATTGCGGATACCCTTTCTTCCAGTTGATCGCATCGGCTCCTGAGGCTTCTGCATTCTTCACGTAGTTCTCGAGCCTTGGTTTTCAGCTCCATCAGCTCCTTTAAGCACTTCTCTGTATTGGTTATTCTAGTTATACATTCGTCTAAATTTTTTTCAAAGTTTTCAACTTCTTTGCCTTTGGTTTGAATGTCCTCCTGTAGCTCAGAGTAATTTGATCGTCTGAAGCCTTCTTCTCTCAGCTCGTCAAAATCATTCTCCATCCAGCTTTGTTCCATTGCTGGTGAGGAACTGCGTTCCTTTGGAGGAGGAGAGGTGCTCTGCATTTTAGAGTTTCCAGTTTTTCTGTTCTGTTTTTTCCCCATCTTTGTGGTTTTATCTACTTTTGGTCTTTGATGATGGTGATGTACAGATGGGTTTTTGGTGTGGATGTCCTTTCTTTGTTAGTTTTCCTTCTAACAGACAGGACCCTCAGCTGCAGGTCTGTTGGAATACCCTGCCGTGTGAGGTGTCAGTGTGCCCCTGCTGGGGGGTGCCTCCCAGTTAGGCTGCTCGGGGGTCAGGGGTCAGGGACCCACTTGAGGAGGCAGTCTGCCCGTTCTCAGATCTCCAGCTGCGTGCTGGGAGAACCACTGCTCTCCTCAAAGCTGCCAGACAGGGACATTTAAGTCTGCAGAGGTTACTGCTGTCTTTTTGTTTGTCTGTGCCCTGCCCCCAGAGGTGGCGCCTACAGAGGCAGGCAAGCCTCCTTGAGCTGTGGTGGGCTCCACCCAGTTCGAGCTTCCCGGCTGCTTTGTTTACCTAAGCAAGCCTGGGCAATGGCGGGCGCCCCTCCCCCAGCCTCGCTGCCGCCTTGCAGTTTGATCTCAGACTGCTGTGCTAGCAATCAGCGAGATTCCGTGGGCGTAGGACCCTCCAAGTCAGGTGTGGGATATAGTCTCGTGGTGCGCTGTTTTTTAAGCCGGTCTGAAAAGCGCAATATTCGGGTGGGAGTGACCCGATTTTCCAGGTGCGTCCGTCACCCCTTTCTTTGACTCGGAAAGGGAACTCCCTGACCCCTTGCGCTTCCCAGGTGAGGCAATGCCTCGCCCTGCTTCGGCTCGCGCACGGTGCGCGCACCCACTGGCCTGCGCCCACTGTCTGGCACTCCCTAGTGAGATGAACCCGGTACCTCAGATGGAAATGCAGAAATCACCCGTCTTCTGCGTCGCTCACGCTGGGAGCCGTAGACCGGAGCTGTTCCTATTCGGCCATCTTGGCTCCTCCCTCCCAAAGGGGTTTTCTTGATGCTTCTCTCACTAGACTTGGAATGAGAAGGCAGCCCCCCTCATCCCTCCCTTTTGTGCTGTGTTGGACCCAGAGAATGGCAGCTCTCTCTCTAAAGAGGTCTCTACAAATCTGCCCCTTTGAAAACCCTCTCTACTCCTTTTATATTCTCAAAACTGGTGAGGGGTTACAACAGAAAACAAAAACACGTTTTTTATATCTTTCCTTTGAAGTTTTCTATTTTTGTCTATCTCAGGACTCACCTTGGTAGCTGATATTTAATGTAACTTGGCACCTCAGCCAAATCATGTAAATTAACACGACACAATTGCAATATCATGTGGTCAGCACAGAACAAGAGGTCAATGTATGTGACATTGGGAAAACAAAGAAAAGGGGCACCTCACTCAGCTGGAGAATGAGTGATCCAGGACATTTTTGGAGAAGGTGATTCCTTTTTTTTTTTTTTTTTTTTTTGAGACAGAGTCTCACTCTGTCACCCAGGCTGGAGTGTGATCTCGGTTCACTGCAATCCCCGCCTCCCAGGTTCAATCAATTTCCTGCCTCAGCCTCCCCAGTAGCTGGGACTACAGGCACGCACCACCATGCCCGCTAATTTTTGCATTTTTTATAGAGATGGGATTTCACCATGTTGCCTAGGCTGGTCTCCTGAGCTCAAGTGATCTGCCTGCCTCAACCTCCCAAAATGCTGGGATTACAGGTGTGAGCCACTGTGGCCAGCCCTTGACTCTTTCTTAGCAGATGCATTAGAGTTAGCAATGAGATCAACTTTTAGGGAGACTTTTTTGGAGAAGATGCTCAAGAAGGCACCCCATGCCATGTACATTTTTAGAGAGAATAAAAAAAATGGTTACAAAGAAAATCTTGGTGGGTTTCCCATTTAGTCTCTGCTATGGATTGAATGTATCCCCCAAAGTTCATGTGTTGGAACTTTGATCCCCAGTGCAGTGGTGTTGGAAGGTGACATCTAATAATGAAAGATGTTTGGGTCATGAAGTCACTGCTTTCATAAATGGGTTAATACTATTATCATGGCAGTGGATTTGTTATCACAGGAGTGGATTCCTTATAAAAGGATGAGTTTAGCCCTCTCTTGCACTCTCTCACCCATGTGATGCCTTCTGCCACACAGCAAAAAGGCCCTCACAAGATGCCAGTTCCTTGATCTTGGACTTCCCAGCCTCCACAATCATGAGTCAATAAATTTCTGTTCACTATAAATTACTCTGTCTGTGATATTTTGTTATAACAACATAAAATAGAGTAAGACAGTCCCTAAATTTTCCATAAACTCATACATGTTAATGTCACTGTAAAATCAGAAACTCTATATTATTATTAATTAATCTTGGGAGATTTCTTCAATTTCACTTATGCTAATAATAAGCTTCATTTTTTAAACAAGAGTATAAGAACGGCCATTTATGGATTTAAAAGACATCCCGATGAAAACTGACGGTGGGAGTAGAGAGGTATGAGTGCTTTGAAATGATGATACCGTTTAAAAAATAGTCCAAATAGAATTTAATGGACTGTGAAACTGCAGTTTCAAATTAATGAGTGTACCTAGTAAAAAGCTTTGCACCAAGAAGGAATATGAAATGTCAACTGAAATATTATAATTAGCTTAATAGTTTAAGCAACTTGCTTATTAATATGTCATTTATTTTGGCAGGTATTTTTTGGGGTAGTGAAGGCAAGGAACTGCATCTTTTAGTATTCTTACCATATCTTTATAAATCATTTTCAGCATGCTCACACATATGCCACACATGATGGATCATGCAATCAAATGCATGCATCATCCAGGCTTCAAGGAAATTTTGACTAAATGCTTTAAAGTCACAATTACATACTTAATACTGGATCTTGATTTGATGTGTCCAAAGTTTGAAAGTCATTACCCAAAAAGAAAGGACAGCAGATATGGTCAATCAACTTTTATTTTTAATTACCCAAGTGTGTACTGTCCTTTGTATGAAGATACAATGGAGGATACAAAAGGAAGAAGAGATAAAATTTCTACCATCAAAAAAGTTAAAATCAGCTGGAGACACACCGCACAAAACAGTAAGACTTAAGGCTATATACTGAGTAGCATTTGAGAAGTGTAAGACAACTTAGCACAGAGTAAACCCACACAACAGGCCACCATCAGTAACTATGACAGGGAGTGAAGGAGGATAATTGGGGAAAACATCCAAGGAGGTGGGAAAAGCGTTGGATTTGTGTTCTAGTCCCCCAGATACCAGTGGCTTATTGTGGCTCTTAGGTAATTAAGTTCCACCTCTGTGGGCTTCAGTTTGCTCAACTCTAAAACAGAAGGTGAGGACTAAATGGTCTTTACTGTCTTTCAGCTGTAACAATACAGTATTCTAAGGACAAATGCAAAGAACTTGGGAAGGTGAGGCTATTACAGGTAAGAGGAAGAACAAGCACAAAGCCACAGTGGTAGGAAAAAATTCATTGCTTGTGCATGGGCAAGGTGTGTTGCGGGGCAGCAAGAACCTTAAACAAGCCAATTTAACTATTCTAAAGATTCTGAGGGCAATAAACTTGGAAACTGGTGAAACAGAACGCTAAGCCAGGTAAGGGACACTAAGCAGGGGCCACAACGGAGAAAGAGATACCATGTATTTTACAGTCAGAGTTGGATTTATCTTCATGCTCCCCGCCTCACTCCACATTATTTGTCTTCATGGAACTTTACTGCAACTCTTTCCCCAAACCCAAATCCCAAATACAGTAAGAAGAGAGTGTGATTACAGACACCCTCTCTCTTTAGACTCGCACAAGTAGCCCCCTTTTGTGGGCCAGGAAGCCAAGAGCCGTTGCTGAAAAGATGGTGGTCAATCCAATCAGCCTGAGCAGGCCTGGCACGGAGGGCAAATGTCTCTCCAAAAAGGTCGTGGTGATGGGCTGTGCAGGGACATCCTGGGTTCAGAAAACATTGGGTATTAGTACAGGGCTTGTGCACTTTATTCCAGAAAGTCTGTACTTTCTCCAGCTCTCTGAACATGACCCATTCTTGCCAACCTCTAGACCAGTAAACACGATGTTCCCTCTGCTTATACTGTTTACCCTGTCTTCCTCACTGGACCCTTCACTTCCTCAGGGAGGCTTTCTTTCCTGAGATCCCAGCCTAGGATGACATTCTCCTTTTGCATTTTTTCTCAGCATGTCTTCTTCACTGTTCTGTACTTTTTGGTTATCATCTGCATTCTCCACCAGATGTTGAGCTCCACAGAAATGCTGCTGTGCCTTTGCCACAATGGCTGATACAGAACACGTGTGCCATAAATACTTGTTAGTAAATGAATCAATGGTCTCCACAGCCCACAATCCCATCCCTGGCAGAAGCACTAAGAGAATGACTGTGGAGTGGCAGGCCTATTCTCTTTGACTTCACACTTAAAAGGATAGAGCAATAATTCTGACCTTTGTGACTTTGTCCTCTAAAGTGCGTTTGCACTCTAACCTCTATGCATCCCTCCTTCCAGCCAGGAAAACTTCCTAGGATTTTATTACAAAAATGATGAGTATATTAAAAATAAAATTTTAATCTAAATATTCTCCATTTCATTCCATTTGTTTGTCCCTGGACAGGAGATGCTAACACACTTTCCTTTCTTTTCCTACCTCATGTGGAGAATCACCAGGCTAGATATTTATTTGACAGGCATTTATTGAGTTATTATTTTTAGAAGTCTCCGATAAATGTCTCCCTCCTCATCAAAAAATATTTTTTCCTAATAATCTGTAATGAATGTGACAGCTACAAATTTATCAAAGTTCATCTAAATCTGTCACCTCTACCCTAACCCATGATATTTATTTAAACATTCATGTTTAAATCACTTAGTTGAATCACTTAGGAAAAGGTATGTGAATATATACAAGTGTGCTCTTCTTGAAAATAATGGGTTTAGAGAAAAGATATCTAATTTCATGAAATAAAACATAGCCTACCACAGACTCTGGTTCTGACTGCCAGATTTCATCCTCTGGAATCTTCCCCATGGCATGCAGGATCTGAAATGAAAAAACACACTGGCAAATAGCAAAAATGACACCATCTTTCTTCTAATCTGCTCCCTAAAGGACTAAGTAACTGTCTCTTGAGATATCCATCAAAAACACCAAGGTAAAGGCCAGAACACTCCATTCAACCTTTAAGAGGTGCCAAAAGGTCTTTCTCCTGTGGTATAAGAGGTTCCAATCATTAGGCTTACCATAAATTTTAATAGTTATGAACACACCTCAAATAGGGATGACATCAGAGGAACTGTCAGAAAATCTTTACTGTGAAATGAATTGAATTTTGAGTCCTAATAGAAGCATGTTTGGTTCTAGAATATCAGACCTAGGTTACCTTTCAAGTATAGTCACGTTGATCATTTGTCCCATGGGCTCTTTTTACTTCGGGTGACATATTAGGTATTTTCATTATTACTTTGCGCTAAGGTGTTCACTTCACCTGAGACAATAGTTAAAATAGTATTTTATGGGTCTTAAGATGGGGGTTACTGGAGAGTTGGTCTCCAGGCTCTCAGATATCTTTGACCTACATGTCAGGACCATGAGTTGCCTCCTTCCCCATAATCTATGACCCCAGACCCTACCTCTCGGGCTGCTCTCTCCCCGGCCTCTACAGCCCCCTCCATGTAGCCGCTCCAGTGTGTGGCAGTCTCGGTGCCTGCAAAGTAAATCCTGTCCACTGGCTGGCGTAGAACCCTTGGAACAAAAGCAAAGAGGCAAAAGTGGTCAGTCTCAGAGAGTCAGAGAAAAGTTTTCCCATAAAGACCAATGCTGGTCAGCTTCCTCAGATTCTAAACAATCAAGAAGGACATCGGCAATTTTGGAATAATGTTTATGTGGTTCCTCCAGCTCTTGCATGATCCTTGTCACAAACAAAATAGAATAAAAGCCAAAGTTCACTCCTGCACCAAGAGTTGCAGGTGAAGGAGCTGACATTAATGGACGTAAATTATGTATTTGCTTCATCAACATGAAGTGAGGGACTGTATAAGCCCAGTCACATGGCTCCCTTTATGGCTCACTGGCTCTGTGGCAAGGTGATACATGCCCCCAATTCCCCACTGGCTATTCCACTAGTGAACTTGGCAAATCACTTACTCTCACTGTGCTCTGGCTTCCTTGCCTCTTAAAGGGAATGGTCCACTGATTTCTAAGACCCTTTCCATCAGTAACATTTAACAAATCTGAGAGTCTGACTATGGCTCCATAACTCCTATTCCTTGAACACTTGCCTGTACTGGTGAGGTCGGTACTATTATTATCACCATTTTGCAGATAAGAATATGGAGGTAGACTGTGGTGGACATTGTGATGAACCACGCAGGCCCCCTTCAAGAATGAAAGACTTATTCCCAGCTGCTGGGAGTGCTGCCAGAAGAGGGCTTACTGATGTCAGCCCTCTTTGGAGATTGCCTCTGCTAAAAAATACTATGTCACCTACTAGGTCATGCCTCCTTCCACAGTTGCATCCAGTGACTGATCACCACGGGCTGTAAATACCTGATTCCCAAGCTCCAACTTGAGACCTCCCACTCTGAAGGGCCGTTCTAGTTCTGGAACTTCCTCTGGGGTCAGCTGAGGCCTTCACTGGAACTGCACTGCAGCCCAAGTTCTCCCTATGCCCACTCCTGCTTCCTTCTCCCTTCCACAGGTGCCAATCCTAAGGGCATGCCTTAATATATATCCTGTCTGCTAATCGTTGTTTCAGGGTCTGCTTCCTGGAACCTAACCAGCAACAAAAACAAAGTAATTTGCTCTCGGTCACAGCTAGTAAGTGGCAGAGTTGGTATTTGAACACAGGCAATCTGACTCTGGAACCTACAGTCTTAACCACTTAGTTATACTTCCTCTCTCTACTGCATTATTTCTTCAATCTTTTAAAGAACTCTGTGATGTAGCTACTATTATCATTATCTCATTTTACACATGAGAAGACTGAGGCTTGGAGAAATGTTCAGTGATATGCCAAGAGCCACACTCCTAGAAAATAGCAAAGCCAGCATTTGAACCATGTCTAACAGATGTCAAAGTCTCTATTTCTATCTTATATTCTTTGCCTGGTGTATCATCAGCCTATAATATTTAATAGTTAGTAGACTGCCCACATGCTATACAAGGGACTGAAATGTCACAGCAGTTGGCCTGTAAGAGGGGCGGTTCATTGTTGCTCTGACAAAAATACCATAAGGAAAGCACCGTCAACATGCCATTATTCATCCTGTCTCAGGGTTCTCTTATATCTGATAAGCGATGTCAAGAACTAACATCCATGTTGCATCTTAGTCAACACTGTACACCACTGGGCCTTTTATTAGAAAACCAAATGAGCTGGCTTGCATTGGTGGGTTTTCTTTCACCTGCTCTGATCGTAGTCATCACAAAAAGGAGAAGAAAATACAAGGAGAGATATTATATAGAATACAGATGGTCTCCAACGTATAATTGTTAACTTTATGATGGTGTTAAAGCAATACACATTCAGTAGAAACCATACTTCAAGTACCCATACAACCATTCTGTCTTTCACTTTCAATACCGTATTTAAAACTTGACATGAAATATTCAACCCTCTATTATAAAATATGCTTTCTGTTAGATTATTATGCCCAACTGTAGGCTAATATAAGTGTTCTGAGCATGTTTAAGGTAGCTAAGCTAAACTGTGATATTCGGTACATTAGGTGTATTAAGCGCATTTTCCACTTATAATATTTTCAATTTATGGTGGGTTTATTGGGATATAACCCCATCATATTTTGAGGAACATCTGTATTAGTATATTGATGACAACACATGAAATATATAGAGAGCCTAAGGGTACTCAGGAAGGAACCCTTCCTACAAGAGAAGGTGGATTGACTTTCCCCATGTTGATTAAACAATGCCGTTTTTCAATACATGTTTACTTTTTTTTTTCAATGGAGAAAACTAACCCCAGCTGGAGACCTCTAGGAGGCCTGGCTAGACCCTAAGAATGAAATATTCGAAGAAAGAACAAAGGCTTAGAGAACTAATCATATTATCAATCAGAATATGTGAAAACCAAGAATTAATTTTAAACAAAGAGATAGTTTCCCTCCACTTGTCATTTGGAAATTATGTTCCTTTAGGGGAAAAAAAGAGTCCAACAACCAGGTAAGAAAAATACCTGCCCCTTCTTTTGCAGGTGCGTGAACAGACAGTATATATTTACAAAAGATATAGGACATCATAAAGGGGAACTCCACATATATTTCTTGTGGCTTATGAGTTTTACTGCATAATCACGACAATCATTTTTTTCACCCTATCCACAAGAAACATTTCTTAAGAAATGTATATTTAGTTCTTTACCAAGTTGTACTGGTAATTCTGTCTTCTCTCTTCCTTCAGAACATGTACTGTGAACTTCCAGGGCTCTGAATATAAAACTTATTGCAATATCTTAAATACCATGGCCCTGAAGGGTCAAGGGAAGTCTTCTGGGCAGGTAGTCTCTGTTCAAGCTGGGAATTATGTTAAGCTATGCTGTGCCTTAGTTTCTACCCTACAAATTGAAGGTAGTTATAGGAAGCCTGACATATATCCCTGGGAAGGAATAAAGATAAAAGAAGGCATTACTGTATCGCCACCAATGCCAGATACAATGGGATTTATCTTGCTTCTCTCACGTGGTCAGGATCAGGCCAGTTCAGGTAAGTGTCCTCTTTGTTCCCCAAACCAAAAGGTATTTATGAAATTGAGCATAAAACCCACCACTCTGTGGTCAGAAATCTAATCATATCACACTTCTGATTTAAAACAAAGCCAAAAACAAAAGTAATGCAGTGATAGCTGTTCTCTGTTGAAATATCAAGTTTTGTATTCCTGAATGTGTCATATAGGGCAAAGTGTTCTTCCTCCCCCTTTGGTCTGATTCTCCATTCTGTCCTTAATATCACCCATAGCCCATCTGATATAATATTTTGATATTTGTCCCTGCCCAAATCTCATGTAGAATTGTAATTCCCAATGCTTGAGGTGGGGCCTGGTGGGAGGTGTTTGGATCATGGGGACGGATCCCTCATGGCTTGGTGCCTTCTTCATGATAGTGAGTTCTAGCAAGATCTGGTCACGTAAGAGTGTATGGCACCTCTCCCCACCACACTTGCTTGTTCCTGCTTTCGCCATGTGACTTGCCTGTTCTCACTTTGCCTTCTGCCATGATTGTGAGCTCCCTGAGGCTTCACCAGAAACTGAGCAGATGCCAGCACCATGTTTGTATAGCCTGCAGAACTATGAGCCAATTGAACCTTTTTTCTTTATAAGTTCCCCAGACTCAGGTATTTATTTTAAGCAATGCAAGAATGGCCTAATACACCATCCATGCAAAGTTCTTCCCCAGACTTTCCAGAAACCTGTGGGATCCTAGCGTTTTCCTCATACCATTCCATCTGCATAGACTGCATCCCCAATAGCCTTTCTGTGCCTCCTACAACCCTCAGGTGGTATGTGCATTATGAAGCCTTCCCAGATTTCTCTAAGTAAAGCTAGCCTGTGCCTCTGTGTGTTCCAGTGGTATCTCTATGCCCCTGTATTAGAGCATTTACCTCAGTGGTAACATTCTGAGTGGTGATACAGTAGTGCCCTCCTTTATCCTTATTCCCTCCCAGGGACATATGTCAGTACTTTAGAGTCAATTTTTGATATCATGTCCTCTCCCCATCCCCACCCTAGCCCTCAACACTGTCAGCTCCTTCTCAGCAGGGAGGCTGTCCTTGGTATTGAAGTTCTCAGCACAGTGCTTCGCAAATGGTTGGCACTTAGCCAATAAATGCAGAATGAAACAAATACCATTAACATATTCTACACTCAGTGATACGATTTGGCTCCGTTTCCCCACTCAAATCTCATATTGTAGCTCCCATAATTCTCATGTGTTGTGGGAGGGACCCGGTGGGAGATGAGTGAATTATGGGCAGGGGTCTTTCCTGTGCTGTTCTGGTGATAATGAATGGATCTCACAAGATCTGATGGTTTTAAAAATGGGAGTTTCTTTGCACAAGCTCTCTCTTTGCCTGCTGCCATCGACGTACGATGTGACTTGCTCCTCCTTGCCTTTTGCCATGATTGTGAAGCCTCCCCAGCCATGTGGAACTGTAAGTCCAATAAACCTCTTACTTTTGTAAATTGCCCAGTCTCAGGTATGTCTTTATCAGCAGTGTGAAAACAGACTAACACAGTCAGCATATCTAAAAATTAACTTAATGACCCAGCAGCTTATCAGGTGCTGCCCCTTGGCCCCAGAATGTTCTCTTGGATAATATTTTGCCATCTTTAAGCAGGTAAAGGAAGTGCTAACCAAAGTTATTACGTATCTTCTGATAAGCAGGTTTTACTCCTTATTCGACCAGTTTTCATGGACAGATTGATTAGCCATTTCCACTTACCCCCTCTGTTTGCTGCATACTTTCAACAGTCTTTGACTCACTAGTCTACATTTCTCATTCTGTTTAGATTAAGCTTTTGGCATTAAATTATTGCTTGGTTTAGTAATAGTATAATAGTCATAAAAATCACTGCTATATTATTAGTTCATTTATTGTCATCAAATAAATTAACTAAACAACAACACACTTGGATGTATAATGCTGTGAATGCTAAAAGCCATTGAAGTATGCACCGTTTTGAATAGGTGAATTGTATGGTATGTGAATTACGTCTCAATAAGGAGTTAAAAAATAACTCATACTTCCCAGCATCTAAAGATTAGGATCAAAAAATAAAAAAACTCATACTTTCTTGAACATACTGATTATTGCTCACTTTTCATCATTTTGTGCTTTCCCATCCACTTGCTAAGAAAGTGAGGTTCAGAAAGGAGAAGTGACCTGTTTGGCATGACAAAGTTTGTTATTGGTAGAATCAGAGCTGGGACCCAAGTCTCTTCATGCCCAGTCTAGAACTCATTTTGTTTTTATAATTTTGTCCCCGTGTTGGCAGTTGTACAGTGGCATTTGAGGAAGTTTTACTGAGTCCTAACTCAGTATAAGGACACTTCTTCTGACACTGTGGGTGAACCCTTGGACTACCTAAAATGCTACTTTTTTTATTTTTAATTTTTATGGGTACAGAGTAGGTGTATATGTCTATGGGTACATGATGTGTTTTGATACAGGCATGCAATGTGTAATAATCACATCATGAAGAATGGGGTAAAATGCTATTCTTATGCTGAAACCTTCTATGGTTATATTGATTGGAATTGCTCTTCCAGAGAAAAGCAGCACCATGATATATGTATAATTATAATGATTTCATTCATAAGATACACGATTTCATTCATAAGATACACGATTTCATTCATAAGATACACGATTTCATTCATAAGATACAAAGGAAATTGGGTTTTTTTTTTTTTTGTATTTATAAGAAACAAGGGAGAAGAGCTACCTGAACCTATTTAGGTTTTGGATTCAGGTGCAGGGGATTTCAGTAACAGCTTAGCATGCTTTTACTCTACCTTCCATATTGAGTCAGGATCCCAGGGGGGAAGTAAGTTGTGTAGCAGCCCCCAGAGTACTGCTCCTCACACCAGTTCTTTTCTTCATAATGCACTGGCTGCAAGATAGAGCAACAAAAACTTGAAGGAGACTCAGAGAAAGCTATTTAGCCTAGAATAAATCGAACAGTTTAGTAGGCTTTGTATTGTCAAACCAATGTATTTTGGAAATAGAGTTGCATTATCCTGATGTTTTTAAAGATATGTCTTTGGGCAGGTAAATGTCCTTGGTAATAAGCTTCTAAGAAATTCAGATCTTAGAATGTTTTTTTCATTTGGTTTCTTCGTATCTTAAGTACTGTTCATAAATTGCGATAGTCTAATTCCATTTTTACCTTGGTTTTACCTATTAAAAAGTTTTAGTGCCTGATGGTTTCAAGAAAAGTTTTTAAAAGGATTTATGTTTACTGGAGTGGCTGGATAGGAAAAAAGGCAGAAAAATATGTCTGTTGAAGAAAAAGGATTATCAGGTTCATGTTTTGGTGGAGGTGAGCTTTCTTGAGGGGGGCTGAACAAACATGTTTTTGTGGCAGGCAAGCACTTCTGTTGATGGTGGTATTTGTAAACAACTATTGGTCTGAAAAATATGTTTTTTGCCACGAACAGGCAAAACTGGCAGAGATTTTGTAAAGCTCAAATGCTTTTTTAAAGTAACCAAACAGAAGCTTTATCATTAAGCATTACTTCGAAAAGATAAAATCAACGTAGCAAGTTTTAAGAAAACAATGTTTGTTTTAAAGGGAGATTTTGAAAAACATTTTGTTTAAAAGAATTGCAATCACACAGCTGACTTTGGACAGTCATTTATAAGGCATCGTATTTACAAAGTATGATTATGAGGTTCTGCCTGATGGGTTAAGTGGCTCCAGGTCTTCTGTGGTATCACCACGCTACACGCCCCAGCACCTGACGGCTACATCCACCTCCTAAGCAAGCTTCTCTGGCTGTCTCCAGCCAATCAGAAGAAAAGTTGGACTTTATCTTTCAATGTATCTTGTTCCCAGGAATTTCTTCCTTCCACAAAATAGACACCAAAGCAAAAATAAAACAAGTGGCCTTCTCTATGCCAAGAGCAAACAAGGACAGGACCAACTTATTTTTATCATCAGGAATTAATCATGCACACCCTTCTTAGGAAAAGAGACTTTCTCAAATGAAAAATGATCAGCCTTTTTCAAAATATGAGGACAAATGCTTTCTCCTTCAACTGAAGTTCCCCAAACAACCATCTCACGAGTTGTTGCAGGAACTTCAATTAACAAACTGCTTTAGCCTGGGAGTGCCTCAGAATGTAACTTCACAAAGCTTGAATATCTACCAGGGTGAAATATCTTGAATGGCTTTTTTTTTTTTAAATCAACTCCACACTCTTTATTCTCCAGACCTCTAGCATTGAATGGCATTTTTTTAAATTATACTTTAAGTTTTAGGGTACATGTGCACAACGTGCAGGTTACATATGTATACATGTGCCATGTTGGTGTGCTGCACCCAGTAACTCGTCATTTAACATTAGCTACATCTCCAAATGCTATCCCTCCCCCCTCCCCCCACCCCACAACAGGCCCCAGTGTGTGATGTTCCCCTTCCTGTGTCCATGTGTTCTCATTGTTCAATTCCCACCTATGAGTGAGAACATGCAGTGTTTGGTTTTTTGTCCCTGTGATAGTTTGCTGAGAATGATGGTTTCCAGCTTCATCCATGTCCCTACAAAGGACATGAACTCATCATTTTTTACGGCTGCATAGTATTCCATGGTGTATATGTGCCACATTTTCTTAATCCAGTCTATCATTGTTGGACATTTGGGTTGGTTCCAAGTCTTTGCTATTGTGAATAGTGCCACAATAAACATACGTGTGCATATGTCTTTTACACTGTTGGTGGGACTGTAAACTAGTTCAACCACTGTGGAAGTCAGTGTGGCGATTCCTCAGGGATCTAGAACTAGAAATATCATTTGACCCAGCAATCCCATTACTGGGTATATACCCAAAGGATTATAAATCATGCTGAATGGCATTTTTAAACAGAAAAAACTAATAATTTTTAACAGATGTTAAGTTCTGTTTTTAGTGAGTATATACTGTATTTTTTGTCTTGATACTTTACTCAATATCCTTGAGCCTGGAGGCTATGCCTATATTTAAACTTGCTAATTGGTATATGAAAGCAAAAAAAAAAGCAAAGCATATTCCTCGTTAATATTGTTTCTCTAATTGTTCTAGTTTATTTGCTGAGAAAGAATTCCAAGAAACATCAAGAGCATGTGTTTCACCTGTATCAAGTACAGAAGATCTGCAATGGTGGGGCGAGGAAGGAGGGAGAGAATTTTGCTTTAAAATAGTGAACAAAAATGACAAATTTGAAAGACACAACGACTTAACCAGGAGGAAGCAAGTCACTCCAAAGCTGAGCAAAGTAAGTGTTAGAGTAACAGGACTAAGTCATGTAGCTGCTCAACTAGATTATGGTATATACTACAGAGACTTGGATTTAAGAGGCTTAACAAGTTAAACATTCTCAGCCTCCTCATTAGACTTTTCTCACGCATTAACTGCTCATTTGTACACTGGTCTCCATTGTCTTCAAATGCTTCACAGATAATTGGATTTAATAATCACTTTCAAAAGGTGACATAGTCTATGTCAAAACATTAAAAACTTAGCAGTCTGATGAATGTCATGAGAACACCAATTCATCATTTTAAATATTGATGAAGGAGGTGATTATGGGTACTTGTTATGAGTACTTTGGGCCCTCTGACTGTCACCAAATGCCCCCTACCCTGCCCCTATCCCACCTTTAACCACCTTAGAGTTCTACTTGATTCATTTGAAGATCACCGTTTTCTCAGGCTACTTCCAAAGGTGTCTAGAAAACTCAACTGGCATACAGACAGCCTGTCTTCTTTACATCTCTCATGTTCAAGGGTAAAACAAGGCAGAAAAGAGGCCATGCAGGAGTGGGGGCAGGTAATCTTATTTTTTAACTGTGAGACAGTGGGGGATGGGGTAGGTATAGGTTTATGTACCTGAGTGAGACTCTGCCCTTCTTACAAGATCACCAGAGAGGGGAAAAAGCCCTTTTCATCCCCATCCTGGCTACCAGGATCTAGGATCTCCCTATGGGTAGTAGAAGCTCCCCTCTTTTACCTCCCTAACAGAACTGGAAGCAGAGTGACCCAATGCCCTCTCCCAGGAAGAAACTCTGAATTCAGGGACAATGTAGCACCACCTAAACCACAGCATATTGCAAGTTCCCTGACCTGCCACCAGCACAGCCAGGGCCCACACTCTCTGGAACCACTTGTAAACTGACCAGTCCTGTGTAGATGCCTCTGCAAATACATTAGGAAAAACATGAACTTCAGGACCCAACTTGCATCAACCTATCCCTGCTAGTCACTTGGGGACAAAGAAAGGCCTCTCACCCTTAGTATAGGGTTGGGAAGCAGCCTTACCTCCAGAGCTTCTGGGGAACCCAGAACCTTGGCATAGAGTTCACAAAGTTTCTTCAACCTGCGAATGAAAAGAGACAAAAGAGAAAATAAAGGAAAGAAGGGAAGGAAAGAAAAAGTGAGAAAGAGGCATTTATCCCCTCATAAAAAAGATTCCATGAGCCATTGATTCCACTCCAGCATTTCATTTTAATTTTTTAAAACAAGGCATTTTGTTCCATTTCAGATGTCTTAAATCTTTGAGGTCACAAATATTAATCACACAGGATTGCTGGTAAGTCTTTAAGAAAGTAAAGCGACATGTTGCCTGAATCATGGTATTATTTTATTATTTTAAATCCAGGAGCCCTTTTGTTTATGAACAAAATATTTCTGAAACAAATGTTTATGAAAATGCCTAAGTTCTTCTCCCTCCCTCTCTTCTTTCTCTTTCTTTCTGTCTTTTTCTTTGTTTTTATACAAATGATGTAACTTGCCACAAGCAGAGGAATGGATAGAAAGAGCAAAGAAATAAGTACAGAAGTAGAACCAAATATATAAGGAAATTTAGAATTCATAAAGGTGGACATTTTAAACCCACAGGGAAAAGACAGCTTTCAATAAAATGGCACTGGGACAAATAGCTGCTCATGAAAGAAATAAAGTAGGATGCTTACATTATTTTCTTACACCAAAATATGTTTCAGAAGGATCAAAGATTTACATATAATAGGTCAGACCATAAAACGAATGGAAGAATGGGTGATTTCTAAAAAATTATCTTGGAATGAGAAAGTCTTTTCTATGTATGATAGATACTCAGAAACCATGGTTTTAAAATGGATAAGTTTGATTACATAAAAAGATAAAATTTTATTATAGTATAAAATGAATAAGCCATAAACAGGATCAAAAGGCAAAGTGGGAAAAGATTTGTTCCAGACATTGGAAACCCAGCAGTGAGCCAATCAGACAAAACATCCTACCTTCATGATCTTATATTCTAGTGGGGACATTTTTAGGGAAGAGGCCCAGGCAGACTGCTACAGCCCTGGCTATGTGCAGAGGTAACATTTGTCATTAAGGAGAACCCTGATGGAATCGGAAAGCATGCATCATAATATAATTCAGGAGCTCTTTCCTGGTAAATAGGTTATTAGCAGTGGTGTGGGAATAAATAATTGGCACTGGTGAACACTAATTGCAAGAAGAAATTGCCACCTCCTGAGGAATTAGTCCCACTGTACCTATAATCTGTAATTGTTATGCATCATTCATGTAGTATGTGTACAGCAGACTTCCCCAAAACACAGTAATTTTTCTCCCTGGTTTATCTCCTTCACAAGCAAATTTTCAGCCCCTGGGTTATATCCATTTTCACATTCTCCGTAGCCCCTAGCATGGTGTCTTATGTACAATAAACTCAATAAATATTAATTTGAATACTTTGGTTCTTAAGTTATCAGCACTATGTCTTTTACAACAAGACCCTTATAATTAACATAGCAAACACGTAGCATTGGCAATACACATATAATTAGGCAGTCCATAAGTTAAAAGTTAAGTAAAAGTGAAAGGCAGGCAAGTAGGTAGAAAAGAAGGAAAGAAAGAGAAAAGGGAGGGAGGGATGGAGTGGGGGGAAAGGAAGGAAGAAACGAAAGAAGCAGCATTTCTTTTGTTACCTTTCCTCTTTGGTAAGACGTGCCAGTTTTCTGGCTTTGTGGGCCAGGATAAATCTAAAGAATATAAACAAGAAAAAGGGGAGAAATTAATGGTTGGTTTCATCTTAGCCTCAGTTTTGTAGCTACACATGTGCCCAGTTTACACAGTTAAGTCAACGAAAAGAAACAAACTATACACTAGCTTTTCTTACGTTCAAAGTTTTATGATTTACATATCAAATTTCTGACACTGAAGAGCACTTTCTAACTTCAAGGAGTCAAGCGACTAAAAGTAAATGACTGGCCATAATTTTTGCCTTGGATAACACTATGGCTGACCCACTTCCCCTCACCCAGCTGGTGGTCAATAAGAATAACACTTGGGCCTCAGATGCCCACTTAAGGCTATGTCTGAGCTCTTCCAATTTCATCCAGTCCTTGCTCTTTGGTTTTGTCTCCACCATGGTGTCTCCCTAGCACCCAACCTTCTAGATTCCATCTCCATTTCTAGCCCCATGATTGCTTTCAACTAACAATTAGCTTTGATCTCCCTGTTCTGACTGTTGGCTCTCTCTGAGATAAACTCATACATGTCCTGAGGCCCATCTTAATTTTGGATACTCCAGGTCACCACCTCTCTGGGCCAGGATATCCTGGTCTTCCCTTCCCATGTGCTGGTCGTCCCTGGAAAGCTGAAGACTGGGCTGGTCTTGGCTCTTCTCTACTGGGACTCAGAAATCTCAGCATCTCATTTAAGTGACATGGATGCCCACACAGCCTCCACAAGAAGTCTCTTAGTAAAACACCCCAAGTCAGGTCTTTTTATCATGCTTTCAACAAAAGATGGGTCACCAAAATATGTCTACCCCCAACACTAAATACTAATAGAAAACTAACATAAAAATTTAAAAATGTTATTGGTATTCTGCTTCCTACCTAGATATTTATTCATTGGAAGACATTATTTAGAAAAGAACCAGTAATAATTTTTGTACCGCTGAATTTGAAAAATAGTACCACTGGGTAAAAAAAAATCACTTAACAAAGTTTGGGGCACATTTGTTAATAGTATGTGATTACCTTGTCAACACTGAATAGCAGCTACAACACCATAATTGTGCCTTACCCCATTATGGCAGCATAGTTGCCTTCAGGTTTGGTATCATCCAATGTGTAGGCAACTGGAGCTTCCTCTCCATCAATAATCATGGTTCCACAGTAATCTTAGAGAACAGCAAAATGGAAGAGCATATTCATCACTCTATCAAAATATCCATTACAGATACAATGAAGTGCATGTTTTTAATTGAGAAGCCCAAAGGCCAAATATAGCATGTTATACTCCAAACATATGAAGGCAAACCAAACTGATGTCAAAGGAGGGATAAGTAGCCAGCATTTTTTGAAAAAATCAAACCATAAGCCCTTCTCTGCAAAGAGTAAAGCATATGATATTAGGAATTCATCCAGGTCACCGTTTAATGAAATCTGGTTCTCCTTGCAGTTAATACTTGGGCTCCCTGTTTTCTCTTTCATAAGAAATCAGAATAAATCCAAAGATGTGTAAAGGAAATACCAGTTCATTACTGTAAAAAGGAAGAGACTGAACACTGACACTTTATGAAAAGTCACTTATTCTGAGTAGTTCTTTATTATCTGGAGGCAGTCTTTAGAGGGAAATTTATAGCACTAAATGCCCATAAGAGAAAGCAGAGAAGATCTAAAATCAACACCCTAACATCACAATTAAATGAACTAGAGAAGCAAGAGCAAACAAATTCAAAAGCTAGCAGAAGACAAGAAATAACTAAGATCAGAGCAGAACTGAAGGAGACAGAGACACAAAAAACCCTTCAAAAAAATCAATGAATCCAGGAGCCGGTTTTTTGAAAAGATCAAAAAAAATAGACCGCTAGCCAGACTAATAAAGAAGAAAAGAAAGAAGAATCAAATAGATGCAATAAAAAATGATAAAGGGGATATTACCAGTAATCCCACAGAAATACAAACTACCAACAGAGAGTACTATACTATAAACACCTCTGGGCAAATAAACTAGAAAATCTAGAAGAAATGGATAAATTCCTGGACACATACACCCTCCCAAGACTAAACTAGGAAGAAATCGAATCCCTGAATAGAACAATAACAAGTTCTGAAATTGAGGCAGTAATTAATAGTCTACCAACCAAAAAAAGCCCAAGACCAGACGGATTCACAGCCAAATTCTACCAGAGGTACAAAGAGGAGCTGGTACCATTCCTTCTGAAACTATTCCAAGCAATAGAAAAAGAGGGACTCCTCCCTAACTCATTTTATGAAGCCAGCATAATCCTGATACCAAAGCCTGGCAGAGACGCAACAAAAAAAGACAATTTTAGACCAATATCCCTGATGAACATCGATGCAAAAATCCTCAATAAAATACTAGCAAACTGAATCTAGCAGCACCTCAAAAAGCTTATCCACTATGATCAAGTCGGCTTCCTCCCTGGGATGGAAGGCTGGTTCAACATATGCAAATCAATAAACGTAATCCATCACGTAAACAGAACCAATGACCAAAACCACATGATTACCTCAATAGATGCAGAAAAGGCCTTCGATAAAACTCAACAGCCCTTCATACTAAAAACTCTCCATAAACTAGGTATTGATGGAACGTATCTCAAAATAATAAGAGCTATTTATGACAAACCCACAGCCAATATCATACTGAATGGGCAAAAGCCGGAAGCATTCTCTTTGAAAACCGGCACAAGACAAGGATGCCCTCTCTCACCACTCCTATTCAACATAGTATTGGAAGTTCTGGCCAGGGCAATCAGGCAAGAGAAAGAAATAAAGGATATTCAAATAGGAAGAGAGGAAGTCAAATTGTCTCTGTTTGCAGATGACATGATTGTATATTTATTATCTGGAGGCAGAGCAGAGAGGACATGTATAATTGAAATTCATAGAGTCCCAAACCCTCATTTCAAACATGACCTCCAAAGATTCTTTCCCCTGTCAAGAACAACTTGAGAAACAATTTCAGCTCATCCTGGATAAGAGTGTCTTCCTCAGTTCCCTCCTGAACAAAATACAGGCACACCTCAAAGATAATGTGGGTTTCATTTCAGATAATGGAAATAAAGTGAATATTGTAATAAAGCAAATTGTGTCACATAAATTGCTTGGTTTCCCAGTGCATATAAAAAGTTATATCTACACAACACTGTAGTCTATTAAATGTGCAATAGAATTATATCTAAAATATGTACATAATTTAAGTATACTTTATTACTAAAAAAGCTAACAATCATCTGAGCCTTTAGTGAGTTGTAATCTTGTTGCTGGTGGAGGGGCTTGCTTCAGTGTTGATGGCTGCTGACTGATCAGGGTGGTGGCTGCTGAAGGTTGGTGTGGCTGTGGCAATTTTAAAAAAGAAGACAACAACGAAGTTTGCCACATCAATTGACTCCTTTTCTTATGAAAAATTTCTCTGAAGGCTGCGATGCTGTTTGATAGCATTTTACCCATGGTAGAACTTCTTTCAAAATTGGAGTCAATCCTCTCCAAGCCTGTCACTGCTTTATCAACTAAGTTTATGTAATATTCTAAATCCCTTCTTGTCATTTCAACAATGTTCACAGCATCTTCACCAGGAGGAGTTTCCATCTCAAGAAATCACGTTCTTTGCACATCCATAAGAAGCAACTCCCCATCTATTTAAGTTTTATCATGAGTTGGCAGCAATTCACTCACATCTTCAGGTTCCACTTATGATTCTAATTCTCTTGCTATTTCCACCATATCTGCAGTTACTTCCTCCACTGAATCCCTCAAAGTCACTCATGAGGATTGGAATCAACTTCTTCCAAACTCCTGTTAATGTTGATGTATTGACATCCTTCCATGAATCGCGAATGTTTTTCATGGCATTGACAATAGTGAACTCTTTCCAGAAGGTTTTCAATTTACTTTGCCTAGAACCATCAGATAGGCAGGAGGACTGTAAGGCAGGTATAGCTTTACAAAATGTATTTCTTAAATAATAAGACTTGAAAGTTGAAATTACTCCTTGATCCATGGGCTGCAGAATGGACATTGTGTTAGCAGGCATGAAAACAACAATAATCTCCTTGCACATCTCCATCAGAGCCCTTGGGTGACCAGGTGCATTGTCCATGAACAGTAACATTTTGAGAAATCTTTTTTCTTCTGAGCAGTAGGTCTCAAGAGTGGGCTTAAAATATTCAGTAAACCATGCTATAAATAAATAGGCTGTCATTCAGACTTTGTTGCTGTTTGATAGCATTTATAGAGCACAGGCAGAGTAGACTTAGCATAATTCCTAAGGGTCCTAGGATTTCCTGAATGGTAAATGGACATTGACTTCAACTTAAAGTCACCAGCTGCATTAACTCCTAACAATAGAGACAGCCTGTCCTTTGAAGCTTTGAAGCCAGGTGCTGACTTCCTTTCTGTAGCTATGAAAGTCCTAGATGGCATTTTCTTCCAATATAATGCTGTTTGGTCTATATTAAAAACCTGTTGTTTCCGGTCGGGTGTGGTGGCTCTTGCCTGTAATCCTAGCACTTTGGGAGGCCAAGGTGGGTGGATCACTTGAGGTCAGGAGTTCAAGACCAGCCTGGCCAACATGGTGAAACCCCGTCTCTACTAAAAATACAAATATTAGATGGGCATGGTGGCAGGTGACTGTAACCCCAGCTACATGGGAGGCTGAGGCAGGAGAATCACTTGAACCAGGGAGCTGGAAGTTGCCGTGAGCCGAGATCGCGCCACTGCACTCCAGCCTGGGTGAAAGAGCGAGACTCCATCTCAAAACAAAACAAAACAAGACAATCTGTTGTTTAATGTAGCCACCTTTGTCAATGTTCTTAGGTAGAACTTCTGGATAACTTGCTGCAGCTTCTTCATCAGCCCTTGCTGCTTCACCTTGCACTTTTATGTTATGGGGAGGAGGCTTCTTTCCTTAAACTTCATGAACCAACCTCTGCTAGCTTCACACTTTTCTTCTGCAGCTTCAACTTCAATTGAAGAGAGTTGGGGGCCTTGCTCTGGATCTAGGCTTTGGCTTAAAGGAATATTGTGGCTGGTTTGATCTTCTATTCAGATCATTCAGTTCTCTGTATCAGCAATAAGGCTGTTTCACTTTCTTATCATTCATATGTTCACTGGAGTGCACTTTTAATTTCCTTCAAGAATTTTTATTTTGCATTTACAACTTGGGTATTTGGCACAAGAGGCCTAGCTTTCAGCCTATCTCAGCTTTCAATATACCTTCCTCACTAAGCTTAATCATTTCTAGTTTTTGATTTAAAGCAAGAGATGTGCAGCACTTTCTTTCACTTGAACACTGGGGAGACCACTGTAGGGTCATTCATTGGCCTTATTTCATTACTGTTGTGTCCCAGGGAACAGAGATACCCAAGAAGATGGGGAGATCTGAGGAACAGTTGGTTGACTGAGCAGTCAGAATACATACAGCATTTATCGATTAAGTTTGCCATCTTATATGGGTGCTGTTTATGGAACTCCTAAACAATTACAATAGTAACATCAAGGGCCACTGATCACAGATCACCATGACAAACATAATAATAATGAAAGTTTGAAATATTGTGAGAATTGCCAAAATGTGACACAGAGACACAAAGTGAGTACACGCTGTTGGAAAAATGATGCCGATAAACCTGCTCAGTGCAGGGTTGCCACAAACCTTCAATTTGTAAAAAGTGCAATTATCTGTAAAGTGCAATAAAGTGAAGTTCAATAAAAAGAGGTGCGCCTGTATATGCAATTTCAAAAGACTGTGACAGGGCACTGGTGAAAATGTCAGGGCAGAGTCTGAAATGTTATAACAATATATTACTGCAGTGTCCAACTCCTTCTGCTCCATC
This sequence comes from Gorilla gorilla gorilla, assembly GCF_029281585.2. Classification (NCBI taxonomy): domain Eukaryota; kingdom Metazoa; phylum Chordata; class Mammalia; order Primates; family Hominidae; genus Gorilla; species Gorilla gorilla. Next base: position 54,182,929 of record NC_073247.2, read on the forward strand.
ATTTACTTGCAAAATTGAAGTTGTTTGAACAAAATTATTGTGGAAGACTCAGCGGCAAATGTTGTATAGAAAACCCAACAAGAAGATTTCAAAATAAGGAAGAAAGAACAGAGAAAGGGCCTCCCCAACATGTGTGCATACGTGTGTGTAAGCAGACAAACCAGGAAGCCTTTTAAAGGGAACTTGTCTCTTTGTCGTCTGCTGCACCCCTCCCCACTGTGCACCTGTTAGAATCAATGTCCCAATCTGCCACTGGCCTGAGGGGTGTTTGAATGCCCTTCAGGCATGCTGGGGCAGGAAAAGATGTTGAGAAAGTCTGAAGTATGTGAAGAAGAAATGTTTAAAGTCTAAGAGCTCAAGATTTAAAAATACAAGAGAACCATCTTAGGAATCCCCTAATATAAGAAGGCAAGAGAGAGAGCAGACAAATAGGACAAGATCTGATCAAAGAACGTGTGCATACTGATCATGTGGGGATCGGCTGGACAGGACCAGCATAGAACACCAGGCTGGCCAAGGTGGAAGTACTGCTTTCTCGATATAGGGGCTCCTTGGACACTTCCTTCTCAGAGTGAATCTGGCCTCTGAGTCAAGTGAGTGCACTTAATGGAGGTGAAGGAACAAGGAGCAGAGAGAAAAGTCATGTTCATGCCAGGACAAGCTATGCAGCATGGAAGAGATTTCTGCCACTTGCAGACAGAAAGCTCAAGAGCCCCACCCATGCACACAAAACATCTCATCAGCTTTGTAGGGCCTTACTCTGAGAAAAAGAGATGATATTCAAGGACATCCAAACACTTAAAGAAGTTCTTAAAGAATAAATGCAAAGACAAAGAAGCAACAAATTCACAACTAACAAATGAAACAGAAAAACTATGGGGGGGTGGGTAGGGGGAGGAACCCAATAATTCAGGTAGTAGAAGAAATTTCCCCCAAAGTGCTAACTTTCTCAGAGAGAAAAGAAGCCATTGTAGCTGTGGGAGGTAACAAAGAGGCATGTTCAGAATAAAATAATTCAATAGAAGCTTTTGTAATGTAGGGGTGTGGAGGCAGGAGCTTTGATGAGATGATAATAACATTCATCTGGATGAATAACTGAAGAAGTTTACCAAGGACAAAATTAAAGGAAAAATAATAATAAGGGAATGTCCTACCTGACATAGTATATAACATATTATAAACATATCATACAGCTACAGATATTAAAACAGTACAATGCTGCCATAGGATTAGATAATATAAACTTGTGCTTTCCAAAGTGGGGGTGTACACCTAGATTGCACATCTAGATAGTGGAAGAAAATACTAGAGATTCTGGTTTTTCAATTTAAGCTTTTTAAAAAGTCTACTTTTCAAATGTTTTATAGTTACAACGATACAACTTTTCAGAGGTACTTGTGTATAATTTAGGAATACCTATAATGATAGTTTATGTGTACATTTTTTAATAAGTAGAGCTGCAAAAATGTTTAGAACGCAGTGACAAAGGTCAGTGGAACAGAAAGAATCAATGTATATCTGAGAATTTAGTAGGGGGAAACCATCATACGACAAATCGTTAAAAACTGATTCACTGGGAGAAAATATTTGCAATATAAACAGAAAAAAACTTAAATGAGCAAAGGTAATTTACAAAATGATACTTTGTTAATGATAAAAATTACAAATTATAGATAAATGAGGTAATTTCTCCTACCTGATTGACAAAAAAATTTTAAATATTATTAGCTGGTGTCTTAGACTGCTGGTGTTGCTATAAAGGGATACCTGAGGCTGGGTAATATATGAAGGAAAGAGGATATTTACTTGGCTCATGGTTCTACAGGCTGTACAAGAAACATGGCGCCAGCATCTGCTTCTCATGAGGGCCTCAGGAAGCTTCCACTCATGGCTGAAGGTGAAGAGGAGCTGGCGTGTGCAGATCACTTGGTGAGACGGGAGGCAAGAGAGAGGGGAGGGAAGTGCCAGGCTCTTTTTAACAACCAGCTCTCATGGGAACTGACAGAGCAAGAACTCATTTATTACCTCAGGGAGGAGGACGGCACCAAGATGTTCAGGAGGGATCTGTCCACATGACCCAAACATTTGCTTTTAGGCCCCACCTCCAACACTGGGGATCAAATTTCAACATGAGATTTGGAGAAGACAGATATGGAACTTATATCAACTGGCAAGGATGTGAGAGGACAGACCCTAACGAAAATTTCACAGGTCTACCCAAATCAATTGACTTGATAATTCCATCCTACAGCATTTATCAAAAAGAAATGCTCCTATACAAATATGTAGAGCTATATGGAGGATGCTGTTTATTGCAGCATGGTGTATAATAGCAAAAACATGGAAACAAGAAAAATGACTATCAACAGCTGACGTCTTGGGTAAATTCTGATAAGGCACACAATGAGATACTCTTTATTCAGTTGTCGAAAGGGGTTAGATTTAAATGTACTGCTATGGAGAGATGTCCATGGCATATTGTTAACAGGAAAAAACAAATTTCAGTGTGATATGTATGATGTATGTTTTTTAAAAAACATGTTTTTGTAAAAATATATTAACATATTTATTTAAAATTAAAGTTATATTTGTATAAAATATTTATTATATTATTTAACATGTATTTCCAGTATATATAGTTCCCTCTACATATATATAGGGATGCTCACACACATATATTTAAAGTACAGGTTGAGTATCCCTATCCCTTATATGAAATGTTTGAGACAAGAAGTGTTTCAAATTTTGGCTCTTTTCAGATTTTGGAATTCTTGCATATACATAATGAGATTTGAGGGTGAGACCCAAGCCCAAATACCAGATTCATTTATGTTTCAAATACATCTTATACACATAGTCTGAAGGTAATTTTATACATATTTTAATAATTTTGCACATGAAACAAAGTTTTGACTGTGACCCATCACATGAGGTCAGATATGGAATTTTCTACTTGAGACATCATGTCGATGCTTCAAAAGTTTCAGAATTTGGAGCATTTTGAATTTTGAGTTTTCAGATTAGGGATGTTCAACTTGTATTACCTATGCATACAGTAAATCTTTAAGGATAAACAATCTAAATTTTTAACAGTGGCCCTCTAGGGGGAGGAACAATAGAAGAGAAACATTTTTCACATACTTTCAGTTTTTGAAAGTTTTATGGTCATTGTATTTATTTCTGTAATTTACAAAAACAGGTACAGCTTCTGCCATTGAAAACATAAATTGAGATAAATTAGATGTAAATATTCAAGGGAAAGTAGAAACGGTTCATAGATGAACAAAAGCAAGGAGACCACAAGAATTCAGTGCATTGCTAACAGCCTACCCTTTCCACAGAAGTGGGCTAGAATGAAGGGCTGATGCATCCCGTGTAGGGTGGGGTGCTGACGGTGAGGGCAGCTAGACTTAGAATGCCTCAGTGGAAGGCCAGCAAAATATAGGAAGCCTGTCCTTGCAAATTCACAAAGATGTTACACACTAAGAGACTGGGAAGCATTTCCTGGGATAATCAATCTAGAAGCAATCAGGTGCTCTTACCACACACAAGAGATGACCATGTGAGGAAATGGGTATGTTAATTTGCTTGACCACAAATCATTTCACTATGTACATGTGTATCAAAACATTATGAGGTACACCTTAAATATCTACAATTAAAAATAAAATAAAAGCAGTGTTTAGCATGATGCTGGGATTGGGTGGGGAGTGTGGAGGGGAGAAGCAATCAAGAGTTGGCTACCACTGTCTGTATCAAAATACAAAATGTTGCCTTCTCTTTAATAACCCAAGCCACACTGAACTTGTGAAACAAAACAAAGGAACATAAAACCAAAACTCTGGTGATTACTGACTGTGTGCCTGATATGTGCTAATCACTATGCTGGATTGTTGGGGCTGCTTAATTCATACCCTTCTATCTTGTTACCTCATATTGACTGAGCTTGTATGTTACTAGTTAATTACAGTGTCTTTGGCAGTGATGTTGATAGTCTGGTGCAAAGCAAAGATCTTGTTATAAGAGTGAACTTCTTCAGATTTCATTACAGAAACTTTCAAATAAGTGTCATTGAATACACTTATCAATGTAACAGGAATCATATTGGATGTGAGTCTGGAGCCCTACTTGGTGTTTCTATAATAGCCTAGAACTAAATACATTGTGCAATTACCAGTTTGCATGACTGTCTTCCTCCTGAGTCTGGATTTTCTGGGCAAGGAAAAGTGCCTTTGAATTCTCAGTGCCTAGCACTGTGTCTGGCATACAATAGGTGCCCAGTTGAAGAAATACATTAAAGTTGTAACTCAAAAGAAATCTCAAATGCTTTGGTGAGGCTATCTCATGTCAACAAACTTTTTTTTTTTTTTTTTTGAGATAGAGATGGAGTCTCACTCTGTTGCCCAGGCTGAAGTTCAATTATAGCTCATTCACTGTATCCTCCACCTCCTGGGCTCAAGCAATCCTCCAGTCTCAGCCTCCCGAGAAGCTGGTACTACAGGTGTGCACCACTATGCCTTGCCCACAATCATTTTTTAAAAGTCTTATGCAAGGCTCATTACCAACAAGGACCAAGTCAGATTCTGAGGGGTGGAGGTCTTGGGTTTTCTTTCTGATACTAGTGCCTAACAACTTGCCTGGCACATAGCAGGCCTAAGATAAAGATTTGCAGGCATGAATGGAAAGTTACAGTTTCTCTCCATAAATAAAGGCACTCATGCTCATTCAGAGAAGACTGTATTCCTGGTCCTAAACCTTATCTACTTGCCACCAGCCAGTCATTTAAAATGGGTGACCTGGGTCACAAGAGGAAGAGATTCAGCACCAGTGTGTTACAGCCATTAGATTCAAAGACTAAAATGACAGGGCTCTTTGTGGTGGGTCACTGCACTGACTTTGCAAACAGTAGATTACTTGCCCAACTGATGCACCAATCCAATAGCAGTCCTAAACGTGATTATCTGCAATGTGGAGAATGAGGAGCCTGTGATGCAGCGGAAAAAGAGTAGTTACACAGGAAGAAGCACCCTAAGGCAAAATTGTGGCACTTTCCCCATTTGCCTCCAACCTTCTTTCCGCAGTCTTGCTCCTTCTTGGAGTACATCCCGCCCTTCACCCTCAGTTCTAGATACTGACTCTTCTTACATGGCCTCCACTTGGAAGAAAAGTGGGTTCTATAAGAGCAAATATGACAAGATTCTAGCGTTGTCCTGTCTGCATGTGGCTACTTGCATTTATATTTAAAGCAATTAAAATTAAATAGAATTCTTATGCCTGTAATCCCAGCACTTTGGGAGGCCGAGGCAGGTGGATCATGAGGTCAGGAGATCGAGACCATCCTGGCTAACATGGTGAAACCCCATCTCTACTAAAAATGCAAAAAATTAGCCAGGCAAGGTGGCACGCACCTATAATCCCAGCTACTTGGGAGACTGAGGCAGGCAAATCGCTTAAACACGGGAGGCAGGGGTTGCAGTGAGCCAAGATCGCACCACTGCACTCCAGCCTGGGCTACAGAGCGAGACTCCATCTCAAAAAAAAAAAAAAATTAATTAAATAGAATTTTAAAATCTGATTCCCAAGTCTCATTAGCTATATTTTAAGTGTTCAGTACCCACATGTGGCTAGTGACTAGTGTATTAAAGCAGCTCTAGATCATTCCCATCATTGTAGAATCCAGCACTTTAGTGAGCATCCCTGCAATGTTCTACCCAATTGAGTAGTACACTTGTTGAATATGTGCAAATGAATAAATGAATTTAATTTAACATGGTAGAATCGACACTAGTGAGAGAGAGCCAAGACATTTTCAGAATCTCAACCTTGGTGATTGGCTTTATAAACCCATACTTTAAAACACTGAATTAGAAAAGATTACTCATCTCTTTTCATAAGATTTTGGGGGAGGATTAAATAAACCTTTTATTGATTTACAAAGAGTTGGTTATATTCTAAAGAAAGTTAATTCCATGAGTTTGTGCCAATATATTTTATTTGAAAGAACTGTGCTTAGAACCTGGATTAACATTTTATGTCCAGCATTCTAACAAAACAGTTACATGCAAACACATGTCTTTAAGTTTTCAAAAGCAATTGAAACAAAAACAAAAATTGCCAAGTAGGACCTAATTAAACTAAAGAGCTTCTACACAGCAAAAGAAACTATCAAGAAAGTAAACACACAGCCTACAAAATGGGAGAAAATATTTGCAAACTATGCCTCTGACAAAGGTCTAATATCCAGAATCTACAAGGAACTTAATTCAACAAGCAAAAACCAAATAACCCCATTAAAAAGTAGGCAAAATGCATGAACAGACACTTCTCAAAAGAAGACATACAAGTGGCCAAAAAGCATACGAAAAAGAGCTCTGCATTACTAATCGTCAGATAAATGCCAATCAAAACCACGATGAGACACCATCTCACACCAGTCAGAATGGCTATTATTAAAAAGTCAAAAAATAAGAGATGTTGGAGAAAAAGGAGCACTTATGCACTGTTGGTGGGAATGTAAATTAGGTCAGCCACTGTGAAAAGAAATTTGGAGTTTTCTCAAAGAAGTAAAAATGGAACTATCATGCAACCCAGCAATCTCATTATTAGGTATATACCCAAAGGAATATAAATTGTTCTACCAAAAAGGCACATGCACTCATATGTTCATCGCAGCACTACTCACAATAGCAAACATGTGGAATCAACGTAGGTTCCCATCAAAGGCGGATTAGATAAAGAAAATGTGGTATGTATATACCATGGAATACTATGCAGCCATAAAAAGAGAACTAAATCATGTTCTTTGCAGCAACATGGATGCAGCTGGAGACTATTATCCTAAGTGAATCAATGTAGAAACAGAAAACCAAATACCACATGTTCCCACTTATAAGTGAGAGCTAAGCATGGGGTACATATGGATATAAAGATGAAAATAATAGACACTGAGGACTACTAAAGGGGGAGGTAAGGAGTACAGCAAGAGTTGAAAACCTACCTATTGGTACTATGTTCACTACCTGGGTGACAGAATCATTCATACCCCAAACCTCAGCATCATGCAACATATCCATGTAACAAATCTGCACATGTACCCCTGAATCTAAAATAAAAGTTGACATTTTTAAAAAATGCATGCCTTAGCAACAAGTTTCTTGGACCTTCTTCTAAAGGTTTTTATATAAGGAAAGTACTCACCCTTTTTCCTCCAGAAAGGCTCTTTATAATAAACTATACACTTGATGACTGAACCCAAAGGCACACGAGTGATCATCTGGTTTCTCATCATTGGCAGAGGGGGATTGAAGTGAATCTTCATGCCCAGAGTAGGGGGAATAGCACTAATCACATATTTAGCCTGAAAGAAAAGCAACATGGTTAAACATTGTTGCCGTGTTGCTTTTGTTTTTTTCCCAATGATTCTCTCTCATTCTACCGTTATATTCTTTTCAGTCTCTTAAAGAAGTGACAAGGATTTTGTCGAAACCTAAAGTAGCCTTTATTGTTCCTTAGTTCAAAACCTCCAATGACTTCCCATTGCACTTAAAGTCAAAGCCAGATTTCTCACCATCATCGCCGAGGCCACACATGAAATGGGCCCGTTACATCACCGATCTCACCTCCTGTTACATTTGCCCTGACACTCTTACTTCTGCTATTTTTGTTTTCTTTTTGAGACCCAGTCTCATTCTGTCGCCAGGCTGGAGTGCAGTGGTGCGATCTTGGCTCACTGCAACCCCGCGTGCCAGGTTCAAGCGATTCTCCTGCCTCAGCCTCCAGAGTAGCTGGGACTACAGGTGCGCACCACCACACCCAGCTAATTTTTGTATTTTTAGTAAAGACAGGGTTTCACCATGTTGGCCAGGGTTGTCTCGATCTTTTGACCTTGTGATCTGCCCACCTCGGCCTCCCAAAGTGCTGGCATTACAGGCATTAGCCACCACGCCCGGCCCTGCCATTTTGATCACCTTGCTGTTCCTTGGTCACACCAGGCTTGCTCCCACCTCAGTGCCTTGGCACTGGCTGTTCCATCTTCTTCTCTCAGGGAACCACATGGCTCAATCCCTCGTCTCCTCCAATTCTCTATCAGATATCACCTTCTCAGTGAGGCCTTCCCTGATGACCTTATTTAAACTTGCATAACCAATTCTCCCATCTCACTTTCTGGTACGCCCTCTCCCCACCTTCCTGCTTGATTTTTTCCACACTAATTATCACTATCTGACATACTTTATATTATAACTATATGTTTCATTACTGTCTTTCTCCTTCACTAGAAGGAGAATTGTATGTGGGCAGAGAATTGTATCTGTTTTGTTCACGACTGTGTTCTTAACTCCTAGAATAATGTCAGGCACAGAGGAGGTGCTTGATATTTATCAAATAAATATTTTCTGTGTTTTTCTAATTACATAAAAGCAAAATACAGAGGGTTGATAATACCTTTATATGTTTTTATAAATCCTCCCCCACCCCAAATATTCTGGTTCTCTTTTCCTTTTTTTCAGTTAGAGATAGCTTTTTCACTATTGGCAAAAAGACTGTCTATAAAGTGTGTGATATTGTTGACTTTGGCTTTGATTATCTATGAGACTGTGGCCTCTTGCCACTTGTTTAAGTGTCTTGGTAACTCTGAGTGGAAAAATTTCAAAGCAAAGTTGAGTTCAAAGCAAATGTTGAGTGAGAGAATGGAAAAAAAGTGCTTTTTTCCATTCTCTCACTCAACAACGATCACCACAGAAGACTTCTGTGACCAAATGTGGAGTGGGTTTTCCCCACATATTAAGCAAGCAAGCAATTCTATAGCAGACATCAGCCATGTGTCCTCTGAATTCAACTCAATTCTGACAGTATCTACCTGGAGATAACTTCTGATCCTACAGGTTGAGGGCTCAGTCTCCAAGACTGTCCCCCACCTTCAGATGTCAGTCACAAGTCCAGCTTCCAGAATTTCTGGCCAATCTGCTTCCAGTTGATGTTCCTACAACCCCTTCTAGTTTGATTGATTTGCTACAGTGGCTCACAGAACTCTGGGAAACATGTTTACTGTTTTATTATAAAGGATATTACAAAGGGTACAGAGGAAGAGGTGCATTGGGCAAGGGATGTGAGAAAGGGCATGGAGCTTTCATGCCCTCCCCAGGCATGCCATTCTCAAGGAACTTCCAGTTGTGCAGATATCCAGAAGCTCCCAGAACTCGGTCGTTTTGGGTTTTTATGGAGGCTTCCTTATGTAGGCACAATTGATTAAATCATTGGCCTCTGGTGATCAATTCAACCTTCAGCCCCCTGCCTCATCCCCTCCCTGGAGGCTGGGGGTGGGGCTGAAAGTCCCAACCCTCTAGTCTTTCCATGGTCTTTCCTGTGACCAGCCCCATCCTGAAGCTACCTAGCGGCTGCCAGCCATCAATCATTGGCATCAAAGGACATCACTCTGGAGATTCTAAGAATTTTTAAAGTTGTATGCCAGGAAACTGGGATGAAGATCAAATATATATTTCACAATATCACAGTTACCTCATACATCTCATGGTTTAGGGTCTCCACAAGGACATTTTCTCTTGTCTGGTCAATGTAGATCACAGGCCTCTCCAGCTTCACTCGGTCTCCAAGGAGGTCCATTATCCGCTCGCTCACTTGACCAGATCCGCCCACAAATTTCCTCTCCTGGAAAGAGAAAAGGAGGTGAAAGAGAAACGCAGGAATGGGTATAAATTGCTAAATTCTTAGTTGTCCTCACATATGTCTACTCTGAGATGTCTAATATTTCATTTTGCTGCAGTGAATAGTGGCTTTCACCATGGTTTTCTAACTAGGAATTGCTGTCTTTGGACAAAGTTACAGGATTTCTAAGTTACTTTAAAAGCTATGCTCTTGCAGATTCCCAGATTCCAACCTTAGCTGGACATCTTCAGAATGACCCCTGTGTCCCACCTTTCTGGTCACCATCCCTGCTCTCTGTCCTATCTGCAGTCTTTTGCTTGGAGCTGGAACTGGTGAAGCTGTACCTAAAGCTCTTCCCTAGCTTGCCTGAGCAGAGCTAAGCCTGCTTCCCCTTGCTTTGTGGCTCAAGCACAGAACTTCCCTGCCTCCCACCATGTCCCCTTCCCCCAGGCCAGCCTACTCCCTGTTGCGGGCTGCCCATCTTATCCTGGGTCAGATGCCTGCTGCTTCTGTAGCCACTGAACTCATTTCACCTCACTGTACCCACCTGCCCTGAGCCTTGCTAAAACTTCCAAATGTTCTACCTGGCTATGCACACAGTTGACCTGACTGCCTCCTCCTCAATTTTCAGTTAAGGTCAGAGAAGGAGAAGGATAGGGAGAAAGAGAAAAGGAGGAGGAGAAAGAGGAGGGGGAGGAGGAGAAGAGAAAGAAAGAAGAGGAGGAGGGGGAGAGAGAAGAATGGAACATGACAACCAAGCAGATTATTTAAGAACTCCAATATGTTCCTACTGTGTCTAGCACAGTGCCTTATACAGTGCCGGGGCTCAAGAAATGGGCATTGAATGAATGAATAGATAAATGAATTCCATGCATAGTGTGTGTTTTAGATTGAAAATGCATTACTGAATTTCCTTTATAAGCTTTCCAAGAAGTGCTCAAGCTAAGCTTACTTCAGATGGTCTCCTACAAACTTACCAAATAATAATTGAGCGTATGGAAAATGGCCACAGTGCATAAAGAGAGACAAGCCTAGCTTTAAAATTACATTGGACACTGGGTTCTCACAGTGGGTACCTGACAACAGACTGCCTTACAAGAAACACTTTGAGCTGCCATGGTAATGCTCTAAAAGTCACAAGCCTGCTTCCCACTTCAGCAGTTCATGATTGAAGGATGATGATCTTTCATTTCAGTAGCAGTGTTTTTCCATTGGGACTGTGGAAGAATGGATGGGTACCTGTCCTCCATTCGTTGTCGAGATGATTCTTGTTGTGCCTCCACACTGCTTCACATACCACAGGAACCAGAGAGCAGAGACCTCATGGGTCTCTGCAGTGACACACAGGTTCACAAAGAGAGTGGCAAGCTGCTTTGCAGATCTGCACAGGAAGAAACAAGAGCAAAATTGGCAAACGCAGGAGAGCAGCTTCTTAATTCTCTAAAAATTATTTAAGTAACACATTTTCTTGGTTAAGTTTAGAACAATGTGGTAAGGTCAAAAAATTGTCACTAGAATCTAATATTACAAAACGTGACATCAGAGGTTTTTGAAATATCAGATTATTTTCCCTGTAAACAAAACACCTTACTCAGAATCAGCTTCTATTCCAGATTCCATACTTTCATGATTTCTCCTTACATTCCTGCTGCTCTTCCAGTGATCCCCATCTCAGTAAAAAGCACCACCATTTACTCACTGGTAAAAACCAACACTCTAGAAATCAAACATTGTTTCTCTCTTTCCATCAATCTTCCCCCATCCAATTCATTGGGAAGTCCCATTATCTCTCACCACATCACTCCACCTTCACCACAAATTTAGCATCCATCTCTTTCCAGGAGTACTGCAATTACTTCCTTCAGACTGGCCTCTCTGCCTCCATTCATCCTCACCTGGTATCTGTTCACCACACTCAAAGCCAGAGGCTTTTCCCTCCCTCCCTACCATGATGCTCTCTCTGAAGTGTAAATCAAATCATGTCATTTTCTTGCTTAAAAAATCTCCAGTGGTATCCTATTAAAACCAGAATAAGATTCAGATCTTACACCATGGCTTCCAGAGCCCTGTGTGATCCAGCCCATGCCTACCTTTTCTGTCTCATCTTGTACCCTCTTCTTTTTACTCTAATGTTTCCTTAGAAAGACATATTCACATTTGTCTATGAAAACGACCACTGGTTTCCATATTCCCAGCATCCTGACATTCTCTATCATTTTGCTACTGTATAGTATCTTTATAACTCTTTTCACTGTCTGAAATTGTCTTGATTATTGGTTAATTCTTTTTAATTGCTGTCTCCCCCCACTAGAATATCAACCTATGAGAACAAGGATCTTCTGTTTCTCACTCACCATAGTGTCCCCTTTAACAAAATAGTGCCTGGAACATTGTAAGCACTCAATAATTACTTGTTGCATGATTGAACAAATGAATGATTGATGAGAAATATCAGTTAAACAAAATTTTTTAAACATCCATAACGTGCAAAGGATATGCTAGGTGCTGTACCAAACACAAAATTAGTCACAATTATCTATTCAGTTATTTTACTGCCTAACAGAAGACAAGCTCAAATAATGGATGAGGGGACAAACAATTAATAGAGCATAAATGGGTAAGCTTTTGCTTGACATTGGCAGGTAAATGGTGAGAGGTTATCACCTATCAGGAAGCACACCAGAAAGCAAACCATCTCATGCAATTTTGAGGACTCCATTATATCTAGCACACCATAAAATTCATCAGTAGTAATGTGCACTCTGGGATTTCTTTAATAAGGTCCAATTCCCCTTTTGACTTTGACATGAAGTTTGCATATTGTTAATCTTGTTATATCTGAGGCAGAATTTTCCACCTGGTAATGCTGACAATGGGTGGAATAAATGATATTGTCTTGCATTTATTGAACTCTTTCCACACTCCATTGTCTTTAAAATCATTATCTTGTTAAATTGTTGCAACAACCGTATCAAATATCTATTATTTTTCCACAGTTCACATGCTAGAAAACGGAGTCTCGGACAGATAGGAATATATAACGACACAACTTCAAGTCAGATCGTACTTGACGCAAAACTCGTGCTTTTGATACCTCAAAATGTTTTCTAATTAGTCAGCTGACAGCCTTGGAAGTGCAACTACTCACCAAGGGGCATCTCTCTACTTTACTGTATCTTGACCCTAGAAGTTTGTAGAATCATGCCTAACACACATACCAGTTATTGACATTATTTGCAGCCATAACAACCTGACAGCCCGTCTATGACAGTCCCCATCATTACAGCCTGTGAAATGGTGTCATATATACATTAAAGCGACTTACAGTTAGTTTTGTAAGATTTCTCAGGATAATTGAAGGGATGGAAATTGCTAGCTCATGCCTTCCTTGCAGAGGCAATTTGTAATATCTAACTAAAACAAATATCCAGACATCAATTTAAAATAAAAGTAGCATTTTATTTGTTGCTTCCTAAAATCCTATTTCTTTTCTTCCTTATTTTTTAGGTGGATTGAGGGGCATACAGTAAAGGAGTAATAAATAACTGAAACCTAACATTGGCCCAGCTGGAGAGCCAATATTTAACAAAAATACTGCTGGAATTCTAGTTGTTATTGTTGGTAATTTGGTGGGAAAGAAATAATTCTGGTTTGAAATAAAGGGAGATCTAAAAGTAATTCTGAAGGGCCAGTCCATTCCTAATCCTTTATTTGAATTTACTCTAGGAGCTTCAGTAAGAAAAGAAATAAGAACAATATTTGAAGGATGGAAGGTCAAGGAAGTTAGTGCAATATTTCCGTATTTTTTTGCCCTGTTGACTTTTTAAAAGATAAATGTTATAATATTTTTCTACATGAAAAATACATACACATTATATAAAATTTGGAAAATTTATAAGATAAAAGGATGAGAGAACGAGTATCTTCTATATTTCTGACCCTCTAGAAGATAATTACTAGTCTCATTTTGATGAATTTTTTTCTAAGTATAGGTCTTTTAAAAAATGTTTTTACATAGCTGTGATCACATTGAAAATACAATTCATGTTTGTGAAGTGCACTTTGTAAATGATAATAACTGAAAGAATAATCAACATTAGTCTTGGAATGTATGATTGTGCTTTAGTTTGAATAACAATAGGTTGGATATTCTGGGGATTACTTCATTTGAATCCAGGAAATAATACTGTGTGTATCTTGCTTGGGAAGAGTTAGAAAATTGTCTTGTGTTCTTATACTCCTAGTATCTCTGAATGCTTTATTTTGTCAAATGACGACTTAGAATATTCACTAAGTGGAGGACTAAGCCAACGGCTATGATAGAAAATGTCGGGTCCCTGTGATCCCAAAAACATATGATTGATTTTATCACCAAGAAACTTAAAAGTTCTCTGAGGAGAAAAGACCTAACTGAATTTATTAAAAGCTTTTCATAACAGGAGTTATAAAACAAATGCAGATAATTATATACTTATATTTTAAAAATCTAAAGTATATAATTTAAAACTAAATACTACAATTTTATTACTATTAAAATAAATTATATTGCAAACTGCATTCTCATAGAAGTGTTAGATAGCATTAGGTAAATGTTTAAAAGAATATAATTAATAACAGGCATTGATTTCATGACATAAAAGGATTTTACTATTCCAGAATTGGTTGCTTTCAAAGGTTGAAAACATAGGAGAGGCATAAAGATGTTTATTATAGAGTATTGTATAATGATAATAACAAAAAACAGAAAGTAACCAATGTGTTCAACAGGATGATAATGGACAAATACATTACGTATTCATTTCCCATGGAATATTCTGGTACCATGAAATATGATGTTTAAAGAATAATTTTTAATGATGTAAAGTTTTTAAACATTTTAAAAATAAATGTTTGCATGGTAATATTAAACGTTAAAAATACTTCAATGGATGTCCATTGCTTTTGCAGTGCATATATAAATAGTCGTTTTTAGAAATTAGATCATATACCATACCACAACAGCCTGCTTTTCTATGTGTTTAATATTAACTATTTTTTCCAGTCATTAAATATTCCTCTACAACACGATTTTTTAAAACCCTCAAGTACTCAATTTTTCAGATGTTCCATATTTGATTCTGCCGATCTTCTACTATTGGGCTTTCAGATCCTCCCTTTTAAAAATAATGCTTTGAATCTGCCTCTTTCACTGTTTCTCCGTCTCCCTCTCTCCTTCTCTCCCTGTATGCCTCTCTCTTCTTTTGCCTCACTTTCTTAAAGCTAAATTATTAGAAGCTGAATTTTTATATGAAAAATATATGAATTTTATGTCTTTTGATTATTTCCATTTTTAAGATTCAGATATTCTAAAAGCTTGTTTTTACTTTTAGTTGGCAGTGAATGAATGCCTAAAAATGAAGACATTAACCCCCGAGCCAAACATATTCTCAACTAATGCTCTTTAGCAAGACAGGGCAGTCTCCTTGAATTTGGCTTCCATTTCTCTTATTTTGTTTACCACAAATTTACCACGTGCTTGAATTGGAACCCTCATAATCCTTTCCATTTTCCCTGCTGTCCAAGAGCAGCGTGGCCTCTCCATGTGGTCTGTCTACACAAGCCTTCACAATTTCTCTACAGTTCCCAGTTCTGCCAACAATAATTTAATGCTTAACTCATAGGTACTTGTTTTTTCACTAAAGGGGAACAGCCAGTCCAGTCACACATGTTTCCCCTGTAGTTGTGAACTATCTACACAAAGGCTTTAGAGGTTCCTCTTTAAGTCCTTGAAGAGTTGCACTACTTCACACAAGGTGTGGCAAATGCACATGCTAACCATCTCCACATTTGACCACCAGTGAAGAATACAAAAATTGTCCTATATCAACAACTTGATAAATGAGAGCTTTAAGCTGATGGTCTTTAAGCTGTTTTAGATAAAGAAAGTGGTACCTTCTGGTCTGTTCTGAGGACTTCACAGGGTAATACCACCTTTGTGATACAAAACTACTCCAAAGAAGTAAGTTGTATGTACAGATATCTTCAGGGTAGGAGCCAATTCCAATGGTTTTCAGCATTCCACTTGGCTGGTGGTGTGGTTTTAGACACAAAGCAGCTACTTGTTGAATGGTATTGCTAAATAAACCTGAAAGTTGGTCACAGTAAATGCCTGTGCCTAATGGCAAGACTTACTCAGTCCAGCAGAGCTTGTCCAGTAGCTCCTTCATTGTCATATTGTCCCACTCTTCTGCAAGGGGAGCCTTCCATGGGGCATCACTCGGAATCTACATTCAGATGAGGATTCGAAGGAGAAAGACAAATGTAATTTTCTATTTTATTTTATTCATTTTTGTAATTTTCCACTTTAAATAACTATTCAAATAGTATTAAAAACTCTACCTTAAAGAGGAAAAATGTTAAGTTTTCCAAATTCATCCAATATTGCTTTTACTGCGTAATCAATGCTGTCTATGTAGCTTTCCTATTATAAATCTGTACCACTCAAGCCACATTTAATTTGTGATAAAACTTCCTGCACAATAAATAGAGGCATGTTGTAACTGGGCTATTTCTAGATATGGATTCCTAAGTTACTAACTTCTAGAGAACATTCATAAGTTTAACTCTTTAACAAGGATCACAGAGCTGCAGCAAATCATGTCTATGGAGTTTTCACTTAAGCTTTATGTGTGTTCAGGAACAGAAAACCAAACACCACATGTTCTCACTCATAAGTGGGAGTTGAACAATGAAAACATATGGACACAGGGAGGGGAACATCACACACTAGGGCCTGTCGGGGGTTGGGGGGCAAGGGGAGGGAGAGCATTAGGACAAATACCTAATGCATGTGGGGCTTAAAACCTAGACGATGGGTTGATAGATGCAGAAAACCACCATGGCACATGTATACCTATGTAATGAACCTGCACGTTCTGCACATGTATCCCGGAGCTTAAAGTAAAAGAAAAAAAATGCTTTATGTATGATTACTAATGACTTGTTTGGGCATGGTGGTGAATCAAAGACCCAGAAGTCTAATTTTGCTATGTACTGAAGATTTCCAAAATTTGAAACATCATTCCAAGAAGGCTGAGTGACACCCAATCTCCTGCCCACTCATCAGTAGTATACAAATATCAATCTGTTTGACATCTTATTATTGCAGAGGTTAGAAACAAGTTCATTCATTAATTTCACAAATCTTTAGTCACCATGTGTTCACAATGTGCTAGGTGTTGGAGATATATTGTACTTTCTTTCTTTGAAGGACGAAACTTATTACAAAAAAGAATACAAATATAGTCAAAGAAGCTTTACCTCTCGCCCCATGTCATCCATTGTCCTCCAAAAGTTGTTATGATCTAAGTAGGTAATTGGATTCCATACAGGTGGGAACGGCCCCCTGAAGGGGTATGATTTGCCCTGTGAGATACAAGATATTTTTAAAAGGAAATATTTACTACAATGTAAAAGTAGGTAATCTGCCAAATTGGTAAATGTCTGCAAGCAAAATTATGTGAGTTATCAATATGTGATACACACTCAACTTTTTAGCTCCTTGTGTCCTCAGAACCCCACTTAACTTTTTAGCATAGAGATTGCCAGCAAAATTCTCTGTTAATTAAGTTCACTGCCACACCAAGCACGGTGAAGAGGTTTCTCTCTGAAACTGGAGCCCTTACCATACAAAATGTAAATACCAGTACATAAGTGGAGTTAACCTAAGGAAATCTTATTTGTCAATGGTACTTGCAAATATCTCACAGTCAGGAGCCTCTGTGTGCCTGGAGAGTCAGAAAATTATAACTATAAGCATTATACAACTTAGAAGGGGATCAAAAATCAATCACAAGAATGCAACCATCTGTTAGAAGAACCAAAAACAGGGCCCAGAAAGCTTTCCCAAGGACTCAGATGTGCTAGGTAAACACAGGAGTTCCCAGAGATCAGCAAAGTCAAAGCAGAAAGATTAGACAACTTCAAACTTCTCTTCTAGACATGTTATAGCACCTGGTTCTTCCCACAGGGATACCTCGACACAGAAATAAAGGGAACACATTGTTCCAAGGATTTAAAATAAATAATATCTGGGAGGATTAACCTGTTGATGTCACTTAAGAGACACGCAAAAAAACCCACTTTGGGTCAATGTGAAAACCCGAGTCAGAAGCCAGGTCGTGCATTCTGATAGCGTCTTTCAACGGAATCAGAATAACTTAAGGTTCTCAGTCAACAGAAACTTCCCCAAAACTCTGAGTCATTCAACAAAGATGCACCTTCTGTTGATGTTGTAGGCAGAGAAACTAGAATTGTGGAATAAGAGATTTCGTATTTGTTCTTGTATTAATTCTGTGGCCATGTTGGTCTTCTCTCTCCAACAAGGCCATAAGATTCTCAGGGAAAGGTTGAGATACAGCTTTATGTTTCTTCTCAGCCAGGATTCCTTAGAGAAACTGAACCAACAGGAGAGAGAGAGAGAGAGAGAGAGAGAGAGATACATACATAGATATATAGATACATAGATACATAGATATAGATAGATGATATTGATATACATATAGATGGAGAGAGAGACAGAGACAGAGAGAGAAACAGAGAAAGAGAGAAGGATTCAGATTTATTTTAAGGAATTAGCTCATGTTGATTGAGAGGGACGGCAGGTCCAAAATCTGTAGGGTAGGTCACGGACCCATGGAAGAGTCGCAGTTTGACTTCAAAGGCAGTCTGCTGGCAGAATTCCCTCTTTTCCTGAGAGTCATCAATCTTTTTCTCTTAAGGACTTCAACTGATTGGATAAAGTCCATTCACATTATGGAAGTTAATCTGCTTTGCTCAAAGTCTACTGATTTAAATGTTAACCTTATCTTAAAAATAGCTTGACAGAAACATTAGAATAATGTTTGTCCAAATATCTAGACAAGTTGACATATAAAATTAACTGTCACCCTTCTTAACACTATTGAGATGTACTTTACCTACAATGTACTCATTTTATTTTAGTTTAGTTTCCGTATTTTATTTTGTTTTTTATAGTTAAAAGTAATTTTAAAAATTTTAACCTGCCATTAAAACTGTATATATTTACAATACACAACATAATATTTTGAAATATGTATATCCTGTGGAATGGCTAAATTGAGCTAACTAACATATGCATTACCTTACATACCTATCATTTTGGGAGGTGAAAACACATAAAATCTATTCTCTTAGCAATTTTCGAGACTACAATACATTGTTTTTAACTATAGTTACCATGTTGTACAATAGATCCCTTGAACTTATGTCTCCTAACTAACTAAAATTTTGTATCCTTTGACCAATATCTCCTCACAAATGTACCCACATTAAATAATTTAACATGCAATTTGGGGAGTTATGACACATGTGTACACCTATGTACACCACTCCAATCAAGATATAAAACATTCCCATCATTCCAGAAAGTTCCCTCTTTCCCCTTCCTAGACAATCCCTGTCCCCTTTCTGGCCCTGGGCAACCACTGTTCAGTTTTCTGTCACTTATAGATTGTTTTTGCCTGTTTTCACATTTTTTAATGGACTCATACAAGATGTACACCTTTGTATCTGGCGTCTTTTGCTCAGCATGACATTTCTGAGGTTTGTCCAAGTTTCTGTTTCTTCCTTTTTATTGCTAAGTAGTAGTCCATTGTATGGATGCACCACGGTTTGTTTCACCTGTTGATAACTATTTCTAGTTTTGATCTGCTGTGAACAAAACTGCTATAAACATTCTTGTACAGGTCTTTTTGTGTACATATGTTTTTTTCTTCTCTTGGGTCAATGCCTAGTAGTGCAATGGCTGAGTCACATGGCGGGTGTATGTTTAACTTTTTAAGTTTAATAGTGTTCCAAAGTTGTTGCACTGCTTTACGTTACCAACAGCAATGCATGAAAGTTCTAGTTGATCAGCATACTGACACTTGCTGACTTTTCTTTTATGCTTTATGCTTTAAATATAGTTTCTATTTGTTTTACACATTTTTACAAAGTAATTTGTTTTACAAATTTTTAAAAAGTAACTTTGTTTTACAAAGTAATATTTGTTTTACAAAAAAGTTGCAAAGATAGTACAGAAAGTTCCCATATACCTTTCACCTAGTTTTCTCTAATGTTAGCATCTTACATTACATGGTACATTGACCAAGACCAGGATATCGACACTGGTAGATCACTATGTACTAAACTTCAGATTTTATTTGGAGTTCACCCATTTATCCACTAACCATCCTTTTTCTGTTGCAGGATCCCATCCAGGATACCACATTTCATTTAGTTGTCCTGTCTTCTTAGTCTCCTATGGTGTGTGATAGTTTCTCAGTAGTCCCTTATTTTTCATAACCTTCAAAGTTTGAAGAATACTGGTCAGTTATTTGGTAGAATATCCCTTAATTTGGATCTGTCTGAAGTTACTTTTTTCATTTTTAGATTAGGACTATGAATTTTGGGGAAGACTACCACAAAGACCAAGTGCTCTTGTCATCATGTCACCTCAGAGGGCACGTGATATCAATATGACTTATCACGGATGATGTTAACCTTGATTCCTTGCTTAGGGTGGTGTCTGTCAGGTCTCTCCACTGTAGAGTTGCTACTCACCCCTCTTCCATGCTCTGTTCTTTGGAAGAGAGTCATTAAGTTCAGACCACCCTCAAGAGGGGATGGTGGGAGCTAACTTCCACTTTCTGGAGATGGAGAATCCCCACAAATTTTTTGAATTCTTTTCTAAGGAAGATTTTCCTCTTTTCCCCTTTTACTTGCTTATTCATTCATTTATTTATCACAGTGGACATATATATATGTTTTATACCTTGTGTTATAATCTAATACTATATGATTTATTTGTTGCTCAAATTATTCTACTTCTGAGCACTCCTTCAGGTCGGCTCCTGTGTCCCTTTGACATGTCCCCATCCTTTTGTCTGTTGAGCATTTTTTTCATTTTTGGCACTAGAAGATTATCCAGACTCATCTTCTATTTTCTCTTCCCAAGCCCTAGGATCTGTCATTTGTCCAAGAAGCCTTTCCTTTTATCAAGAGAGTGGTATTTAGAAGCAAGTTCTGGCTGCTGAGTGCATGCTGATTTTGTTTCATAATCAGCTTTATTGAGAAATAATTCATGTTCCATACAACTTGCATGCTGACCTGAAAACCTCCACTTATCCCTCCTTCATCAGAGTTCAACACATAAAACTTGCTCATCAGAAACCTGTGGATTGATCCAGGGACCATTCTCCACGAAGAAGAAGTCAATCCCCATTCTAGCTCTGCCTCTCCTAAGATGACTGACACAGAGTAAGACAGTTACTTAATCGTCCAGGCCCCAGATATCAGTCTTTGTAATTCAACATCTATTGACTCCATTGTCTTCTTCCAGGAAGTATGCCCAGATTACCATAAACAGTTGGGTTAGGTGGTCTTCTCAGTGTCCCAGAGTTCTCTGTTTCTCTTTCATCTGCCACTAACTCCACTGCACCAGTTTCATGCATTTACTATTCTATCTCATTCACTGGGCCCTACGCTGCAAGAGCATGGGCTCTGGAGCCAGTCTCCCTGGGTTGAGTCATGGTCTGCCACTCACTAGCTGTGTTAAGTTGCTTAACTTCTCTGTGCTTCAGTTAACTCAGTAGTGAAATGTGATCATAGTAACTGTCTTGGAGGCATGTTAGAAAGATGAAGTGTGTTGATACATGTAAATCACTTTGAACAGTGGCTGGCATGTTGTAAGTTCTCAATCAATATTATTACCGCAGCTGCTACTATTATAATTATAATCTTTGTATGCCTAGGATGTGCTGGCAGAGACTGCTGGCACACAGTAGGTTCACAATACATGCTTGATATAATCTCAGCTGTGTGACCTTGAACTTGTCATTTATTTGACACACAATGCCCCGATTTATAAACTGATCTTTTGTACTTTGGTTCCTTATGTTATAACTATCTATCCTACTTGTTTTAAGTCTCCCCTTGAACCCAGACCCACTATGGTCTCTGCAGATCCCTACCAGCACAGTAGTGCCCAACCCTGCCCCCTCAACACAATGCACTTGTACAAAGGGGGTGTGGGATGGAACTTAAATAGCAGAGAACCAAATCAAGCTGCACATTGAGAGCAATGTGCATCTATGACTGGTGTACAAAGTCATCCTTCTGCACTATCAATGTGGCATTGTGCCCACGAGTAAAGGGAATCACAAAGAGATAAAACCATAAGCAGCTGAATAGCCACACCATAAGTGAGAAGAACAGCATATTTTTGCTTGAAAATCCATTAATAAAAAGATAGGAAGAAATCAGTATTCAGCCAAACAATTAAATTATTTAGGTTTTTTTGTTTGCTTGTTTTCACAAACGCATTGGTTCAGCCAGAAATCACCACCAGATGACTTGAAGAAGAGTGTGAGCCCAGCAGATGTGGTTAATTAATGTCTGTCTGTCACTGCCAGGGCCTGCACCAGCAACCATGGCAGCTCCTGGAAATATAAAGACATTTGATTCAGAAAGTGAGAGCTCAGTCTGACACATGGGACTTGGCCTGGGAAAAGGTGAAGGACAGCTTTTGGAACAAGGCAGAGTTAACTAACTAACCATGACCTGCATGTGGAGCCCTGCCCAACAAAAGCATCCTGCACATCTATCTATATCTATATCTATATCTACATCTATATCTATATCTATATCTATATCTATATCTACACACACACACACACACACACACACACACACACACACACACACAGAGTCTTGCTCTGCTGCCCAGGCTGGAGTGCAGTTGCACCATCTTGGCTCACTGCAACATCTGCCTCCTTGGTTCAAGCGATTCTCCTGCCTCAGCCTCCTGAGTAGCTGGGATTACAGGTGCACACCACCACGCCTGGCTAATTTTTGTATTTTTAGTAGAGACATGGTTTCACCATATTGGCCAAGCTGGTCTTGAACTCCCGACCTCAAGTAATCCTCCCAAAGTGCTGGAATTACAGGTGTGAGTCACTGCACCCAGCCACATCCTTCTATATTAACCTCCCACCAGAACACATAAGATGGGCACCTCTCCACCATCCCTTCTTCCTTTCCCCAGAGATAAATTATTTGTACAGTACATGTCATATGGAAATGCTGTGATGAGGGTGGGAAGGGGCCCTTTCCAAGACTCTATTTGACAGATCCCATCTGAATAACCCAGTTGAAATGTCACCTTAGCTGAATTATATGGATTCTCATTCAATGGAGTCCCAAAAATATTGAGGGTTGCCCAAATAGCAATAATCCCAGCAATGCAATGGTGTCAAAGACCAGCTGTTAAAGCCCTCCTAACTCAGGAATGCTCCTAGAAAGGAGGTTTGCTCAAGACTCTAAAACCAAAAACAGAGTAAATGGGAACCAAACAATATGTAAAGGAAACTACCATGAGGCAGAATAAAACACTTTACCCTTTAACCTCCTTGGTGTCTTATGTCTAAGCAGGCAACAGCTTAGTTTAGCTAAATTCATAAAAACAAATCTTCTTTTGTAAGATTAGGGAAAACTTCTGATAAACACAGGAAAGAGCTATTGTTAGACTCATAAAAAATTGCAAATCTTCAAGCTTCAGGGAGTAAGTGGGGTAAGGAGGAAATGTCTAAGTTTATAAGATTACACGATCTGAGGCAAGAGTTTTGTGCCTCAGATTTGGCCATGATGGAAACATTCCAGTGATTATTACTGTTTTGAACATTGTCCAGGGAGGCTTGTTCTTCTGAAGAAATCATGAGAAGACATTAGAATAAGTCCTTGTCCTAGGATGTACCTAAGTTAAAAGGTCTAATTACATATAGCATTTTTCTTTGATCATTACAGCAGCCCTGTTAAGTAGGTCCAGCAGAAGTTATTTCTTCCTTTTACAGGTAAAGGAAATAAAGCTCAGATAAGTTTAAATGACTAGATTGGGATCTCATAGCTCATGAGTGAAAGCTATTGGAAGTTCAATTTGATTTACAGTAGCTGCCATGGTCACTGTCTTCTTCAAGCCAGATGTGAACAAGATACGCAAAATGTAAATTAATGTCACTCACTCATTTTGTTTTAGAAAACAGTTTTTAATAAAAATTTATTATGTTTACTTATAGTAGGGTTATTATTGTTATTTTAAGTAATTAAGTCATGTCAATAAATATTGTTAAGATTCTCAATTTCAATTTATAAGATGGTAAGTATAGAGAGATAGAGCCACAAAAACAAAAGCTACTTGGAATTCTTAATAATTTTTAAGACCCTAAAACTTAAAGTATAATAATAATAAAAAAAAAAGAAAAAAAAAGAATGTAAAAAGGTTAGAGGCTCTGGATTAGAATCTCATTAGAAGGATTACAAGATGATTTTTAAGAGACCAACAGAACTGACTTGAACCGGCTCTTCAAAGTAATAGCTGTATGAATACAGGCAAATTGCTCAACATTTGTAAGCTTCAGTTCTCTTATCATTAAAATTGGAATCATGATACCTATCTTGGATGTACTGCAGGAATAATGGAGATTATACAAAGTACACAGGATGCATGCACTAAATGGATATTGCTGATGGTTTTGTGATCATTATGAGTGTACCATCATTTATACAACCACTTCTTACCCATAAATCCATGACCACACTTTTGATGAATCTCCTCTGGATGAATTCCTAGCATCAGAATTCCTGCCATGAAAATTTGTCTTTGACTTTTTAAAGCAGACTTTCTGAAAAACAGTAAGCAAACTGATTCTCACACGGCCTCATTTTGGAGCCTGTATGTTCAGTTAAATCATTTGAACTCCACTTCCTAGAATTGTCACCTAGTGAGTGAGTGAGTGGCTCTCAGAAACAAGCTGGCTGGGTCACACATCCATTACTATTATCAACATCAATGTTCTACATGTCCTTCTCCCCTCCTTACCTCTGTTCTGGAGGTAAAGACCCAACACCCCAATTTCTGTCACATTTGGGAAGCCCTTTTGCCATCATATTCTTGATGCTGGACCCAGTCCCTGTCAGTAGAAACAGGTGGTCTGGTCCTTCTCAGATTCAGTTCCTGAGGAGTGACCTTTTTCTCTCAGAATGTCTCCTCTGATGTTCATGGGAACCTTGCCCTTCTAACCATTGGGAGCCAGGGTAAGCCACCTTCCCCTCTATAACGCAATCATTTTTACAGTTACGAACAAGGGTTGTTCTTGGGCCATAAACTAATTTGAAGGACCAAGCTTTCCTTTTGACCTATACTTGAAGTTTGAGAGAAAATAAAATTAGTCTTTCCCATCAGGGAGGAGGGGAGAAGTCCTGCAAATTGTAGTTGGGCAAATGGTTGTCTTCTTCTGTTCCTGTGCCTATTTCATGACCCTTGTTCACATTTCCAATTTTTTAAATTTTTAAAAAGTTTTCTGGGTACATAGTAGATGTATATACTTATGGGGTACATGAGGGGTACATGAGATGTTTTGATGATACAGGCATGCAATGTGTAATAATCACATCATGGAGAATGGGGTATCCATCCCCTCAAGCATTTATCCTTTGCATCACAAACAATCCAATTATACCCTCTTAGTTGTTTTTAAATGTACAATTAAATTATTATTGACTAGAGTCACCCTGTTGTGCCATCAAACAGTAGGTCTTATTCATTCTTTAACTATTTTTTTTTATCCATTAACCATCCTTGTCTTCCTCCCACCACCATTCTACTATCCTTCCCAGCCTCTGGTAAGCATCCTCTACTCTCTATGTCCATGAATTCAATTGTTTTGATTTTTAGATCCCACAAATAAGTGAGAACATGTGATGTTTGTCTTTCTGTGCCTGGTTTACTTCACTTAACAAAATGATCTCCAGTTCCATCCATGTTATTGCAAATGACAGGATCTCATTCTTTTTATGGCTGTATAGTACTTCATAGTGTATATGTACTGCATTTCGTTTATCCATTAATCTGTTGGTGGACACTTAGCTTCCAAATGTTGGCTATTGTGAACAGAGCTGCAACAAACATGGGAGTGCAGATACCTCTTTGATATGCTGATTTCCTTTCTTTGGGGTGTATACCCAGCAGTGGGATTGCTGGATCATATGGTAGCTCCATTTTCAGTTTTTTGAGGAACTTCCAAATGGTTCTCCATAGTGGTTGCACTACTTTACATTCCCACCAACAATGTGCAAATATTCCCCTTTCTCTACATCCTTGCCATAATTTGCTACTACCTGTCTTTTGGATATAAGCCATTTTAACTGGGGTGAGATGCTATCTTACTGTAGTTTGGATTTGCAATGAGGTTGAGCAGCTTTTCATATGTCTATTTGCCATTTGGATGTCTTCTTTTGAGAAATGTCTATTAAAATGTTTTGTCCATTTTTTGATCAGATAATTATTAGATTTTTTTCTTATAGAATTGCTTGCTAACATTTCTAAGCACACAGAATTGGCACTGACACTGTCTTCTGATTGCACCATCACATGGGTGAAACTGGAGTGAGGTGCAGACAATGGCAATGCTGCATTTTTGGAATCTTCCAGCAGCACCACAGCATGTGAAAGGCCTGGGATTGTCCACATAGAAAGAAATGGGGAAGATGGGAGTCATAGTGGCTGAGAAACCAGGCAAAGCCCTGCAAGAATAATAATAAGAAGCAATAATGACAACAAGTAGTATTGAGTGCTTACTCTCTTCAGGCCCTGTTCTGTGCACTTCATATGTATTGACTCAATCTTCACAGTGACCCTATGAGATAGGCATCATGTTGTCCTTTTCAGATGAAGAAACTGAGGCATACAGAGATAAATAATTATATTTTGCCTAAGATCTCACAACTAGTATGTGGCAGCAGGATTTAAATTCAGACATTCAAAGACCAATGCTCTCGATCATGAAGCTTCCCAGCCTTTCCTTTTAATTATAATGATTGAACACTATTTGTCAGACACTGGGCTAATAGGTTTAAGTTAATTCATTTAATCCTCACAAAGATCCAGTGAGTAAGCTGCTGATAGTTTCATCTTGCAGTTGAGTTTCATAGCACATAGGGTTGAGTAACTTGTCCAAGGTCACACAGTTTGCATACTGCAGAAACTGAATTTAACCTCAGATTTGTGTATGTAGAGCTCACGTTCTTTCTTCTTAAACAGCTTTATTGCAGCATAAGTGACATACAATAAATTACACATGAGTAATAGAGTTCAAGCTCTTGTCAGGTCTCTGCTCTATGAGCCACTTCTCATGTGGTCCAAAGATAGTCTCTGGAAGGCATTTAATCAAGTAACCACTTGAGATTCTTACAAACTAGTTAGAAGCTAATGATGGACTCAATGACCAGCCAGATCATTTTTGTGGCTGTCCCTCCTGTTCCCATGCAAGGCCTAGTCCAGTCCATCCTCTAATGGCTGTCACATCAGTTCATTCATTCATTCATTCAACAAATATTTCTTGAGTGCCTCCTGTCTGCCTGGCACTGTTCTGGGCACTGGAGGAACAACAGATAAAAGTCTGCTCTCCTGGGAGCTTATATTCTAGTAGGTATAAACAAGGAAAAACTGACAAAACGGACACTACACAAAATAGATAAGAAAATCATGTAGTAGATTAGACGGTGAAAAGTGCTGTGAAGACAAAGTAGCAGGGAAGGCAAAGAAGAACTGTTGGTGGTTTGAGGTTGGTTGCAATTTTAACTAAAGTGATGTCAAGGAAGGCCTCAAGGAGAAGGTGACAGTTGAATGAAGAGATGAAAGAGGTGAGGGGGGAAATCATGTGAATATCTGGAGGGGAGAATGCTCCAGGCAGGCAGAGGCCCTAGTGTCTTCAGATGGGAGCATGAATGGACTGCACAAGAAACCAGAAGGGGGCAGCCTTGCCCTATCTCTTTTCCAACTGGACTGTCCCCTTGTTCACTGGAACAAATTCAAGCTCCTGTGCCTGGTTCTCAAGGCTGCCAAAAGAAGGTGGCTGCCAGGAAGAAGATGCCTTCCAAGAAGAAGGTGGCTGCCTCTGTGCTCTGGTCAAGCAGTTTCCCTGATGTCAGCAGGCTATCCTCTCCTCACCAGTGTATCATCACTGCATCTTTCCTCAAAGGCTTCTTATTTTCTAATATCCATCAGCACAAAGTATAAACAACTTTCTTTGCAAAGCTCAAGACTGACTCCTTCAAGAAGCCTTCCAAGCTTCATCTCACTACCCATCAGTGCTCTGCACATAAAGTTCACTCCATTTGAGTCCCTACCATCTTAACTTGTACTTGCCCATGTTATCTTGATAGTACTGTATTCTCTAGGTATTCCATGTGGGTATGTCTTCCCTCTCCAGCTATATCAGGAAATGAACCAATCATCTGTATCATCCCATAATGCTTAAGAATGTTATATATTCAACTGGTGTTTGACATGCATGGGATGGTTGGATGGATGAATGGATGTTTGGATGGACAGATGTAAGGATGGAAATGGATGGATGAATGAATGGATAGATAGATGACTGGATAAACAGTACTAAAATAAGAAGAATTCTTCAGAGTCTGAGTCAGAAGTTTGACTGCTTTCTAAACACAATCAAAATTAATTTATTCTGAAAAAAGTAAAGTGTTTAAGAAGCTGAAAATTGTAATTCCTCCCTCAAAGACCTGCCTTTCTCCTATTTACCCTCATAATCTGGTGTAAATGCATCTGTCAGTGGAGACAGGTTTGAGTTCCACAGAAGTCTCCAAAATTAGTCCGTGCATTGACCTCAAAGAATAAGGGTGTGTTCAGAAAGATGCAGGGTTTTATGACCCTAATTCTTTGCTGCTTGTATCAGCCATTTTCAGCTGTATCAGCCATTTCCAACTGTATCACATTTCTAACCATCAGGACATGCCATCATGCCAAGAGGTTGTTTCCAAAGCAGAATAATGCCCACGACTAAAATCAGTTTTTCTGTGCCAACTTCCTCACTCTTTCAATTTGTAAACACATAAGTGTTTATTTGATCAAATAGCACAGGCATCTAAAGTATCTCAATAAATATCATCCCTTTATTTAGGACATGTAATTTTTGGATATCCCCAACATATTGCTCAACATGCACACCAGCACTAGCAAAACTCCAGAGTGTTCTGGCCTTGAATAATGTGCTTTTCAAAAATAGAGACGACTACCTACCTGTGTCAGCTTTTCCAGGAGAAATCTTGGCTCAAATAAAAGGCTGTTTCACCACAATATTAGAGATTATAAGAAAGCTGAAAACTGCAAGCCATGGTTTTTCCCCTTCTCTGGGACAAGGGCTCCTCTGAAAATTTGTTGCAAACCATGAAGTCTCTCCAGCAGAGTGCATACATATAGATAATATAACACCAGGAGAAGGTACTTGAAGCTTACTCAGGGGCCCTCTGGCCAGAGTCCAGGAAGATGAGGTTGAGAAAGCTTGATGACAACACCAAGTGTTGGTGAAGTAAAGAAGCCACCAGAACTCTCATATCTTGCTAATGGTAGTGTAATATAGTATATTCCCCTTTGGAAAACTGGCAGTATCTACTAAAGCTGCATATACACATTACTATGACCCACTTCTAGGTATATGCCCCAGAAAATATTCTCCAAACACATATATGAAAATGTTAAATATCCATCAATAGCAATATGGACAAAAAATGAATTACAGTTCCTTAATGGTACACCATACAGCAGCTATCCATCAGTAGCAATATGGACAAAAAAAGAACTTTAGTTCCTTAATGGTATACCATACATCAAGGGGAATAAATCATCCTACAAATACTCCTAATAGCATGATTGAATTTCACAGCAAAAATTTACAAAAGCAGCTGGACACAAAGACTACATACTGTAAGATTTCATTTTTAGAAAGTTTTAAAACAGGGAAAATTAATCTATGGTGACAGAAGTCAGGATACTGGCTCTCCTTGGGGATGGGTAATGCCAGTAAGGGAACATGAGGAGGCCTCTGGGGGCTGTAGCGGGATGAAAGCTGGCTTTATGAATATGTTCATTTTGAAAATTCATCAGCTGTTCATTTATGTTTTGTCCTGTTTTCTGTGTGTATGCTATACATCAACAAAAATTTACATACTCAGAATAGACTAAAAATCCATTGACTTGTACACTTAAAGTGGTGAACTGCATGGTATGTGAATTAGATCTCAATGAAACTGTAAGTAAATGAATGGTTGATGTAACTTCTGAGTTCGAGGTGAGGAGGGTTAGCAGCCAGCAAAGGAGCCCTGGAATGTTGTAATATACAGAAATATACAGTAGATTCATTGACTACTTGAGTAGAAAGAGACTTCAACTTTCAACTTTCTACAGCCAGCATCACTCTATTGTTATGGAGAAAAGCTTCCTAAGCAACCTGATGCACTGTAAAGACATCCATATCACTAGACAAGGTAACTTCCCTGGAAAGGGATGTTCAATGTCCACACTTGCTGTAGTGACTGACTTCCTCTGAGAGAGAAATAAGAGGAAGGGGTTTAAAAATCAAGTTCCTTTTTGGATTCCAGTGGCATTGGATTTGGAGTGGTCACCGTAATAGGTGACACAGGCATTGCTGATGTGCTGTGCCAGGCTGGTCGTTGCTAGGCTACCCTGAGGAAAGAGATCCACATTTCTATGTTTGATGCCTCCCAGCAAAAGACACTTTTTTCTTTAGTAGGTGAGCTTCAGAAGCTTCCAAGGCCATCTCTAATGATTATCAACAAGAGCCTGAGGTCTTCTAGTGTAGGATTTCTTCCTCCCAGAAGTTATTTCTTCCTCTCCTCCTCCTCCTCCTCCTTTTCTCTCTCTCTCTTCTTCTTCTTTTCTCTTTTCTTCTTCTTCATCTTCGTCTTCTTCTTCTTCTTTTCTCTCTCTCTCTCTCTGCTATAGCTCTCTGTTTTAACTACTGACCAAAACGATTCTTTGGGGAGTCTGGTGAATTTCACTGACTCATTCTACTGTTTTCTGTATCCCTCATCCCCCATTACTTTTACTGCTAGACAATAATAATCCATTCATCTGTAAAGCAGATTGCCCGAAATCAGTTGCTTGACTTCTTTTTTTCTCCTATCCCATACATAATCAGCCATCAAAACGACCAGTTCTAAATTCAAAATATATCTAGAATCCAATCACTTCTCATCTCCTTGACTGTTAACTCCCTGCTCCAAGCCACTGTCAGCTCTAACCTTTATTACTGCATTAACTTTGTTAATTCTCTCTCTGCTTCCACCTTTGGCCCCCAGAATCTCCTAGCAGTCAGAGTGAGTCTTGTAAGATACAATTCAGAACATGTCACTCCCTTGAGAAAATCCTTCTAATGACTTTTTATCGTGCTTACACAAACTCCAAAGTCCTTTCCATGGGCAACACGGCTTTTGTACTTCTCTTTCCCCACCTACCACTCTCTCCCTTTGTTCACTTGCCTCCCTGCTGTTCTTTAGACACATAAACTTATTCCTGCCTGAGGGCCTTTGCACCTGTCACTCCCTCTTTCAACAATATTCATCTGCCAGATATTCACAAGGCACTATTTAAATGTCACTTCCTCAGAGATGCTTTTCCTGTCAACCTTTATTATTCTTCATAGCAACTGAGACTATGTGGTACATTTGTTCATATATATATACATATATTGAGTGCCTCTCCACGCTGGAATGTAATCCCCACGAAGGTAGAAATCTTGTCTTTTTCACTGGTGTATTCCCAGTACCTGGAAGAGTACTCATTCAATAAATCTTTGAAGAATAAATAAATATCTGATAGTGTGTTCATTTGAAACCATATTTAGTGGCCAGAAGAGATTCAGAGCACATAGTAATAATGCTCATATAAACAAGGTCATACAATATCTGTCTTTTTGTGTCTGATTTATTTCACTTAACATATCTTCAACGTTCACCCATGTTGTAGCATGTGTCAGAATTTCATTCCTTTTTAGGGCTGAATAATACTCCTATATATGGATATACTATATTTTGTTTATCCATTCACCTGTTGATACACAGTTGGGTTGTTTCCACTTTTTGGCTATTATGAATAATGTTGCTTTTTGAATATTTGTGTAGTAACTCATATTACAGATGAGGAGAATGAGTCTTAGGATAAACATCTTCGCCAGGATTACACAGCTGATAAGCAGAGTTCAAATTCAGGTGTGCTTAACATCAAGCTAGTTTCCCAGCTCCTGCTTCCTCTCATGCAGCAGGGGATCCAAGTCCTGGATGGATCCTTGCACACAGGCAACAGCAGGCACCAACATTGCCCACCTCATCACCATTCTACTCTACTTCAATATAATTGTGACTTTAAGAGTATTAGACAGAGAGACAACGCAAAGAATAACTACCAAATTAGAACTAACACTGTATTTGGGTAACTGATGAAGACAATCAAAACTACTGACAGGCTCAGACAGACACAGGAGAAATCTAGGCATCATACTTTTAAGTGCTACTAACACTTAAACAAAATGGAATAAGCGCAAGCTATGAAACAGGCATTAAGAAATACACTGAAGAAACAGAAATTAAACAAGACATAGTTCCAGGCTCCAGAAGCTCCAAAGTCCTGGAGAGGCAGGTCCATGAAAACAGAGATTTACGGCATCATAATTATAACATGGCATATGGCTGGCTTCATAGCTTCGCCTGGCTATGTGGCTGTGTATGGAACAGCCCCTTGACGGCAACCCTAGTCTTTGGATAAAGGAAGTTGTTTCATGGAAAGGGTAGTCAGCAGGATTCATGACTCTATTGATCTCACCAGACACTCTTATGCTTCTCTGTCCAGAGCCATTGGGTCATCCAGGTGGCAAGGTCCGCAAAAGCCCCAATAAACAAAGTTTGGCGTGGAACTACTAAAGAGAAGAGTGGAGTTCCCAAGTGGTCAATGTGGCAGATGCTGTGATGAGCTTGCACAGATTGCCCTTCAGAAATTAGGAACTTATTACTTCAGTTACTCGGAGTGCTATTGGCAGGCAGCCCTTGATTTTCAGCCTCCTTCAGAGATTATCCCAGCTGCAGAAAATCCACTTTTCCTAAGGTCATGTCACCTTCTCTGGGCACCTCACTTCCAATGACTGATCTACATGAGGATAGAAAGGCCTGGCCCTCTTGCCCCACTCACGACATCTCCCAAGGGCCATCTCATCTTCATAATCCCTTGTCAGGTCAGCTGAGGCTTCCACTGCAACTACATCACACTTATTCCTCTGGCCACCCCTGCCTTCTTGCCTTCCAACAATCAATGGCTGTTGATCCCCACAGTACCCACTAACAAACCACCAACATGCTATTCTCCACCTCCAAGTCTGTGTCTTGAGGAACCCAACTGCAACAGCCATCCATTGAAATGGGCACAGCAGCCTGTAGCAATGTCTAAAAAATCTCAATCCCAGGGCTCTGGGGTGGCCCAGACCTCATGAGAAACTTCTGACACAGGCCTAATGGGACCTCATTTGAGAATTGAGGTGTTTTCTTTTGGGGTGGAGATTGGTGGCAAGGTCCCAATTGTTTCTATCATTCTTATCAGAACCTTGCTAAAGGAAATGAGACATACAGCAATAGCTGCTACAAACATACCCAAATAGGTGAACAGACCAAACTGAGAGAAGAAAGTCTGTAGTCAAATCTAACTAAGGCCCTCAAGACAAAGCTTATTTTTACATCATAGCTCATAATTTTAAAACACCATTAATGTCCTTATAAAGGTTTGTGCCATGGACAAAAGTGAATTTTCTGTTTTAGAAAGGTCTCCAACCTAAACAACAACTCCTATTATACATTTTGAGTTATTTAGGAAAGGACCTTGGAGTTAAAGTCCACTTGATCTCCAAATTCCAATAAATCTTAAACAAGTCTAAATATTGAAATCTTGTCTTCCATGCGTTTTTAACATGTTCTATCAGCTGCATTAGCTTAAGTACAATTCTTAGAGAAAAGATCACTCCACTTTTAGTCTTACTACAAGAATTTCATAAACTCCCACCAATAATTTACATAGAAGGTAGTTTCCCAGCTCTAATATTCTAATTTAATTAATAAATCTAATGTGGTTTTTCACAGACAAAAATATAAAAAAAAGTGCTTGTTTAAATAGCTGTTATTAAAGAGTTGTAAAATTTCAGGTTCATAAAGATATGTTATGGTTTGGAAAATTTCACTACGGACATAAAGTGATTTTTATGGTGATTTCATTGTACAGCAGCAAAGAAATAAAACCAAATACAATAGCATTTACAAAAAAGGGAACACTCAGTTTCACCATAATCATCGCAAACTTATTTTATAATATTCAAACATCAGAAACCACTTGCAAAAAGTCCGTTTTTGCGTACAGATACACGATATTAGATACCAGAGGTGAGAGCACAGCTTGTGATGTTCAACATCCCAGTAGGTAACCATGAACTCAGGCATGCAACAAACTGGGCCTCTGTATATAATGTGAATGTAAATAGAATAGAACCAATGCCATGATAGTATTATGGGTCATCAGTGATATAATGCATACACATCTCAACATAGTGACTTGCACATAGTAAATGCATAGATATTGACTAATATCATCCTTACTATCCCTACACTTTTCTTTCCACAAAAAGTATTGCCAACTTTCATGTAGATGATGAAAGCATTGGCTCAAGAAATGACTATTCTAATTCTATGACCTCAGGTAAGTTACATCTCTGACACTTTCATCATCTGTAAAATGTAGGTACTAATACCTACCTCCAGGGCTGTGGCAAAGATTAAATGAGATCATATATGCAAAGTTCTTAGAAGGATATTAGTTGTTGTTGTTTTTATGATTTTAATAAATACCACAAAGCCCCTTTCTACACACACCTTGAGCCTCCCATAGGGCAGTTGCCTCCCTCTGGGATAATTCTACCGTATGAACTAGCAGATGACTTTGTAGAAGAAAGCTCAGAGCTTCTCGCCTTTACAGCATCACTGAGCATGCTGGGATTCACCAGCATAAAAATCCATCCCCAAATGCTTACCCTAGCACCTCCTTGTCATGGAAGGTACTCGTTTAATTGCATTTTCTGGCAAGCCCTCTCTGAACCTCCAGGACTGGACCCTGAACTCCAGCCCCAGAGAGCAGATCAACTAATCCAAAACAACTGCACCACTCTCCTATCCCAGCTGCAGCCTCGCTGGGCTCACAGGTGCCGGATGACAGGTGCGCCCCTTGTCTTTCAAAAATATTATCCAAATGCTTTTGATGCCTCTGAAATGTATAGAGTAATGAGAAGATGGAAAAGTTCTTGGTAACCTGGGTACATGCCTTAGTATAATATACAAGGATGGATGGGGATAGAGAGGGAGAGAGAAATTGACTTCTAAAATAAATGATTTTTCTCAAAACAAGTTCTTCCTTAAATGTCAATTATTATCTTCAGATTATTAGACTATCCTTTTGAAATCTGAGGACATGTGATTATCTCAGTTGAGAAAAAATTGTTTCTAAAAAACAAATTGTCAAAAAACTCCTTTCTAAAGAGGTTCTCTACCACATAAGATTTTAAAAATGATGAAGGTACCTGATATTTATAAAGTCATTTCATATATTATCATATTTAATTTTCAAGGGAACACTTGGAGGTTAGAAATTAATAATCCCACTTTACAAACTAGGAATTGAAGCTTCTACGAAGCATTAAATTACATGCCCAAGGTCCATGGTAAAGTTATTGAAGCCCCGGGAGTGTAACAGAAGTCTGTGACTCCAGAATTAGCATGCCTTTCTCTACAGAGAGAGCCTTATGAGACAGAAATTCATATCCTCGAATTTATCCAAGCACAACATGTTTTCTCTTCTCCATTGAATAACTCATCCAGTACCAAAGTCAGCCTCTGATTAATGCTGGGGCAGGTACCAACTTTTCACTCCATAAATTGTTTGGGAGAAGTGTTCACTTTCTTTAGTGATACAAGCCAAAATGATGATTCACTTAGATGAGTCAGAATACTTCTCCAAAGAAAGTCAATGCTTTGAAATAAGAACTCCACTTTAAAATAAATCAAAGGAGACTTTATGCACAAATAGAAAGGTTTTCTTGGTCCCAAAAGGAGCTCTGTTGCTATGAACATTAATCCCTAGTGTAGAAATTGTGTTGATTTAAAGGAGATTCACTTGTTGAGGGAATAAGAAGGA
This sequence comes from Gorilla gorilla gorilla, assembly GCF_029281585.2. Classification (NCBI taxonomy): domain Eukaryota; kingdom Metazoa; phylum Chordata; class Mammalia; order Primates; family Hominidae; genus Gorilla; species Gorilla gorilla. The sequence goes on from NC_073247.2 coordinate 54,218,723, forward strand.
TGCTGGGAAGATTCTGATTAGAAGAATATTCTGAAGACTAGTCGAGAGATGACACAGCAGGAGAAACCTGGAGTGAGATTCAGATGAAGGAAGAGGCAAGTTTGGCCAAAAAGCTACTTGTGAATTTTACATGGAAGACACCCTGGAGATACTTAAAGGGCATTCAAACTTTACCAACTGGACTGAGATAAAAAGAATATCAAAGAGGCATCTGTTTATTTGAAACAATTATTTTCAGGAGGAAAAAGTTTTCAAAGAAATTCACTTAATGGGTACTTTGAATTGACACCCATATGCTTTTTGAAAAGCCATTTCAAAGGAGAAGTCATGAGCACAAAGAAAGTGGGTATGAGAAATGAGGATTGTGATAGGCAAGTATCATAATTACCATCATCACCATCACCATCATCACCACCACCACCACCAGTATCATCATGATCATTACCACCATCACCATCATCATCATCATCATGGTTAACACTTTTTTCACATTTGCTGCATACTAAAATCCTTTTAATAAGACTTTATATGTTTATTTTTATTTATCTCCCTCAACAACCCTATAAGCAAGGTATTATTATTTTCATTTTTTAGATTAAGAAACAGAGGCACAGAGAGGTTAAGAAACTTGCCTCAAATCACACAGCTAGTAAATAGCGAGTTCAGAATTCAAATCCAGGCCCCTCTGGGTTCTAAGCCTATGCTCTCAGTATCTAAAACAGATGGTCTTTTTTTTTTTTTTTTTTTTTTGAGATGGAGTCTCACTCTGTCACCCAGGCTGGAGTGCAGTGGCACGATCTTGGCTCACTGCAACATCCACCTCCCGGGTTCCAGTGATTCTCCTGCCTCAGCCTCCCAAGTAATTGGGATTACAGGTGTATGCCACCACACCCGGCTAATTTTTGTATTTTTAGTAGAAACAGGGTTTCACCATGTTGGCCAGGCTGATCTCAAACTCCTGACCTCAGGTGATCCTCCCGCCTGGGCCTCCCAAAGTGCTGGGATTACAGGTGTGAGCCACCACGCCAGGCCTACAGATGCATTTATTGTTATAGCTTTCAACTTTCCCAAGAAAATACACAGTCACATATGTTGTTCAAGGCTCTGAGGAGCTTTGATATGACAATGTCTACATATCTTGGGGCTGCTAGAAGATATTAGCAAAAGACCGCTGAGGCAAAGGCTGTTTCTTTCATAGCTAGGAGAGAAATTCTTTGGGATACATTATATAATAATTCATGGCTTCTGTTACATTTATAAGCATCTGCCTCTTTCTTTTTCTTGACACTGTGTTCAGCTATCTCACCTTTTCCATCTTCAAGCCTGTGTATTTGTGCTCAGGAAGTCGGTCACTGTGCTAGTATTTTCTCTTTCTTTGATCTGTACCATTTGGACCCACCCAAAATTAAACTTTTAATTCAGAAGGTCCCTACTTCCCATACCATTCTTATGTATAGCTTCAATTTTAAAATTCTGTTCGGAGATATTGTCTCATATGATGGCTTTAAATTCCAAAGCAGGCCACAAGGTGCTAGCTAACTCATGCTGACCTAAAGTGGGTTTCAGCAATGACCGTCATAATGAAAACTGCGGGTTGGTCTAAGTGTAGTTTCGAAGTGCTCCTCTTCAAAATTATTGAATGACTGCTGACAGCCCTCCCATTTCTCACACATATGTACATGAGTTTGAATAGGATGCTGTGAGTTTCAAAGCTAGAGAACATAGCAGGATCCTAAGAATACTTCAATTACCAATTGATGAGATGAAGTAATAGAACGGATTGTGATGATATATTAAGGCTTCACACATGTGCTGCATTTCACTTGTATGAGAAGCTCTATGGTTGAGTGAGCCACATAGTCTTAAAAAACATGATTAATATTGTCATTTTTATTTCAGTGGGTTCTGGGTTAAATGCCTAAATGAAGAAAGAGGTTTGGCCCGTCATAGGAAAAGATTTGTGGCCGGGCGCAGTGGCTCACACCTGTAATTCTAGCACTTTGGGAAGCCGAGGCGGGTGGATCACCTGAGGTCAGGAGTTCGAGACCAGTCTGGCCAACATGGCAAAATCCATCTCTACTAAAAATAGAAAAATTAGCTGGGCATAGTGGCAGACACCTGTAGTCCTAGCTACTCAGGAGGCTGAGGCAGGAGAATTGCTTGAACCTGGGAGGTAGAGGTTGCAGTGAGCCGAGATCACACCATTGCACTCCAGCCTGGGCAACAGAGTGAGACTCTGTCTCAAAAAAAAAAAAAAAAAAAGATTTGTATTCTTCTTTTGTATCTGCCCCCAAAGAAAGCAGAGTAACAGCTGGAGTGAATTGCCGTCCATGAAGAAGAAACAGACACAGATATATGTGTGGCCATGTGCACGTGCACACACACATGCACACACGTGCACACACACGCACACATGCACACACACATCTATTTGCTCATGAAGGAGGTTCTACAGAATAGTACTTTACAAAGGAAAGTCACATCATGTTACTTCTCTACTTCAAACCTTCCAGTGGCTTCCCACATCACCCAGAGTAAATGTCAATGTTCTTAGAATTGCCCTGTAGGCCCTATGCCATTTAGCCCTGTTCTCTCTCTGACCTCTTCATATTGTGTTGGAGTCTGTGCGTACTGTGTCATGAGAACCATCTGTGTTCACTTCTTCCCAACTCTGCCTTCAGGGATGGTAAGTTGGTAGCTTGACATCGGACATTAAGTATTTACACCGTGCAAAATCTACAGGTGAGAGTTTTGTTTTTTGTTTGTTTGTTTGTTTTTTGAGAACCACTGTTTCCCTCCTCCAGCTTTCTTTTGTCTACTTCACTCCAGCCACAGGGGGTTCCTTGCAGTGCTGTAAAAGTAAGCTTTACAAAACAGCTTCAGGGCTTCTGAACCTCACATTCCTCTGGCTGGAACACTCTTACCCAAACAGCCATTTTTAATTTATTTATTTATTATTATTATACTTTAAGTTTTTTGCTCTCTCGCCTCCTTTAGGTTTTCTGTTGAAATGTTACCTCCTCAGTGAGGCCCTCCCTGACTACCCTACTTGAAATTGGATCCCACCCTCTCACACAACCCCACACTCCCGTTCTCCATGGCACTCATCACTTTCTAATACAACACACATATATATTTTCCAATGTGTGTAGATATTGTATTATACATTGCTATTAACATAATAACATCTTATACATGCATTTGGGAGATTTAGCATATCTGGTTAAAAAGTTCAAACCCTTACTAAAAATTACTAAATCTTGACAGGGGAAAAGCAATAAGATTTTGAAAGCCAAAGCTTTTTGCATAATTCAGCAAGTTATTGGTTAACTAAACTTGAGCTCTAAAATATACTTGAAAATCAACTCATATCCCCATTAGAATTGAGAGTGTTAAATTTAAAGTCCCATTTTTTTAAGTTTCAAGGAACATAATATATGAATTTTTGTTACATCTGAATTAACTTCATTTAAGAAGATCCATGTTTTATAGCATTTTTTATTCTGCACTGAGCCATATTTCTTGATTGTGCCTGTTACTGCAAGTGAAAAGCAATTATAAAATCAAACATGACTAATTTTATTTTAGGCATACCAATATTTTTCTATATATTTTATTTGTTTGTTTATATCCTCCCCAGATAACACATAAGCTCCACAAGAGCAGGGATTTTTGTATGTTTTGTTTGCCTCTGTATCTCCAGTTTATCTGTAACTCAACTATGGACAAAGAAAATAGTCTTTTTTTTTTTTTTTTTGAATATCAGACAAGAATTTTGTACTTTATTCTGTAGGCAATGATCTTGGAAGCTAAGCAGGGTCGGGCCTGGTTAGTACTTGGATGGGAGAAAATAGTCTTTATTTGTGGAATTTGGGTGGGAGCCGGTGGTGTTAAGTGTTGAGGTGGGGGACCCTCCTGGTTTCTTGACACCATACTAGGTGGCACTTCTTTTCCTGTATGGACTAGAGTGCTTGTGGCTAAAATATTCCCGTCTTCTCCTAAGAGTGATGCCAAATCAGGGTCTGCCCAATTGTGCTCTAAAAGGGACAGGCTCACATACGGGCAAAGACCCATTCTTTCAATCATTTACACAAGGAACATTTACCTAAAGCCTACCAACTGCCACATCCTGAGCCAAGTGCTGGAGATGCAGCAGTGGACAAAATGGAAAAAGAAATAATTTTGTTGCCTTAGTCCATTTTGTATTGCTGTATTAGAATACCACAGACTGAATAATTTATAAAGAAAAGAAGTTTATTTCTCATAGTTCTGGAGGCTGGGAAGTCCAAGAACAAGGTGCTGGCATCTGGTGAGGGAATTCCTGAGGCATCATAACATGGTGGAAGGCATCACATGGTGAGAAATCACAAGTATGAGCAAGAGGAAAGGGGCCAAACTGGTCCTTTTATGAGGAGTCCACTTCTGCCATGACAGACCCACTCCTACAATTAACTAACCCACTCCTCCAATAACAGCAACAATTAATGAGAGCAGGGCCCTTATTACCTAATCACCTCTTAAAAGTCCCACAACTCAAAACTGTTGCACTGGGGATTAAGTTGCCAACACATAAACTTTGGGGACATATTCCAACCAAAGTATCTGCCGTCATGGAACTTGCCTTCTACCAGGAGAAAGTAGTCAAAAACAAATACATGTATAATATGATATACATGATATAATTTATAAGTGCTATAAAAAATAATAAAGCAGATAAAGCCTAAATTAAGAATAGAGAATACCAGTGGGGGTGGGAGAGGCTACTCTGGCATCTCTGAGGAGGTGATATTTGAGTTGAGGCCCAAGAAAGGGCATTTCAAGTGGAGAGAATAGCAAGTGTGTTTTGGTTACCAATGGCTGCATAAAAAAATAACCCCACAATTTAATGGCTTAAGGCATCACTCTATTATTTTCTCTCACAGTTGTGTGGATTGACTGAACTCAGCTGGGCAGTTTCTTGCTTGAGTTTACTTATGTGGCTGCATCAGATGGCGGCTGGGGCTGGAGTCATTCAAAGGCTCAACTGGGTTGGATGTCTGACACAGCTTCACTTCCAAGTCTAGTACCTTTGTAAGGAGGGTTGGAAGGTTGGATCTGGCTGGCACAGGAGACCAGAGTGCCTACATGTGGCTTCTCCAGTATGGCAGTCTCAGGGTATTTGGACTTCTTACATGGTGTAACTCAAGGTTTCAAAAGTGGAACCCACCAGTTTCTTAAGGCCTAGGCTGTCAAACTGAAGTAGCATAACTTCAGTCATATTCTCCTGGTCAAAGCCGTGACAGAGTCCTCCCAGATTCATAGAGAGGAGGCATGGACCCCAACTCTCCCTTTCCATGGGAAGACTATCAAAGAATGTGTAGCCACCCATCTTTAATCTGCTTCGAAGCACAATAGCCCAGGGGCAGGAATAAACTTGGCACACTAGAAGCCAGAGTGGCTGGACCAGGGTGAGCTGGGCCAGGAGATTGGTGGGGCATATCATTTAGGTACTTAGAGGTCATGATGAAAATTTAATTTTATTCACTATCTTTCTAACTTATTTATTTTTACTGCTTTTTCTCCCAGGGTTCTACAGTCAGGAAACCTTAGCTCCAGCCTGGATACATAGACAAGATGTCAACAGATATCTGGGAGAAATGCCTGGAACCAATCAGGGAGAAATATGAGGTCCCTAAAATAGCAGCAGCACAACTATCCTGGCCTCATCAAGAAAAGTAGCAGCTTAAAAACAACCTGTTGTTTTTAGATGGACTCTCATCCTTTCTAATCCAAAGGATCAATGTTATTAGATATAATGACATCCTTTCAATTGCCAAAACATCTACTCCACATAGGTCACCCTTAAATATGTAATTTTAAATTCCTGGATTAAGAATGAAATGAGAGATTTCAATGTCTCTCACTAGTCCTTGATTTAACCAAATAGATGATTCATGTCAGTGTCCTCCACTGGAAGGTCAAGTAGGTCACAGGTGGTCAAATGGAGATAAAAAGAAAAATCAATGATGAGGCATAAGACGAAAAATAAAATCAGCATTAGGAAGCAAGAACCTGAACGGAAAGGGGAGAAGGGTTGAGGGCCTGCCCCGCAATTCAGTCCTCAGCACGCTTATCCTTTTCCTTGTCTTTTTTGAGACTTCATCTGCTCTTAAGTATAATCTCTATGTTGGCCTGCACCTAAGCTGAGCTGCCAAATCCCTGGATGGTGGAGTGAGATGGATCAGGGTTAAAGCCCCCACTCCATCACTTACCAACTGGGGCATCTTGAGCAAGTTGTGTAAATGCCTTGTACTTACTTCAATGCTCTCCTTTGTGAAGGAGAAATAATAAAAATCATCAGGCTTTTCTGAGTATTAAGTGAGATAATGCATATAAACTGCTTAGAATGGTGCTTTGTATCTATCAAAATCTCAAAAGATGTTGGTTGTTGTTATTATTAAATTGAGTTTGGAACAGAATTTCCAGGAGCCACCATGTACATATGAATTTGGTTTCCCTTGAGAGCCTAAATTATAGGTAACTACGAATTGTGATTTTTCTCACGGTTTGCACATGAGTAGAAGCTGTCTGTAGCAACTGCCCTTAACATTTGCCAACTTTAAAAAAGGGGAAATAGTAAATGTCAGCAATAAAATGCTCCAGGTCGCTCTGCAATTCTTTTGCTCAGAATTTTGCATGAAGCATGTGTGCTAAAAGATGAAAAGAGTAAATAAACTTCCATTGAACTACAGGCTTATCTTCTCTACAACTCTTTACTTGTTGGACTTTTCTCTGACTGTATTTTAAGATAATCACCATTTATGGCACTTTGGGACAGTTCTATTGTTTCTCCTGAATTAGTCATAGACAGGGACAAATGAGCAAGTGTATTAAAATAATGACACTATATGAAAAGTCTTTATGCTCTCCATAAATTTATTCCCTTGAATTTATTGTGCAGTGTCTTTTAAGGTTTTTGTAAGTGTTCAAAGCATTCTCTTAGGGTAGTCTCTCTGACCACGTCAACCTCAATTACTTCCAGCTTGCTCACTTTCTAATGCATTAAAATCACAGGACATAGCATCTCCCTGTGTACCTAGGATAGTTTTCTCAAAGTGATTCAAAGTTTCCCTGCCCTTAGGAAGTAGCAGGCACATAAGGAACTTCACTCATTGTTTACTTCTGGATTCTTTGTGATAACAGATATTTGAAGTTACCAGAATAAAGGAAGTTAATTTGCGATGTACTGTAGGGTCTCTGTTGTGAGATTTAGACATATGTTTTGTATGGGTTTTATTTTTTAACAAATTTAAGATGGATTAGCAATGTTTGCAAAAATACACAGAATCTACTAACCTTTTATCCCTGTGCTATGCAATGCAGTAGCCACTCACCAGGCTATTGAGCACTGTGTGCCTGGTCCGAGTTGAGATATGCTGTGAGTGGAAACCACACACCAGATTTTAAAAGCTTAGTACAAAAGAAGAACGTAAAATCTCTCATTAATAATGTTTTATATTGATTACAAGTTTAAATAATATTTTGGATATACTGGGTTAAATAAAATGTATTATTAAAATTAGTTTCATCTTTTTCACTTTTTAATATGGCTACTAGAAAAATGTAAAATTATCAATGTACATATTAAATTTTGATTGGACAGTGCGGTTGTAAGCTATTTTAATACTTCTAGATTTCACACATACATCAAAAGAGATTTTTAAAGTAATGTATTTTACTTCTCTAAACTTAGGTTTTCTTAGAGACTAGTAAATCCTGAGATGCCTCCTGTCTCCCGACAGGAGGAGACATTCCTGACTCTACAAGAGTGCCAGCATGGCCAGTTAGGGACCCAGAGGAAAGGATCTCAGCTGAGCCCAGTAATAGCCATTGTCCCCTATTCTAGGGTATAAAAAATCTGACTGGAACTGAAGGAAACTTAGAAGGTAATACAGCCAGAAAAGATCACTTTATTTATCTATTTATGATCTATTTAGCCTGTTTGGGCATGTGAGTTTAGTTGCAGCCAAATGCTTCTCTTCTAGCCTACCAATAACACAGAAGAAAAAGAATACTGGATTTTAAGGGAGAAAGTTCACAGTTCAGTGTATAAGAAGCCCATGAAAATATTTTCAGGTAAGTTTATTGGCCTGGTCCTCTTTTGAAAAGAATTTGTAAAGCTTCATCCTACCTGGTGTCTCATCATTTACATTCTTACTTGCTACTAAGAATCCCCAGAACCTATTAGAAAAGTTTGTTTCCAAAAGGAAAGTAAACAAACTCTATCCTTCCTATCAAAATGTTCTTAGGATCTTCAATGTATCACAGCAGCCTCGTGACAATGATGTTAATCAGTGTCTTGTTAACATCTTGTTTCTTTAAACCTCAAAATACTAAGTGGGAAAGGTACAAACATCCTTCTTTTCAACAGAGATATCAAAACACAAAAGCATAAATAACGTGGCCAAGGACACACAAAAGGTCAGTGATGAAGTGTGTGTGTGTGTGTGTGTGTATGTGTGTGTGTGTGTGTGTGTCAGACACTCAGAAAATTCTGCAGCACAATAATACCAGGATAAGGGCCTTTGAGGTTCTGCATTAGAACAGCTGCTTTGGGATCTAGACTGTCTGAACTCAAAGGATCTAAGCTCAGTCACTAAGCCTGGCTGGAAGCAGTTTGGTGATTGTTAATGGATATGTAACCCAGGAGACTGCTGCCTAGGCAGGTGAGAGGCACAGAGATCTGCTAGAAACGCTGGGCCTAACCTCTTCTCATAGATCATGAGCTTTCCAAAGTAAAGTCTGTGTCTAATTACATTTTTAAAAATAAAAATGAGAGGAGCTCTTTATAAAATGTTTTGGCAGTACTAAAAAGTACAAAGAAGAAAGCAACGAATTACTCCATGTTGTACCATCAAGTTAAAAAAAAAAGCTGTAACATTTGGTGTATGACATTCCAGACCTCTTATATAAGCATCTACAAGATAGAAAAATGAATAGATGAATGGATGGATGGTTGCTATGGATGGATAAATGAACAAATGGATGACTGAGAGAGGGAGGAAGGAACCAAAAAACAAGAAAGGAAGAAAGGAAGGAGGGAGAAAAGAACAAAGAGAAAATAAAAAATATGAGAATTGAATCATATTATATCTGTTATTTTAAATGATGGAAATATACTTCAATTTGATGGAAGAAACATAAACTGAAATGAACTGAAGGAAGTGCTAAACTTCAAGTAGATGTTTCACACACCCTAAGAGATATTAGTTCCTGAGGGAACTAATTAATTTATTAACTACTATTTATTAACTATTAATTTTGGTATAGATTGATTCATTGCTATGAAAGATTTAAGCAGCTGTTACCTCTCTTATGTGTCTTCCTTTCTCACCTTCTCTACATTCTGAATTTGTTGATTATATAATTTTTACCATATAAAAATTTTTAATAACATTTACATAAATTACTATGATTGTAATTCTTCCAATTGTTTAAATCTTTATTTAAATATATTTTATGTTCAACACCAGTTTCACTAAAGCTGATCCATTCCTGAATTCTTGATTTATCACTTGGTGATATTCTGAACTAGAATGCTGCTATGACAAAATTTCCAGTTGTGTGCCTTTGTCTTAGTGGACAGGCTGCATGTAGCCAGCAAACAGGTGCCACAAGACTGACAGGTAGAAAAAATGATAAAGCATTCGTAAAACTGTCGCCAGCTTTACTTGTTCCTCAAGTACAATAATCTGGATAATCTGGAAGGCCAACCAAGTACTTACCAACCTTAAAGCTCTAAGAGAAACTGTTAGAATGTCAGTGGTTGTTAGCATTTACTTGTAATACATTTGCTTTTTTTTGCACACATACACAAAACGTTGACCCCTGAACAACACAGGTTTGAACTGCATAGGTTCACTTCCAAATGGATTTTTTTCTGCCTCTGCCACCCCTAAGACAGGAAGACCAACTTTTCCTCTTCCTCCTCTACTTCTGCCTACTCAATGTGAAGACGATGAGGATGAAGACCTTTATGATGATCCACCTCCTCTTAATGAAGAGTAAAAACATTGTCTCTTCCTTATGATTTTAATAACATTTTCTTTTCTCTAGCTTACTTTATTGTAAGAATACAGCATATAATACATTTAACACAAAATATGTATTTACCAACATAATTAACAGCAAGCTATTAGTAGTTTTGGGGGAGTCAAGTTATATAAGAATTTCTGACTGCACAGGGGGTCAGCACTCCTGACCTCCACATTGTCCAAGACTCAACTGTTTATGAAGTCTCGATGTACAAGTAACAGAAAACTGTTTATCCTACTTAAAAACAGACTTTTATAAAGAATAATCAGGAATGTGAGGAGGATACAGGGCTTTGGAGGGAGCCAGTGGAATAACTGTACTCAACTGTGGAAAATCTTAAGGAAAGGAGGATCTTGAACTTGATTTTTCCAATATGTGAGAGTATAAGTTTGGCAAGAAGAAAGGCGGGCCAGGTGGGTGCTGAGGCTTAGAAAGAAATGACAAAAAGTAGTCCCCAACCAGCAGAGAGTGAGCGCTTTGCGGTGTGTTCTTGACGCCCAAAAGCCTCAACTCATGCTCTGACCCCATTGCATCTTGTCATTTGCAATTAATCTCTTTAACCTTTAGGTCCTCACCTGTTAAATGGGGATAATACTTCTAATTCACAACTAAATAACTTATAGTTATTTGAGATTGAAAACACTTGGTAGTTTCTAGATGTCCGTATAAGAGTAATGTTACCATTGTTATTACTTCTTGGTGGTTGCAGAGGCCAAGAGAAATGCCCAGGACATGTGATACACAGCCTGGGAATCCACGCCTAAGCCTTTCTGTAGGCTGCTGCTCTGCTGAGGACATGGTAAGGCAGGCTAACACATTTCAGGCCATCTTGCACTTTCTGTCAATCTCTTGGTACTGCAAGTTGCCAAAGCTCTCTTTAATCTGTTACATGGTTCCCTTATTAGTCACCGTCTTTTGGTGAGCTGGGCCCCCTGTCTTTGCAGCTCCTTTGGACTACTTGGCCATAACACATGATCACATAGTATAGAAGCTGTAAAATTTTGCTCAAGATTTAAGCTATATCGCTGTTTCCCTTAGTGAATTTCACTATCATAACTGAATTCCATACATTGTCTACCCTCCACTCCCACCAAAATTTAAAACTAACTGTTACCCACAACCATAGTCACTGTTAAGTTTATCCAGATATGTGTGTGTATGCATAGAAAATATGTTTACTGATTGTACCATATTTTAAGTTCCAAATGGAAACCTTGGAGGCGGAAAATGAATTCATCTCATATCCTAAATGTTGCTCCAAATCCAGCCATCAAAGGCATAACTTTCAGCAAATTATTACATGCCAAAGATCTGCCTGTATTCTCTAAAGAACACAAATGAGCACTTTGGTTTCCAGAATAACAGCATAAGCTTTAGAATGATCACTAGACAAATGTGTTTCACTTACTAGAGAGAAAATTACTATTCTCCACATTTTTCCTTGAAAAAATCTTCCATAATAAGACATATTTGTTTCAAACAAATAAGAAATGAAATGCAGTGTGGGTGGAACTTGTAGAAAAGGTTCATTAAGCCCACTTCAGAAAGGGCAAACTCACAGAGCCAGTAAACTCAACATGGTAAGTGTGAAGTTCATGTAAAATGGGCAACTGTTCCTGAACAAAAACAAGAGTTGGTCTAACCTGTTCCTGGAGACTTCTGTCTTCATGAGAGAAGCAAGTGTATTCTGGACTTTGATCCAGCCTCCCCTGGATTAATAGGATCGGGGACAGGGGTGTGAAGAAGGGAATATTGAGGACCTAGAGAAGACTGGATACTTCTGGCCTGTTGATTTCCAGGAGATGCCAAGACCTTACACAACAGGACGATTTCCATTTGCTAAATGCAATTATCATTTGCATTTTTTTATGTCTCAATATTACTACTCTAATCCTGTTGCTGTTTCTTAGTACTGAGAGGCCATTTAGACAGAGAGATTAACTGAAATGACATCGCAGATAGATAGCTATGGTTTCCCCTCTCTGCCTTTGTGTGCATTTTGTGTATCATATTTTCAACTGGATTTCAGAGTTGTCAGCAAGACTGAGGGGTTGTGCCAAATGCCTCCTCCTCTGTGAGGCTGTTTGAGCAATAGCAGCTATGGCAGCAACAAGCAGACAATATATTTGAGAGATGAATCCTCATTCGCACGCATCTTTAGCATTGAAGGTTGACCATATGCAACACAAAAAGGACTTTGACAATAAGCTTTGTTTCTGCCCACTGGGAAGTAGGTTAAGACCAAAATGTCCTTTTGCTCAGCTTCTCCAGATAGCTGAAGTTTGGAAATGAACATCAGTATGAAGTTGGACTCTTAATTTTAAGTCACACTACATCTTTATATTGGCAAAACTCTTAACAGTTCAACCTTCAGACCTAGAGCAGTTTCATGGGTGCTTTTACCAGAATTTACTTTCAAATTTCAGACTGATGAAAGCTTCTGAAACAGAAAAATTTTATTTGCCTACATTGTACCAAACCTTAGAATTTTCTCCAACTTCTTCAAAGAGCCCAAAAGAACAAAGACAACCATACATGCATGCACAAGTAAACACACGATGAAAGAGAAAGAAACATAAGTCAAAATATAGCAGGATTCCTTAAGAAGTTTTTGTTTTTATCTTTTTCTTTTTAATTATGAAATATTCCTTAAAAGAAAACAATTTTTTCAAGTTACTTCCAAGACATCTAAACAGCTGCCTTCTAAACTATACCAGTGGAAATTAGCATGCCTATTTGTAAAACGGATCAAAAATCTCAGTAGATATTTAACAATAATTGTAAAGTACTAACAGCTGCATCACTGACTCCAGAAGTAAGGAAAACACCTTCTAAATTATATAGATTTGAGCTGAAGCGATCCCTTTCTCACTGATAATTAAATCCCAATATAGTTTGGTATCACATCTTTTATTTATGAAGTTGTCTTTGGAAAACCCTACTTTAACAACATATAACAGATCTACAGAGCATTAAAAATGAACGCCACTCAGTAGATACAAACATGTCTGACAGATGAGATCAAGACAGAGGCCTGTTCATCACAGCACACTAGGTGTTTAAAGATGCCTATTATGGAGCTGGCATGAACACACTTCCTCTATCAGAAGAACATTTCTATGACAACTACCACAGAACTGGTGATATTGGGAGTCATCCTCTCTTGAGGAAACACACTCTTTCATTTGGGTAGTTAGCCCACCATGAGCTACTGTGCCCTTCCCCTTTTCTGGGTAGCTCCACTTCATTCATTTCAATATCAACCAGTATATCCAAGTTCCTTAGCTTAATGTTACTAAGGTTGCACATAAAACTCTATTTCCCATTATCAGCCACATAAAAAATTTTAAAAGCAGATTCCTTTGATAGCAGGATCTGACAATATGGCAAGTAGCATACTTGATACTCTCAGGATTCAGATTAAGAAATACATGCATGTTCCCTGATAAAAAAGAAACAAGGCCCAAATATACTATCTATTTACATGAACTGTAGTTTGCCCTTGGGGACAGTAGTTATTAAAATAGGTAATAGAGGGCAGTGTTCAAATTCCCAAAGTACTGCTTTCCACGACACAGGAGGCAAATTTCTCCACTGCATTCTCTAGTATGTGGTAGGAGAAAGAATGTCAAAGTTCTTGTTAATAATTCCGGAAATGAATGTAGCCATCCAAGATGCTTTTTACAGGTCAAAAATGAGAAAAATGACATATAAAAAGACATGGAAGTGGAGATGGTAGAGAACAAGTACTTAGTTTGAGAAGGACTTCTTAGCTATAAGGTCTTCGTCATTATGTATTATCATGTAGCTCTTCACTGCATGTGACTGATCACGAGGAGGCCAAATTGGCACCTTTGTCAAGACTGCAGAAACCTTTTTTTTACAGCATCATTATTTTTTCAATTTGTCTCATTAGTGATAATTAATTTGAGAGTAAGTTACGTAAAACATATACACATATGCATGTGCATACAATTTCTTAAAATGCACTGATATTTCCCATTTCCTCCAGCAGAGGTCAGAAAATAGCAATACAGGAATATGAAAATCTACGAACCAAGAGAGTATTTTAGAGTGATCTTCTCAAGATAGTATTATAAAGGGGTTTGTTAATTGTTCTTGTTTATCTATATTTTCTAATCATATTTTTACAATAAACATGCTTTACTTTTGTCATAATTAAAAAGCAGTAAGACTTATTTTAAATATAAAGAGCATTATTGGCATATGTATTTACCCTGTATTAAGTAAGGACTATGGCTTAACTACTTGTATTTTCCTAACTGCACATAGAGTAATGGAAATAGTGAAAAAGCAGCACATTTGGCCATCACTGTGAAATATCATTTAAGTGTAACATCATTCCTGTAATTGATGACTCAGCAATTTCTCTCAGACAAGGGACTTAATGTCAGGAAAAAACAAAGCATCCTGGACATAGCTCTGAGCTGACAATAATCTCTGCACACACAAAGACAGGCAAGTGAATATAATCGCTGGTCATCTCCTTTGTCTGGAGAAATTTAAAGATCCTAGTGTTCTGAGAAGTCAATCTCTGCAAGCCTTACAGGTAGAATAAGACATAAGAAATCGGTCAAGAAAATCTACATTTAAAAAAACAAAGAACCCAACAAAGGGTGTTAAGAACTGTTGATTGATGTTCAACAAATCACATTATCACCATGGTAGATTTTCATTTCTAATTCATGTGTCTCTTTTTCTCCTAGACACATAGGGAAGGAAGGTGGAAAGGCTTATAAAATAAAATTTGGTATTTTTAGTAGAGACGGGGTTTCGCCATGATGGCCAGGCTGGTCTGGAACTCCTGACCTCAGGTGATCCGCCCGCCTCAGCTTCCCAAAGTGCAGGGATTACAGGCGTGAGCCACTGTGCCCGGCCAATATAAAATAAAATTTGAAGGTCAACCAAAACATTTATTTATAAATTAAGGAAAACTTTTACCCACATTATACCAAATTAAGTAACTGCTTAGTTCCCATTTTATTAAATGTTTCATGGTTTATGGTCAGTTATTTGTTTTGATATTATCACTCACAAATAATATGAGGATGTCAAAATTGTTATATAAATCAAAATTGACCGTTGCTAGTTTCTTCTGTCTTCTAAGGGGATATTTTCTACCAGTGAGGAATAAGTTCCTGTGCTGCTTACTTCCACCCACAGGAGCAAGTGAAGATGAGAGAGGAAAGACTGAAATTGAAAACCTCCGCCAGTTCTTCCATGGGACTCCTGGATGGGGCCCAGATTAGGTGACTGTTTGATTGTCAGAGAACATGAGTGACTTTGTGGACCAAGATGAGGATGCTGGAAAAACAGAGGAGCAGGGAGATGTGAAGAGAGTCTGAGGACCAGCAGCATGGTGGGAGACTGGAATCTGCAGAGAAATGTGACCAGTGAGAAATCCTCAGGGGATGCTTTGATCTAAGAGGTTATTAGAATGAGTGTCCAACATTCAGTTCTAATCTGTTTGTATTTCTGCAAATTTAAGAGCCTTCCCCCGCCCACCAACCCCAAGCAAACTTCAGTCACGTTTGCTTTTCACATATGCTTATGGCGGTCTGAGAAAAATCAGGACAAAGAGGTGACTGTGAACCCAGGTTGGCATAAGCAAAGAGAAGAAAAGAGTCACAGGCCATGAGATGTGAATGAACATAGGTATTATGGAAGCCAGAACCATGAGCCACAAATGATCACAGGAATGAGAAACTCAGTAAATTCACAGAAATCTTGGGGAGAACAATGAAGCTTCCTTGCAAAAGACGGGATCTGGGACTTGAACCACTTTGATGTCAATCTCCAAAGAAGAATAACTTTAGCTGATATATAGGCCACAATGATAAAATGTAAGAATATTCCATTAGGCATATTGCAAATACTCTTTACAATGTGCAGTCTAGGGCAGCATTTTAAAAACTTTGCACAGGTTTTTATATAACATAAAAGACTTCCAGGTATTTAAACAGATATTTAATAAATAAAGCACAAATGTTTTTTCTCTATGGGTTTTGTTAAACATTTTACCACATGGACAATACCACTTCATCAATAACCTTCCTAAATAGGTAGAATTCCCACCTAATTCACCTTGATAACAGTGAATGAATCTCAGAGTGGCTGAAATACCATTATAAAATACATTTGCATCATCCAGAGATATAGAAGATTCTCTAAGAGAATGATCTGGAATTTGTGTAAGGAAACATCATAGAGAAGTTTTCAAATCCTTCGAAGTCTGGCCTGATCTTACCTTTACATGGTGGATCAGACGCTCAACCTCATTCACTTTGTAGGTCTCCAATCCTAGCTCCTTGGCTAATCTCAAGATACGATTCTGGGTTGGTCCAACATAGGATCCTCCAAGGTCCACATATTTAACCTTTTGGTTCTGTTTTCCCACAGGAAAAAATAAAAAAAAAATTTGTAAAAAATGTATAAAATAACAAAAGACAGTCCTGAAATAAGCAAATCGACATTTCACAAGTTATAGATACAACTTAAGGGTATATCCACGAAAAACTAGATTTTGTTATCAACTCTACTTCATTCACATGACTTAGTTATTAAATCAATCTTTAAAGCAAAATTGATTGAACGCTGAATAGGCAAGAGCTTCTAAACCTCATCATTTACAATATACCATAACATGGCTTGGTTTTTAGTGCTTTGAATTTGTGAGCTGTGACTTATTGACGAATCTCTTTACTCAGTACTTCAGGTGAATGTTGAGGGGCCTAATGCTAGAGAAAAAGCAAGAAAGAAAACGATCACTTCTTATGTGATTTGTTAATCCAGGCATTTGAAAATAGCACTAGGGAATATTTGGTCATAATTTGGACTTTGAAATTGCTTTTATGTTTAATAGTATATTTATGTAGTTTTGAATTGGTTTCATTTCCAATGACTGAGGGGCGAACTTTGAACAAAAAATTAGTAGAAAAGTTTCCTATTTCTGAGTATGTCTAAGAAAAACCAGGTTCCTACTAGTTAGAAACACTAGAAATGGTCCTTCTCTTCTGTTTTTGTTTATTTGCTTATTTTTTGTCTAGCTTTCCACTCACTTACCCTTCAAAAATGCAGTTTTCACAAGGCATCTTTGTTTTACTCACTAAAGTATTCCAAACGCCTATAGCAGTTGTCCAATAAATTTTCTCAAATAAATGAAAGAAGGATGTTTTTAAAAATTCAGCACCTAATTGTACTAAACCAGCTTCTTTACGTAAAAGGCACTCTTATCTGCTGTATTTTTCAAGGAATATGAAGATTTCAAGAACTGGGGGAGATAAGATGTACACAGGCAAAATCTTGTAAAGCAACATATAATAATTGTCCTTGTGTGGAACAGGTAAGTGGTATTAACACAGAAGAAAGGCAAGTAGCTTTTGATTGGAGTAGGAAGGGATGAGATCCTGGAAGTATGTGAAGATTTTGCCATACGACAAAGGTAAAAAGAGATATTTGAGGAACACATAATGGCAAAAACAATGGCCAGTAGACAAGAAGGGTTAGACCAAGTTTGAAGGCTTGTGTGAAATCATAAATAACTAGGTTAGGCGGTGTATGTCACAGTCAATAACAGATAAGGCTTTCAGGCTTATCTGAGTCTCTGGCTCTCAAGACTGTTAAGGTGCCCTCTTATGCCTCCTATGGCACCACTCCAAGCTGTCACCCACCCTCATTGTAGCATTTTCCTTGATAAGCTATAATTAGGCATCTACAACAGTCAGTGTCCCCCTGGGAGACTGTAAAGTCTGTGGAGCAAGGCCATTTTGGGGGGATTACTGTGCCTGATTCATAGTAGGTACTCAGTAGATATTTGCTGAGGACAAATTCAATTATAAAGGAGATGACTCAAAGTAAAGAATGAGTACAGAGGGCTGGCAAGATGGTCAAATAGGAACAGCTCCGGTCTGCAGCTCCCAGTGAGATCAACACAGAAGGCGGGTGATTTCTGCGTTTCCAACTGAGGTACCCGGCTCATCTCATTGGGACTGGTTAGACAGTGAGTGCAGCCCATGGAGGGTGAGCCTAAGCAGGGTGGGGTGTCGCCTCACCTGGGAAGTGCAAGGGGTTAGGGAACTCCCTTCCCTAGCCAAGGGAAGCTGTGAGGGACTGTGCCATGAGGAACAGTGCATTCTGGCCCAGATACTATACTTTTCTCATGGTCTTCACAACCCGCAGACCAGGAGATTCCCTTGGTCCTATGCCACCAGGGCCCTGGGTTTCAAGCACAGAACTGGGCGGCCATTTGGGCAGACACCGAGCTAGCTGCAGGAGTTTTTTTTTTTTTTTCCATATCCAAGTGGTGCCTGGAACACCAGTGGGACAGAACCGTTCACTCCCCTGGAAAGGGGGCTGAAGCCAGGGAGCCAAGTGATCTAGCTCAGCAGATCCCACCCCTGCACATGTATCCCAGAACTTAAAGTATAATTTAAAAAAAAGAATGAGTACAAAATGTCAAATATATATCATTGATGAATCCTTCCAAAAGAAAAGCTGTGAGTCAGAATTTTATGTCTTATCTCTCTGGAAATGAAAATACAGTATGGAGATTCCTCAGAAAACTAAAAATGGAAAACTAAAAATAGAACTACCGCATAATTCAGCAATCCCATTTTTGGGAATATATCCAAAAGAATTGAAGTCAATATGTCAAAGAGATATCTGCACACCCATGTTCATTGCAGCATTATCTACAGTAGCCATGATATGAAATCACCCTAAGTGTCCATCAGTGGATAAATGGATGAGGAAGACTTGGTATATACACACAATGAAATACTATTCAGCCTTTAAAAATAAAGAAATGTCATTTGGGACAACATAGATGAATTTGGAGGACATTATGCTAAGTGAAATAAGCCAGGCACAGAAAGACTTATAAGTGGAATCTAAAACACATTGAATTCATAGACGTAGAGAGCAAAATGAATATTATCAGCGGCTGGGGGGTGAGAACTGAGGGAATGAGGAGTACAAAATTTTAGCTAGACAGGAAGAATAAGTTTTGAAATCCGTTGCACAGTAACTGTAGTAATAATAATGTATTGTGCATTTCAAAATAACAGAGTAAATTTCAAATGTATCACCACAAAAAATGTCAAGAAAGTGAGGTGCTGAATATGTTAATTAGCTCAATTTAATCACTCCACATTGTATACATATGGTGAAAACATCACATTGTACTCCATAAATGTAATACAATTATGATTTGTTAAAATAAAATTTAAAAAATAAATTTAAAAATGGGAGAAAGTCTCTCCAAAAAAGTTTAGTTTATGATTAGAATGATTGTGTTGGTGTAACGGAAGCATCGAAGTTAGGAGTGGAAAGTACATATAATTATGTTATTTTTCTTCCTATTTCTCTCTCTGTCTCACACACACACACACACACACACACACATACACACACACAGAGGCACACACATATCTGTCCATTTCCCTCTTACTCAATCCTAACTCTATGAGGCCAAATATCATGAGATGAAAAGACAAAATGGAACAGAAGAATTGAAAGGAAGGCAAACTGGGAGAGAGGCTGTGAAGAATGTTTCAGAGTTATTTTCGCCCTCTTAGAGTCAAATGAAATTGAAGACTTTTGGGGAAAAAGACAAAAATGAAACCCCAAACTCAGCTTCAGTCCCATATTTGTCCACCGGATTCTTAATGCCTTACCCTAAGAGTGTAAGTCCTGCCTCCCACACGGTCCCGGGCTTCCAGAACAACCACATTCAGTCCAGAGTCATGCAGAAGTTTGGCTGCTGCCATACCTGGGAGAAAAGACAGTAAGACATCAGGATCAAATACAAGGATGCCAGACAAGCTCCTCATGCTAACAGCCAATGAGAAAAGTCCATGCTGGCTCACGTGCACAGCCTATTGTTACTTTCAACTTACAAGTGGATATGGTTTGTCAATAGAGGCCCAGAGTCTGATGTTTCTGGAAACGACAAAAGGGATTTCATTTTTTGGTAAATTTCTCAAATCTTAAACACATCCTCTGCCACTATATCAAAATGTCTATTTAAATGACTAAATTGCATGTCTGATAACATAAATGAGAATACAAGGCCATGCTCAAGAGAAATATATGAGTCGCAGACACAGGGCTAAGTCCAGTCACTGACTTCATTCTCAGGGTAAATATGAAAAACCGGTAAACTGAGGGACAGTGGACCTTCAAAGCGTGTGCCAGGAACTGGGACTTACTATTAAAGTTGGACTTTTAGAAGTTGATGTAAAGTTTCAAAATCAAGGAGGTAAAATTCGACCCCTTATGCATCTGGATTTCCTGATACGACCCATCACTGAAGAATGAAATAATTCCACTCATAACTAATTTAACTATTAATTTAGTCAAAAATACTTAGTGAATGCCTATTACATTCTCACCACCATGAATTTAGCTCTTAAAAAAACCCACAGCTTTACTGAGGTAAATGTACATGCAATAAACTTTACCCATTGTGATGGTTAATTTTAGGTGTCAACTTGACTGGATTGTGGGATACCTAGATGGCAGGTGAAGCATTGTTTCTGGGTGTCCCTGTGAGGGTGTTTCCAGAAGAAACTGGCATGGGAGTTGGCAGACTGGGAGAGGAAAACCTGCTGTCAATGTGGGTGGGCACCATCCAATCCAATCGGCTGGGGCCCTGCAGGGACAAACAGGTGAAAGAAGAGGGGACTCTCTCTGTCTCTGCCCTCACTCTCTCTTCCGGAGCGGGATGCTTGTTCTCCTCCTGCCTTTGGACATCAGACTCCAGGTTTTGGACTCTGGGACTTACACCAGTGACCTCCAGTGGGCTCTCGGGCTTTTGGCCTCGGACTGGGAGCTGCACCATTAGCCTCCCTGGTTCTGAGGCTTCCAGACTAAGCCAGCTTCTCTGATGCTCCAGCTCACAGTCACCCTATCATGGGGCTCCTCTATCTGTGTGATGGTGGGAGCCAATTCCCCCAGTAAATGTATTCTTCTATGTATCCTACTGGTTCTGTCTTTCTGGAGAACCCTGACTGATACATCCATTAATGCAGAGTTCAATACGTTTTGACAAAGGACAAAGCATAGTGTGGAGTACATGTATAAAGTTTGGGGTACTAATCCATTCTGGATGTAGTTTTTGACCTCAAAGCTCTTAAAATACTGTATTTTTTTAAAAGCACTCTTACAGAATTTAGCAAGTTTTCTCAGAGAACAGACACCTGGTGCTCTTCCCATGATGAGTGGGCTGAATGTGCTCAGTTCCAATTACCTTCCTCACTTGCTTTATGAGACCAAATATTAAGGCCATGCCAAGATGCTCTCGTGCCTTACAACGTAAATAAAACCGCTTCTATCTTGTCTTTCAAAAATAATAGTTCTGTGACTTTTAGACCCCACTACTGCAAAATTAAAAAGATTCCTATAAAATAGCTAATACTCTTATTATACTGGGTTCTAAGTGTTTTAATAAATTAATTCAGTGAACTTCTACGACCCCATGAGATAAGTACTGTTGACATTCCCATTTTATGGCCGAGAAAACTGAAGCCCAAAGAGATGTCCAAGGTCGCATAAGGAGTAGGTGACAAAGCCAGTTTAACTGCAGCATCTGTATTCACAGCCATTATACAACACTGTCTTCCCCGGACCCCCATGGCCATCCTCTTCATTGATTGCATCTTCCAATTTTTGCTACAGAGAGAAATTACACTTCAAAAGATATTTCTCACTTTTTTGGATCAAGTTGTTTTTAAGACACACTTATATGTTGTGGTTTATAAGAATCCATATAACATAAAATATGAGCCCACATTAAAAACCATAATGAAAAGCCAAGGCTTTAGTCACCGTCTATCAGTGATCTTAAAGGAGGAATTCCCATTTTTTAGAGAGGCTGATTTGACATTTCATTATTTGAGTTAATCCATCTTCCCATCCCTGTCACCGGGGGCAGAGCCAATGCTTCCAGTTGCTGATGGGATAACAGTTCCAAAGTCCATGAACCCCATGCAGTGCACACAAGCATTGCACAACCCTGATTTAGGAATACAGGGCACAGGATTTATAACCCAAGTTTCCTAATTTTACCTCCATAAGGAAAAAAACCCACTTCTATTTAAATTCAAAATTGCAAACAATTCAATGACATTTTTCTTACCAAGCATCAATTCAACAAATGAAATAACATGCAGCCATAGTAACAGCTGTTATCACTGAATTTAGATAAACCGCTTGAGCATGCTGAGGCTTAAACAAAAGGGTTCAGAAGGAAATACATTGTTACTTGTATACACTAGCATTTTATATTCCACAAAAGGTACTGTCTTTTAGTAAATGCATTTACCCAATAATATCTGATGTTAAATATAAACAGTTATTAAAACAAACAAAGGACTTATCAAATCATTGAATGGAGTTCTCTATGCTCATGTACCTTAAACAATTATAAACAGAAAATTACAAAAATATCTTTAAAAAGGGCAACACAAAAATATGTTGCTGGAAGTAACTTACAATTTAGCTCACTAATGTTCATAGGGGTAGTCAAGAGGCTTGTTGGAAATCAATTGACATAAATTAATCTGAAAAAAAAAATTGGTCCAAATATCAGTGGCTTAGGGAAGTCACTGCAATTTAGAAGGAGGGAATTTTAGGGTACATAGGAAACTGAGTTGGAGTCTGGTCAAGAGGTGATTAAGATTGTCTAGAAGAGGTAGCTCAAAAACCTCCCTCAGTGATGACTGATAAAAGGACTAATAGTTTGACTGCTCAAGGACTAAGCAAACAATGAACTCTACAGAGCATCCCTCACCTAAAGACTGTTATTTCCCAAGAGTTCTTTTCTATGTTGGTTGTTTGGAACTTTTAATACATTTTGCCATAGAAACAAAAATATGAGAGATGGTATATCCTCTGGGAAGTATGAAAATTTTTGAGTGCAATACTATTGCAAAAAAAATCATACAGTAGCAGAAATACATTTGCCTTAAAAACATTAGACAATGTAATCGCCACTGTTTAAACACTTATGCAATAATCTCCTGATATAATGCAATTAACAATTTGTTTGTTAAAAATGAAAATACCAGCCAGGCACGGTGGCTTACGCCTGTAATCCCAGCACTTTGGGAAGCTGAGGCAGGCAGATCACCTGAGGTCAGGAGTTCAAGACCAGCCTGGCTAACATGGGGAAACCCCGTCTCTACTAAAAATACGAAAATTACCCGGGTGTGGTGGCAGGCACCTGTAATCCCAACTACTCGGTAGGCTGAGGCAGGGAGAATTACTTGAATCTGGGAGGCGGAGGTTGCAGTGAGCCAAGACCATGCCACTGCACTCCAGCCTGGGTGACAGAGTGAGACTCTGTCTTAAAAAAATAAAATAAAATAAAATACCCAGAGTAATAACAGCCACCATCATAACGCATGAAGCACTTTGGTCTGGGTGAAGCGCTTTACACAAAAAGCTCAACTGATCCTTACCACAATGGTGAGGAATATTATTATCCTCATTTTAAAAAGAAAAAATGGCAGCTTAGAGACATTCAGTGACTTAACTGTAGGTTACGCAATTAGTAAGTGGCAGAGTCAGAGTTCAACCCAAAACCTGAACTCTTAGCCGCTACCCTTGGACAAAAAACAAAAAATTAAAAACACAGTAACTCTACATATACACTGATTGATATAAAGTGTCTTAAAACATTCT